>NW_027266319.1:30406652-31026652 GCF_022045235.1 Haliotis cracherodii | reverse complement strand
AAATAGTCGAACGTTCTCAGTATTCATCAAGTTTGTCTCGATCAGCTGCTTAATGCGACCTGGAAAACAGACTTGGAATGCTGTATGTTATGAGATACAACTATCACTGTCATCAAAACAAGAATCAGGTAACATATTATTCATTTTAATATCTAAATACGAGCAACTGAAGTACTCACCATGCCCACTTTTGCTTCAAATGACTAACCGACAATTCTTGAAGACTGAATAAGCTCAAAGATATTAAATTACTTCAAAATACTTAATGGCTATTCTCTAGAATTACCAGTCCCAGAAATTACACCAATTTGGATACATCATCATTAGTACCACAGTACATAATTTATTCAAAGGTTAACTTCTACATCTACAAAAACAAAAATTTCTAAAGATATGTTTTTTGATATTGTTAAACTGACCAGGTGTTCCTACGGCAATTTGACATTTCTTCAAATTTTGTTTATCTTCACTAAGTGGAAGACCACCAATGAAGGTGTGACATCGCAGTGCTGACATGGCACTGCCAATATTTTTTATCACATCCCAGATCTGTATAGCAATTTCTCTTGTTGGAGCGAGGACTAATACCTGTCAACATAACAAAATTATAATCATTATTATCAAAACCAAATCAGGTTTTATACATAATTTGACAATGATAAAAGGGCTGACCAATTAAATACATATACTTGTGTTACAGATTTTTATCTGAAAAATATCTGAACATGCTGAAGACAGGAGAGACAAATCTCTTCTTTGAAAAAACAACAAAAATCAACAACACTGAAATGAAAATGACAAACATGCTTTAAGAATGACTATCACTGTGACCATGACTTTATATATGTTATACATAAGTCACTTACAACCTTTTCTGATTGTGACCTGCCCCAAAGATGAAAAAACCCACTTTCATTGAGCTACCGCATGTTCAGTAAATATTTCTTGCCATGATGCCATGTGTTAAACCCTTAAACATGTTAAAACAATTGACATGCTGATAAATGTCTCAAAACATCCCAGAGCTGTATAGGAAATATATATTACACGATGTACCCAAGATGACCACACAATGCACGGTTTGAAAAACAAAGTGTGGCAATGACCAATGAGTCACTCACTTGAATAGCAGAGCTTTGCACTTGTATTGCTTCGAGAGCTATGACAGAAAAGACACATGTTTTTCCAGTTCCTGACTTTGCTTGAACTATCAAATCTGTAAAAAGAGCAAAGACATTTTTAGCCCTCAACAACATCCAAAATTTCACATATTTACACATCAATGTCTAAGAAAGTTCAGCTTCAATAATCACTTTACCATGACCAGTTAGCTCTAATATATTGAACTCTCAATTCTGAGCTACACCAGATATGCCAAAATGTTTTTGGATTCTGCGATTAATTTACCCGGAGACAAGGACAAAGACAATTTCAATCAATGTATCTTTTTTCATGTTGGGAGTAGTGCACTTAACTTGATTAATGCGTTAATTAGCCAACGCTCCACCACTGGACCACGAGCACTATAACATGTAATCAGATCTCGTTAAACGGGTCTTTAGCAACCCATTAACAAGCAGTAATTCAGTAAACAATGAATTGCGCATGTGTGTGATGTCACGGTCCACTCTCCCATTCATCTTTTCTTGAAACCACACCCACCATTGTTTATGTCAACATGACATGAATCGGATTAACGCTTGAAAAGGTAAAAATGTATGGCTGACCCTTGCCCAAAGCAAGCTAACCCTAAGGACCGAAAAGGGGTGTTGGATCGTAAGGACGCGTAAGTTTCCCTAAGACCGAAAACGGGTGTTGGATCGTAAAGACGTGTAAGTTTCCCTTACACCGAAAATGGGTGTTGGATCATAAAGATGTGCAGATCTAAGTTTCCCTAAGACCGAAAACGGGCGTTGGATCGTGAAGCGGTGGCACTAAGTAGCGCGGTAATTGAGTGGATGATAGAGCTCAGGCTATGCCCGGTAAACTGCATTGTTGTCTTAATGTTGTTATAAACATTCTCAAACGTGCATGATTATTTGATGATGTCTAATTGCAACGAAACCATCTTAATTTACATTTACTCCACAGGTGAACTAACAAACATGCAAAGTGCATTCATGTCAAGTTAATGCTCATCAGCAGGTACACTCCATCGCAAGGTTCCATATAAGCACACGGTTACTAAAATCCCCAACAGATTTATTCACCTAGTCCACACCGGCCTAGCGGGATAGCTTTTAGTTGTATTGGTGACGGCCGTTCAAACCCAGAGTTCAGGAGGCCTTGAATCACAGGCTTTGATAGCAGGAGCGAAGAAAAATCCACCTCCTCGGAAATCAATACATCTCCCGTTCGGGTTTTCTCGTTTATCTTATGGGCAATGTTCATTGTGGATGGTTACAATCAGCTGACAAAAAGAAGAACTTTGAAAAATCGATGCTGAAACTTTTCACATGTGCGATGAAATAACGTAATCCGCCATTTTGGCGGTCATGCCTTTGCAAAATGTAACAGACGATTCCATTGGACAATATATTCCAAACAGCCAATCTGCGGTAATTTTATGTATGAAAATATGGTATCATGTGACTGCCATTTCACCTTTCGTATCGGTGTGATGATTGGACAAATGGGGAAGTTCAACCACCAATGAAAATATTCTTTACTGGCACCTAGACATTTCTGTCACGTGATTAAGAGGGAGTGTGCTTCCTCAATCGGACACTTCCACTTCCTACTGGGCCGGTATCAATCTTGTGCAAAAATGTCACATCAAACGGGAATATCAGGTAAGTCCTCGTAGCATAAGGTCTCGAATCGTAAATAAATGATTAAACGTAGTTTTCTTATTCAACCTTCCTGATAATGAAACTAACACCGTAATGTTTATTTCACCTGACAACCTCTAATGTCAGAGATCATCTACAGATCAACATGTAAATAGACAGCCTACGTGTGTATATTTAGGTGCTATTTTAAAGATTATTCTTGGCTTCAGTTGATAATCTGAATCGTTTGAATGGACTGAAACATTTTGTAATGTGCTTGATGATGTTTTAGTCCCAAGGACATTGGTCTTCCATTTATTTTAAATATTCAGACATTTTCAAAAGTTGGTTTCGAAATAGAATTAACTTTCAACTGATTACAGAATTTTCTTTTTTATATCTACTTTATTTTACAGCTTCCAAAGATTTGGCAGACTTCTTTGCCATTTGTAAGGATGGAAGTATTCGTTTGGTAAAGATCTCTATTGAAAATGGTAAGTGAGCTTGTAACAGTTTACAGATTAGGCCCTTAATGTATAAAAATGAAAGATGTAGTAAAATTATCATCTAGCAGTCTAATTGTACTGTAAAATGTTGCAGTTTTAGCCAAAGTACATTCATATTGTCTATCAACATTGTGTTAAAACTTAGGGTGCAAAACTCACATGTAACCATAACTCAAAATATTCTTATAAAATTAAGCTGTGCTGAGTTGTGTCCCTTTGCTGAGCCAGGATCTAATGGTCATAGGTTTGAATCCCAAATCACCCTGATTATCTTTCTTGATATGTCAGTGCCATACCTGTGCTTGTGGTCATCAACAAGTTCAAAATATCCATGACCTTGGTCACTATAGGCTTTCATCTATTAGTAAACTTGCATGCCATGATCATGATGATGTAACAGATATATATTGTTTTAACCAGTGTTCTTGAGGAGGACTATGCTCCATACTCTAGTATCCATTTCCGGTTTCTGGTCAGATAGTAATTATCCGGTAGTGCCATGTGTGAAATTGAAATGCTTGTGTCAGAAGGGTAATTTCGGGTAGTTGCTAGATAATAACATTACATAATAAAATTTGAACAGCAGAGGAAGTGAGTTTGAGTTCTATATTCAAACTTTCAAATCTACCAACTGGCCAGAGCTCCATACCAAACAGTGACTAGGGGAGATTTTTGTATTCCTTTAGCAGGTACAAATCTAAACAAAGTAAACTGAATTCTAATGTACCACATCACCTCTTTTGAATATTGTCCTTATGGCTTAGAGTAGGAAGAGACTGGCTACCACAGCTGTGAACATCTTCCCGAGGCAAGAGAGTTAACTGACATTAAAAGTCCAGTTTCCACCCTTGCCGAACTAGGCTGGAATTACTGGGCTCCATCGTAGCGTCACCAGTGGCTATTACCAGTTATGTCCCTCCTAAGCCTCTCCTATGGACCAATCAGATTCCACCTCTCGTATCACTTGCATTTGCTTCACTGAAAATGGTGGCGCCCAGTCAGGACGATCTGATTGATAATCAAGCTCTATATTGTGATAAAACGGGTCTTACATCGCGAAATACATCAAATCACGTGAGCACCTCAATTAAAAACATGATAAGATTTGGAAAATATCTGCTGACAACGAGTTGGCGGTGCACATGCTTTGCAAATCCTGCAATCGACCGAAATCTGCACGACAGTTTACGAACCGGATTTCGATTTCGGTGTGCGATTTTGATTGGACTATGCATAGACTTGTTAGTCCAGCCAAAATGTAACTCTATAATACCAGCCTAGTTCGGCAAGGGTGGAAACTGGACTTTAATAGTCAGTTAACTCTCTTGCCACGGGAAGATGAGCTGTGAATGGGATAAAATATGAATGGCATGGATGTGCCAAAAGTCAGAATCTGGAGCAAAATCAAATTTTAAGTTAAAATTAATTATTTGGAAAAGAGTGGTTAAATGTTTTTGTGAATATTTAGGGTGAGGGCAATTTTAGCGACAGGTGGGTCTTGAGAAATATGAAACATAATATAGTTTGCTGTACCCCTGACCCTATTGTTCTGTTAATAGGGAAAGGAAACAGATACACATTGCGTACAGTCATCGTACAAGGACATTAATCGTTGACAGTAAATAGAATGTGAAAAATTAATCAATATCATAAGACCAATAGATTCCATCAACTTGACTTTCACAGACAGACGGGTGTGTAAATCAGTAATTACTAATGTAATGTAATGTGTTTGTTGGATGAATGCACTTGTGTGTTCGTTTCCGAGAGTGTGCGGGTGGGAAGTGTGTGTGTGTGTGGGGGGGGGAGGGGGGGGATTGTGACAGTATGCATGTTCATAAGCATGATAAGTGTGTCTGTATATGTGTCTACGTGATTGTGTATGATTGCGTGCGTGTGTGCATGTCTCTGTAAGTAATTTGGCATGTGTGCGTCTGCATGTGTCTGTATATGTGCCTGTCTGTATGTGTGTTCAGTGAATTTTCTAACTTAACATTAACATTGTGTAGGTATATGTCTTAATTTATCTTATCCTGATCATGACGTTATACATATGATTTTATATTTAGTGTCTCGTAGGCCATACCTGGTCAGATGTTATATTTTATTTTTTTGTGTACGTGTTTCAGTATGATGTTTATAACATGTGAAACTATGATAAACATTATTCTCTCTACATTCTCTCTCATATTCTTTTTTCTTTCAGAACAACTTGTACTTTCTCACAATGAAAAACCTGTGAACACTTGGGAGGATGATATCCTTTGTAGAAACATTTACAGGCTCCTACGCCTAAATAACATAGTAACCAAAACAATCTGAAAATTGGCATGTGGGTTATTTAGACATAAACATACTTTGTAGAGCTACTGAAAACACTGTATGTTTATCACCATACTACCATGACTAAATAAAACGCCAACTCTTTGGTGTTAGCAAATATTTTGCGTGAAACGGCATGTAAAATCAGAATTTACATGCATTGAAAGCATGTAGCTCAGTAATTTCGTAAGCTCACATGAGGTGGGTACCCGTAAAGAATACTTAGCAAGCCGTGAAAAGGCATGATAAGTGAAATAATCTTAAATGTTAAACCCCATATCACCACGATCGCCTCACCTCGCCATTGAGCAATATTACAGTCACTGACTCACTCTTGAATGTCCACTTCCTTGACCGGAGTACATTATGACCAGCTGATATTGCCGCTGTTGGAGGAAAAGCAGCCATGCTATATCTTCTTCCGCACAGACGAAAAAGGAGGCACAGGATCGGCATTTCAGTGGATTTTCATCAGTTGGTCCCCTGATTTTTCACCAGTGAGATGCATTTGATTACTTTAACATTAAGCTTAATTACAGTTAAAATGGATACAATTATCATAAAAATGCCTGCATGTTATCAGAAATCTGCGGGCAGCTGTCACTTGATAGCAGCCCACATTTCCCTGCTCCCCATTCTATTGTTATGTGACGTCATTTGCGTCACGTTTCTTGTCTGTGACGTCATCCTATATTGTTCTGTGACGTTTCTATTTGTAAATCAGTGACATCTGTTGTTCGGGTTTGAGTACAGCCACTAAATTTATGCTGCTGTTTGATTTGTTCATTTTGGGATTTGCTACAAATTATATCCATTTTAGCTATAATAATGTTAACATTATTTTTAGGGCATTATCGTTTGTAGAAGTCCTCGGATTGTTCAGATGCCTCCTTCTTTAGTCAGTTAATGACAGACCTCAGGCTTCTGCAAATGATAATGCTCTGAAAAATAACATTCCCCTTATACCACACTTAACTTATTGTGAAAACTGAGATGTTTGGAGTTTTGTGAGCAGCCAAGCCTTTACTGCTTGACTACAAGAATACAAGGTGGAACCTACTCTAAATGTAAATGGACTTAAGTAATGGGATGAAATGGGCACAGGTAAACCCCATTGTTTAAAGTGGGACTGTAGCCATCAACCTTCATTTAGAGTGTATTGTTTCCCTATCCTTGTCTATATTGTATTGTACTCATCAGTAGGGCTTGAACTGTTTACCTGAAGACAGATGCATCTCAGTACTTTCTGTCACAGTACAAGATTCAAAACAACACATATATGCATTATGTATAATTTGGCAGTTCTGTTTGATGATATATGTACTAGTTACAAGAGTTCTTAGCCAAAAGTTTGTATTGTTGGCTTAGATTTACTACATCGGCTTGGACCTTCAGCGGGTTGTGTTGTCGAACAAGCTTATTGAATTTGCATGTTCTTGTGACCATAGCACCCGTGAAGATCCGGGGTAGAATAGGTCTTCAGCAACTCCTACTTGCTGTAAAAGGCGACTATGCCTGTCGTAAGAGGCAACTAACGGGATCGGTTGGGCAGGCTCGCTGTCTTCGTTGATGCATGTCATCGATCCCAATTGCGTGGATTGATGCTCATGATATCAATCAATGGATTGTGTGGTCCAGACTCGGTTATTTACAGACCGCCATCATATAGCTGGAATATTGCTGAGTGCGGCGTTCAACAACAACCAAACAAACAAACTTGTGACCATAGAATTAAATGTATCATTGCATGACCGTCATCTTACTATCAAGATATGCACCATACCATGACCTTACTGTCAAGGTATGTTTCATATCATGGCCTTACTGTCAAGGTATGTTTCATATCCCAACCTTAATGTCAAGGTATGTTTCATATCCCGACCTCACTCTCAAGGTATGTTTCATATCCCGACCTTACTCTCAAGGTATGTTTCATATCCATACTAAGATCATCACCAAACTGTCAAGGTATGCATGATATCATGACAAATTGTACTGTTATCCCCGTATGATACTGATGTTCTGTTTCAGGTCCGACAGAAGATGTTGTACGCTGGAACCAGGGCCACTTTGAGGAAGGAGTTTGGCGGCAATTACATCAAGGATGAAGTTTTTGGAACTGCAAAGGTAAAATAGTGGCATTTCTGTCCTTAAGTTATTATCGTACATCTTATAATGCATCTTACCATTATAATCAGTATTCTTAACATAGACAAATAGGACAATATCTTTCAACATGTTGAATAATCTGCTTTATGGTTTGAGATTCAAAATGGCATCAGGTAAGTTATTATCGTACATCTTATAATGCATCTTACCATTATAATCAGTATTCTTAACATAGACAAATAGGACAATATCTTTCAACATGTTGAATAATCTGCTTTATGGTTTGAGATTCAAAATGGCATCAGGTAAACCTGTGAAATGTGTTCAACTGAAGGGTTTGTTTACAGGAGGACGTGACACTGGCGGGCTACAGGAAACACCGGCAGTCCCAGCAGGCACCAGCGCCGCTCACGTACGCCGAGGAGGAGCTGGACATGATCAAGAAGAATGAGGTGAGACAAAACCTGCCATCAGACTGTGACATAATCTCCACCACTCTCTCATCAGCGGTGTTCAACATTTCTAGCTCATATCAATCTTGAGAGCCAATTGCATGCAAGCAGCTGTTGATGGTAGTGCAAATTTAGAACAAGAATGGACTTCACACAAGCTTGAGCAACTGAGATAGGCCCCCATACGAGCTGGTAGAATGTCCTGCTTTAATATATTTTCATTTGATTAAGAATTTTAGATTAGCTTACGCTCATTTTTTTACATTTGATCTTGTTTGAACATAACATGTTATGCTTGATTTCTGCCTTACATCTTTGACATATTGATAAGCCATTGATAAACAGTTTCAATATGTAATCATCATTAATTGGAGGAATGGGCTTAATTTTGTTCATTTGCAGACTTATGCATATCAGGTCCATGTTAAATACTAAACAAAAGAATCCATGCTTGCCGTATAAGGCGACAATTCTTGTCGCAAGAGGCGCCTAACGGGATCGGGTGGTCAGGCTTGCTGACTTGGTTGATGCATGTCATCGTATCCCAATTGCAAGAATCGATGCTCATGAAGTCAATCACTGGATTGTCTGGTCCAGACTATTATTTACAGACTGCTGTCATATAGCTGGAATATTGCTGAGTGCTGCGTTAAACAAACAAACAAACAATTTAAACAAAACAAGTAATTTGATGTCCAAGGTGTGTCTATGTGACCATGGTGACTGTGGACTGTTGACAAGATGGCAAGAATGCATCAACATTGTCCTGTAGAGCACCCTGTACAGTTACATTACCGGTAACGTCAGTAAGAAAAACAAAGAGATCTAGAGTAATGACCTGATAGAAAACTAGGTGTCTTCATCCGAACATATGCTATTCAACTTTTGCTGGGATGATCAGACATCAGTCTATTTATATATACATCATTGTACATGTGACATGTTGTAAGAACTTGTTTTGTGTATCATGGAAAGATTGAAATATCTTAAATGAAAGTGAAGTTGTATATTTAGTTTTGTACAGCTGTTCGAGAACTAAGATCATGAAGACAGACCAAAATTTTCATCTTAGAAGAATGCGTCACTTATGATCTGATGTCAAGATATTAAACGTTTATGTGCTTTCCTCATATACAGTGTACTCTTTAAATAACTCTTCTTTTGAATACAACAACTTATGGGTATAAATAATTTTATTTATTTGCATGTTTTACTTTACTCAATAATCATTTAAATGTTACTTCTTATGTTCAGTTTTATGTCAGTTTTTATGTGAGTTATAAAATCTTTATTTTCCCCAGTTTTCCAGTTAAGACATTCCCCAGCATGTACTCCCTATGTCCCCCTGTATTATGTATGTCTATACTGTTGCCAGGATCAGGCTAGGCGCGAGATGGCCGAGGTAATCCTGTATCTAGATGTGGACTGATTTGTGTATGGATGCCCAGTTAGTAACTAACAGCACTCGGGTCACAAAGTTATGATGTTTAGCTACTCTGAAATAAACTAGGTCTGATATTGTCATGATCATGTTTCACATAAATATCAATGTACGAAGCCCGTTGCTGGCGTCCTCTGCTACAATATTGTTGGAATACTGCTAAAAGCGGCATAAAATCGTACCCACTCACTCACATTAATATCAATTGCAGTTTCTTTTGCCAAGTTTGAACAGAACTGTACTCTTTGTCATACGCTTTATTCATCTATTTAATTAATTTTACTTTAAATATATTTTATTGTCCAATAAGACAATGGATGCAACACTTATTACTGCCTTCTCCCTATTCAATTAAATATCATCAGTACGGTTCATATTCGGTTCAATTCAATTTGTGTTCTAATTGAATGTGATAGTAAAATGGCAGTGAAAGAAATGAGGCTGCTTGTAGATTGTGTGTGTGTGTGTGAAAATATGTGCATGATGATATGTGCTTTTAGGTTGGTTGGTTGGTTGTTTAACGCCGCACTCAGCAATATTACAGCTATATGACGGCGGTCTGTAAATAATCGAGTCTGGACAAGACAATCCAGTGATTGATATGAGCATCGACCCACGCAATTTGGATCGATGACATGCATCAACCAAGTCAGCAAGTCTGACCACCCGATCCAGTTAGTCGCCTCTTACAACAAGCATAGTCGCCTTTTACGGCAAGCATGGGTTCCTGAAGACCTATTCTACCCCGGATCTTCATGGGTCTGTGCTTTTAGGATCTCTTCATGAATATGTTACGTTCAATCCTTTAATCATATCTTAATCAGTTTAAGATTTTTAATTAAAGTGCAAGATATTATGTGGGTTATAAGTAGAGACATCTCTACCAGTGTTTGAGAAATACTGAATGCTAAAATCATTTTCTAAATATGATTTCTGAAAAGAACTATCAGTCAGAATGGTATGGTGAGAGAGAAAAAAGAAGAAAAACATGATTTTCATAACTGAATTTGGTTAACATGAGGAAGATAAAAGGACTTTCTGATCTTAGTAGTATTTATTATGTCTTTCAAAAATTTTGGTCGTCAGTGTTGGTTATCTTGATATCTGCCAAGTCTACATATGAAGGCCCAGGTGCCACTATTTACTGTACAGAGTTGCCTCCCTTAGCTGTATGGAGATCTGCTGATCATGGGTTTGATTGCCAGATCTGGCCCGAATGTGAACCTTGGTCGTTCAGCCAGCACATTAACCATGCTGGTGGGTTTCTCCAAAGTGGTAAACATATAGGTGTCACTGGGGTGTTCCCACACATACACCTGACATGCTGGTGGTGATGTAATAGGGAAATAGGATTCCATCGCTATATGACTGAAATAATGCTGATGCAATGTTAAATTTTAACTCACCCACTCTAGGATTCCAAACTAAGCACCATTGGCAGGAAAATTTGGAAACAAAAATTTTTTTTATTGAATTTTCTTCTTTGTTTTTATTAAATTCTGAAGTCTTGGGATTTTTTTTTTAACCAAACTGGGAATTTTTGCTGTCATTTACTGTTGACTTGGGTCTGAATATCAGCATCTGTGTAGAGAGTAGATCTAGATAACCCCTGTATACCCAGAATTCAATTTTGGACCCATGTTTAAACTCACTCACTCAGACAAAGTTAAAGCGTATGCCCTTCGCACACTTCCATCACTAGGCTCTCCACAGGCCCCTGAGATGAGAAGGCCATTGTTGCTGGTGTTGTCAGTAGTTGTTGGTGTTGTAAGCGTGGATGTTGTGACGAGCATGTGAGCCCAGCTGGCAGCATGTTTGTGATACATGTCACGGTTGTTGTGTTGTTCCCGGTGCTGCTGTAGTTTCTGCTGATGTGGTGCCAAGTAGTTCATCCAGACTTTCATTAGAGTTTTCATTTCAATGTCTGCTGTTTTTTGGTTTGCCCCATTTATCATGGTTTTCCTAATCTTAAATTAATCAGTTTTATGACCTGTAAAATAATTTATTTTTTGTTTTATCGTGTTGCTGTAAAATGATCAGATTATAAGATAATCTTGCAAGTATTGAAGTAGTTGTGTTACAATTACACACAAGCACAATTTTTTATATATTTTCAGTGGTAATGAAAAAACTCTGAAATTATGTGTATCTTTGTTGTTTTTTATTATGGTTTTGTTAGCATGGTTACTGTTTAAGTATGATTTATACATGTAGTTTTGTGTTTTTATTTTTACTTTATTATGTCAAAATATGGAAGGGGAGTTGGTAGCCCATTGCTCTAAGGTGTGGCATTTGCTGCGCAGAGTTGCATCCCTTAGCTTCACCAGGCAATGCTGGTCATGGTTTCTAACCCAAATTGGCCTTTTTGGTTTGTCAGTACCAAACCCGGGGGCATGGGTGGCCCAGTCGTCTAAGGCGCCGCAATTCGCTGTGCAGAGTTGCGTCCCTTGGGGACGCCAGAAACCTATGATTGTGGGTTTGAATCCCGGTTCTCCCCGATTATGTTTCTAGATTTGTCAGCACCATACCCGTGCTCGTGGGTTTCACCGAAGTGGTAAAGGTCTGAGACCTGCATCACTTCAGGCTTTCCTCCCACATGAAACTGACAGGCCGCGATATAACTGGAATACTGTTAAAAGCGGCGTAACACCCAACTCACTCACAGTACCAAACCTGGACTGGTAGGTTTCACCAAGTGGTACACTTCCACTGTCTGAACCCTGTCGACATCCCTCACATGAAGCTGGCACGCCATCATATATCTGAATAATGTTCAGAGTTGGTAGACACGATGCCTGCATTTCCACTTTTAGCTACACAAGTTGAGAGGAGCCTGACCATCATGCTCTGTTGCAGGTACATGCGGAGATCGGCGTAGACACGAAGCACCAGACGGTCCAGGGGGTGATGTTCCCCCTCACACAAGGGGCCCGGGACAAGCTCGAGGGCTACAAGGAGGGCATGTACTCGTATGTTCAACTTGTAAGTTCATATTGTCTCCATCGCTTTAAAATTATTTCAGAGAAATTTGGTGATGTAAGAAGAAAGTACTGCAGTTTTGCACTTTGTCGGTTTTTAACATGTAGGTTATTGCCATGTCTCATGTTTTCCTTATCTGAGCATATTTCTGATGCCAGAACAATTCTCTTATGTCTGAATTGTCTTATGTATAAACATGTCTCTGATTACTGAACATGTCTGAAGTTGTTGCCTATGTCTGAACATGTCTCTGATAACTGAAAATGTCTGAACTTGTGGCTTATGTCTGAACGTGTCTCTGATAACTGAAAATGTCTGAACTTGTGGCTTATGTCTGAACGTGTCTCTGATAACTGAGCATGTCTGAACTTGTGGCTTATGTCTGAACATGTCTCTGATAACTGAACATGTCTGAACTTGTAGCTTATGTCTGAATGCATTTCTTGTGTCTGAATATGTCTGAACACATCTCTGATGTCTGAACATGTCTCTGTTGTCTGAACACATCTATGATGTCTGAACATGTCTGTGATATCTGAACACATCTCTGATGTCTGAACATGTCTGTGATATCTGAAGATACCTATGATGTTTTGTCTTGTCTCTGATGTATTTTCTACTCTGTGTTGACAGAGTTTAGATCTCAAGGCAGAAGTGGTGGATGTTGAGTGTGTAGAAGAAGACCTGAACCTGTCCAGGCTCACATCCAAAGTCCCCACTGACCACGCCCGCTACCATCTTGTCAACTTCAAACACTCGCACGAAGGAGACTATATGGAAAACACAGGTTTGTAAACCCCATCATGTAACTGTTTTGTGTTAATCACAGTGATAATACCACTTTGTAAAAGATGTAATATTATTGCCAGTGAACTGTCACTGTCTGATTTCACATCTCGCAAAAGGGAAACTATCTACCCGGACAAGCAATATGTGCATTATATCGGTATGGCCACATGTAAAAAAACAATAGATTGCATCAAACACATTGAACAAAGATCCTTTTGCTAGATGTGAGAAGAAAACCCTGAACATGAAACACTCATACATGCAGACATCACAGGATGTCCTGCAGCCTGACCACCCAATCCACTAAGTCACCTCATACAACAGGCATAGGATGCTAGGGACCAGTTTTAACCCGGAATCTTTGAGTTTTTGCTTAGTTGGGATACTATATAAAACATTGAGAAATCAGGGAATTGGGGATTCCGAGTCAGAAGTTCATGCTTCTGCGTGGAGAGAGGGAGGTTGGCGGTTTGATCTCCAACAGTGTCATTTCTAAACAAATTAGGAGATTGTGCTTGTTGTTCCCTGCTGGCACTCATCATTATGGGGATAGTGCAAGGACCGGTCAGTTCACAGTCAGTATACTGTGTCTGAGTGGGATACCCATGTTCAACTGCGCCATGATAAAAACGGCATTAGTTCGTACTAGTACAACCGTGCATGCTCGTCACTGTGTATCTTGCATGAAACACTCACTCACTCACCCCCACCCCCACCCCCACCCGCCAACTCACTCACACCCTTACTCACTCACTCACCAACTCACTCACTCACACCCTCACTCACTCACCAACTCACTCATACACCCACCCTCATTCGCTCAAACATGCTTGTTCACTCATTCACTCACCCACAATCACTCACTCACTCACTCGGGGCGGCCGGGTAGCCTAGTGGATAAAGTGTTCGCTCATCACGCCGAAGACCCGGGTTCGATTCCTGACATGGGCACAATGTGTGAAGCCCATTTCTGGTGTCCCCCGCCGTGATATTGCTGGAATATTGCTAAAAGCGGTGTAAAACCATACTCACTCACTCACTCACCCCACTCACTCATACATCCACCATCACTCGCTTGCACACTCACTCATACGCCCTCACTCACTCATTCACCATCACTCACTCACTCACTCACTCTCTCACACCTGTATTCCAGTGTTCATCTACTCAATGCCGGGGTACAAGTGTTCCATCAAGGAGAGGATGCTCTACTCCAGCTGCAAGTCCCCCCTAACAGACACTCTGGAGAAGTCCATCGGCATCGCCATTGTGAAAAAGGTAGGCTTCACCCCTCTCCTACCCATGCAGCCAGCCGAGTACCTCTGCCACAGGCCAGCGCCATGTGACAATTTGTCTCCTCTTACACAGTCCATTCAAGATATTGCATATCGTTTCATCTGTTTCAGTTCGGATGAGTCTACCCATCTAGATAACATATGTTACAGAATGGTTAACTTTTCATCCTAAAACGTGAAAAACTATTTCCATTCCTGTAGTAACAATTTGTTTACATTGGATTTACGGCACCACATGATGTTATCAAAGCCCGACAGAGCTAGAAATATGGTCACTGTCATGCACCTCACTGTCTAAGTTGTAGTATGCAAAACAATATGTAAAGAACACCGAAAGGATTGCATTCTGATTTCAGAATAAGTGGGTCTGTTTACAAACAAGAGAAAGTCCTGTCACGTGATAAGCCTGTGGCAGTGGTGTAATGTCTAAGTCAGAGTGTGGTTTCACTATAGATGAAAATCATGAATTATTTTTTTCACTGCCACCATCAGTACTTGCAAATCATGTGTGTTGATAGCGTAACAGTACAAGAGATGTTTATCATGTTACCACGTGTGGACTAGTGTTTGAAGTCACAGACTGATTTACTGTTCCGTAGTGCAGGATCCGAATGTGACTACTCAGACTACTCTTAGGAGCCGCGATTCGCTGTGCAGAGTTGCATCCCTTGGGCACGCCAGCAACCTATGCTTGTGGGTTTGAATCCCGGTTCTCCCTGATTATGTTTCTAGGTTTGTCAGCACCATACCCGTGCTCGTGGGTTTCACCGATGTGGTAAACATCTGAGACCTGCATCACTTTGGGCTTTCCTTCCACATTAAGCTGACACGCAGCGATATAACTGGAATACTGTTAAAAGCGGCGTTAAACCCAACTCACTCACTCATTCATAATAAGGCCACACTGTTTTGTCACTTGCTCCGAGGATCCACTTGGTTAAAATGGAATATTTGTTTGTTAGAATTTGCTCTCTTTTTTAATTCGCTTTGCTGATATCTTATTGCACACTAACAAATTATAAACAAGGACCCACTGAAGTTGACATAGATTAAACGTTTGAGTCAAAATAAAGTTTACTCTTTCTCCAAAAATTGATAAGATGCATACATGCTCAACAGTATTCCTGCATGATTCGTCAGGTTTGCATTGCTTAAAGCAAAAGCTGTGTTGCAGGCTCTCCTCACACATTAAGCCATTCTTATCCTCTCTCCTCTCCCCCCTCCCCCCCCCCGTGTATAGTGCAGGGGGATATAGTCGTCACCTTGTTTGTCTGTCAATCCATCCGTCCATCTGTCCGTGCATGGTATTGTTTTGGTAGCTCAATAACTACTCTGGTATACGGGCAGACAGGTTAGATAGAAAATTCTCTCATCAATTTGGACTTATTAACAGTTAACAGTCAGATGATTTGTTCTTACGAATTTGTGGGGGCCGGGGGATTTGTCATTCTCTTATGACTCTTGTTATTTTTTTATACCAGCTGACCTGTAGTAGAGCAGAAAAAAAATAAAAGAAAATTAGATTGTTTTTTTTCCCACCTACCGACAGGTATTTACCTGGGAAAAATCTATAAAGCAAGTAAAACAGAAATATGGCCTAATTCTTATACTTCGTATACACATCTCAAAAACACAAGCTAGCAAGGTATGTTACATTGACAATGATTATTTTGTTACTTAAGATGTTGTCCATTGTATTTTGATTAACGTTTAGATAAGCTATGAGGAGTAAGGATTTTGGGGGGTAGAAATTGAACTAGTTTACTAATCGCAGTTGGTTCTACAAATCAGTGTTCTTAGGGCAAGTAACATTCGTTACTTTTTAGTTATCATTTTTTTCAGGTTATTTGCTACAAATGTTACATGTATTAACTTGAATGATCTGTGATAATTTGTCATTCACAGATCGAGATTGATGACCCAAAAGAATTAACTGCAGAATTCTTGCAAGAGGAGATCCACCCTAAGAAGAATGCAGTGCGCCAAGCGTTTGCCAAGCCAAAGGGCCCTGGGGGGCGTGGTCCGCGGAGAATGACAAAACCCAAACCAGCAGGAGAAGATTGATACGGCAGATGGTTAGACTAACACCTCATGTCACCAGCATCATCATTTCGTCATTGCTTTGCACCATGCTCAGGACAGATCTTTAGTATTTATGTTTACTTTAGGGCTATTATGTGAATAGGAAAAAGTGACGGTTACCATGGTTATTTCTGTAAACATCTTCAAGGAGGATATGTTATCATCAACGAGGGATGTTTCAACAAAGATGTTTGACAATATATGGCCAATTTTCTTTCTGTTTTTTAAAGATTTTTGTGAGGCAAGAGGGTAAATTTAAAACTCTTTCCAAAGAAAAAAATGAAAATAAAATGATATCAGAAAAACAAACAACGAGATTAATCCTAAATTAGACAAGCTTTTTCTCTTCTTTTTTCCATTTTTCAAATTTATGGCTTGGATTGTCCAGAAAACAAAAAAATTGTTATTTCAGAGTATAAATTGATTAATTGAATAAGTTGACACGTTTAGAAAGTGAAAAGAATGTATTTGTACGGAAAATGTTGCTTTCAGTTTCAGTATTCATGTTTGAAGCCAACACTTTACATTAGGAACGGTTAAGTTTTGTTATTGTTTTCATGACGAGCGTTGTGTTCATGTTGAAATGTTTTTATGATAAAAGAATCTATATTTTTGTTATCAGAGTTTATTTCTGATGAGTTGGTTTGTGAATGACAGATGGTAACACGATCAGGAAGACAAAAAGTGAAAAGTAGGTTTGTAGAATAATTCAATATATATATATATGGTTTTAGTTATAATTTAAAAATCTTATTGTATAGATGATTTATTGAATTCGAAGTATTCTGTTGCCATTAGAGCATTATTGATCTTCACTGAGAATTTATCTTGAATGAAAGTTTTTCAACTTTGAATGTATTTGTATAAAAATGGTCCCGTTCACGTTTTGTTGAAACAGGAAGAGTCATCTCCCTTGGTTGGGAGCACTTCAAGGAATGTACAACTGCTGAATTTTCTTTCATTATGTTCTCTGTATTTATTTTGAGTTCATAATTATCGGCAAAACAGTACAGGGAAACTTTATCCTGAATGTACATGGTTCACTCAGTCACTGTCATGTAATATATATCTGGAACCGTTTACATAACTCATTCACATTTCAAAAATGCAAAGGTGTTTTATGTATAAGACTACAATTACAGAATTGTACCACTTTTTATTCCACATTAAGAACTATAAAAAAATGTAAGTTACGTCATTTCTTAAAAAATTCAGTTCAGATCACAGTGACTTTAACCATGACAGAATATACCCAATTATATTTTGTCGAACCTGGTTGTCCGTTCCTGCTGGTTATGAAAAATGACAAGTAGTGATGAATGTTATCAGGCACACCAGTTTGTTATGAACCCTGATTAATAGAAGCACATTACACCAGAGTCCCCCTGTATACTGTCACATAACAAACATTTATTTTTTTAAGGATGTCTGCTGGTTTGATTTTGTATTGAATACACAGCTAAAATTGTCATGTCACATTTTTAAAAACAACAATATCAATCGGTGCAGCCGAAAATCATAGAACAAGGTCAAATAGTTAATGATATGGTGGTTTAAAACAATATTAATTCCAATTTTAAACGGATCAGTTTTTGCTGGCAGCCGACAAAAGTGGTGGGAGAAGTGATGCCATGTTCTTTTAACCAAGACCTCTCTATATTGTAACCTTGATGTCTGATAGCTCTGTATCTCATTGATGGAATTGTCTGCATCACTTCGAGCTTTCCTCCCTCATTAAGCTGACACGTCGTGATATAACTGTAATACAGTTAAAAGCAACGTTAAACTCACTCATTCACTCACTGATAGAATGTCACTGCACACAAAATTAATGGAAATATGTCAATGCACACATTTTCTTCTATTTGCTCAAGCATTATTAATTGTTTTCTTGTAGGTGAACCATTCGTTATGTGGTTAAAATATTAAAAATGTTAAATACCTTTTTTTTTCAATTCTATTATTATTCAAATGTGTTCACACAGTGAGTGATTTTTATAGTAATTTGTGACATTGATGTGTCTGAAGCAAGGTAATGATCACTATCCATGCTAACTGCCTTCTTTTTTCAACTTAACAAAATACCTACCTACGAAAATACTTTGAAAAAATACCAGCGGACATCTTTAAGTGCCCAAAGTTGTATTTGTTTTTGTTAGCCCTGCCAACATTCCTGGTATGCTGTTTCTACTGAGAAAAAGTCTTTTGTTTCTGTCTGGGTCATTAATGCCCCTTTTGTCATTTTGTACACAGCAAGGGCAGGTAACTCTGCATGTTACATAACAAGGGCAGGTAACTCTGCATGTTACATAACAAGGGCAGGTAACTCTACTGATCATTTGTACACAACCAGGGCACATAACTCAAAACATGTTTTCATGGCATGTCAAAATCTGTCTTAGATTTCGCTTACCTCAGCCAGAAACAAAAGACTTCAATCTTGGCCATATAGAAGTTCTCAGGATCTCTTGTGTTGAATTCAGATTGTTATTGATTGCTTGCTCAGACTCGGTATTCCATTTCTTTTATGTTCAGTTCTGTTTTAACCAATCACACATCATAAGGAGTTCAAACCATTTCATCAGTTTGAAAATATCAGTGAACATTCTGTTTGATAGTTACGTCCAGACATTGTGGAGTGATCACAATAACAAACATACTTCTGATCACCAGGAGTTGCAATACAAATACTATTCATACAAAAGAAAATTGATTTTGGTGGTGCTTAACTCATAGCATACTGATGGTAAAAAAGAACACAGAGAAATGTTGACTATTATAGAAGAACTGCTTCACATCAGTAAATTAAGTCACTGCATTAAATGTTAGAATATTATGTGAAAACTGTTGCGGCTTTCTTCAAGGACAATTGTCAATCACATGTTTATCTTATTAGCCATTCCCATTTATATTTCCATCAATATGTCTGGAGTTCACTGCATGTTCCTGTACATATGTAACACAAAAATGTGGTTGGCTTGGCTTTGCTGTGTTTGTAGGGTTTCAACACCCTTTTCTAGTAATTTCTAATTTTGACATTCTTTATCTGATTGATTTATATTTTATACTTGTCACTGGAAAAGGAACTGTATACTGAGAGTATAAATCAATGTTTATATCAGTAGTCCTGGAATGGTATTGTTATGGGTGATGTTGTTCTGAATGCGTACAATTCAAGGCAAATAATACAAAAATAAACTAAACTTTTCTGACTCTATGATCAAGAGAGCTTTCAAGTTGAGATAGGTCACAATATATGAACAAAGACAGTGTTACAGATCTCATTACACAAACCTGCTGTTTTATCAAGGTTGTTTATGAGTATATTTTATGTTATGAATGAAGCATCAGAGAGGAATATTTAATATATGAAACACATAGGTACCTACAGGTGTTTTGTAAGGGCATTGACATGATTATGTTGCAATATATACTTCTATCTAAATAGTTCAAATTTCAGTTTCTGCTTTAATGAAAAAAAACATGACTAACAGTAAGAGACACTGCAGTCATGGAGAAGATGTCTTTGACAGAATATCATGGTGGTCAGACTCAGTCACTTGGCCGATTCCTGTCATCGTCCCCCAAGACAATGCTGCTGATTCAGTCAGTCACTGGTTCGTCTGGTCTGACTTCATCATTACAGACTGCTGTGATATACTGTAGCTGGAATATTGCTGTCTTCTGCGTTTAAACAAAACATCCTTGCCCTTTGTGTAAGGTAAAATGGTAGTTGGTCTTCGTGTAGCCATAGAAATTGGGAATATTAGTTTGAAGGTGATGACAAATTTTGCCATAAACTTTAACATATTTAATTAAAATGATTGTCATTTCCATTTTCATCATGTACCACTGGAGAATTACATCCTTATCTGTCCGGTCTCAGTACAGAGTAAGGGCGGGTAACTCTTATTACTTCACCAGCATGGCAACATTATTTCTTTGCCTTGTGGCCCTACATTTAGATTCTATATATAATACAGAAGAAACTGTCGCTGTCAGTCATTGCATCCATATTTGCGAAGACGAACAAATACTTTTCAAGCTTTATCCCCCCAGAAGTCAAATTCAAGAAAACATTGTGGTGATTATAGGGTTATGTGTGCAGTGTTAAAAATTAACAATTAAAGACTTAGTCCAAATTTTGACAATAGAATTTGGAACTCCTCAAAGTTGTCAAGAACCCAGTGTGTACCAATAACTTTTACGGAATCTATGACCAAAATGTTATCTATTAATTCAGGAGAATAAATAAAATAGTTATGAGTAAAAGTTCAATGGTTGAAACGGTGTTGAGAGTGTTATGGCTGATTATATTTTGATGGTTTTATGCAACTAGATCGGTAGATGTACACGTCATGTTTATTTCTGGAAATCATCAACCACGTTGTCAGACAACCGTCCACCCTGCTGATAACAGCACCAACCGCAGCTGTACTTTGACTGTCAAATATATTTTGCAAATCGTATTTTGATGGAACATGTTATTTTCTAATAGTGCTGTCTTATCTGTTTCCGACTTGTTTGATCATGTGCTTAGCTTAGCTTTGACTTCCGGATGGGTATTTTTCTTTCATTCCTTGACTTTCATACTATACTGAACAAAAAAAGTTAAGGATAATGAATATTTGGGGGGATATTTTTTTTTAATTATGACTGAAGACACAATTTCATAAAAAATACAACAACTACAAAAACAAATAAAAAATACCCTCTAAATATTCATGATCCCAAAGTTTTGTTAAGTATATTTCAGGTGAGTTCTGGTTGTTGGGTTCAACCTGTTTATACATCTTTGCTTATTGCTAACTATTAACAATGTATATATGGATATGAAGTGCATTGTTTGTATGTATGTACATAGTTTTACCTTGTACACTCCTGGGCAGTTTATGATATGAACAACTATCTCAAAGGTGTGGAAACCTTGCAAAATGTCTCCTAGAAAGTGGATAGAAATATGATGTCTGATTAGCTGATACCTACTGACATTAATATGGAAGTTATCATAGAGCAAGTGTGAAGTTTTCAGAATATTCCTGATTGAAAAGTGAATTGTGAATTTATTCATAAAAAATGAATTGAAATAATTATGTTCAAACATACAAAGTAATTAGTAAGAAATTTATTTTATAAACAGTTTTAATGAATATAGTAATTATTGCTTTTGTGAATTTCTGCAGATTTGAGATGGCTACTACCAGTAATTATTGATTATGACTATGATTATGATAATTCAGTGGTCAGTTCATCCGCCTCACCATGCTTCATCTGTGTTTTCCATACTGTGGTGCAATCTATACTTTCTATGTAGGAGTGTTCCGGTGGAGCTCTGCTGAAGGCTCTGCTTGCCTCCGTTGTTAACCGTGATACCTGTCAACAAGGAGTGTCGAGATTGTTAGCAAATATTCTGTATAATACCTTTCATGTAAATATTGATACTAATGAATAAAACAATGATTTGTTCTCCCATTGAGTTGTTGCCGTTATCATGAAGTGTTCATGGTTGGAGCTCAGAGGTTGACAGGTGCTCTGGAGGAACAGAGGTCTTTGCAGGTAGATGTAAAGGTGATGTGGGATGAGGTGAAATGGGGTTTAGCGTCACCTTGAAGAGTATTGCACTTACATAGGGAAGTTCATGCACGTGTGTGTTACTGAGTTTGGTTGGTTGGTTTGTTGTTTAACGCCGCATTCAGCAATATTCCTGCTATATGACGGCGGTCTGTAAATAATCGAGTCTGGACCAGACAATCCAGTGATTAATATCATGAACATCGATCCACGCAATTGGTATCAATGACATGCATCAACCAAGTCAGCGAGTCTGACCACCCGATCCTGTTATTCGCCTTTTACGACAAGCATAGTCACCTTTTACGGCAAGCATGGGTTGCTGAAGACCTATTCTACCCCGGAATCTTCACATGCAAGCCCAGTGAGATATAATGCCACAGTTTAACATGGATACCCGACTCAGACAAAGTATACCGACCAGGCCTTCTATCCCCTTAATGCTGAGCAGGGTACAGTTAAACGTTTTGTCAAACCTCCCACCCACCTACCGGGTCACTCGTAGCAGAAGTTGATATCTATGGATTGATTGTAAACATCTACAGTTGATCAAATGGTTTGGGGATGTTTACTTTTCATGGGAAATATTTTAAACTATTTGTAGTTGACCCGTTCACAGTGAGAGGGTAATGTAGTATTAGCACGTAGTAACAGGTATTACTGTTTGTGTTTTGTCAGAGATACCGCTTGATCTACATCTTGGCCGCAGGTGTCCTCAGGTCCTGGGTTCGAATCTCAGATTTGCCTCGATAATGATTTTTGCTTTGCCAGCACAGGGGTCATGTTTAATGTCCAAGATTTGCGGCCATCTGGGCTTTTTACAACATTCATGGGACAGAAACCATCACTAAGTCCCACTCACCCAGTCCCCAGTGAAGATCCTGGTTAGAATTTCAACAGACAGACGAGGGGAGGTGGAATAGTCTACCTGCTGAAATGGTTGATGTTCTGGTGCCAATGGCCCAGTCTTGGTGCAGTTTGGATACACCTTAAAGTTAATATTGTAAATGTCCTCAAAGACACCACGTATCCTGCAAATATAAGCATTAATTATTTTATTATGACAGAAGAATAAATTGGTAATGTTGTCTATCTTTATATAATCACGATAATAACAGGTTATTTTAATATTGATTATCTTGAAAATAAAGGCAGTTGTATTCCTTTTGGAGAACACACATGGTCACAAGAGGACATGCTGTATACCCTGTTGATACCTACGAACGTAATTATACTACCTACAGGTGTACATATAATTAGGAGATAAATATTTCGTTTTGTAAGATTTGCGTGATGTTATGCTGAATGGATGTACGGAAATTTCATTTGAACACGACGCCGTAAGGCGGAGTGTTCAAATGAAAAATTTCCGTACATCCATTCAGCATAACATCACGCAAATCTTACAAAACGAAATATTTATCGACATTGTAACATGAACGTTAATTAAATCGATATTTAGGAGGAACTAATTTACTGAGCGCATGACACAACAAAACTGTCGTTAGTAATACGTCTCCTCGTGCTCACCTTCGAAAAGATGCATGATATGGGGTGCCGCGAAACCGATCAATGGTTTCGAGGTACTCCAATAATGAGGGTCCATTTTACGAAAGGGGTGGTCACATGTTCAAGCTCATTTCTCAGGAAATAAACAAACAACAGGAAATATCACAAATTCAATTCTTTATCACAGTTCCTCATATTACTTGTAATTTGTAGTTATGCGTAACTATGAAATACAAATAATCAAAATTAGAAAAGACGTACATACTGTTTGCCCCCTGTACAAGATAGTGTCAACTCGTCTGAAACTGAGGTGGTGACAAGAGACGTCAAACGTGCGAAATTTCAGACATGCAGCTTAGCTGGGATTGAAAAAGTTGTTTACTGTTACAGTGGAATAACATATGTGAGAGGCCGTGGAAATTAGCAGAAGAATTAACCTGGAAATTACTCACGGGAGCAGTGGACAGTGGCAGGATATTTGTATCTATGACAGGTACCAAATTACGTTCGTTAGCGAGCTGCTCCTGTCTCTGAAAAATGTTCGAATAATGTCGTTTTTGAGACGAGCACGAGTCAATGGAATACGACTTCAACGATTCATCGGATTTGTGGCCGGTAATTCTGCAAATCTCGCGATTCAATACCTGCGTTTGAGAGTAAAGTGACGGCAGTTTGCAGTGTGAAATTCCCAGTCTTGGATAATGTTTATGCTGCGCTCAAATGGCGGCCCCCTGATGTGCCTGTGTATGGCAGCACGCAACCCAACAAAACTCGATTTTGAGTAAAGTTCTCCCTCAGCATTTCTGACTTCGGCATAAAAGAACCTCAGTCTCTCATTCAGTTGAAAAGCAGGAAGCTCTTCGAACGTGGGTTCAAAACCTCGGAAACCAAGCCATTCTGGAAGTGAAAAGATTGCCGTGTTCAGGGTACAAATGTGACGGTAAGTGGGAGTATTTCGTTATTATTACGGTGTCGTGTTTAAATGAAATTTCCGTATATCCATTTAGTATAACATATCTCAAATCTTACAAAACGAAATATTTAATTTATTTTAAGATTTTGGTCAATCTCGTTATATTATTGCCAATTTTTGCGATGACACATTGGTCACGCTTTACATTGCTATTATGGCAATGGTGTAAGGGAGGTAACTCTCGTAGGAATTTTTTTTTATTTGTTTATGTATTCTTTTATGTTTCAATGGCTTACGTCGAAATATTTTAACTCCCAGTAGATTTGGAGAGGTTCCTATCCACGATGTCCTGTACTGCTTTTGTATCATGGGACGCGAAGCGGTGACTGGACGCTTGAACTTTGGGCTCTACGGAAACGCTGGCTGTATTTCCTAGTTCGGGGGCCATCTCAGAACGGTTTTC
This sequence comes from Haliotis cracherodii, assembly GCF_022045235.1. NCBI lineage: Eukaryota > Metazoa > Mollusca > Gastropoda > Lepetellida > Haliotidae > Haliotis > Haliotis cracherodii. The sequence continues at coordinate 31,001,450 of NW_027266319.1, read as the reverse complement.
AGCTTCAACAGCTTTTTGTGGGTTATAATAAGAACAAAATTAGGTGGATGTATGAAAGTCATTATTGAGTTGCAATAAATGTTTTTTACTCTGTTAAAAATTGATTTTGTTTTGTTTTTTTCCTTTGGCCAAGCCCAAGAAAATTACATTATTTATGATTATGATTTTGTAATTAATGGAAAAAGGTAAATTTCATTTACCTTCAAATTCTTGTATTATCTCAGAAAATGTCTCGTCGCCCCATTCACTCAATATTTCATCGAAATCTCCGATGTGGAAGTCAGGGTAAATTTCCATCTGTTCCTCCATGTTGATGATTTCAAAAATAGTTCCATTAATTAATGTATACATACACGGTGATGAGACCCCAAAAATTCAGCGATGTTATGCTCATTCGACAACACTTTTTAACCAATCAGATCAGGGAACATACCTACATTTATGTTACAATCATGTACGTTAGTAGTAGTAATACAATTGCAACGCGTTCATGTGCATTGGCATATCATGTCTGCATTTTTAACCGTTTCATATTTGACCAACAACATTCACACATTTGTAGCTCTTCGTGGAAGTAAACGGTATCATATATCTTATAAACGAATTTGGTCTCAGTCGAGAATGGCACATATATTGAGAAGAGAGGAGTAAGGTTTTGTGGTACAACGTGGTGGTTGATGAGCAGCAATGGATTAAAAATTTCCAATGAAGACAAACATTTGCTCCCCTTTGTCGAGAGCGCCACAAGCTTCCTGGCAAGACATCAAGCATCTAAACCCGTGGATGTGGAACACCAAGTTGGAGCAGTTACATGCTCGTTGTATTAGGTTCTTCAGCCGAGTTCAGAACATTGCAGTCCCTCTTCCTGATGAGCACAATCCGGTTGCTCAACATATGTAATTTTGCTAGGCGTTATATGACTACAGTACACACGATATGTGGTGCAACATGTGGTGTGAGCCATAATAAATAACATAGGGAAACCCGTGAAGATCAGGGTTAGAATTGGTCTTCAGCAACCCATGCTTGCTGGCGACTATGCTTTTCACTAAACAAACAAACATAAGGAAACTGGTCTACAGCCTCTCAAGAAAACAGTGTTTGTTGTTTTACGCCGCACTAAGCAATATTCCAGCTATATGACGGCGGTCTGTAAATAATCGAGTCTGGATCAGACAATCCAGTGATTTACATCATGAGTATCAATCCACGCAATTGGGATGCGATGACATGCATGAACCAAGTCAGTGAGCCTGACCACCCGATCCCGTTAGTCGACTTTTACAGCAAGCAATGGGTTGCTGCGTGGAGACTTTCTACCCCGGATCTTCACGGGTTTCTCAAGAAAAAAGAAATAGTGAAACTACTTCTATATTACAAAATGATAACAAATTATTGTCCCAAAATAGCTTTGTAATCTTGTTCCAAGTCGGATAGATAAAAATCATTACAAATTAAAAATAGTATGTAGTTACAAGAAATATTTTGCATGTCTTTGCTTTACAGTAATTCGTTTCTTCCGGATACCGGCCGCCTCTTGAATCTGTTACCAGATGACGTTAAGCATTCTAGCACGCATAAGCTGGTTATAAAAAGACATAAAATATCTCTGAAAGTTGCATTTACTTTGATTTAAATTACGGTACTCGATATTGTTAAATTGTCCATGATCGTTTAATAATTGGATGTAAAGATATTCATAGTCATTCTGTTGAAAGACATATTTCAAATATTGCAGCATGTCAGTGCGGTTCTTATTTAGATTTCCCACTTCCCTTCCTCTTTCCTTGGCCTATTAACAAAAATATTAGAAGCTTTATGTACTACTACACAAATGGTTTGATCTGAAAATAGTATTGTATAGTAAGGAATATAACATTTTTATTTTTATAACATACTTATGTCTGTCCATGATTTCACTGAAAATAGAGGTGGTTTTGTACACTGAGTATAAATATATGTTAATCTTATACGCATATGACTGTAGTCTTGGTAACATGAGAAGTCTTCTCACTGAATGATTTGTATTGTTTATTTACCTTAATGTTTTGATGTCGACATCAGTGTAGTTATGTAACAGGGAGCGGTATTTATTTAAGCCAGATAGGCCTGTTTACCAATCATGTTAAACATAATATGTTTGAACTCTCCACCCCACCCCCACATTCCCACATACACGGTGAAAAATCCGGGTTTAAAGAATTTGTCTTCAGCAACCCATGCTTGTACGAGGGGACTAACGGAATCGAGTAGTCAGGCTCGCTGACTTGGTTGATGCATGTCATCGTATCCCAATTACGTAGATTGATTCTCATGATGTCAATCACTGATTTAACTGATCCAGACACGATTATTTTCAGACCGCTGTCAAATTGCAGAACTATTGCTGAATGCGACTTTACACAACAAACAAACATTCACACGTCGCGGGACGACGTGGCCAGTTGATAGTGACATATATCCCCAGATCCACCCTTAATTAACTGGTTCCCATCAACCAGAGAGTTAGTATAATGCCATTTGTGCTCTCTGGTAAAAGTTTACACTCGGCTAACGCAGCGGTTAATATCAAATTTATTTCGTATATAGCAACAACAGTTTTATTCTCCAAACAGTATTGTGTTCCTTTCAATAAATCACACTGTTTTAATATCTGCTCAATAACTTAACAAATTAGAGTAGCAGATGTTTTGAAATTATTATCTCAAAAAAAGGAAAAATATCAACCTGCTTAAGGTTTATGTTAATATATTCTGGCGTGTTATACGCTCCAGCACATTGTTGCGCGAGACACGAGCAGTGTTGACAACGACATCGACGACTTGCCGTAGCAGTCAGGTGAGTGAGTGAGTGAGTTTGGTTTAACACGTTTTTCAAGAGTATATCAGTTATACCATGTCGTTGTTGCATCCAGGTGAGTGAGTGAGTGAGTTTGGATTAACACAGCTGTCAACAATATATTAGTTATATCACGGCGTTGTTGCAAACCAGATGAGTTTGGGTTATCGTGGCTTTCAAAGGTATTCCAGTCGTAGAACTACGTTGTTACGACCCAGTTGAGCAGGTGTTTGTTAACGCCATCATCAATGTATCAATTATATCGTACAAGGGAGTCTCAGCGTTCACGTTATTTCAGATAACTTACTAACCAGGGCCCACTTGCACAAAGCGATCTTAGCGCTAAGATGATCGTAACTCCCATACTTTAACATAGGCTTACAATAGTCGTAGTGCTAAGATCGCTTTGTGCAAGTGGACCCAGATGTACTAGTAGCTTACCAATCCAACAGTATCGCTCACTGGCCAGCAAGACCGATAACCCCAAAAGTAAAAGAACGTTTCTCACAACTATTAACTGAGGTTCCACTGATAATGAAGATACAATGTTAAAGTGTTTATAACAGTACCCCAGTAATTCAATAAAAAACAACATATATAACCTATTGTCAATAGTTCATGAAGGAACGTAATAGTCATTACCAGATATATGATATTCTCGTACTGTAGCTTCAGGTTTTACAACAGACTATGAGGCCCGTGAAGATCCGGGGTAGAATAAGTCTTCAGCAACCCATGCTTGCCGCAAAAGGCGACTATGCTTGTCGTAAGAGGCGACTAAGGGGATCGGGTGGTCAGACTCGCTGATTTGGTTGATGCATGTCATCGATCCCAATTGCGTGGATCGATGCTCGTTGTCAGTCACCGGATTGTCTGGTCCAGACTCGATTATTTACAGACCGCCGTCATATAGCTGTAATATTGCTAAGTGCGGCGTTAAACAACAAACAAACAACAGACCATCAACAATGCTGGACTCGCTTTCTAATTTTTCTATGTTTTTTTCTTCACTTTGCTCCTGGATGTCGTGTCAAAATCCTCACTCACTCACTCACATTTGAACATAATGATGAATTCGTCACGAGCTGAACATTCGTGTTCAATCCTCGACCCTTGGTCACGTGGTTGAACAAACCCATTCAACTCGTACACCCGCTGATGACACATGTAGCTTATGAACAAGCAACTCACAATGTGCGTTTATGTGTAGGCCATAAGTCGCTCCAGCCCATAATGTTCTGAATTGTTCTTGTGACGTCCAACTCATATTGTTCTGAATTGTTCTTGTGACGTCCAGCCCATATTGTTCTTGTGACGTCCAGATCATATTGTTCTGAATTGTTCTTGTGACGTTTATGTGGTAAAGCAGCCTAAGGTTTCCTCATTGTGTATCGTCCATTTTATCATTTCTAATTAAAGAATGTACATGTCTCATTTGCCAGTCGCCGTCTGTAGAATGTTTCACCGACAATATACTATAAAAATGTGTAAGACATGTTTGGAGTGTTGTATCTGAATAAAAGCGACAAATCTGTTCCATGTTCATAAGAAATCTTTGCATAAAAGCAAAGTCGATTGTACGATTCCGACTATATCATGAGTATGTGTTTATGAATCATTATCAACGAGTGATTATACTAGGTGTTCGCGACAGGATATTCCTGACGCTTAAGTTACTTTTTTTGGCCTAATTACCTTGTTTTGACTTTGCCAATCCGAGCGGAATCCGACTCATAAGCATTAAAAAACACATCATCTAGAAGAGGAGCACAATTGGTGCCCATGGGGATGCCTACTTCTTGCCAAAATGCCTTTCCCCAAAATGTTATTAGATGTTATCAATAAGGAAGTCCAGCATTTCTCATATTGTTTTCTCAGTAAAGATCAGATGACATTTGCTTTCATATTTGACAAATTGTCCTGACCCTTTGAAGAAATTATCCCGAGCCACTAAACCACTACGTCTCACAGCCTAAATATAACGTGAGGGCGGTCGGGTAGCCTAGTGGTTAAAGCGTTCGCTCGTCACGCCGAAGACCCGGGTTCGATTCCCGACATGGGTACAATGTGTGAAGCCCATTTCTGGTGTCCCCCGCCGTGATATTGCTCGAATATTGCTAAAACCGGCGTAAAACCATACTCACTCACTCACTCACTCCACATCATGCTGACACGCCGTGATATATATAAGTTCTGATATACTGTTCAAAGCGTCGATAAACCCAATTTCACCCACATGCTGTAAAACATTAGAACAACATGAATGTATAGACATGCGACTCTCGATCGTCATGTACATATATGGTGATATTTGCTCAACCTTTCGTCAGGATCACATAGGTATTTCTCTCAACTCCTGGACTCACTTCTCTCACTGTTTACCTGTCTGCAGTATCGCTACAGTCCGCCTCACATCCACTACACGTTTGAAACCTGGAGGGCATGGCCGACCGTCTGACGACTTTGATGAACCACGTGATCAACTCACAACCAACAAAGACTCTCGTATCCTTACACATAAAATTATGTTTAATGTAGTCTGTTAATGCATTTTAATAATGTCCAGTCAATGCCTTTTAATAACGTTCAGTCAATGCATTTCAAACATCAAAATGATGTATGGCCATGGGTCGTCTCTATTCGCTGTACAGAGTTGCATCCCCTTGGCGTAACAGAATCCTATAATCGTGGGTTCGAATCCCAGATTCGCCCTGATGATTATTTTCTATTTGTCAGCCATATCCTTAGATCAAAGTCTAAGACAATGATCACTTCAGGCTTTCCTTCCATATATAGACTTAAATGGCACGCCGTAATAACTGCAATACGGTCACTGTTACCATGGATACCTGAACATTTGTAGCAGTTTGAACCAGCGTCCCAGACCCAGGCTTATGGTGGAGAGGGGGGTAGGTTCAGGTATACCCAGGACAACCCTCGACTGACGCTTGAACAGAGACAGTTCTACGAGGAGAACGGGTACCTGGTCATCAAGAAGCTGGTGGCACAGGAGCACATAGACAAATACAGGTAACCAGAGGCAAAGGTTGTAAGTTGTGTTTTCTCCTCACGATGCCGCAGATCATTGTTCATGTTTTCAGTCACGAGTTTGTCTGGCCAAGAGTATCAGTTGATGACATATGTCTCGGTTCCGTTCTTTTGTCATGGGGACCATCTCTTCGGGCTTTCCTAGCACATCAAGCTGACACTCCGTGATGTAACTGGAATACTGCCGAAGGCAGTTAAACCCAATTCTATAAGTAGGTTTAAACCTTGTCATTATATTAGTAACATACATTATTGGATGAACGAGATTTCCACAGTCCTCAAATACTATCTCTGAAAAGGTACGGGCGGTCGGGTAGCCTAGTGGTTAAAGCGTTCGCTCGCGACGCCGAAGACCCGGGTTCGATTCCCGACATGGGTACAATGTGTGAAGCCCATTTCTGGTGTCCCCGCCGTGATATTGCTAAAAGCGGCGTAAAACCATATTCACTCACTCACTGAAAAGGTACCATTTGGTTGGTATGTATTCAAAGTTTCATGAATAGTGAACATATTTCGAGCTCTGGAAACAAATCACATCCCAACTGTCAAGTCCTTTTTGTTTCCTTCCAGTGCGAATAACATCTGCATAAAACGCAATAATCACCAGTATATGATGATATGTGTGCACAATTTGAATAGTGAACGATATTTGGCGTTCTGCTACGGAAATGAACGTGACAGACGGCATGCTGGCAGCGCCATTGGACGTGACAGCCGTAATTCTAACATTTGCAATTATCATCGCAAATTATCTAGAAATTTATCTCTAACATTAAATGTCTGTATGTTACAGGAGCAGGTTTGTGCAGATATGCAACGGTAAAGTGAGGGTGCCTGGCATATCCATCGTTCACGATGTAAGTGTCGCCAAGTCGGACTTCATCCCAAGCGAGCGCACTGTAACGAAGATTCAAGACTTCCATCAGGACAAGGAGCTGTTCAGCTACTGTCATCTTCCGGAGGTCAGAGAGTGTGGCAAACAAGATGATTATGTGACACGCTTCTTTTATAATCATGTCATCAGATCAGTGTGTGTGTGTGTGTGTGTGTGTGTGTGTGTGTGTGTGTGTGTGTGTTGGAGTGATGGGGAGGAAGGGATCTTTTGGTAATAAAATATAAAGTGCTTTTTCCTTTTGACTTTTCAGGGAGGGTCATGCAAAACTGTACAAGGACATGGGGAGGGTCATCCAAAATTATGAAAAGCATTAGGGGAGGGTTATTATTTTCAGTACATTAGTGCATAAAAAGTCTCCACCCTCTAATACATAACCGGTCCCTTACACGACGTGATGTTAAAATCGGAGTTATACTCACTCACTCTGTCAAAACGAAATTAATGAATACATTGTTCCATATTTTATTGTTACCAGATATGTAGCTAACATTTCAAAGTATTTTACCCCTAGCCAGAGTAGGTCCGAAATAACCAATGCTAGTTGGAAGAAACGATTTGATGGGCAGGTTCGGTGACCTGGTTGATCGTTCCTCGACGGCGTGAGACGTTGCTCAACAAATGAATCACTGGTTTGTCTGGTCCATACAGGATTATTTACAGCCTGCCGTCACATAGCTAGAATACTGATACGCTAAACATCAAACCTCTGAGCATAATTATGTTTGGACATAAGGCAGGGGTCCCAGGATCGTGTTTATATATTGCAGGTGTTGGACTACACGGAGTGTTTCACCGGCCCGGACATCGTAGCTGTTCACGCCATGTTTATCAACAAACTGCCGGACCCGGGTAGGTACAGCCGTTTGTACTCAGTGGGCTAGCACTATATATCGGCATGAGTCCGGACTAGTACAAGCAGCCACACACGTGCGTGCACGTGGCTATATAAGTGCAATGGCTATAGTGATCCCGACCGCCTCCGTGGTCTAGTGGTAGGGCGTACGCCCGGAGAGCGGAAGGTCCGGGGTTCGATCCCCGACCGCGTCATACCAAAAGACGTTCAAAGATGGTACTTGTTGTTACCCTGTCTGGCGCTCGGCATTAAGGGGCTAAAACAAAGACTCGGCTCGGAGTCAGTAGACTGTGTCTGCGTGGGGTATTCATGTGAAACTGCGGCATGGTATCTCAGTGAGCTAGCACTATAAATCGGCATCAGTCCGGACTAGTACAAGCAGCCACACACACACACACACACACGTGCATGCACGTCGCTATATAAGTGCAATAATCTTGCGGACGCTGTACCACTAGACCACGGTGGCGGTCAAACTATGCTATGACCCAATCTAGACTGTTTACAGAAACATAAAGGATAACCTGGTTAGAGCAACCGTGACTAAAAGTCTGTTAACGTCCCCAAAGTCATGGATCAATGCGCATGCTATCAACCCCTGGTTTGCCTGGCCTAAACTCGATTATTTACAGGCAACGTGATGAAGCTGAAATATTGCTGACTGTACTGTTATTCACTCACATATTTCTTAGGAAAGGGTACGTCCCGTCATCCAATGCACCAAGACTTGATCTACTTCCCTGTCCGACCAGCTGACCGGGTCGTGTGTTCCTGGACAGCCTTGCAGCCAGTGAACAGACAAAATGGCTGCCTTGTAGTTCTGCCCGGCAGCCACAAGGGGGAGCTGCTGGAACATGGCTACCCCGAATGGAAGGTATGTCGTCTGTATTTCAGAAAATCTCAGTCATCAAGTCTAGATGGTAATTTACACGGTCAACAGAGTACTGGTGAAATAGTATCAGTACATGGGTCATATAATACTAATAAGCAAGATTGATACGGTTAATTCATTTTTATTCATCCTGTCTGGTATCTGCATATATGACTCTACAGTTTAAGGCCCCTGTACTGTTTGTTATATTGCGACCGTATAGGGAGAAACCGGTCAATTTGGATCCTATCCTCCATGAGTATAATGTGTGGAACCCATTTCTGGTGTCCCCCGTCGTGATATTGTTGGAATATAGCGGCATAAAACTCTCTCAGTCCATTTATTAAGGTAAATTCCATGGACCCTTCGGTACAATAGCTTCGCTTGGGAAGTGACGTTATTGATATTGTCAATAACTCCTCACTGAATTTCTCTCGCACTTTAGTGTAATTTGATTGGATGGCTAATTCTGGTGCGATGTGCGGGTACTCAACATGCTCAACCTCGTCGCGAACACCTGCTGGATGATCGTGGAACCATGGGGTACCCTAGTGGTTAAAACTAGTGGCTAGTCAAGCCGAAGACCTGGGTTCTTCTCTCCACAAGGGTACAATGTGTGAACCCCATTCCTGGTTTTGAAAGGCATTTAAAACTTTGAAGAATGTGAAGACCTGATCTGAACTTCTTTATTGTTTGTATCGACGTGTTAGTGCTGTTTCCCGACCCTTCACGAGGTGAATACTGATAAAGTGCATTGAGTGAGTGAGTGAGAGTGAGTATGGTTTTACGCCGCTTTAAGCAATATTCCAGCAATATCACGCCGGGGGACACTAGAAATGGGCTTCACCCATGTCGGGAATCGAGCCCGGGTCTTCGGCGTGACGGCGGAACGCTTTAACCACTAGGCTACCCGACCGCCCCCATATATAAAGTGCATTGATATACTATGTATACACGCTGATATGCTCACACAAGGTAGTAGGGCTGTGACGAGTCCAAATTTACTACCCGGGTTCCCACCCCCGTCTGTTACCCGACCCTACCTGGGTACCCACTGTAGGTCACAGGAGATGTCTTAAAATGTCCGATTGGGAACATTTTTAGCGTAACCCTGGCAAAACGAATTTGGATACACGTAATAAACAATCCATTCATTCATACACTGAAGTTGAATTATGTTATATCTTTATTCAACTATATGAAAAATTAGAAGGAATGGGTACATAGTCAAAAGAAATGCGAACATTAGTGACTTGTAGTGTAACCATATAGTTCTAGATCATTTTAGTCATTAAACAATATATCACGTGACTAACCACGGGTCCGGGTAGTCCTGTGGGTACCCGGGTCCTACTCAGTACCCACCCGACCCTGGTACCCGAGTTATCCGTCTCAGCCCTACAAGTTAGGATACATTTTCAAAGATAACAATATAACAAGGAAGCCAATGCGATTTACGGGAGAGAAGCTGAAATATTGCTAAAAGCTGCGTAAAACTCAACTTACAAACTCACTTTTATTGTAAACTTTATAGTGACCCGGAAGTCTATAATTTGCCTCTCCCTTTCGTTTTGTCATCTGATACTGTGACAGAGATAAATGTTGACGTTGTTACAGGGAGGTGTGAACTTGGCCTACTTTGGTGTGAAGGACTACGACCCTAGCATCTCCCGGGTCCACCTCGAAATGGAGGCGGGGGACACTGTGTTCTTCCATCCCCTACTCATCCACGGCTCCGGCACCAACAGCACGGAAGACTGTAGAAAGGTCGGACACGTATAAATTCCAGGAGTCATGTGATCAGATCACAAGAAACTGATTTTGAAATTCAACATAACGTAATACCCCTGTGGAGTAAGCGGCAGACAAAATACTCAGCACCCTATGCTGTTCGTAAGAGCCGACTAATACTACCTGGGTCCCGTTCCACAAAGCCATCTTAGCGCTAAGAGGGTGTTACGCCCATATCTTAGCATAGGCTTACAACAGTCGAAGCGCTTAGATCGCTTTGTGGAATGTGTGATCCAGGTGGTTATTTGTATCCAGTATCCGATTCTGTTGATAAGAGCCGACTAATACCAGGATCAGGGAGCCGTTCCACAAAGCCATCTTAGCGCTCACAGGGCCACGGATAGCCTTTTTTTTTTAATGTAATCAGTACAGTCAGTATAGTATGGCTATCCTGGCCCTGTGTTAGCGCTAAGCGGATCGTAACGCCCATACTTTGTGGAACGTGTGGCCCAGTCGGTTATTTGTATCCAATATCCGATTCTGTTCGTTAATGCCGACTAATGCTAGAACCAGGGTCCCATTCCACAAAGCCATCTTAGCGCTAAGAGGGTCGTTACGCCCATATTTAAGCATAGGCTTAAAAGTCGAAGCGCTAAGATCGCTCTGTTGAACGTATGACCCAGTCGGTTATTTGTATCCAGTATCCGATTCTGTTCGTAAGAGCCGACTAATACTAGAACCAGGGTCCCGTTCCACAAAGCCATCTTAGCGCTAAGCGGATCGTAACGCCCATACTTTAACATAGGCTTACAACAGATGGCTTTGTGGAACGTGTGGCCCAGTCGGTTATTTGTATCCAGTATCCGATTCTGTTCGTAAGAGCCGATCTATAATACTAGGACCGGGGGCAGTTCCACAAAGCGACCTTAGCGCTGACACCCATATATTTATATTGGCTTACAACAACAGTCGTATAGCGCTAAGATCACTTTGTAGAACGTGTGTCACGGATGGTTATATTCCAGCTATATTACGGGGGTCTGTAAATAATCGAGTCTCGACCAGACGATCCAGTGAGCATCGATCTACACAATTGGGATACGATGACATGCATCAACCAAGTCAGCGAGCCTGACCACCCGGTCGGGTTAGTCGCCTATTACATTGGTTTCTGAAGACGTATTCTAACCCGGATCTGATCTTTACGGTGTGCATACAAGAAATATTGAGCGGTTTATGAGTTATTTCCCGCAAACGAACCGTACCCTAATCTACAAAGATGCCCATCTGGTTGCCTTGGAAACGGAAAAGAAATATATATTTTTTAAATCATGCACAGCAACAGGTACCAGTTCAACACATGTATGATTTTTTTAGTACAAAGTTTCGTACATATATTTTGAACAGTTTAAGATCAATGTGTTGAATGCGAACCCCACCTTCACTTCTGCGTCGGAACAAAAGTGGTTGCAAACTCATTTCTCCGTCCACAAGAACTTACCGCTGGTATCTGTATCTGTTTCCGCAGTCGATATCCTGTCACTTCGCCACGGGCGACATGACCTACGTTGACATTGACCCAACCGATCCTAACTACCACGTAACCAAGGCGACACTCGAGACATACCTGAAGAAGACGGGGATAGATCGGGGCCTCATCTCACACCAGGTCAGACTGGGATGGCTATACAATTGCCAGGATGTTTGTGTGGCATTTAGAAGGAGGATGTGTAACTAATGACAAGATATCATAGAATGCATGATCACAATCTCATTAAAATCAGATCTTTGTTCTCGCTTCCGCTAAACAAAGATCTGAGGACATCCCATTACGGGTCATATCAGGCCGACCTTGTGCAAACTTTGACCGACCAATGGAATGACCAATCAGAAGGCAGCTTTCTCGTGCTTTACGGTACAAATTTCAAATTAGCGAATACGCTTCGAAACATATTTTGACAAATTCTCGATTACAAATTTGAAACCTGAACAAAAAAAATTCTGGAATGGCTAATAGATGGTCTAGATTGTAAGGATTCAGTCGTAAACTATCGTTCGGAATACACCATGTTAAAGTTTTCCAGATTGCATGACAAGAAATCACATTCTGACTTGTCACTTTCATAATCTGGTAAGCGACGCACTGATTGGTCGGATGAAAGGTCCTTCCGACGTGACCCCTAATGGGATGTCTTCAGATCTTTGTTTAGCGGTAGCGAGAACTAAGATCTGATTTTAATGATATTGGCATGATCAAGACTTTTATTGCAGTTTTCGCGATGTTATAATGTAGAACAATGTTACCAAGGATAGATCAGTGGTGAGTCACGACGTCAGTCTATTGTGACGTAACTCAAAGGGTTCCCCACGCCTTCTAGCCATCAATACGGTAAGGTTAGAAATAAGGAGTTAACAAACATCGTAGGTACACTAGTACAAATGTCACTTCACACGCTCCAGTGTATCATCTGGACGCTGACGTTGACGTCATTCGAATCTTATGGCGACGTTGATCTGTGGGAGTGAAGCTGTTCGACAATTGTGGTTTTCTAGACGGTGGTCGTGATAAGTGCATGAGGAAAAGTTAATCAAAAGGTTTATGAAATACTGGGTAATGAAGTTATTATTAAACTCACATGTACTGACTGTACGACACTCGTGTTAATATTCATGTATTACGCTCGCTCGAGAAATAGAAGAATTTTGACACTCGTTTCGTAAAATTCGTATGACACACATGCTTGTATAATAGTCTCCATACAACAACCCGTTAACTGTCGATAAATCACCAGAAAAAAGTACATGTATATTTATTTGTTGGAACAAGGCAAATTAGATTGAATAACAAATAATAGATTTGTATTGGTCTAAGCGAAAGGAGAAGACAAAGTAGACAAAAGAATATGGATAACAACTTCTTTGTTATATTGTATATACCGTTGTCAAGCAAGGCTGAATTATTGAGAATAATATAAGGTAGGTGACATGTGTAATACATGAGAGGTATTAACATGAGTACGTTAACTAATAACAACAGAAGGGTGATACTGTAACATGATTGCCAGAGAACACACAACCAGGAAGGCAGTCAAACCGGAGAAGATTACGAGGTGGGTTGATTGGAAAAACTAGTGCTTGATGAGTTCATGGCAGGCCTATAGGATGAAACAGCCCTGGTTTCTGTTCATAGAAGGCTTGTTGCGACGAATCTGGTAGTTTTCTTTCAGTGAAGTCATGGAGGTTGTTGGAGTGGATTTGGATGTTTCCCAGTTGATTTTGAGATTGGGGAAGTTGCTGACATGGTCCAAGATGGCTGATTTACTGTCTGATTTGATGGTTGAAGGTTTGTGCTCCTTCATTCTGGTGTTGATGGGGCGGGATGTTTCACCTACATGGGATTGTCCATAGGTACAGTCAATTTCATACACTACACCTTTGGGCTCTTGAGATTGGTGTTTTTTCTGCCGTTGGCTCTTTGTAAAGTATTGAGGGTGGTGGAGCTGGTGAAGTAGGTGTCAATGTTGGCTTGCTGTTTGAGGAAGCGGCTGATGGCTTGGGAAGGTGTTCCTATGGATGGGAGGGCGATGCGAAAGGGCGCTGGTTCAGGTTCATAGTCGTAGGTCGTAGCTCTGGGATGGAGTATGGGGGAGATGACTTTGTCGACGAGACGGGTAATTGTTGAGAGGAGTGAAAACATAATGGAGGTGCTGGCTCTCAGGCTTGGGGTCAGCAGAGGAAAGGTTGATGCCTCGTTTTGTGACTGTGGAGGTGACTTTTGTTTGTCTGTCGTTTAACGCCTCACTCAGCAATATTCCAGCTATATGACGGCGGTCTGTAAATAATCGAGTCTGGACCAGTAAATCATGTGATTGACATCATGGGCATCGATCCACGCAATTGGGATACGATAACATGCATCAACCAAGTCAGCCAGCCTGACCACCCGATCCCCTTAGTCGCCACGACAAGCATAGTCGCCTTTCACCACAAGCATGGGTTGCTGAAGACCGGTTCTACCCCGGACCTTTACGGGTCGACTGTGAACTCTTAGTTGAAATGGGATGGTTGTAGTTGACGTGGATGTACTGATCAGTGTGGGTAGGCTTTCTGGAGACACTGGTTTGGATTCTGTTGTTCGTGTCCATTATTCAGTCTTGCTTGACAACGGTATAAGGATCTATACCAAAACGAGGCTATTACAGTACAATAAAGAAGTTGTTATTCAGAATTTGTTTTTTGTCATCCATCAACTTTTAAGAAAAGCATTTCAAACAAAGAGAGAACAGGGAGGGGAGTTGTGTTATTCTGTACATGCCCTCGATTATCCAGTGTATGCTTTATCCATTATATTATGTATGATGTTATGCAATAGAATGGCCAAATGGTACACTGGGTCATCGTGTAAGTGCCTGGTAACGTTAATTCTTGAACGTATTTTCTATGCAGGATCTCTGGAGGTTCAAGGTTCGACTTGTGAGAGGCAAAGATCACAACCGCCGGAACATACAAGATGACTTTCGAAAAAGAATGGCAAGACAATAACCCCTTCTTGTTCTTCAACCATGAGAATCCGCCTCGGCTGACCCTTCTTTGTGTCTCTAATGACATTATTTCATATTCCAGCTTATGTATTTATTAAATATAATATGTGCCAGGATAACATGTCAATAAAAAAAGCTGTAATCAGACATGTTACCAATCCATATATATAATAATTTGTCGGATACAGTGTTTCAATTTATAGTTTTCTTGGTGGTGCCGTTGGTAATATCTTACGATGTTGGTATGATGCATTTATAACTTCATAAACGCAAAAATAAATTGAAGTCAATTCTTATGAATAAATATGTCAACAATTCACAGACTGCTTATTTCATCTTTATCATTAAAACACACATCTATAGACAAGAATACAAAATCACTGACATCGTTCAGTGCAGTTATACGACACAAGCACACACATGACGTCTCTTTGAATTGCTATGACGTCACCCTGGAATCAGATGACGTCATGATGTATCCTCGTGTTATGGTTTTTCATTACGGCTCTAATAACAATCCCAATACACTAGAATTAAGACTTACCTTTGAGAACATTTATTTCTGTAAACAAGTACATGGTCAAATTGATTGTTTAATACATGTATCTAAATACGTTTTGCCAGGACTATACTAAAATAGTTTCCAATCGGACATTTTGAGACATCTCCTGAGACCTACAGTGGGTACCCGGGTAGGGTAGGGTAATAGGGGGGTGGGTACCCGGGTAGTAAATTTGGACTTGTCCCAGCCCTAGATAATGCCTTGCCGAGAGAGACGAGTCGATCAGGCGCCATCATATGATATTGACTTAGAGCCCCTACATTACAGTCAAGTTAAAAATAGTCACATGACATTACAGACAGAAAGTTTACAAACATCAGCCGATACACAATCGGTGCATACGATTGTTCTTATGCAGAATTATCATCAGATCAAGTTTGATTAATATGTGTATTAGTGAAAAAGTAAGTTTTGAGGTATGTTTTCGTTACTTATGGAATGTCTTTCCTCGTGGAGCTTGATTTTGTAACGTAACTTCGGCGGCAGATGGCGCACACTTTGAAGTCTTCGTGTGGGCTTTGAATCATGTACCTTGATTACGTCATTGGGCATGTGGTCACATGTTGATAAGGGGACCGATAAAAGGTGATTCCGTGGCAGGACATAAACAGAGACAATAGATCTACACTGTCAGATATGGTGGCATTTATTCAAATGAAAGTGGTGATTGTCTGTTTATAAAATGCGACTTTTTCTCTCAAAAGCAGTCAGTAGATAAGTATATTTAAATTATATTTACAGCTTTGCTAATTCTTTGGTATGTACGACCCTCCACATATACTACTCAAAAGAAGTTAAGGATCACCTGATTCTTTCATATTACTATAGTTAATCTCTCATGCCATGGCAGATTAACTTTACCAATATGAAAGAATCGGTTGATCCTTAACTTCTTTTGAGTAGTATATTACAGGGACCGGGGGGTTAGGTTGTCTGTGTGGCTTTGGTGTAAGTCACAGTGAATTAATTAACTCCTAAACGGGATGAAAAATTTGGTCCGAACGCCCCAATTCTAGCAACAATGTAGACGAGGTCACACTAAGGTACATATGCTATAGTGACGTATTAAAGACACTTTTCTTCAATGTGAATGGTACACCTTCAGTCATAATTGCCATCCATTGGTTTACACACAAGCTTCCAACGAACTATAAGGAAGTCAATCTGCAAACAATTCACAATCAACATTTTCAGTATCAATGAACAATGTAATTGTGAGAAACGAGCAAAGGAATCGAACCTAAATCCTGTGGGTGACGAAAGAAAACATTAGCTATAGTAATGATTTAGAGTTATGTCCCTTGAAAAGGACTTGTCAACTTTGCTGTGCGTAGGTAAGACAGTGTGTATTTATGTTATTCCCAGTGTATTCGTACAGTTTATGACAACTTACTTACTGCCAACATATTCCTTCCACTGATGTAGAAGTGTGGGGTCTGCTTTTGATATTTTGCGCCATCGGATGGGCAACATTCTTACCGAGGCAAACTATAGTGTCTGATTCTATGGTTCAGGAATATCCCATTGACAGGAGACTTTGGACCTAATCAGTGTGTATGGTGATCTGGCTGTCTATGAACAGATAATGTCTCAGTTTCACACATAGCATTGACAACAAAATCTAGACCTAAACCATATGAACTGGAAGTGGGTAATACGGATGGAAGTCTTACCTTCATTTTCCTTTGAAGAGAGAAATATTTAGCCCATCCGAAAATGAACAATGTTTTCAGAAAAAGACACGCAGATCGTGTCCCGTGACTTCCTCGCGTGAACAGAAATCCAACAACATGAAGGTGCACATTTAGCACTACTAATGTAAATGATGAATATGTATATGCATAGTTAGATAAATGACATCTTATACAGAGAACATGAATAATCATAACGTTTAGTGAGTGCATTTTGTTCCGTTTAGCCACAGGACCATGTAACAATAAAAATAAAAAAAGTCGCAAAGAGGCCTCGTCTATGATTTTTTTGCGACTTTTTTAATTTTTTTATTTTTATTGTTACATGGTCCTGTGGTTTAGCATACGTAACAAGTACCGTGATAGCCCGAGCTTGCAGGGTACATAGTGTAAGCATGTGGAGATCAAATTTTTGGAATATTGGTTTATGTCAGTTTGGGAAAAAATATTTCTTATATTTGGATCGATAAAATAATTTGGTGCGATATCAGCGATAATACAAAATGTCATTTATTCACTGCGTGTGATCAAGTGGCACGTGCTGTTTAATGATGGCAATTACTGGTAGGTTAGTCAACAGGGAAGTTCTATTTCTACTGATTCCCTCTTAAAATTGTTGCGTTACAACAGAATCTACTCAAACTTGTCCACAAAACAGAATTGAGCATATTTGCCCATAGCTTTATACACGGAATATTTCAGAAATAACATGAAGCAAAAAAAGGTCAAATTGCAACAATTGTTGATATTTCATGTTTTGACGTCAAGAAATGACAACATCCATATTTGAACTGTTGCTGGATGGAATTGATGCTGTCATTGTTTCAGTTTCTTTCTATTTATACCACAATCTGATCGGCATCTAGCATCACCATCAAGAAGAAGAAAAAATAGTTCTGAGTGTCTTTTTACATGAAAGTGACTGGATTCCATAGATCATAATAGAACCTGTGAAGATCTGATAGAGAATAGGTCTTCATCAATCCATGCTTGTATTATGGACTGTTATGGGATGAACAAAACCGTCCGAATGGCGTGCTGGGTTTCTAAGGGGAATTAGTCAGCAAAGAGTGGGAGTCACAGGAGACTAATCGCAATTTTATTTACAAGAACAATTAACAATTTACAATATCTTAGAGAATACCTGAGGGTGCCACAGAGAGTCGGTACAACCCTCTGGTTCTGTTGGAGAGAGGTCTGCTTGATATGAGAGTCAAACCCCTTCTCTGCTAAAATTTTGCTACAGTATGTATTTTACCTGATGATAAGTATTACTTGCTAAACTATAATTATATGAAATAATGTATAAATATTACACCATGATAACTCATAAAAGCACTTGATGTGGATCTAATTATTATAGGATAACTTAGTATAAATGTTATACCATGATACTTGTCGTAAGAGGCGACTAACGGGATCGGGTGGTCAGGCTCACAGACTTGGTTGATGCATGTCATCAATCCCAATTGCATAGATTGATACTCGTGATGTCAATCTCACTGGGCTTGCATGTGAAGATTCCGGGGTAGAATAGGTCTTCAGCAACCCATGCTTGCCGTAAAAGGCGACTATGCTTGTCGTAAAAAGCGAATAACAGGATCGGATGGTCAGGCTCGCTGACTTGGTTGATGCATGTCATTGATACCAATTGCGTGGATCGATGTTCATGATATTAATCACTGGATTGTCTGGTCCAGACTCGATTATTTACAAACTGTTGTCATATAGCTGGAATATTGCTGAGTGCTGCGTTAAACAACAAACAAACAAACAAACAAGATCATGATAGACATCAGGGAAAAATGTGTGGTCATTATTCTTTCATTTACAACAAAAAATGAGGTCATGAAAAAAAAATTGTCACAAATTGTCCTGAGAACTTAAAAATTATATTAGAAAAACTATTGTATCCATTTATTGTGGGTTATGTCCTTTTCTTAAAAATATTTAGCCCATCCAGCTGATGTAGCAAGGTACTCTGGTTATGTTGAGGGTTAGGGGATCTACGACTTGTGTAAGGAGAGATAGGAACACAGAGTTGGCCTGACTCAGTATATGTGAAACCAGGCCTCAGTTTACCTGTGTCAGACAGCATGACCCAAATCAGTACAAAGTACAAGGTCACTGGATAAATACTCTGTTTTGTCACGTACAGTGCTTCTGTCACTGGTTAATAACATTGCTTCGTATTACCCTTGTTGAATGGTAAGTTATATCTCGGACCTATACAAGTCCGTGGTTATATTTATTCCGTTATAACATACAGATACAGTTCTTTGTTGTGTTGAAGTTGTCACTTGATGTCTTATATGTAAAATTCAAGTGGATGTTTATGTGTGTATTGCAGGTGGATCGTAGATAGCAGAGAAAAGTTGTGTTCTGAAAGTCTGATGTGTGGACTGTTGAAATGGCAGAACGACTTCAAACAGTGATTGGCCATTTGACTGGTTCTCGGACAATTGTATCCTTTCAGCTAGCATATACTCTGTACGACTGTAGGGGCGGTCGGGTAGCCTAGTGGTTAAAGCGTTCGCTCGTCACGCCGAGGACGCGGGTTCGATTCCCGACATGGGTACAATGTGTGAAGCCCATTTCTGGTGTCCCCCGCCGTGATATTGCTGGAATATTGCTAAAAGCGGCGTTAAACCATACTCACTCACTCACTGTACGACTGTAACGATTCACCAATACATCTATCTTATTGCCACTTTGGTACAGACGATACTTGAATCATCAGTTTGTGAGATCGTGATATAGAATATGAATAGAACAGGAACTGATGGAGTTACCTCCCATAATGGGAGATGTTGCATAGCGCCACCTGTATTCATAGCGGAGATGATGGTAATAGTGGATGTTTTCTGTTTAGGCAAAGTTTCAGTTTGAAAAATCCTCCAACACAAAAGAAGTTGTGGAATGTGAAAAGGAAGAGGTTTTAGAGTTGTATATCAGTGATTTCATCATTTCTTACTACAGTTAACGTTTATTACAAATACGCATATAACAAACTAATGGATTTAACTAACTTATTTTTTTGTCCTGGCCATTTGTGTAATATGCTGTATATTTGCTCATAATGAACAAGTGGTTATAGAGAACTTAAATTAATGGTGCCTTTGAGTTCACTGTAACCATATATATAGTTGACTATATTTGTATTGTATCGTGATGGTACTAGTGGCATCTTCAGTCCCTATCGTGATACATTTTGCATGCAAGATCTCGACTGCCTCCGTGGCCTAGGGATAGAGCAGAAGGTCCGGGGTCCGGTGTTTGCTTTAATAACTATTACACCAAACACTAATTACTAGTGAAAATTACTAATGAAAACCATTCATCCACTGCACCATACTTAAAACTGCCAACTGTAAATCATCAGCATGATCAGTGTGCCAGGTATTTAGCCATCCTTTCTATGAAAATGGTGGCGGATGACCACAGATAAGAGCACATGCAAGTATCGTGATACTTATTGAATCGTGAGCAAAGTATCGTGAATCGTATGAGATCGCACAGTTGGTGTATCGCCCCAGCCCTACTACTATGGTAGTTAGTTTACATGTATGAGTGAGTGAGTATGGTTTTACACTGCTTTTAGCAATATTCCAGCAATATCACGGCGGAGGACACCAGAAATGGGATTCACCCATTGTACCCATGTCAGGAATCAAAGCCGGGTCTTCGGCGTGACGAGCGAGTGCTTTAACCACTAGGCTACCCGACTGCCCCTTTTTCAAGGCAGGGGACACCAGAAATGGGCTTCACCCATAGTATTCATGTCAGGAATCTCACCCGGCTATTCGGCGTGACGAGCGAGCGCTTTAACCACTAGGCTACCCGACCGCCCCTTTACATGTAAGACCTGGCTGATTGGGGGAAATTGTATAGAGATGTTTCCCGTGGTATCGACTACTAGTATATTCCAGGTTGTATTAATACAATGCTCACATTGATCATGGTGATTTTACTTGTATGTTGCTAGAACGCAAAACATTTACACACTCTATCATTTAGATTTTCAAACACATCCGAAATAGATAACCTATGTAACTTTGTTTAAAGAACTGATTTATGACCAATTTCATGAATACGTTGTATTTCCTTTCATTGCTATTATTTATGAATTAATTTAGTTTGCTGTGCAACAACATACTATTTGTCCTATTCAAAACTGATGCAATCTATATTTGTTATGACAGTTTGATGAACATTTTTTCAAAGCAGTATATTCATGATAATGGTTTGGAATGAAAAGAAAGTTGCAAATATTCAATTTTATATATTATAGGTATAAACTGCTTACCCTAGGTGTTATAAATATAGGATAGAATATTGGACATTGAATTTACAGTTTGTAATCAGTATCATACTTTCCATTTTGGACATTGAATTTACAGTTTGTGATCATTATCATATGTTCGATATTGGACATTGAATTAACAGTTTATCTTTTAACGTTCCATATTGGACATTGAATTTACAGTTTGTGATCAGTATCATACGTTCCATATTGGACATTGAATTTACAATTTGTTATCTTAATCATACGTTCCATATTGGACATTGAATTTACAGTTTGTTATCTTAATCATACGTTCCGTATTGGACATTGAATTTACGGTTTGTTATCTTAATCATACCTTCCATATTGGACATTAAATTCACAGTTTGGTATCTTAATCATACGTTCCATATTGGACATTGAATTTACAGTTTGTTATCTTAATCATACGTTTGTTATCATTAGATTCTATCATTATGTCAACCTGGTGATGTTTCCGAACTCTTCTCTTACTGCATCCCCCTCCCCAGTGGGGACCCAGGTGTGAATAAGTTCTCCCCTTCTCATCTCCCCTTCTTCCTATTGCTTGTTGGCAACTAAACTCAAATCAGTTGGTCAAACTTGATGACTTACCTTGGGTGTCATTAGAGGTGAAACGATACATCATTGCATCATGAGTTTTCATGCACCTATATTATACAAGATACCCTGGTGTTCTTGTCAGTCAAGATCGCAAAATGTGTTGTAATTAAGTTCACTCCTAAAAAGAGCCACAACAAACAAGCATCTACAGCTAGCTTTTCTTTTTGAACCTGCTCTGAAATATTTATAGTCCAGACGTTTATACACAATTTGACATGATATGCATATCGCGATACGTATCATATCGTACCCTTTGTATCGTGATACGTATCGTATCACGACCTTGCTGTATCGTTTCACCCAAAGGTGTCATCACACCCCAATGGTAGGATCATGATGCCTCTGTAGTCCAGGTATTGCTGGAATACTGCTGACTGAGACGTAACATTGGTCATATTGAATGTATTGTCCTTAACTTGTGCAGCAGTTTGAGCCTGTGTCCCAGCTTCAGACTGTGGGGGGCGGAGGGCTTGAGCTGACGTACAGCAACCCCCGCCTCACAACAGAACAGCGACAGTTCTACGAGGAGAATGGATACCTGGTCATCAAGAAGCTGGTGGCACAGAAGGACTTGGACAGATATAGGTGAGCTACATGTGACACCACAAGCACAACCACCCAATACGTTGTCGCCCTCGTCCACAGAACATCCAACATTCCACTGTTCAGACTTGAATCACTCAGTCACTCATTCACTCACTTGGTCACTCACTCACTCACACACTCACTCACTCACTCACTCACTCACTCACCCACCCACCCACCCACCCTCTCACTCACTCACTCACTCACTCACTCACTCACCCACCCACCCACCCACCCACCCACTCACTCACTCACTCACTCACTCACTCACTCACTCATGTTTTGGTGTCTGCATTATTATCTGATTATTGGCATCCTTTTCATCATGCTGAGTCTGCATCACTCACAACCCTCACTCACTCACACTGACGTCTACCTGTAGGGAGAGATTTGCGAAGATTTGCAAGAAGGAGGTGCAGGTTCCACGCCTTATAATCATGAGAGATGTCAGCATCGCCAAGTCTGAGTTTGTGCCAGGAGAAAAGGCCATCACAAAGATACAGGATTTTATGTACGATGATGTCCTCTTCGACTACTGCTGCCTGCCTCAAGTGAGACATCTGACTTTTAGCACCATCATTATTATTACCTGTAAATCAAATTCTAAAACAGAGATTTGCCTAGGGCTGTTTTATTCTGTTCACAGACTGTTGTATGGTGTATGCATCTGTAGCATGGCATACAGAGTAGAAGTATGAGTCAAAGGGATTCCAGGTAAAGTGGGTTCTCAATAGCTGGTGGAGTTTCTGTCCTAGTACTCCTATTGCTATTGAGGGTGGAAACGGCTTCCAGTAATCCTATTGCTATTGAGGGTGGAAACGACTTCCAGTTATCCTATTGCTATTGAGGGTGGAAACGGCTTCCAGTACCCTATTGCTATTAAGGGTGGAAACGACTTCCAGTACTCCTATTGCTATAGAGGGTGGAAGCGGCTTCCAGTACTCCTATTGCTATTGGGGGTGGAAACGGCTTCCAGTACTCCTATTGCTATAGAGAGTGGAAACGGCTTACAGTATTCCTATTTCTATTGACGGTAGAAAATTTTCCAGTTATGGGTATTCATGGTAGAATAGGTTCCCAGTACCCCATGCTTGATATCCCAGTGGCTAAGAGATCCCAGTAACTTCAGTAAGACATTGTGTATGTTGTATGAGGTTTGACCTTGTGTTTTTCTTGGGTGTAGGTCGTGGACTACGTGGAGTGTTTCACCGGCGAGAATGTCATGGCCATGCACACAATGCTGATTAACAAGCCACCAGACCCAGGTAGTCCTTCGTCAGGCCTGACCAGCGTTTACCTTGTGCCAGCACAATGTGTGTGGTCAAATATGAAGAGTGTCTTTAGTGAATGAATTTATCATCTTTAGATATATCATGTCAGTTTCTTCAACTCCTTCCAATATTTCCATAAACATCAATGATCAGATCAACTTTTATATTCAAGTCCTCAATTTCAGTTGTTGAAAACTAATTAAGTGGAGAGTTCCTGCATGACTGTGTGTCTATATCACCTCCTCCATGACCGTGTGTCTATATCACCTCCTCCATGACTGTGTGTCTGTATCAACTCCTCTGTGACCATGTGTCTATATCACCTCCTCCATGACCGTGTGTCTATATCACCTCCTCCATGACTGTGTGTCTATATCACCTCCTCCATGACTGTGTGTCTGTATCAACTCCTCCGTGACCATGTGTCTATATCACCTCCTCCATGACTTGTGTCTATATCACCTCCTCCATGACTGTGTGTCTATATCACCTCCTCCATGACTGTGTGTCTGTATCAACTCCTCCGTGACCATGTGTCTATATCACATCCTCCATGACCGTGTGTCTATATCACCTCCTCCATGACTGTGTGTCTATATCACCTCCTCCATGACCGTGGGTCTATATCACCTCCTCCAGGACTGTATGTCTATATCACCTCCTCCATGACCGTGTGTCTATATCACCTCCTCCATGACTTGTGTCTATATCACCTCCTACATGACCGTGTGTCTATATCACCTCCTCCAGGACTGTGTGTCTATATCACCTCCTCCATGACCGTGTGTCTATATCACCTCCTCCATGACTTGTGTCTATATCACCTCCTCCATGACCGTGTGTCTATATCACCTCCTCCAGGACTGTGTGTCTATATCACCTCCTCCATGACCGTGTGTCTATATCACCTCCTCCATGACTTGTGTCTATATCACCTCCTCCATGACCGTGTGTCTATATCACCTCCTCCATGACCGTGTGTCTATATCACCTCCTCCATGACTGTGTGTCTATATCACCTCCTCCATGACCGTGTGTCTATATCACCTCCTCCATGACCGTGTGTCTATATCACCTCCTCCATGACCGTGTGTCTATATCACCTCCTCCAGGACCGTGTGTCTATATCACCTCCTCCATGACTGTGTGTCTATATCACCTCCTCCATGACCGTGTGTCTATATCACCTCCTCCATGACCGTGTGTCTATATCACCTCCTCCATGACCGTGTGTCTATATCACCTCCTCCATGACCGTGTGTCTATATCACCTCCTCCATGACCGTGTGTCTATATCACCTCCTCCATGACTGTCTATATCACCTCCTCCATGACTGTGTGTCTATATCACCTCCTCCATGACCGTGTGTCTATATCACCTCCTCCATGACTTGTGTCTATATCACCTCCTCCATGACCGTGTGTCTATATCACCTCCTCCATGACCGTGTGTCTATATCACCTCCTCCATGACCGTGTGTCTATATCACCTCCTCCATGACTGTCTATATCACCTCCTCCATGACTGTGTGTCTATATCACCTCCTCCATGACTGTGTGTCTATATCACCTCCTCCATGACCATGTGTGTATATCATGACTGTGTGTTTCCCAGGCAAAAAGTCGTCGCGGCACCCCATGCACCAGGACTTGTACTACTTCCCCTTCAGACCCGCCAAGAGAATCGTGTGTTCCTGGACAGCCATGGAGACAGTGAACAGACAAAATGGCTGCCTTGTAGTTCTGCCCGGCAGCCACAAGGGGGAGCTGCTGGAACATGGCTACCCTGAGTGGGAGGTGGGTGATGTGTCTCTTGAGCACTTCTGCAGGTTCTGTTAAGTAAGCCTTTTATTTGGCTTCCAGTTTGAAAAATGTGACTAAATTTTAATTTGGTGCTACCTCATGTCGCAATTCTGACTACAAGCATGACAGTTATTTCAAATATTAATCACAATTATTTTGTAATTTTGGTTGTCCAAACTTAGCTCATGACAAAAATAGTTGACCTCATATGCTTGTATACCGTATTTTCTTGAGTATGGTGTGCACCCAAGTATGATGCGCACTCCCCTCTAGCAGATTCAGTATATTGGAAATATTCTTTTTTTCGAATATTATGCGCAGAAATAAATTACACCGCACCCCTTCAGTGAATTCTGGTAGACGAACGGGTGATAATAAACTTTGTCAGTACAAATTTGAAATCTGAGATAAAAAATCACCAGACACCATGTTGAGTTACCGTTTAAATTGTATTTTTTGTTCTTCTAGGCCTTGTTTTAGATCCAGGGATTAAGATTACCTTGTTTTTTTTCTCTTAAACTAAGCCGGAAACAGCAATCAGCTGTACACACGTTTTCTTGGAATCTACTAGTGATTCACTTAAAACTCACCCAAATATATAACTTTACATCATTTTGATGCAAGGATCAGGAAAAATTGTATCTGAAACTATTTTTTTTATCAGGAATAATATATTCCAGTATGTTGTTTTTGTAGTTGCAGCTTTTACTAAATATATTTAAAATAATAATAGCCCGAAGTGGAGCACTTCGGTGAAGCATATCGTTATTGCCTGGGTTTTTTTTTTCACATGGAACAATTTGACCAGTCACTGTCTCCACATGTGATCACAAGAATTACGTGTTGAGATGACTTTTAACGAGTCAAAGTATGGCATTTATGATATATGTATCCATTTTCTGCCAAGTAAAGTTAGTTTCAAGGTGTCAATAGCGGTAATCTGACCGTGGTTGCTGTTAATAACGGTGAATTGTGCGATCTTCCGATCGCTTCACACACGATTTCATCGAAATTGATTAAAACAATAATAAAAGGAATTTTGAATAAGATCAATGAAATAAGTTACAAACATAAGTCCAGATATTCGCTGAACACTTTTTATAGCCAGACAGTGTAATTACATGATTAATTTGCATACTTCAGTATAGATTTGTTGACATGGTATTTCTGGTGTTACGTGCTCACGATAATGTATATCCGTTAGGGGAAAAAAACATCAAAACTCATCATGGCGGGTATAATGCGCACCCCTTCTACACAGCTGTGTTTTTTGGAAAATATATTGTAGAAACCATAACTCAGCATTTGTAACCTACATAGGATGATATCATGTTGTGATACTGGTGACACTGATTGTGAAAGAAGTATTTTCTTGTATATATGTGCTTCCATTGTGTTACGACTGTCAAAGGAACCATTTCAATGTTAGGTTATTATTGTTATTAGAAAGTTGTGATTGACCAATCAAAATCGATCATTTATGAAAGCCAGGGTGCAATACGTAGAGAAAGATGCTTCGTGTAGTTATCGATTCATCACTTAGACAGATACTGTTCTACTGTTGTGTGATGTGGGGTTTGGATGAACCATAAGTCTGAGCTCCTGCAACTGCGAAGTTGCCTCAATAATGGATTCCTCCACATTCTGGGTTTCAACAGAGTGGTGAACATCTGTGCCCTATTACGTTTTGTGTTTGGTGTGTTCCAGGGAGGTGTGAACAAGATGTACCACGGAATCAAGAACTACGACCCCAGCTATCCCCGGGTACACCTGGAGATGGAAGCAGGGGACACAGTCTTCTTCCACCCCATCCTCATCCACGGCTCCGGCACCAACAAGACGAAGGGCTTCCGGAAGGTACCAGATAGACACAACAGCCCTGGATATAAACACACAGATAGACACAACAGCCCTAGTTATAAACACACTGATAGACACAACAGCCCTAGTTATAAACACACTGATAGACACAACAGCCCTAGTTATAAACACTGATAGACACAACAGCCCTAGTTATAAACACACTGATAGACATAACAACCCTAGTTATAAACACACTGGTAGACACAACAGCCCTAGTTATAAACACACTGATAGACACAACAGCCCTAGTTATAAACACTGATAGACACAACAGCCCTAGTTATAAACACACTGATAGACACAACAGCCCTAGTTATAAACACTGATAGACACAACAGCCCTAGTTATAAACACACTGATAGACACAACAGCCCTAGTTATAAACACACTGATAGACATAACAACCCTAGTTATAAACACAGTGATAGACACAACAGCCCTAGTTATAAACACACTGATAGACACAACAACCCTAGTTATAAACACACTGATAGACACAACAGCCCTAGTTATAAACACTGATAGACACAACAGCCCTAGTTATAAACACTGATAGACATAACAGCCCTAGTTATAAACACACTGATAGACACAACAACCCTAGTTATAAACACTGATAGACACAACAGCCCTAGTTATAAACACACTGATAGACACAACAGCCCTAGTTATAAACACACTGATAGACATAACAACCCTAGTTATAAACACACTGATAGACACAACAGCCCTAGTTATAAACACTGATAGACACAACAGCCCTAGTTATAAACACACTGATAGACACAACAGCCCTAGTTATAAACACACTGATAGACATAACAACCCTAGTTATAAACACACTGGTAGACACAACAGCCCTAGTTATAAACACACTGATAGACACAACAACCCTAGTTATAAACACACTGATAGACACAACAGCCCTAGTTATAAACACTGATAGACACAACAGCCCTAGTTATAAACACTGATAGACACAACAGCCCTAGTTATAAACACACTGATAGACACAACAACCCTAGTTATAAACACACTGATAGACACAACAGCCCTAGTTGTAAACACACTGATAGACACAACAGCCCTAGTTATAAACACATTGATAGACACAACAGCCCTAGTTATAAACACACTGATAGACACAACAGCCCTGGTTATAAACACATTGATAGACACAACAGCCCTAGTTATAAACACACTGATAGACACAACAGCCCTAGTTATAAACACACTGATAGACACAACAGCCCTAGTTATAAACACAGATAGACACAACAGCCCTAGTTATAAACACACTGATAGACCACAGCCCTAGTTATAAACACACTGATAGACCACAGCCCTAATTATAAACACACTGATAGACACAACAGCCCTAGTTATAAACACTGATAGACACAAAAGCCCTGGTTATAAACACACTGATAGACACAACAGCCCAAGTCGTAAACACACTGATAGACACAACAGCCCTAGTTATAAACACTGATAGACACAACAGCCCTAGTTATAAACACACTGATAGACACAACAGCCCTAGTTATAAACACTGATAGACACAACAGCCCTAGTTATAAACACACTGATAGACACAACAGCCCTAGTTATAAACACACTGATAGACATAACAACCCTAGTTATAAACACACTGGTAGACACAACAGCCCTAGTTATAAACACACTGATAGACACAACAACCCTAGTTATAAACACACTGATAGACACAACAGCCCTAGTTATAAACACTGATAGACACAACAGCCCTAGTTATAAACACTGATAGACACAACAGCCCTAGTTATAAACACACTGATAGACACAACAACCCTAGTTATAAACACACTGATAGACACAACAGCCCTAGTTGTAAACACACTGATAGACACAACAGCCCTAGTTATAAACACATTGATAGACACAACAGCCCTAGTTATAAACACATTGATAGACACAACAGCCCTGGTTATAAACACATTGATAGACACAACAGCCCTAGTTATAAACACACTGATAGACACAACAGCCCTAGTTATAAACACAGATAGACACAACAGCCCTAGTTATAAACACACTGATAGACCACAGCCCTAGTTATAAACACACTGATAGACCACAGCCCTAATTATAAACACACTGATAGACACAACAGCCCTAGTTATAAACACTGATAGACACAAAAGCCCTGGTTATAAACACACTGATAGACACAACAGCCCAAGTCGTAAACACACTGATAGACACAACAGCCCTAGTTATCAACAGACAGACAGACAGACAGACTCTAGGATGAACACTTACAGATGAACACAGACTTGGTGATGACTGTAGGATGAACACTGACAGTTTCTATGATTGACTCTATGACAGACACTTCGATGAACAACTCAAGAGTGAACTCGGACTCCAGGATGTACTGACTATGTGAGAGCCTCCATGATGACCTGACAGACTCTGTGCTTCTCCTTTCAGTCCATCTCTTGCCACTACGCCTCTGGCAACATGGAGTACATTGACATAGACAAGGGACATGTCCAGTCCACCATTGCAGACGAGGTGCTGGACCTGGCTCAGAAGAAAACAGGCCTGGATCGGGACCAGATCAAATTTGCTGTAAGTGTTGTAGGAACAATGAATGCAACGTACCTTGGTGCAATATGTTCTCTTTTGTCATGATGCAATAGCATGCTGTCGTGCCATGATGTTTGCTAATGTAGGGGAGGCTAGGAATGTAGATTACCTTGAAGTCATGGACATATATGTTCAGTTGTTTGTTTGTTTGTTTGTTTATTCATTTAATGCCGCACTCAGCAATATTCCAGCTATATATTGGCGGTTTGTAAATAATCAAGTCTGGACCAGACAATCCAGTGATTGGTATCTTGAGCATCGATCCCCACAATTGGGATATGATGACATGCATCAACCAAGTCAGTGAGCCTGACCACCCGATCTCATTAGTCGCCTCTTACAACAATCATATTCGCCTCTTGTCGCAAACATGGATTGCAGAAGACATATTCTGACCCGGGGTCTTCATGAGTCCAGTTATTTGTAGTTTGAGTCAGTCGAGCCTAGGACCAGTGTGTATGGTGCTGATATTGATTGTGATGGAACATTTTAGGAAGATAATGTAGTACGAGCTGGTGACGGAGTTGGGTTTCACACCACTGTGAACAGCATTTCAGTTATATCACAACGTGTTAGCTTGATTATGGAGGAAAGCCTGATGTAATACAGGTCTTAGATGTTTACCACTTTGGTGAAACCCACGAGCATTGGTTTGGTGCTGATGAAACTAGAATTATTTCGAACCTACAATCAAAGATTCCTGGCACAATAGGGGATGCCGTTCTGCACAGTGAAACGCAGCTGCTGAGATGACTAGGTCTTTGACGCCCGCCCAGGTTAATGAAATCTCACTTTGTTGTAGGACTTAATAGTTTTAAGTCTTTACTCTGTACAGAAGTTTCAATATAATATTTGAAGGTCACAGTTGACTTGAATGTCTTCTTTGAAATATATTAAGCAGTTTGTCATGATAAGAAGTAATTAGTTATCCATGTCCATTGTTTTATGTTGAGTGTCAACCTTGAAAATAACTTTGCACTAATATACCGTATATGACCGCGTATAAGCCGAATTTTGAGGACCAGAAAAAAATCCGATAGATTACAACTTCCCGAAAGTTGGGAAATTGCCATGACTAGAGCCATTATTGTCATAAATTATCAATAAAGTTATTATTATACACCAATGTTGTCATTATTAAAAAAATGTTATGCATGTTACTACTTCCGATAATAAGTTTGCAATTGAATGTTCCAAGTTTATCATCTGTATGTAGTATATTTGTCTTTTTTCATAAAAAGAACTAGTAACGTCAAAGTTAGTTTAAGGATGGTTAGGATGTTTTTGTGCTTTTAGCAATTTTCTGGAAGGGTACATTGTTGCGAATCAAACTCAGGTAATTGGTATTATAGGTGAAGCTTGAATTGTTGTGCTGACTACCACCTTAGTGTAATAAGGGCAGATAGTGGAATTAATGTTTAGTTTGGACAAGAGTTCTGTCCCTTGGACTAGGTACAAGGTCACTATCATCTCCAGTATTGCTGAATGTATATTTGTTATTTTTGCAGGATATCTGGAAGTTCAAGAGTCGCCTGGTGAAAGGGGAAGACTGCAGCACTT
This sequence comes from Haliotis cracherodii, assembly GCF_022045235.1. Classification (NCBI taxonomy): domain Eukaryota; kingdom Metazoa; phylum Mollusca; class Gastropoda; order Lepetellida; family Haliotidae; genus Haliotis; species Haliotis cracherodii. The sequence continues at coordinate 30,969,780 of NW_027266319.1, read as the reverse complement.
AAATCTATGAACACAGAAATGTAAACTGACCACTGAAGACAGAGCTTCAAGTCCCTAGTTGATTAATTCTTGAATTCTCGTACATGGTACTTGATTGACTTATCTCCCGTTAATCCCACTGGCTTCGTCATATTGTTAACTTTGTATATTAATCCTACCTTTAATCCAATTTAGGTACTCTCATGAAAAAGACATTGTTCACAAGACATGGCACTAAGTGTGTAACATTAGACATAATAGTATTTATACTGATGGCCAGAGTATGCAATCATGTGATTCGTCACATTCGTCCACAAGTAAGTATTACCTTTGTCCTCCATGAAATCCCAACAAAGGGAGCCTGTGAACTTACCAAGTTCGAGCCTGGCTGTGTCTTGACAGTCTGTAGACCCATAGTACACTGTGTGTGTCACACAGCAAGATGGAAGTGATGTTTGTATTCTGCAAGTGTTGATTTCAAACAGCCTATACCCAGAATAATGGATTCATGAAAAGAAAATACTTGTTATTGTATTTGTACCAGTTTTAGTTGACTATAGGCTGTGGACGTACAATGTTGACAAGATGAGTACATCGGCTTCCTGTTGATCTGGTTGTAGAATGTTGTTGATAATGTACAAATATGTCACAGATTATACGATGTATCATCCCACTGATGTAATTAATGTAATGTAATTTTGGAAATGAGAAAATGACATCAACTGAGTGTCTGTGATTTGTAAATAAAATTATTTGTTGATGAGTAACCAACTGTCTTATTGCAACTCTATAAATATCAAGAAATTGGATGAGAATAGTGTCCAGATTGAAAAGTCCGATCATCTATCAAGGACTTGGATGATCGGACTTTTCAATCTGGACACTCCAGTATCATCTATCAAGGACTTGGATGATACTGGAGTGTCCAGATTGAAAAGTCTGATCATCTATCAAGAACTTGGATGATAATGGAGTGTCCAGATTGAAAAGTCCGATCATCTATCAAGAACTTGGATGATCGGACTTTTCTATCTGGACACTCCAGTATCATCTATCAAGGACTTGGATGATACTGGAGTGTCCAGATTGAAAAGTCCGATCATCTATCAAGAACTTGGATGATAATGGAGTGTCCAGATTGAAAAGTCCGATCATCTATCAAGGACTTGGATGATACTGGAGTGTCCAGATTGAAAAGTCCGATCATCTATCAAGGACTTGGATGATACTGGAGTGTCCAGATTGAAAAGTCCGATCATCTATCAAGAACTTGGATGATAATGGAGCGTCCAGATTGAAAAGTCCGATCATCTATCAAGAACTTGGATGATAATGGAGTGTCCAGATTGAAAAGTCCGATCATCTATCAAGGACTTGGATGATACTGGAGTGTCCAGATTGAAAAGTCTGATCATCTATCAAGGACTTGGATGATACTGGAGTGTCCAGATTGAAAAGTCTGATCATCTATCAAGAACTTGGATGATAATGGAGTGTCCAGATTGAAAAGTCTGATCATCTATCAAGAACTTGGATGATAATGGAGTGTCCAGATTGAAAAGTCTGATCATCTATCAAGAACTTGGATGATACTGGAGTGTCCAGATTGAAAAGTCTGATCATCTATCAAGAACTTGGATGATAATGGAGTGTCCAGATTGAAAGGACAGAAGTTGATGTAACACAGCATGAACTGATCAGTCACTGCTGAGTATAGCCACATGTTACACCGATAAGCAAGTTGGGCTTCTGTCCCGACATGCTGGCTTAATGCTGCCATTGCTATTCTGTAGAGCAATTAAGTTGCAACCCCAAAAGACACTGAGCCAGCCATGGCCACGAACTGAAAGCAAGTTGTTCCTCTGTCCCAAGTTGGTCTAGTGCTGCCACTGCTAACAAATCACAGCCCCTAAAGACACTGGGCCAGCCTTGGCTACAAACTAATAATCATACCCAAGGTGATTCTTGTCCCCAAGACCAGCAGCAGATCCTTACATGACCAAGAGATGCAACTCCGTCACATAACCTACAAGATGTGTCTTTAATGAACTATGTATGATGTGAATGATAAAATACAAACATATGATTCTGAATTTTAAAATATTTTATTCCAAAAATCATTCTACAATGGTATTTTTCATTCCTCAACAATTAAGTGAGCTGATTTTGTGACATTTTCAAGTATGCTAGACAACAATATTTTAATATATATATGTACATTTGTACAATGCAACATTAACGACACTGTCGACACACTCGTAATGATTTCAACAACATGATAATAACACTTCACTAATCGGAACCACATGGGCACCAAGCTAGCTCAAGAAAGATCTTGTATTACTGATACTGTGTGCAAAATAATTTATTTAACAAAATACCTCTTACAATGATTGTTCATATCGTTAAATTGTGGAAGACAACATCAGACTAAAACGAGAACAATGTTAACATTGGGAAGAGAATACTGAATTGTGCATATTAGTGAAATGTACAGAAAACCAGACTTGAGTATGACAGCAATCGTGGCCATGCTTGAGTAAATGCTTAACGGTAAACGAGAGAAATAATATCTATCAGAAACTTGACATTACAAAGAAACATTTCTTGTCAAGTGACTGACATCTTGAAAAGAGCATTAGACAAACCCAGTACCCAGATCAATTGAAAACTAACTCATTTCTGAACATCTGGGATGAGGCCATGCATGTAGCAGCAAATTTGACTTAGTCGTAAATGAACTGGACATATGATGAGACGCCCCACTATATATGTATCAAATAGGCATCCTACTTTGATTCAAATCTGATTGAGTTAGCAACATACATTAGCCCATAACAGGGATGTGATGTCGATCACTCTTGCCGAGATTGAAATATAGGGTGCAAATAGCTAGCCACTTGCTGTAGCAGCCTGAAGCAATTTTCACTCACTTGCTCATTCACTTGTGAGATATATATACGAGCAAAAAACAATGGCAACTAGGTATAGGCTAAAAGTAATGTTTTTCAGGCAACACCATATCACTAAAACCACAGACAGTCGGTCGTATATCTTCCCATGGCAGCATTGAATTTTTGCTTTAAAATGGCGCTGCCTGAAAGCCAATTTTGCAGCCAGATATCATAAATAATGACTGAATGTACATCACTGGTCCAAAGAAATGAGTAATGTTATTAAAATCAAACATTTTACTCGGATGGAGTGGTGTCGAATTGGAGTAAAATATCTGACTTTAATGAGATTTAAGAAACGAGAAAACAAATATTGTCCCCTGTAACTGTAGGTAGAAGGAGATAAACATGAAACGGTTACATCACGTGGTCACTATCTACAGAAATATTTCAAAGGATGAAATAGGGTAACAATTATGCACATAACAATTGAGTTTTGCCAATAGGAAACCGCGAATCCAGTTAATAGAGGATCGAGGTGTAACACACTGTTGATTGTATTGCAAGAGTGTTAAATAAGCATTGAGGACACTACTATATACTAGGGCTATGTTGCCATACAAACAAAAGATTGAACCTAACCTCAAACATTAGATCAATCAGAAAACAATGTATGAATTTTAATTCACTTAAAGGACATGGCAAATATGTTCATAGAGAATTATTCTGAAATTCTCGGAGCATGAAACAACAGCTTTAGCCATAACTCTCTTCTTAATGGCACTGTAAGATTCCTGAAAGACATATTGTCAGTCCTTTGAACATTTTCATTAATGTTCCTTAACTATATATCCATTGTTGTGAACCTCAGTGCACCCCGTCCTAAATCATACAGCAAATAATTATATTTTTCACAACCTGATATATTGTTACATCCCTAACAATATCACACAGTCTGGTCAAAGAATGCTGGTAAAAATGTTACAACAATTACATAGTTTTTTAAACAGAGTTTTCTTATCTACCTTCCCAATAGACCAGGAAGGTCAAGGTCAAGGTCACATATATAACACAGCCTGGTCAAAGAATGCTGTTCCAGTGGTAGCAAGATGATATATTACATAAACATGTGATGCTTACACATAATATAGTCATGTTATTAACATTAATCTTTATCTGATGAAAGACAAGGAAGGTCAAGGTCAAATATATTTGTTAATTGTATAATGTCATGTGACGTTCTTGTACCAGTTTGAAGTCGATAATTTCTCTGGTTATTAAGTTCATTCTTAAGTACATGTCTGATGTTGTGACTTGGCAATCCTAATCCGTTTTTTTGGCACAAACCATCATCACTGTTTCATAAGTTTTTGTTACACTAGTTTGCAATACAGAATATGCAAGAACCAGATCCATGGTTGGACTCAACATCTGTGTAGGTTGTCAGATCCCAGGCAAACTTCCTCCAGATAGTTCTCATTATGGCATATCACCCAGAACCTAAATGAATAATGGTTCACATTTGTATAAACAGGACCATCCTAACCTAGAATATAACTGACGTGTAGGAGAGTAAAGGGTGTCCATGGGATGAGATAGGAAAGGCTGTACAAGAAGCCACAAGACCCACAATGATTAGAATATTTCTTGATGAGATTGCATAAGAAGTCATGAAATCATATCAACATGACACCACATCAACATTGACATCATGACATCACATTAACACGACGTCATGACATCATGCCATCAACAAGATGGAATGAAACTTTATAGGTCTCATTTATGACGAGGGTATCTAACACTTCCGTCAGGAGTCAGACAATCTGACTCAGTGCAACATTTTTTGTCGAATCAGTCACACCACACAACCCCAGTCAGACAACTGCAGCTCTAAACACAAATATCAGGAAAGATGCTTGCTTGGTCAAGCAGCTGGCACATTGTGCTCCAACACAACATGTAAACAATGGGAAGAAGTCCGACAGAATGTGCAAGCACCTGTCACAAGTCACAATCACTCTGAGTGAAAGTTCAACCACTCGGACACAAGGTTCAACCACCCCGACACAACGTACAAACACTTCAACACAACTTACAACCACTCCAACACAACATTCAACCTCATTGACACAATGTAAAACCATTTTTCACAACATTCAACCACTCAACACAACATTCAACCTCACTGTCACAAAGTAAAACCATTTGTCACAACATGCAACCACTCGACACAACGTTCAACCTCACTGACATAATGTAAAACCATTTGTCACAACATGCAACCACTCGACACAACGTTCAACCTCACTGACATAATGTAAAACCATCTGTCACAACATGCAACCACTCGACACAACGTTCAACCTCACTGACACAATGTAAAACCATTTGTCACAATATGCAACCACTCAACCAACGTTCAATCTCACTGACACAATGTAAAACCATTTGTCACAACATTCAGCCACTCAACCAATGTTCAACCTCACTGACACAATGTAAAACCATTTATCACACCATTCAACCACTCTGACACAACATTCAACCTCAGACACAATGTAAAACCATTTGTCACACCAATTAGCCACTTGACACAACGTGCAAGCACTCGACACAGTGTGCAAGCACCTGTCATAACTTTCAACCACTGACACAATGAAACATAGAACCACTCCAACACAATGTTCAAGCACAAGGACACAACATACAACCACTCCTGCATACATTATGATTGTGAGTCGCGGGATGCCTTGCGGTAAGGCACGTGTGGTGTCCCTGATGACAGAGGATGGACATGATAACGAGGAGAATGACGACTTGGGAGGGATATGTACGATGGATTTCTCTGAACCAGTTTTGTGTAAAGCTTAGCAAATTGTGTTCCATTGAGAAGAGATTTAAAAGGAACTGACTAGATGTTACCATAGTTACCAGCACCAACAGGTGATGACCTCATACTGAAAGTAGTGAAATAGTTCAAAGGAAAACAGTACTACCGCACTGACCATTGTACAGTGTAGGACAGATACAGGTGTCACAAGACTAGTTATAGATATTGAGAAGAAAAGGGAAGGCGTCATATGGAATTATGACAAATATACACAGGAGATCTGTTGAGAGAAAGTGCACAAGTGACAGCCATGTGATGAGAGAGCAAGCCTGTTGAAGCTAACAGACATTATTTTAACTAACAGTTCATGGACAATATTCTGTATGTTAACCTATCCATACATATTCATCAATGGAGAATATTCTGTATGTTAACCTATCCATACATACTCATCATCAACTGATGGAGAATATTCTGTATGTTAACCTATCCATACATACTCATCAACAACTGATGGAGAATATTCTGTATGTTAACCTATCCATACATATTCATCAATGAAGAATATTCTGTATGTTAACCTATCCATACATACTCATCAACAGCTGATGGAGAATATTCTGTATGTTAACCTATCCATACATATTCATCCATGGAGAATATTCTGTATGTTAACCTATCCATACATACTCATCAACAACTGATGGAGAATATTCTGTATGTTAACCTATCCATACATACTCATCAATGGACAATATTCTGTATGTTAACCTATCCATACATACTCATCAACAGCTGATGGAGAATATTCTGTATGTTAACCTATCCATACATACTCATCAACAGCTGATGGACAATATTCTGTATGTTAACCTATACATACACTTATCAGAACAGCTGATGGACAATATTCTGTATGTTAACATACAAACTTTAGGCTGTGGATACATGGCGAGAGGGAGCTCATGTACAGGGCACCTGTCACATAACATGCATCAACAACCTGCTACTGCTACGTGCTGTGCAGGACACATGAGAAACAGACACACACCCTACAGATTATGCAGCAACGAGAATTATGGGAGTGAGTGAGATTATCATAACACACATACATTCTTAATCTCCAGTTCTGAAAGAAAGAACATGAAAATAGTGTAACCAGTTGAAATCTAACTGTGTAAGTCCCCCTAAAAGTCTACTATTCCTCCAGTGATAAACAGTGATAGAAACACAAGCCCTCATGATGCATCAGTATTGGAAAGTGAATGAAACATGTTGAGAGTCAGACATTGCATGTATTGTCTTCTCACCTCCATCTCCAGCAATATCACATGGTTTGTCACAGTATCTACAGTGTTAAGGCTCTCTCAGGAAACCAAGGCACTGGCAGTTGCAGACATAATACAACAAGCTAGGTCTGCATGTACAACCTCAGACAGAATTGATATCATGTGGTAGAGAAATCAATGCCAATATCGATAATGTACACGCTTCATCAACGGTGTCAGTGTTTCTATATTTAACAGAAGCATATCATTGGCTTTCAATGTTCGGGAGTCACATCAACCTATTAAAAGACCAGACTAATTTAATTTCTTCTTTTACAAACATCTCTATGAACAGGCCAAGAGGTAGCACAAACCAAAAACACATTGTTTTCAGGGTTTGTTTGATGTTAAATCCTTAAAGAAATATTCTAAACCATATTTTTAAAAAAACATATTGTAGTGCAGTATTTCTATTTTTGCAAATTTCTTTACTTTCTGAACAATTTGAGTAGACTTGTTTATAAAACAAGAAATTCTTCTGGCCTAAATAGTATACTGTATTCGACATAATAAGCGCCCATGGCACTCTCAAAATTAGAAATAGGGGGCTCTTATTAGAATATTATTTTGGTGAGAAAAAAAAACAGAGTAGAAAGATGAATTTCGTGGTTTATGCTGACAGCCTGAAATGTTTATGTACAACATATATTTTTCCAGAATTTAATTGCCCATAATTAAGGGTGCATATAACAAATGGTTGCATTTTATGTGCGAATAAATGTTTTGTGTACATTGATCAATCGGAAGGGGTGCTAATTGGGATTGTTCAATATCCAATATAGTAGCAAATATCGCCGTGGGCGCTTATTACGTCGAATACGGTAACCCAAGTGAGGATGAAAACAGGAATGGCTGATAGTTAGTCGCAACAAAGCTCAAAATCCTTTCAGGTCTTTCGAAAGGAAGGGCTGTCTCCTCTTTGGTGGGGGTTTCCCGGTCAAGAGAGTCGTCTTTGTAGTCGTGACTGTGGAGTGGCGGCGGCAACTACGGCAGGGGTTTCCCAGTGTCAGGACGGGCTGGTGCCAGAGGTCTTGCGCTCCTTCCTGAGTTCCTTGAGTCTCTGGTTGATGATCCGTTTCATCACCTTGTACTTGTAGTGGAGCTGGCTCACACATTCTTCCTCCTCACGGTCCAACACCTTCAAGAAGTTGTTCAGCTCTGGTCTGCTGAACCCCTCCCACTGGAACAGAGATGAGTGAGTGAGTGAATGGTTAGGTGAGTGAGTGAGTGAGTGAGTGAGTGAGTGAGTGAGTGAGTGAGTGAGTGAGTGAGTGAGTGAGTGAGTGAGTGAGTGAGTGAGTGAGTGAGTGAGTGAGTGAGTGAGTTAGTTGAGCCTCCATGACACTAGTCAGCTTCAAAGACTTTGTGACCTGTGAAGATCCGGGTAAGAACTGGTCTTCAGCAACCGATGCTTGTTATAAGAGGCGACTAACAGGATCGAGTGGTCAGGCTCACTGACTTGGTTGGTGCATGTCATCATATCCCAAATGAGTGGATCGATGCTCATAATATCGATCACAGGATTGTCTGGTCCAGACTCGATTATTGACAGACCATTGTCATATACCTGTCAATTGCTGAGTGCGGCATTAAACAAACAAACAAACAAACAAAGACACTGGAATATTCATATTTTAGAGGTTCAATCTTGATACAGAGGCATCTGCAACCTTGTGTTTATGGTGGTTAATGATAAAGGTATTATCAACTAATGCAACTTACCACTATCTCTCCTGTCTCATTTTCTTGTAGTACCAGGCGATAGTTGGTAAATCTACGAGGGTCCCAGTTGAGGAAGACCTGGAGAGGAAAGTCCTTATCCCCAACTCTCTTCAGCCTCACTGAAAAGTACAATCAAAATATTGTTATATTCACTATTCTGTCCTGTCATAATATCCACCTCAAATAACGCCATATTACATTCAAAACATATTGGTATTATCAAATCCCTTATTGCAGTTATATTCAGCTCAAAACAATTTGAAAATCAACGCTTGCACACATTACTTCAATTTATTTGGTAATTTCTGATAAGAATGACACTGAATTAAATTCACAAGCATGCTTGCTTTAAAAGGCAACTATGCTTGTAAGAGGCGACAAATGGGATTGGGTGGTCAGGCTCGCTGACTTGGTTGATGCATGTCATCGATCCCAATTGTGTGATTCGATGCTCATGATATTAATCACTGGATTGTCTGGTCCAGACTCAATTATTTACAGACCGCCATCATATAGCTGGAAAATTGCTGGGTGCGGCGTTCAACCAACCAACCAACCAACCCAACCCAACCCAACCCAACTAATACATAAGGAATATGACAGATACAAACACAGATTCCAATAGATTGTCTCCCCTTGAATGTGCCCATCTAATCTTGAATGATTACCTCCCCTTGATCAAACAGCCACTTCACTCAACTTGATCTCAAACAGGAATGCCTGTCAGTCACATGACTCACCTCAACCTGCCCTCTACTGTGAATCTTACATATAGTGTTTCTGTTCGCTTTTGTCTTGAAATCAAAGTGCTTAAATAATTTCTGTTAAGCACAGGAAAACTATTGTCATGTTATACGAACAATATGGAATGGGATCTTGCGGAATTCCTACGATATCACTCCTCCATTGGGGTATTATGTAGGTAGTGGAATAAAACAGGAAGCAAGTGTGTGTTTGCTCACCCAGTTTGTTTTTGGAGAATTCCTGTTCATACATGGCAAACTTGCGTGGGTGATCCAGAATGTGGAACTTCTTCAACAGAGCTGCTACAACTTCCTTCGTGGTCGTCTCGCTGGAAACATATCCAACTCACATAAGTAGCTGTTTCTACAGATCCAGGGGTGGGTTAGTTGTGTATAACACCGCTTTAACATCCTGTTGGTTTATGTCAGGCGTGGGATGACCAAGGATCAAAAGTAGGGTATAACTAGGATTCAAACTCTTTGTCAGATCCTTGCAAGGCAAAGGGGCATAACTGCCCGACAAATAGTGACAGCTCAGTGGCATGACTTTATTCTGTCAACAGTTGTTTAATGACCAAAGTAAGCAGGTTCTGTTTAGAAATGTTACATGTCTCCGAGGGTACGTGGACATTAGAACGAACTTGATGTGTCAATACTACATATATACATGTCCTTGGGTATTGATTGTTTGTAAGATGTTTAACGCTGCACTCAGCAATATTCCAGCTATGTGACGGTGGTCTGTAAATAATCAAGTTTGGACAAGACAATCCAGTGATTAACATGAGCATCGATCCACGCAATTGGGATACAATGACATGCATCAACCAAGTCAGCAAGCCCGACCACCCGATCCCGCTTGTCGTCTCTTTCGACAAGCAGTTGCCTTGTGCAGCAAGAATGGGTTGCTGAAGACCTATTGTAACCCCAGTCTTCACTGGTTCTTGGGGCATGTAGAATGTTCTATATATACCTGGCCACATGTATGGACTTGATGGTGTCTCGGGGCATGTAGAATGTTCTGTATATACCTGGCCACATGTATGGACTTGATGGTGTCTTGGGGCATGTAGAATGTTCTATATATCCCTGGCCACATGTATGGACTTGATGGTGTCTCGGGGCATGTAGAATGTTCTATATATACCTGGCCACATGTATGGACTTGATGGTGTCTCGGGGCATGTAGAATGTTCTATATATACCTAGCCACATGTATGGACTTGATAGTGTCACGGGGCATGTAGAATGTTCTATATATACCTGGCCACATGTATGGACTTGATAGTGTCTCGGGGCATGTAGAATGTTCTATATATACCTGGCCACATGTATGGACTTGATGGTGTCTCGGGGCATGTAGAATGTTCTATATATACCTGGCCACATGTATGGACTTGATGGTGTCTCAGGGCATGTAGAATGTTCTATATATACCTGGCCACATGTATGGACTTGATGGTGTCTTGGGGCATGTAGAATGTTCTATATATACCTGGCCACATGTATGGACTTGATAGTGTCTCGGGGCATGTAGAATGTTCTATATATACCTGGCCACATGTATGGACTTGATGGTGTCTCGGGGCATGTAGAATGTTCTATATATACCTGGCCACATGTATGGACTTGATGGTGTCTCAGGGCATGTAGAATGTTCTATATATACCTGGCCACATGTATGGACTTGATGGTGTCTTGGGGCATGTAGAATGTTCTATATATACCTGGCCACATGTATGGACTTGATAGTGTCTCGGGGCATGTAGAATGTTCTATATATACCTGGCCACATGTATGGACTTGATGGTGTCTCGGGGCATGTAGAATGTTCTATATATACCTGGCCACATGTATGGACTTGATGGTGTCTCAGGGCATGTAGAATGTTCTATATATACCTGGCCACATGTATGGACTTGATGGTGTCTTGGGGCATGTAGAATGTTCTATATATACCTGGCCACATGTATGGACTTGATGGTGTCTCAGGGCACGTAGAATGTTCTATATATACCTGGCCACATGTATGGACTTGATAGTGTCTCGGGGCATGCAGAATGTTCTATATATACCTGGCCACATGTATGGACTTGATGGTGTCTCGGGGCATGTAGAAGGAGACCGACTGTGTGTTCTGCTCGATGATGTGTTCCTTGGTGAGCAGGTCGTAGATGGACGGCGGCCTCATGCTCAGCGACATGGTGATGGGCCTGATGAGGTTCAGAGTGACCTTGATGAAACCCTGGAATGCTTCTCCCTGCTCCTCCTACAACACAACACAAACACTGAAGATTCAGGTCATGTTAAATACCCGGGGGCTGTTCCACAAAGTGATCATTGCGCTACAACTGCCGAAAGTCTATGTTAAAGTACGAGAGTGACTATCTCAGCGCTATAATCGCTTTGTGGAACAGAGCCCAGACAAAAGTTACTCCAACACTGCTTACATGTCTGTCTGTAATATCTATGGCACACGTTTCTTTCTCACGATCACAACAAGAATGAGTGAGGGAGTTGGGTTTATACTGCTTTGAACAGTATTCCAGTTATATCACAGCGTGTCAGTTTAAAGTAGGAGTGAGTGAGTATGGTTTTACGACGCTTTTAGCAATATTCCAGCAATATCATGGCGGGGGACACCAGAAATGGGCTTCACACATTGTACCCATGTCGGGAATCGAACCCGGGTCTTCGGCGTGACGAGCGAACGCTTTAACCACTAGGCTACCTGACCGCCCCGTTTAAAGTAGGAGGAAAACCCTCAGTGATGCAGGTCGTACCTGTTTACCACTTTCATGAAACCCATGTGCACAGGCATGGTATCCCCAGCCAAGGATCATAGTTAGTGTGAATCGGGATTCGAAGCCATGATCATCACATTCTGGAAAGCCTAAGCGACACAGCAAATGGTAACAATTGAGAGGAACGAGCTGCCTGCGTCAACATGTGACCAAAAAAAACCTCTGTACTTGACGCATTGCCTTGTTTTGTTTTAAGAGGGGAAGCTGTACTTGTCAAAGTCTGAACAAATGCCACTTATTAAAGACTTGGTTGGTAATGTGTATGCTTTAAAAAAGACTCATAAAATATCCTCTGTCCTTTTTAGTTTTTACAACCATTAATCAATTTCATGTCTTATAAAAAAAACTCATGACATCCATCCACCATGAGTTATCTCCCTTGTCTCACCGTTAATTCAAACTCTGAACCAGGCACCAAGTGGTTATATTCTGCAATCTTTCTTCTCAATTCATCCCGATTGAGCGTTGCCTGGCTTGGCATTTTGGGAAGTTTCTCATCCGGAATCGTCCCTGACCGGTACCCGCTGTCTGTCTCATCCTTCTCCTAGAAACAATACAAATGATTAGGACTCGGACTAGTACTAATCACACATTAGTCTGACCTATTGTAAACTAAACACAAACCCACCCATTCAATATTACAACTGTTCTCCAGAAATTAACAGAGAGAAGTCACTTTGTCTACAGTTACCATGATGATGAATGATGAATATGCCCATACTGTTGCTGATCCAACTGATAGTAATACTTCTGACATTGATAAGATTTAATAACATGAATGTTTATTTAATGTCGTATTCCAGGGGGTGGTCTGTAAATAAACAACTCCAGAACAGACAATCCAGTGATCGACATCACAAACATTAATCTACGCATTTGGGATATGATGTGAGGCTTTAAGTCAGCGAGCCTGATCCCCCGATCCTGTGAGTCGCCTCTTACGACAATCCTGAGTTGCTAGAGACCATTTCTAACAAAACCTTGATAATATGAAGTATTATGAGCTACTGAAAACATATCAAGTTATCCAAAGTTCAAAATGCTTATTTTAGGCCCTAGTGACAATGATTCTATGAGCATGATAACATCTCAAGGGACATGTCTAGTTTAGAAACACTGCGATTAGCTGCAAGATTGCTGATGCGTTATGCAGTAATCACTCCTCATTCTAGCTTACAAGGTAAACTGTAGAAAGATTAATGTGACCATGTAGGGATTGAAATTAATCAAGGAGGTCTACTAACCCTCAGCATACCTTCAACATGTGAGTGAGTGAGTTGGGTTTAATGCCGCTTTTAACAGTATTTCAGTCATATCACAGCGTGTCAGCTTAATGTGGGAGGAGAGCCCCAAGTGATGCAGGTCTAAGACGTTTACCACTTTGGTGAAACCCATGAGCACAGGTATGGTGCTGACCAACCTAGAAACACAATCAGGGTGAAGCGGGATTTGAACCCACAAGCATAGGTTTCTGGCGTGCCCAAGGGACGCAACTCTGCACAGCGATTCGCGGCACCTTAGATGACTGGGCCACCTGTGGCCCCCCTTCAACATGTACAAAACTAGTCCGGGTTAGCGGGCTAGTACTTATTTCCATCCCTGCCGTCTCATACTGATCACATGGATTTTGTTTTCTTGTAAACAAATGATAAAACATCAAACCAAAGACACGGTTTACGATAAATCACAACAGTAATTCGATCATTTAAACTTAAACTTGGCATTCTTGATTTCACAAACATTTATGAACATCCTAAATAAACACAGAAATATATCACACACAATACATCAGGTTATGAAAACATCATGCACAATCTACAACATGGCTCGTGTATGGTGGGTTATGATGTGTCTCCATGGCAACAGACATGCAACAGAATCGCTAACCTGTATCAACTACATGATGTAAATATCAACACTATTTCTAATATAAAACACATCATCACACACAAACATAGAAACATGATAAACCATATCTGTGTTGGCCTCTAACCAGGTCTCTTCACGTGGCCATGTCGACGTCAGCTGTGTGGTGGGGAACATGCATGCTTGTGCATCAACGACCCCGCCCCTACAATCTCTCGCAGGAAAAGGGTGGGAGCCGTTAATTATTTATTTGGGTTGTTACTGCCGATGTATCGGCTTGGTACAGATAGCTTAGGTTTACAACGTAATGTAAACATGAAAGCTCTTTAACTGCTGGAAACTGAGCTCTTAGTGATGCAAGATTTCAATTAATGGAAGGTAAGATTGTATCTAGATTTATTCTACTGGAAATATATGGTGTGAAATTTTCACACAATTGTTTCAACTTTCCCCCATTTACTTTATTTATTAAATTTCCTTTTAATTGGGGATAGGAAATAAGACCCTGCTGCTACAAATGACATGTTGGGAAAAACTATGCTGAGAAAATAACTTTCCCTATGGACTCTGCCCAATAAGGAAGAAAATTTATGGATGACAACTTCTTTACTATGAGGAACACAACGTTTTGTATGGTTTATATTGTTCCTGCTTCATCAGGTGACCAATTATGAAATCATTGGATTCTGACTACATAAGGTATATATTTAGCAGGCCTCAAAGTTGCGACTAAAACGGTGGCCAATGCCACCTAAATTTCAGTTTGTCTACTGCCTAAAATTCAGAGGTAGCCAAATGACTACCTTGAAAAATATCTTGTTGCGACTAAATTCTATTGCTACATATCTGTAGACACAAAAATAAATAACAGCTGATCTTGGAAAACACGTCTGCTAACAACTGTACTCGCAAATAATTCCTCCTAAAGTTGACAATGAACCGAAATACAAAAATATTAATGTATTTAGTACTTTATTTTAGTTGACAATGCTCATTTGATAAGCAAGGATATACCTATATATTCTGGTAAGATAAATTGCATCATTATTCGTCATCTTCGAGTCTCAACAAAAGTCAAGTACAGTTTCCACTAATATACAATTCCAAGACTAGTGTTGTAACTTATATATTATAATAGTTATATGTTTAAAAATGATTTCAAATGATTTTGGCTACCTACAACATTGGCTTGACTTCTTGATTTTACCACTGGCTACATGGAAAAAAAAACTTGTAGCCAAACGGTTACTTGATAAAAATTTAAACTTTGAGGCCAGATTTAGGGTTGCTCAGTAAAACCTTTTTCTCATATTTTAACAAAATAAATACAGACAATAGTTCTGTCCTCATTTGATTATATTTTACGCTTATTACCCACCACATGAACAGGATTAAAATAGCATCTTTGGGACAGTTTACAGGCCACAAGCACCTGCTGGATTGTCCATTGGTCATGTGACTCTCCAGCTGTTGCCCATCTACATAGCTGTCACCCATATAGATCAGTACTGACATACATAGATCTATGTCTTGATACAATGCCAGCTGATGCTATCATTGTACACGTAACAGGAATATTGACACACACAGGACTAACAGAAAACTTGAAACATAACACGCCATCCTACACCAATTATCGGTTCATCCTATATTTTCACAGTACATAGACCAATTTATGTAATACTATATTTCATATTATATTGCTTTTTTTACAAATAATTATTCAATAAGTTAAGGATATGTTTTTAAAAAATATTGCACAGTGTTTATAAACATAACACTAAAGAATGGATCCTAATTATTTGCACTTCGATTCCCATGGGATACAAAAAGGTCATTGAAACCAATTCAATTTTAGCATATAATTTAACATTCATAATGTTGGCAAATAAGGCACTCAAAATCTAAGATTTGATTGAAATGAGAGTGGTCTAAGGATTCACTCATCCTTCATCTGTTGTTGGTACTGGGGTCACTTGGACCCCCATTTTTATGTCTGGGACCCCCCTGGAACTCACAAATAGGATGGTCCAGAAACTCCCTAAATATCTGCCACTAAATTGTTTAATTTGTTGCGAAAAGTTGAATGTTTTTTCTCCAAGATTCTGTAATAAATTTCATTTCTGCTGAAATGAAAACAAGCAGTAATAGTAATAGATTTACCATGATTTCAAATGATTGTAATTTTAAATGCAACTACTCAAAAACATGAGCTGAGGAGCGTACAGGTAAATGGGCTGTGGAACAAGTTCTTCCACTCTGCTCTCATCCATCACTGGAGATAGATTGGAGACAGAACTCTCAGGCTAGGCAACCACAGATGCTTCAGATTACACCTTAACTCAGGAACACGCCTCCATTTTAAACTTGTGCACATGTGCTAAGATGTTCTACTATGACAACACTCAGTCCATGTCAAACTGACATTTACAGGCTGTTTACTGTTTCAGTCAAAAATGATGTCCCTTTGTTTGAGATCATCATCATCATCATCATCATCATCATGTTCTTATATTTCGGGAAATCACCATATCAGAGTGAGTGAGTGAGTGAGTGAGTATGGTTTTACGCCGCTTTTAGCAATATTCCAGCAATATCACGGCGGGGGACACCAGAAATGGGCTTCACACAGTGTACCCATGTCGGGAATCGAACCCGGGTCTTGGGCGTGATGAGCGAATGCTTTAACCACTAGGTTAACAGACAGCCCCGAGTTTAGAAGTTTTGAATGCCATAAACCGACAGCAATATTCCAGTGATATAACAGCAGCCTTTGAATAACCAAGTCTGGATTAGACAAACCAGGGATGAAAATCATGAGCAACAATGCACACAATCAGGGTACAATGACATATGGAGTATTATGACATCCGGGGTAAGATAACATCCGGAGTACGATGACATCCAGGAGGCCTGAGGTACTGGGAACCTATTCTGACCCAGAATCCCCACAGGAAACCAGAAGTTGATCACTTGAGCAGGGATCCACATTGTTGGTGTACATGGCTACACAATCCGGTTGAACATAGTAACCAGTTAATGCCCATGTCCGTTGGTCCTCATGGGAAGTATGGCGAACTGGGAACCTATTCTTACCCAGAATGCCCACACAGGAAACCATTGGCTGATAGCTTGAACAAACATTTACGTGGTACACAATCAGCCAGATCACATATTGTAACAATTTCCTAATAAAGTTGACTCTTAAGTATGGGGTACTGGGAACCTGCTCTGAAATCCCATCAGTGACTGTGCTTGGGGGCTGACTGCCTTTTATGTCCACATGGTGAAGGTTGTCTCATTCAAGAGAGTGAGTGAGTATGGTTTTACACTGTTTTTAGCAATATTCCAGCAATATCACGGCAGGGGACACCAGAAATGGGCTTCACACATTGTACCCATGTCGGTAATAGAACCCGGGTCTTCGTCGTGATTAGCGAACACTTTAACCAGTAGGCTACCCGACCGCCCCCTCACTGAAGTGATTAAAGTAAAGATGGTCCTATGTCTGAGACACTACAGTAATGTGAAAGGGTCATAACCCACGTAATCACCCCATCAGGGCAGATTGGAATTGAAAATGCCATTACCCAAGATGCTACTTTACATTTCCAAGTAGGTAATCCAATCTTGAAGTGAAAGTGATGAAAGTTATTTTAGCAAGTGAGAGAGTCTCTTACACCGTTTGACTTCCAGCTTTGATGGAGGCACCAACAGTGTTGGTATTCCAACACAGAAGTAGTCTGACATTTTGCAGCATACTTATCATTTATATACATTTGACAGTGTTATTGATGAATGTGTACTCTCAGAGTAAACCACTACAGCACTATGATTAACTTGTTTTGTGATCTGCACAACCATATTAACCATAATATGCGACCATGGAGCTAAGAAATTTGACAAAGAGGGCGCTTATTAAAACTATGAATTAAATTTGTTTCATTGTTCAAGTTTTGAACAAACATAGTTCAACATCGATGAAACTAAAACTGTTTTGATAACAGTTACTAGGCAACTGTAGACATCTTTTGCGCTGCTGACTTTTTGGTAAAACAAAATCTGTGACATACACATGAAAATATGGATTGAGGTGTAAATATTCAGTCTCTTGTAAAGAATACAGATTGGTCTAGAAGTTGGTCACGGTGGGCTTTTTGAAACATGGTAGGCTCTTGTTTTTAGATTACTGGGTCTACAGACTATTGTATTCTCTGTTAAATACATGTGTATTGTATCCTGTTTACCCACTGGTCTGCAACTCGGTTGATATGATCATTACATTAATGTCTACCCAGGCAGCCACATCCTGGCAATAAAAGATACCCCTGTAACTCCTGACAGTCTAAGTCACAGTTGTTCCTATGGAAACTTGAAAAATTTATGTTGAAAACCTGTCAAAAGGCATCAGTTTACCACTAGACCAACCATTGTGCCAAGTTTGAGTTTTTCAAGATCTGTTCGGGAAAGTAGCACTACCACCATTTGAAGTCTAATTCAAAGTTGTTGCTATGGAAATTTGAATAATAATTTTTTTTTAAATCCCAAACTATCAAAAGCCACCAGTTCACCACAAGACCTATCTATGTGCAAAGTTTGGTAAAGACATCTCTCATGATTTTTGAGTTCTGTCCCCGGCAACAAAATGTGACAGACGGACGGACGGATAAGCAGACAGCACCCATTCTTATATCCCCCCTATCCACTTCGTGGCAGGGGATAACAAGCCATATTTATCTAAGGCTGACATGAAACTACACATGCATCTTGTCTACAGGACAGAGCTGCTCACAAACCATCTGCCAGCTACAACTCCACATACACTATTGAGAAAGAAATATCACAGATGCAAAAACCTAAACTGGTACCAAATACTTGCTTTTTTTAATTTTCCTATATGTGATTTCTGCAATAGACAGAAAGAGCAGGAATTGGGAGAATGCCATGCAATGTTTGACCTGTGTGAACTTCCTTACCATGTGTTCTGTGGGTGACAGGATCATATTACCCAACAGAAACATCCCATTCATTTAAAAACAAAAAAACCAGATGGGCCAGATGTTGGAATGTTACTTTTCAAAAGAATTTAAAAGATACTGGCAAAAAAACCCAATCCAGTTAATAAACTCCAGGAATTTGAGAGCTCAGAAATGTTGTTAAGACAGAGTTGTCTTTTCCTTCCTCACGGAGAGGTTTAAAATCATATTCATCACTTTCTGACATTAGAAACCTTGTTTGCATCAATACATATGTACTGGCTGAACAATATATTAGAACAGTTTGCAACCAACTAACATAATTTAATTCTCATTTCTTAATATTCCAGCATGCTTATGCAGTCTGTGCCTTAGCATTTCGAGTCCAACGAGCCCGAACAAGGCTCCAAGCATAATTTTCAGTAGAGTCTTATAAGTGTCATATGGACTATTATTACCTGAGCTAACTGGACCAAACAAAATATTACTAGACTTCGGCTTCAGGCTAGTGGCTAAAGTCACAGACTGCTTATATATCTTAGAATCAATAACAGACATCAACGCTACTATCAATGTAAACATTCTCCGAATCAGTGTAACATCAGTCAGATTTCTTGATATTTCATAAAGGTTGTGCAACAGTTAATGATAGTTGATCCGCATTAAGATATCACATCAAATTATTTCCAGATTAGTTGATCAGACACATCAACTAAGCAAGAGGAGTTAGTTATGTTAGTACTAACATAAATCTTACCTCGGTAGCAACATGTTAGGAATACAAAAAATCTACATTAACCAGAACCCAGTGCTTCAATCGCCACATATATCCAACACAGAATATCACGGAGTTGCTTACATTGGTATTGTCCGCTGGCACATCCACCGAATTATCCACGGTATGTTCCACCCGCTGGGCCACGCCCGGTACCGATGACGTCGACAGTTGTGCAAGTCTTTGTGAAATATCCTCATTTTGGGAGCTTTGTAACACATTGTTTTTAGATATGACAGACTTTGGCGAGTTGCGTAATTTTGGTTGTGATAATGAGGTTTCTGCTGCGCTGCCAGTTTTGGGCGTGTCTTCCCCGTTGGGAGATCCCTGGGACACAGAGGTACAGTCTAAAGTCACAGACCCTACACAGTTGTGATGGCAGGTGTACTGGCAGTCTGAAAACAAGAGAACACATGTCACAATAAGCAAATATACATCAGAATATGCAAACATACTTAAGAATATGCAAACATACGTCAGAATGTGCAAACATAAGTCAGAATATGCAAACAAACGTCAGAATATGCAAACATGTCAGAATATGCAAACATATGTCAGAATATGCAAATATATGTCAGAATATGTAAACATATGCAAACATATGTCAGAATATGCAAACATACATCAGAATATGCAAACATACATCAGAATATGCAAACATACATCAGAATATGCAAACATACATCAGAATATGCAAACATACATCAGAATATACAAACATACATCAGAATATGCAAACATACATCAGAATATGCAAACATACATCAGAATATGCAAACATACATCAGAATATCCAAACAAGAGAAAGGTAGGGAATATGAAAAATAAGTGATTGTGAGCAATGAATGGTGTTTGTTTGTTTGTTTGTGGTTCTATGCCATCTTCAGCAATATTCCAGCTTTATGATGGGTGCTTGTAAAAAATATCAAGTCTGGACCAGACAATCCAGATCCACAGAGTCTTGGTAATATGACACGCAATCAACCATGTCACCAAGCCTGACCACTGGATCCATTAAGTCACCTTTCACAAGCAGTGTCGGTGGCTAGGGATCTAACTAAACACCTCATGGATCACTTGTATTTAAGTGGGCAAAGAATGTGTTCTACATGTCTCCAAAAAATACTTGATTCTGATTGATCAATCAGAGGTTTCAAATCACAATATTATCATGCCATAATGATATGGCAATTTGTCCTAGAGTCGCCGTTTGTTCGTCCATTCGAGAGTGAGTGTTGTTATGAATGAGTGAGTTCTGTTTTTTAATCATCACTCCTCCTACTGCCAAATCATGTGACCATTTAATCAGGACTGATCAAATCGTGGGACCAACAATAACACACATGTGGAAAGATAACATGCAATCAACATGTCCACAACTTGTCTGACGATCACCAAACTTATATTTATCTTCACATATAAATAGCCACATTCCCCAAAAACAACCTTAAATATGATGACTTGACACAAACTTCATCTTTTCTAAAAACACTTTAGCTCAACTTCTACACTTGTGCAAACAGTGTTGCAGCTTATTTAAACAGTTGTATCTGGATAGTCTATATTTGTCTAAGAAGTTGTGGACAAACACAAAGTACTACACCAGACACTTTTACAAAGCAATTCTTGCACTAGCAGAGCCCTCTAACATCTCACCACAGATGTTGAAAACAATTATGGCAACCAATGCATGTCAGCTAAGTGATCAAGTGCAATTCAATTTGGTTTTTTTTTTAACCTCAACTAATTTCATGATGATATTTACAATAATTATCCCAATAAAACACTATATCATTCTGGGCAGTGACATTTCATTGCCTGGTCCCGGACTACAAATTAATTCCTTATGGAACAAATGCCACCGACATCACGTAGAGCAAGCTATGTAACACTCACAAATGAAATAGTTCTATTTCATTTTCAAACTCTAAAGGTCGACAGGAAGTAGCATAACTTCCTCTTGAGAACATTACCTGTTTATTTTCACATTCTTCACGAGGTCTGAAGAATAATGCCCAACAAATCCTGCAGTGCTAACCATCAGTTCTTATGTCAGAGCACCCTGCCATGGGTG
Organism: Haliotis cracherodii; assembly: GCF_022045235.1. NCBI lineage: Eukaryota > Metazoa > Mollusca > Gastropoda > Lepetellida > Haliotidae > Haliotis > Haliotis cracherodii. The sequence continues at coordinate 30,947,786 of NW_027266319.1, read as the reverse complement.
ATAATTGAAGAAATGTAATTAAAGGAAGACAGCAGTAAACACGAAGATGGCATGTTGTACTCGATTCACTCTGGTAGCCAGGCTATGATGTTCAGAAACTGGGTATGAGTGAGTGAGTGAGTGAGTGAGTGAGTGAGTGAGTGAGTGAGATGGGTTTAACGCCGCTTTTAACAGTATTCCAGTTATATCGTGGCATGTCAGCTTAATGTGGGAGGAAAGCCTGAAGTGATGCAGGTCTCAGACGTTTACCACTTTGGTGAAACCCACGAGCACGGGTATGGTGCTGACAAACCTAGAAACATAATTGGGGCGAACCGGGATTCGGACCCACAATCATACGTTTCTGGCGTGCCCAAGGGACGCAACTCTGCACAGCGAATCGCGGCGCCTTAGACGACTGGGCCACCCGTGCCCCAACTGGGTATGACAGGGCAGTAATACAGGAAAGATTCAGAGTAAGGATCTTATCGCATATCGCGATATCGATAAAGTTTTTAGTGTCTATACTGTATCAATACCACAGAAACGTTAACATTTTCTGAGTGAGTGAGTGAGTGAGTGGATATTGTTTTACGCCGCTTTCAGCAATATTCCAGCAATAACATGGTGGGGACACCAGAAAAGGGCTTTACACATTGTACCCATTTGGGTCTTCGGCATGACGAGCGAACACTTTAACCGCTAGACCATCTAACCGCCCATACATTTGTGTAAAGATTACAATGAGGAAGACGGACAATAAGAAAGTAGAACATGTAATTTTGAATATTGGATCACCCTAGTTCATATTAGAAAAACCCGCTGATTAAGGGCAGGTCTAAAAAGGAAATTATTCTGGCTTGTTCTCTATACACATACAGAATAACTTACTTGGTTATTATTTATCGATATATGGAAACAATTTTGAGTCAACATATCAATACTAAACTTTACTTCAGAGTGAGTGAGTGAATACTGTTTTGTGTGGTATCAACTGTTGCCATATTGTAGGCATGTCAAGGAAGAAAGACCCCAAAACCTCATCAGGTGCTTTGAAAATGAAACATTAGACTTTGCTGGGAGTTTCATGGCAATATGGCAGTCATTTATATAATGTCTTATCTTTGACTTTCATCACACCAGTAAATATACAGAATCAAACTCAGTCTTTGGCATGCGGTCACCACTGAGCTACCCTACTGATCCTAATGCTTTAGAAATTGAAACAATATGACATACAGCATAATACCTTCAGCAATCTAAAAAAATAATCAAGACAGGGACAATACTTATAGGATGTTTTCTGAACACCATCTTGTGACACTGTACACCATAAATGGCTGAAGTAACACATGTACTAACGGCGCACTAGACAAAAAAGCAGCAATGACCCATTCCATACATAACCGTAGAACGTATCACAGCATACAGTTCCTTCAAGGTTTGGTTTATCCAATGCTAACAAGGGGTGATGTTGATCGTAAGAATTTGGGTACACAGTAGTTGTCATTAGTGGCGTATGTTCATGGCACTTTGCCTCCAAATGTCAGCTCACTGAAGACAAGAACAGGTTAACCAATTACTGGCACATCCCTGCACGTGACTAACGATCGACTCGGGACTTTTCACAATTCAAAATTCTCTGCCTGACAACCATTTTTTAAAGTCACAAAGAAAACATAACAGTTTAAATGGTTGACTGAAAGGCTGAATCTATTGGGAAGAGAAAGGGCTTTGTTTCCAGACACAGGAACTTATGGTTAAACAAACCCTTCATATTATTTCTGATTCAGCCTCCTCACATTCAACTCAGGCTCTTTATCAGTGAAAGACTTCCAACATCAACAATGGCAATAATTATCCAGACAGCTCTACTCTAGATGCAGCTACTCACGCCACTAGATGTCCTACTTCAGCACATGTATGACCAATCAGAATACCTAACAGACAAGTTACAAATAACACGAGCCCTCGTCCTAATTACATCCCCATCAGCCTCATCAATCCGGGGACTGCTGTTCAATGTGCCACATGTCGCGGCAGCTGCTAAGGAGTCTCTACATGCCTAACACACACACACACACACACATATCTACAGTAGGCTGGTCCGATTCGTCACCACATCAAACTTCATCACACGCTTTATACATGTTAAGTCCATTGTTGAATCTGATCATGTAATCGTGTTCTCTTAAAATAGCTTAGCCTGTGATGTAAGAATTATCCAGAAACGTGTAATTCAGACTTACCATAATCGACATAATAAGCGCCTAGGGCGCTCTCAAAATTAGAAATAGGGGGCTCTTATAAAAATAAAATTTTGGTGAAAAAAAACAGAGTTGAAAGATCGTAAATTTCGTGGTTTATGCTGACAGCCTGAAATGATACAAAAGAAAAGTCTGTGTGTGTTATACACGACAGATATATTTTTCCAGTGAGTGAGTGAGTGAGTGAGTGAGTGAGTGAGTGAGTGTGTGAGTTGGGTTTAACGCCGCTTTTAACAGTATTCCAGTTATATCACGGCGTGTCAGCTTAATGTAGGAGGAAAGCCCGAAGTGATGCAGGTCTCAGATGTAAATAAGTTTTGTGTACATTGATCAATCAGAAGGAATTGGAATTGTTCACTAGTCAATATATCACCAAATATCGGCATGGGCGCTTATTAGAGCAGGGCGCTGATTACGTCGAATATGGTAATTAAAGAAGTGCGACGCTTTCAGCAGTATTCTAGCAATATTTCACAGCAAAAATATTGTTATATGTTCCAGTAATATATGGCTGCAGCATATATTGTATATCACGGCAACATTCGACAGCAACATATCAAAGTAAAACTGGTTAGTCACCTTATCTGAGGCAAGGTGAGTTGAAAAGGGGTTTAACATGGCGTCCAGGATTATTGCACTTATATAGCAACATGCATGCATGCTTGTGTGTGTGTGTGTGGTTGCTTGTTCTAATCTGGACTGATGCCGATTTTATAGTGCTAGCCCACTGAGAAACCATGCTGCAATTTAACATGAAAACTCCACCCAGTATACCGACCAGTCCTTGTTTTAGCCCCTTAATGCTGAGTGCCAGGCAGGGTAACAGCAAGTACCATATTTTTTAACTTCTTTTGGTATGACAAGGCCAGGGATTGAACCCCACACCTTCAGCTCTCTGTGCAGACACTCTACCACTAGACCACGGAGGGGTCTCACCTTGCGTGAGTGGGTAAATCAAACCAAGGTTTTTCAGTGAGGTATGGTAACTTAAGTTTTACTTGTTCCTTCTACTTTAAGAGTGAGTGAATGACTTCTTACAGCTGTTTTTATCTATACTTCAGTCACATCACAGCACTACATGGGAGGAAAGCTTGATAAGACATGGGACAAAGACGTTATAATCACTGGCAAAAATTTGCTAACACGGCCAAGGGACACACCTCTATACAGTTTATTGGGGCACCTTACACAATGGGGCCACTCATTCCTTCTTCACATTCAGACACCTATGTCATTATATACAGGGTCTACCAAGGTATAGCCAGGAGACATTTATAACCAGGATTATCTCCCCATTGTCCTAATTATTTGCATCTTTTTCACATCAGAAACCTAGAAGGAAACAGAACCCGTCTGAAGTGACAGAACCCTAAGTCCGCCATCAAAATGCCATTCATTATCTACAGTACCCACAAGACACAGCTTATCACTCAACGTAGCTCACTAAACCTTTGTACAGACAGTTTTATGTGGGGAACACGCTAACAAAGTAAAAGTCATTAAATTGACTTCTTGATGGCAAAAACCAAATGGCTCTCCACATCATGAACAGTTTAGTCACCATAATATTCAGCAATTTCAACATCAGGGTTCGACACCATGGTACCAGGTCTTAAAAAGTCCATAATACCAAGTGATTGATTGAATGCTTGAGACTGATAAGTCAAATTTGATTTTTATATCACAGTGAATGAGAGAGAGAGTGTGTGAGAGAGAGAGAGAGAGAGAGAGAGAGAGAGTCACAAACAGAGAGAGGAGAGAGTGGGAGAGACAGAGGAGAGAGTCACAAAGTCACACATAGAGGAGAGAGTCAGAGAAAAAGAGAGAGAGAGAAAGAGAGAGTCTAATTCCAGTTTCAGAAGCACTTCAATCATTGCCGAGTGAGTGAGTGACTATCACTTAATGTTGCATGCGACATCCTGCTACTATTCGTTGTTATCATTACAGTGGTTATCTTTAAAGGAAAAAAGTTCAAAGTGATTATTTCGACTTCCACCATCTTTTGAAACTGATGAGAGTTGTGTAAGTACTCTAGACTGAAACATTTTCTTATTTCATTTTGTTTGAGACAATGCTGGTAGTCAGTTCATTATTGGAGACAAGCGAGCATCTTATCTTTATCATTGCATAAACATTTACATGGAGCCATTCTTTAGAAAGTGTACATTACAGCTCAGGCCTGGGAGTATGGGGGAGATGAAGATGAAAGGAAGGCAGATGGGGTAGACGCGTGTACGTGCAGTGGCAGGACACGTGTCATGGCTGGCTTTAAGCACTGGAACCCACACATAAACCACACTTTCACTGATGTTTTGTCATCTCAAGAACCTTGTTATCAGTCTGTGACCCACTGTACTCTGTGAACAAAGTATGTCCCAGGACTTTGCTTCAAGATATCTCAGCTGTTTACAAATATTTCTTGTGTAATTTCTATCAAATCACATACAAGTTGAGAATTTATCACCTACATTGTGAAGATCATCTTCACCACCGCCAACCATACGCAAAAATCAGAGAAGCTAATAATAGAGGTTGTCTTCCAACCCCTTGATACAAATCAGATCAACCTCCAGTCCAACAGGCCTTCCGGACAGCTACCTTAATGACCCGAGAAATTATTGGACCACCTTGTGGTCATCTTAGGTCCCCAACGGACAATAAATATTGAAACCTCATTAGCAGCGGTTCCTTCATGGCAGCCAGCAGCTCACAGCATCAACTTGAACCCTATCAGTCGGACACAAGAAACTTGACAACGAGAAAATCCTATTAGAAGCTCAGAACCATCAATGCCAAAATGTCACAACAGAAACACTCGTATTTCATGGCACAGTGGTAATCATGAAGGCAGTGGGAAATATGACAGGTCATTATGGAATGATAACACCTTGTTGGAAAATCCAGGATAGAATATGGTTATAAGCTACAAAATATTGGACAAGTAATGGCCATTATCACCAGATTGACTCGGGAGTGAGCATGCCCCGAGAATGTTGTAGAAAAGGAAATTCCTGCCACGACTGCGCAGCCAATAATGCTACAACTGCATTACCCATAATGCCTCATCAAATCATAGAGAGACATTGTGTATCGGCTAATCTGTACCAATTGAACATGTACCAAAGAGATTTAACTAAGATTTCACTGTTTGACAAAAAAATCAATAGAATTTCCTTTTTGCTGCAACCAGATCCAAGCTAAACTGATTCATATTCACTGGAATATTTTGGTGACAAATGGGAGATGTATGTATGTATGAAGTGTAGAACCTGAATTAATGGCATAGTGTCTGACTGACAATCGCTTTGAATCATAAGAGAGGACAAAAAAAATCAGTTCCAAGGTCTTCTATCAGCATAGAACATATTTTGGAATGATAAACCCCTGATTTTCATAACAGAAATGGGTTAGATCGGCATTTTCCTCTGAAATGTCACATGGTCAGCAGAAAACCCAAAACAGAATCTTCCCCATCCCTGAATCAGGACAAGACAGCTGTAGCAGACGTCATCATCTGCCAAAACAAGCAGCCGTAGAGGAAGTGGCATGTGCATGTAATTGGTGCATTGTGGGAAGATAGTGTGTACCTGTTCTTTTTGACGTTAGCATTCAATGATAAGTGGTGAACGAAACAAAGGTCGCATGAGGATGCACGAACCTCCATTAGATTCACGTGTGTTTAATGGTGGCTTCCTAGAGAAGAACTTAGCAGGTATTTGGATGATAAGTGAAGAACATAAACCATTGCTCAAAACCAAATATGAAACAGAAGTGTACTAACATGATTAGACAGTTGTGAAAAATGTTTTGGAGAAAAAGTATCAGTTCACTTAACCTTGTTGAAATGAAATACAACAAAGAAAATTGTTAAGGTATTTTTTCTACCAGTGATGATTCCAGAGCAAAATTGGTCACCATCAACCACATCTTGTACGAGGATAGAATGGTGTGACCCTACTGATGATGTCTTTTATACCCCGGCTGTGTGGATGTCTGTGTGGATCGTGTAGTGTGACTTGAGTGAACGTGTGTCTTTGTACCCCGATTGTGTGGACTGTGTAATATGACCTGACTGAGTGTGTCTTTGTACCCCGATTGTGTGGATTGTATGGAGCGTGTAGTGTGACTTGAGTGAACGTGTGTCTTTGTGGATTATTGCTCATGCAATCCATCATAGTTAGCCTGGCCCATATTTGATTATTTACAGGCCACTGTGACATTGCTGGAGTATTGCTCATAGCAGAGTAAAACAACATTCACTCACTCACTTTGATCAACTCAAAACCACACAGAGGAAAATACAGCAGAGAAAACAACACAAGATCCGGGGTAGAATAGGTCTTCAGCAACCGATGCTTGCCTTAAAATGCGACTAAGCTTGTCGTAAAAGGCGACTAACAGGGTCAGGTGGTCAGGCCCGCTGACTTGGTTGATGCATGTCATCGATCCCAATTGCATGGATCAATGCTCATGATATCAATCACTGGATTGTCTGGTCAAGACTCGATTATTTACAGATCGCCGTCATATATCTGGAATATTGCTGAGTGCGGGGTTAAACAACAAACCAACCAATCAATGGAAAGATCTTTACAGTATTAATTATTACCAATCTTTTAGAGAAAATCCCCTACCTGTCATTATATTACTGGATAGCATCACATGTCATCTGTGACATCAGCCAAGGAAACAGAACACAGGAAATAGAGTACATGCTTCCTGGTGATGCATAACAGTCAAGGGACAACGACTAACGTCAACTTTCTGTTTGCATTCGTTTTAAGGACAAATAAACAATGAATCTTGTGACTTTGAATCAAACAATGACTTAGCATAAATATTCATCAAACTGTATAAAGATATAAGTGCTCCCACATGTTTAAACTAGAACTATTTATGAACATGTAAAGATGAGCAAATCTTAAACAGTGTTAAGTTTGCAAAAGTACACAAAATATATGAAAATGTTGTGTTTGATTGTAAATATAATTTCATAAATATCTTTTTTGTCTGCAATTTCTTAAATCTTGTGATGAGGTTTGTTTTAGTAAAAATTCAACTCTTATCTCTTGGGGGTGGGGGTGGGGGTGGGGGTGGTGTGGGGGGTTGGTGCTCCTGTATCTTGTCTTAATGATAAACATTACACTTTGACGCACAGATTGTAGTAATAAGATACCATTTTCAACAACTCATTGGCATCTTGCAGAGACGTTACACTTTCTTCATGACTATTCTCAGTTGCAGATGAGCTTCTCCAGAAAAAAAATAAACTACATGTTCAGAAAAACATTTCGGAAGGGCTCTTATTACAGCAGTCGATTCGTGGGTAAAAAAAATAAATTATATTCTCTAAACCTCCTCACCATCTGTTTGAGAAAACAAGGAAATATCGCATCATTAAGACATTTTTAACAGCGGGCTGCTCAGAATATCCGCCATTGTTGTCAAGAAGCTAATTGCAACTTGTGAGCGACATGAGACATTTTTCACCTATTTGACGACTGGAGTCCAAGCCGACCATTGAATGCTCCACATGATAATGACTTTCACCCAAAACAACTATTATGGGATGACAACCTTCAGGTGTTTGGGTTCAAAGTGAGGACTGTTATAGCTCTCATCATCTTAGTATCTGTTTTAAGGTCAAATTGCTGTTTTGTTCTTTGCAAGTCTGTAATATTTTTACCATGTCATAAAGAACATTCAAACAAAGTATGAACAGCTAAAATTACAAATAATGTTTGTTTCTTAAAGTTTATCATCAAAACATGTCACAACGTGTCAGCATCACGTATGTGTGTTTGTCACAAGCTTACTTTACACATTGACAATGACAGTAATACAATCAGGGGCTGAAGCCACCACTTTGTGCCAACTAAGGACCGAACATTTCATATCCTGAGTATTGCCAAGGATTTTATTGGTAAAAATTATTGAAAAATAATTATTATTATTGCATGCCACAAAAATTACATTGTTACAAGGTATTTTTTCTTAAAAAAAATTCAGGTGCAGAGTTTTAAATAAAAACATCTGGTTTTGTAGCTGAAGCTGTAAAAATATCTAATCTCCATACAAAATCCCAGGCCCGCCCCCCCAACCCCAGAATATCAAATAGTTGGTTCCTAACCCACGGCTCATGTTAGTCGATACATGTATTGGGTAATATATGTTTGCTTTGCTTGTATCTTTCAAAGAACACTTTTGTTGATCTATCCCCTCAGTCAGCCGAGTGACACTACTTCTCGTCAACTAACCCAAAGCTCATGTTTGAAGTCAATTTTGGCTAGTATATTAATGACTGGCGTGTATGTTTCAGTAACACCTTCCCCAGCACCTTGTTCCAGATGGTACAAGGCCAACTGACTGTAAAATATTGAATGTGTTCCTCATAAAATTAGAATTTAATAGATTGATTTAAGAGAAGCAGCTGAGAGCGGCGTGTGACTGTAGTGTGGCGTTTTAGGTTTCAGTGTTAAACACTCCTTCTCACAGAGACTTGTCATTAATTGGACTCAATAAGTTTATGAATGCCCCAATAACCCAATTAATTAACAACATGAGTGAGTGAGTGAGTGAGTGAGTGAGTGAGGTTTTACGCCGCTTTTAGCAATATTCCAGCATTATCACGACGGGGGACACTAGAAATGGGCTTCACACATTGTACCCATGTTGGGATTCGAACCCGGGTCTTCAGCTTGTCGAGCGAACGCTTTAACCACTAGGCTACCCGACTGCCCCTGAACAAAATGAGGAATGTGTTTCTGATAGATAACGTTATATATCTGGAGATATGCATAAGAAGTCTAAATTAGTTGAAGTGTTGACTGTTGATCATCTATAAGAATTAATTGTTCCTCAATAACTCCCTATGAGTGGGGCATTAAACAACAAACAAACAAACGGACCCGCCAAAACGCCATCTTTATATATTGTCTACAATGATGTCACTCTGATATCCCACTGAAACCTTATCTGGACTATATACTTATATAGGTTTTCAGCTTGCCTTGAACAATGGATGCCGGGTGGATATACTGTCACCAGGAAACAGACTTGTCCTTCCAACTTGTGAATGTGAAAGCCGTTCTCCACACACACTTACTCTGCCTTGAACATTTTGTGGCATAGTGTCAACAAGAATATAAACCTGCACGGCATAATACACATGCTCTGCTGTCTCAAACTTTAGATAACTTGATAAAACTTTTAAAAGTTTCAAATTAATGAGGTTTTACTGTAGGCAAAGCAATAATTATGTCAGTCACTGGGACACAAATGCTGATTACAGAGAGACTATCGGTGTTTGACTTCTTTAAAGGTCTGTAATCACCATCTGCAACACAAGACAAAGCTGTAACTGTTGAAGTTCTGTTGATTCATTTGGCTTGGATCCAGGACACTCCGGTCAAACCCCCAAACAGTCTGGTCCAATTATCAGTAAAGTATCTGTTCAACAGCACTAAAACCTAAATGAACCTATTTCCTGGCTACTTTGATGGTTTAAGACGTTACATAATCAATATGTTGGCAAGTTGCGGCAACACGCTACTCTGAAGGTGACGTCCCTTGTGTGATGTTTGCCCGACATTCTACCATGACACCAGAATGACTTGTAAACAGCAGGATTGTGACATCTGAGGATTAGTGTACACAGCAGTGTCAGAAGTTGTAAGGACAATGGCCACGATGTAGTCAATGCCGATGATGTTACATCGTGAGATGGTGGGCTACTTTGCACACAGACATTCTGAAACGTGATGGGAGCGGCCATCTTGATGTGTGTTCTCTCATCATGACATTAAGACATTCCAGGAGCCTGTTATTGATGGTGCGTCAACCAGGGGGACTCAGATGAGTTATTGAGGGAGTATGGTCTCATAGTCCTCTTAGCATTATTCCAGCAGTATTAGGACCAGAGACAAAGATTTCATACAGTGAGTGAGTATGGTCGTATAGTCCTCTTAGCATTATTAGTATTAGGAGTGAGTGAGTGAGTGACTTATTCCTCATTCCTTGGCACTATTCCAGCAGAATTAGGACCAGAGACAAAGATTTCATACAGTGAGTGAGTGAGTGAGTGAGTGAGTAAGGTCACATAGTCCATTTAGCATTATTAGTATTAGGAGTGAGTGAGTGACTTATTCCGCATTTCTTAGCACTATTCCAGCAATATCCAAACTGGCGACACCAGATATTGACTTTGAATTCAGGCCTTTAGTGCGATGAGTAAATAACTGGGTGTCCTCACCGCCATCCCGTTTCCCTGCTAAAGAGAAGCAATGACAGGACATAATTATATTCCAAGCATGTGTAAAACCATCATGTAGTGAGTAACCAGTGAGTAGGCCCTCTGGCATTCCACATTTTTACCATTGAAAAAAATCATGATGATTGTTCAACGCAGTATCATGACACAATCTGGACATCATCCAGAAACCATCAAGAATGTCTTCAACAGGTTTCCACCAAGTCAGACACTGGAAGAATGTAGTGAAACGAGTCCCAAGTTCCAACAAAGCGTTTTCCCAGGATCTAGTTCTATTTGTCAGAACCAAACCACTACCCCCAACTTTCAACAACTGTAATGTCTATCAAACACTTGGTGTCTATCAACACCAAGTCTTCCGTCTTGTCTACCTTCTGCCCTTGAAGACATCTGAACAAACAAAATGAACCAAAGATTTTGTAACCAAGATACAATTCTTCCAATCACAACATTACACGACCTTCTGGAACGGAGGAACCTCATTAGATATCAGATCTGATGATCAGGTGTGGCCGCAACAAAGGTTTTCGACTGACAAAATACACACCGCTCTGATCCGTAATCACCTCCAAAGCCAGGTTTGGAGGGCACCATCTAACACAGCCCATCTAACATAGCCCAGACCAAGGTTTGGAGGGCATCTGCCACTTGTTGGGATGTGAACATATGACTGTGTCTCTCATCTCTCATCTCCCTACAGTGTTACCAACACATCTGGTGTGAGAAGTTGCACCATTTCACCAACAGAAATGTCTGTGGGAAGGACCCAAGCTTACATAGTATAGATATAGTTGCTACTTCATGAAAACCATAATTTGATCTTATAGACTTGAAATTGTAAAATACATTATGTACTCACAGCTCCAGATAAGTTTTGGTGTTGTGGGTATTTTACCAATGCATTTTTAAAACATTGGTATCAGTAACTCTATCTGCGTATTAAAATTTCTGTCACCCACTAGTTTTTACACATGTGGGTATTTAAGTTAAATATTTAACAACACTATTCATCTGGTCCCTGCAAACTGGTGTCATGTGGGTTAGAGAGCTTTATAGGACTCACAAATAACACGATACTTCCACAAGAAAGTGTGATGGCAAATGATCATGATGTAACTGTCATTGTGGAGTTTGGCAAGGTTGACGGAATGCCCGTTTATAATTAAAAAATAAGTTGCTGATTCACTTATCGAATACGCAGGGTTACTTCACAATATTTTGATGATACGCACAAGTTTTATTTTTGTAGCATATCAGTAATGTTCGTTGCGTATTTGATACGCTTGGATTTTATTTTACTGCATATTTCTACATTTCTGATGCGTATTTTAAGCAGATTCGCAGCTTATCTTGAGCTCTGGTACTGTGCATATTGCACATACTGTGTTCACTATAGATAACAAATCTACCTGCGAATGTTAATAGTCATTCCAACTTAATTACCAAAGATTTGAGATCAAATGTAAAGACATTGCTTGGCAGTACGGTGTTGGGAGGATAAAGTCTGACTGCCAGTCAAATCTTGTTCACTGCTTTGATTGGAGGGTTACATATGACAAAATAACCATTTTTTTCCAAACTAGGAAATCTGTAGAGTGACAGCATTTTCCAACCAGATTCCAACACTGATATAGAGCTAAAAGGAATTACTTCAAGGTAAACTTTGAGTGAAACATGTAGGTGTTAACTCTCACACCAATGTGTGTGCCAGATAGAATCAATGCCACATTGATTAAGACGTTTTCAGACATGACTAGCCAAGGTTGGGGCAAAGAACATTTCTGGTAATGGCTTTAATCCTGAAAATTGTGTTGATCCAAGGACCTCTGTCTGGCAGCCTGGTGACCTTGAAGGTCATACAAAATCACGAGAATTGCAAATGAAACAAGATACCTAGGATTTGAGATGTGGCAAAATGTTATTATCTGTTAATATCCTACTCGTTCTTAGAGACTTGTTGCATTCTGCAAGCAAAGGGAAAATTACAAAACTGAAAGGTTCACACATTAGACTTCAGGGACACAGAACACTTCCACAGTTTAATGGACAAACATTTTTTGTCATCCAAGAATCTCCCCTACATTCCAGAGAAGGTGTACCCTCACTGGTGAATGAAGAGGTCAGATGTGCCCCACCATGCATTCCCTGACCACACCACGACTGCAAGTACATCAGACCAACTCTGTATTTATGGAATCCCAACCAAAAATGGGAAGATTTCTCTTTAAACAACAAAACATGCTGATTAAAAATGCGCTTATTGAAATCCTAACTTTTCTGTGTTACATAAAAATACTGATATTATCTTGTCTTTAATTTAATTTTATATTTGTACTTGACTTGACAGCAGCAACATAATGCAAGAGGCTTGACATTGGAGAATCAACGAGTTCAAGGAAGGCTAGTTGGGTATGTTTTTAATCCCTGGCCCCTCCCCGAGAGATGCCACGGTACATTTTGAAGTTGCAGCAGCAGGAGGAGCATGTACTGAACCCATCCACCAGACGGATATCTCCTTATCAGACTATATCTCCACCTTCAGGGGAGCTACACTGCTTAGAAATAACCTTCCCTCACCTAGAATAACAAACACGTGTCGCCCAGTAGGTGGCTCACTTGATGAAGATCCTCACTCATAACACTATACTGTATCAAACAGTCGTTGCATCAAAGACGACTTTCACAACACGTTGAAGGACATGCAGTACAGCAGTCTCCGTAACATGGCTGCACCACAGAAACATACTTGCCTCCAAACTGTACTATTCTACTTTTCATAGGGATATTTTTATCTTTCCATGATACACAAACTGATTCATAATGTCAAGTGTATATTTGAATACAATGACATATCGCATTATCCCTATCAAAAGTGCAATAGGAAAGATTGTTTTTCTAGGGATCTCCCAACTCCTGATGTCTGTTTCCAGGTAGTCAACACATGATTTGGGGATCATGCCCACTTTCACAAAGAATCAAATTTAAATTGAAAGAAAAAGGTTAGTCAGTATTCAAATATATCAATGAACTAAATGGGTATTCCACATAAAATGAAAGTCAATAAGACCATCTTGAATTTTACTGTCATAAGCTGATGTTGGTCGGTTGATTTAGCAGCAAAAATCATTTCTAATGATATTTAAGCTAAAGATAGTTTAACCAACAATATTCCTGCTTAGATATGGTGTTATTCAGGCGATACCCTATGTTTTGTTAATCAGAGCCTGACTGCTTTACATATATCCAAAGGGGGGCTGTATCATAAATAGTTCCCCTTATTTGGGAGATAAAATCTCTTTACACTGTTTGTTCAAGCTGTGGTTGGTTATCAGCCCTCCTGCCAGTACAATGTTCCATTTCATTACTCTAAGCCATGCATTAAATTCCAATTATGCCTGCTCTTTGAAGTGGCCAGTAAAACAACTGACCAGCATGTATCTAATGGAGGCCTCCCAGGTGTAGTGGCGTTGTATCAAAGGAACCCAACCCCATTTGATAGGGACAAAGGCTACATTTGGTGGTCATCTTCCTCTTGAGCTGCCTCTCTGTAGTCCTATCTAGACTGTTTACAGACCTACCTACAGGACCACTTGGTTATAGCAAGCACGACTGAAGCTGTGATAGCATGCACTGCCTTGTTTTCAATAGACTAAAACGTTTTGTAGCGTTTCTGAAAAGTGTTTTGTTTTCTTAATGAACGTCTTTTTTGCAGTAATGTTTTTGAAAAATGTTTCGCTTAATAAACGCCTTTTATTAAGTGAGTGAGTGAGTGAGTTGGGTTTAACGCTGCCTTTAACAGTATTCCAGTTATAACACGGCTTGTCAGCTTAATGGGAGGAAAGCTTGAAGTGTAGTCTGTCTTACAGACCCTGATACATTTATATCAACTACAGCCCATGCAAGTCTATAATGTTTGGCAAGTCTAGATTACTGCAGTATCAGGAAAATGAAGAGAATCACTGGGCTCCCTTTTTATTAGATTTTATTTTCTGTATGATATGTTCATTTCAGAGACTATATGTTAGTCTACTTGAAGTGATGCAGGTCTCAGACGTTTATCCTTGTATTAAGCAAAATGGACGACATTGTACTGCAGTTCTCTTATGTTAATTAATTGAGGACGACAGCCAAATCCCAGCGAATGTAGCAGCTGCACAATTACTAACATCATCAACCATGGTTGTTGGTATGTTGTTACCACAAAGCCAAGAACAGCTGTCCAGTGTGAAGGGCTATGTCGACGCACAAGAACACAATCTCTTATGTACTGGGTGATTTTCGATTTGTTATACTGTTGTCACAATTAGGACAATTGCGCACACTAATAGTCTCTATTACGACTGCTTTTGGACACACTAAGTAATATTAACACTACAGTCATACCTACAGGACCACTTGCTTATAGCAAGCATGACTGAAGCTGTGACAGCAAACCCTGCTGTAATCCCATTGACTGTTTACAGTCACACCTACAGGACCACCTGGTTATAGCAGGCATGACTGGAGCTGTGACAGCAAACCCTGCTGTAATCCCATTGACTGTTTACAGTCACACCTACAGGACCACCTGGTTATAGCAAGCATGACTGGAGCTGTGACAGCAAACCCTGCTGTAATCCCATTGACTGTTTACAGTCACACCTACAGGACCACCTGGTTATAGAAAGCATGACAGTAAACCCTGCTGTAATCCCATTGACCGTTTATATTCCTAATTGGCTCAGTTTAGCTCTCGCTGCATTGATTTCGAGTGCCTCCTCTATCCTTAAGGCTAGTTGTGTTAGAGTTGAAGGTTACCCCCTTTCAAATCATGAGGATGAGGCACCCCTTTACGACCCTTAGGATTAGTTGTGTTGCGGCTTGTGTAGGTTACCCTTAATTCTATCCTTAGCCCTGTGATCCCCTTTCTGGGGAGACATCCCTTGACGATCCTTAGGGTTAGGCTCCCTATACGATCGTTAGGGTTTGGCACCCCTTACAGTCCTTAGTGTCAGTTAAGCAGCAGGGTATGGGTTAGCTATCTTTTAACAAATTAATCCAATTTAATTTGAGGAGAAAATGTCCACTGTGCATGCACAGGACGGTAAACAAAATAGGGCCCAAGGTGAGTTCTAGGTGAGAGAGAAACTTGGATTAATTACTGCGTGTACATATGCTGACAGCCACCCATGTCTAATCCATGCTGCGACTCCCGGCAGATGATTAGCTGTGTTATCTGGGAGGGCAGCAGGATGTTCCCGAGATAAGTCACACATCGACAGCTATAAATACACCTGCTCCTCCCTGGTGTGGATGCAGACTAAACTCACATGGAGAATGTTTTCATCGGCTACTCAAGGTGATGAACTGTTTCTCAATCATCTATCATGATGTTACAGCTTTAAGAGGCTTAGTGATAGATCGTCATCAGAGAGCTGCCAGCATGATCTTATACTAAAAACATCATCAGATTATGGATAAAATGTTTCATCATCAAACATACATGCTTATAGTTCTCAGTCAAAGAATAACTGGAAATAATTCTTTGACATGGTACTTGTACCAGTCCTCAAAAGTTTTGCTTCTTATTTTCTCACTCATTTAGATTTCCGTTTTCCATAGAAACCATGCAAGCTATATTTTCATTTTCAAACATTTCAAGTAATTCTGAATTCATATTTTGTGGACTTCAAATCTCAAATAGGGTTTGTAATATTAATCAAAGTATTCTTACAAAAGTTTTTTTCCATCACTCCAACTTCAGAGGTGAAGGGAATTAGGGTTTTATGTCTATCAATATTTTATGCACAGCTCTTTGAATTCTGCCATTTCAAATACCATCTGTATTTCCTCTTCTCACCCAGACATCTAAGCCCTGATGTGGAATCCTGTCTATCTTCATGCTATCATCCCAGAACACATCAATGACCCATCAAAGCCCCACGGGGCATCAGAAGAAGTTATTCCCGACCCTGGGGAAGGATATCTGCCTCATATTTCCCACAATTCAGCTCTGCCACCTGAATGTCTGCTGCCTACACAATCTTTCAACTCAGTGAAGCCATATAAATATTGAGATGATCACACCCTCCATGAAGAAAATAAATCAGTATTTCACAGCCTGGTATTTCAGATACCGTATGTAACGCATTCAACTCCGTCATGAAATGACAATAAATAAATTGCAAGTGATTCCATGACAACTGATTGGCTAACCAAGCAATATTTTTTGTGTTATGTTTCCATAAGTTCAAAAAGAAGTAGGCTACACAGATTTAGACTGCGTGCACACAAGTTTTTAAGTTTAAACCTCCATAAATGCATAAACTATTGAAGCCAATTCTCAAGTAAATATGTTGATATGTCCTTATTATCTCGTAACTTGTAATGAACTGTTCACATGCCTAAAACATTTGGAACAGGGGTCCAATAAGGGTTCACAAGTGGAAATATTTCATGGCCTTAGCACGTAATATGTTGATCAAAACATTCCGAGTCAGAAAAACAAACAGACCATGGATGCTTGATCATATCTCTAATAACAAACATGCTCTTCCCAATACTGAATAACTTCACATATTTCATGATAGGAGTCAAATTACAAAGCAATTCTGTGACAATTATAACAAAACCTTTTTTTATTACACCAAAACATATGGCATCAAATTTATCATAATTTAATTCATCATCCAAAACTGGCTCCTACAGTCACAATCAAATGGCATCACTAATGGCTCTGCTCCTAAAGCTGTTAGCAGTACTTTTTACACTTAAGACACTGCTAATTACTGTCTACAAATTGAAAAGGTTGGAAGAATGATGTTGGATGATAAATAAAATCTCACTCTCGTATCTTTTGATATCAAATATACCAACACTGGCTAATAAAAGTGGATAATAAAAGCCTCGGGATGTTTCCACTTTTATCAACTCTTGTTGATATATTTGATATCAAAAGACACTTGGGTGAGATTCTCTATATAAGATATTGGTCAAGTAAGTCTGGATCTGGGATTTCAGTAACTTATTCAGTTCACCAGCATGAGACCAATCTAATCTCACAGGCTATAAGGAAAATAAAAAGTCCATAAAGTCCCTGTAAGTATAAACTGACCACAATAGACCATTCCCTTAATTACAGCATGTACCAGGAAGGTAGGAAAGCAGCATCCATCAGGTGGGTGGTCATTTATCCCATCAGTGGGTCCAGGGAAGGGCAGATGCTGAACAGGATGGGGGGGCAATTTACTGATGCCAATTCTCAGCATCCACATCTGCTTGTGATCTGGAAATTATTGTACTACATCTAATAATCAAGCACACAGCTGTTTGAAACCCCTGGCCTCTGAATATGTTGCACATCGGCGTCTGATGGAACACCCAAATGAAATCAATGAGTGAGTGAGTGAGTGAATGATGTTAAATGGCTTGAATCTGGGACAAGCACACCAGTTGCAGATAGCTTAGCGAAACATGCAGTCGGTGTAAAACTATGACGGACTATCTGTCACGTTAAAATGATGAAGGACTAGGGGTCAGGGTTAAATAATATGAAGCACTAGAGTCAAGGTAAAAACAATGACGGACTTAATCAGTCAGATCACACACTGTAACCATCCATTCCTTAACTATGGCACTTATCGCAAACACAGGAGTGAGTGAGTGACTATTGTTTAACACGGAATCAACAATCTTGCAGCTACTTGGATCTGACAACCATAGGATGATAGGAATCTATTCTGACCCAGAATCCCTATGGGATAATTCAAATTAAATATCTGTCCAGCGATAGAAACCAATATTTTTTATCTACCTTTAAGTCTCATAATGACAACATAACCCTTAAAAATGGCACATTCTACTTGTCCTAATAATTAACTATATGGCAGTTTGGTAAGGACTTTTGGGCTAGTGCAAATTTCTGTCGCTGCAGTTTCTGAGAACATTCTGTCAGTTCTGATAAAGGGGAACTTTCCAAACAGAACATTTAGATGTCCTTCTCTCATTGATTTGACACCAGGGTTTGACCTTGAGGTTCCATTGTAATGTTTGCAAGTTCCATCACTTCCCAGACCCAACTGATGATGCTCGGTACTTCACAGCGATACTTCACTCAAGTCCTCCAGACAACATGGAGTAGAATACTGACATGCCATCACTCAATACCAGACAGGCTGTGATGAGATGATATATATTCTATAGAATTCAGACCTGCAAGGTCATAAATCTGTCCTAACAATGTCATAAATAGTATATAAAAACAACTATAAGAAATATCCACTTAAACACATCAAACGCTTATCATGAAATGAAATCTGTATCCCAAAATGATTTCTTGGTAAGCAAAAAAGTACTTAATTAAAATGTGTAGAGAGATTTGGCCTACTAAAAAAACTGATTCATGTCAAGAAAAAAACACATTTGCAAAAAGTGATCTGCACTAGGACTTTGAGAGAATGAGTGAGGTGGTTTTAACCCCACTTTGAATAGTATTCCAATTATATCACAGTGTGTCATTTCGATGTGGGAGGAAAGCTTGAAGTGTTTGTTTGTTGTTTAATGCCGCACTCAGCAATATTCCAGCTATATGACAGCGGTCTGGACCAGACAATCCAGTGATTGATATCATGAGCATCAATCCACGCAACTGGGATATGATGACATATAATCAACGAAGTCAGCGAGCCAGACCACCTCTTACGACAAGCAAAGCTGCCTTTTATGGCAAGCATGGGTTGCTGAAGACCTATTCTAGCCCGGATCTTCACGGGTCTAAAGCCTGAACTGATGCAGGCCTTGGATGTTTACCACTTGGGTAAAACCCACAAGTTTGGGTATGGTGCTGACAAACCAAGAAAAATAATCAGACTGAACCAGGATTCAAACCTACATTTAAAGGTTTGTGTGTCTAAGGAACACAACTCTGCTAAGTGAATTGTGATGCCTAAGACGACTGGGCAATCTGTGCACCCAAACATCAGTATAAGGTGATTTGCACAGTCATTTGAAATCCTCATGCAGATCAGGGTTAGAATTACTCTTCAACAACTAATGCTTGTCCTAAGTGGCGACTAACACGATTTGATGGTCAGACATGGTAACTTGGTTATGTATGTCATTGCATCCCAATTTGAGCACATCAATGTTCATCATGTCAATTACTTGATAGTCTGGTCCAAAAGTGATTATTTACAGACAGTTGTCATATAGCTGGAAGATTGCTGATTGCCACGTTTAACAACAAGCAAAACATTTGAAAGCATCCAATCACACCACACCAACATGCCGGGAGCACGGCTACTACCCATGGAAGCCAGAACACAAAATCCATGATAATTGAGTGTGTACCTCACCGAGTCAGTAGTCTTACAATGCTAGTTTCTGGAATGCAGTAAAGCCGCTAAATCAGCGATTGTGTTCTATAATAATATTGTCCCTTAGAACAAAGAAAACAAGTCGAAATTTGTGAATTGGTCGGTAAGTGGCCTTCATGGAATGGATACAGGACATTCTGTGGGCAGAGACAAAAGGGGAGAATAATTGGGGGCATGTTCATCTCTTAAGTATATAAATACACAAGTCAGAAACGATGCCAGCAGATTGGGTTGCTCTCTCCACTAAAAGGCACAAAGACATAGACAACTAACAGGGCTCTGTGTCCCAGAAGAGGTAGAATTCCCAAGGAGGAAGCGTCATGGTTAATTTACATCACTACAAACCTGAACATGCAGTTTTTACTACTTTATAAAATTATGAACGAACAGCACAATCTTCAAGGGACCATGAAAGAGGAATCAACATCTTTACAATAAAAAACTTTTCAGAGCCATTAGCTTTGCAAATTAAATAAATACAAAGCTGTCGGTAAATTACGCACAAACTAACGTTGTCTGATCATCATAGGAACCAATGATCACTGTGGGAGAAACAAAGAAAGGACTTCTCACATCGTCGCCCTGATCTCCAGCAGCATTACTAGGCAACAGCACAATTTCCTACATCATGCAAGCATCATATTCAATTGCAAAGCAAAGGTACATTTAGCTAAAAGACACTTGAGACACTTACTGAGGCAGCTGCACTACGCTTCTAATTACGCTATGCAGTAGAATTAATATTTCTGAGATCGCAAGTCATTAAGCAATATTTTTGTGTGTGTGATTCAGTTAATGTCTTGAAAGAATGGCATACATAACTAAAAAAAAGTTTAAGAACATCAATTTTTTTCATATAACTACAGTTAATCTGTCATGGATGGCGGTTATTGCCACACACAGCCTTCCTGTTGTAGGTGTTCTTTTAACTTGTTTTGAGCAGAAAATGTCTACAGTTGGTGCCAAACAGTATTTTGGTCATCATTTTGACCATCATTTCAGCAAGTTTTAAACATTTAAAGTGATGTTTCAAATGATATAAAACAGTATTGTTACACTGCAACCAAGCCTTACCCTCTATCGATACCAACTACCATATACAAGCAAATCTTAATTTCCAGGCTTGTCAGATGTTGAGTACTGTGAATGAATGAATGAATGAATGAATGAATGAATGTCACAAGCTTGTCATATGTTGAGTACTGTGCATGAATGAATGAATGTCACAAGCTTGTCATATGTTGTGTACTATGAATGAATGAATGAATGAATGAATGAATGAATGAATGAATGAATGTCACAAGCTTGTCACATGTTGAGCAATGTGAATGAATGAATGAATGAATGAATGAATGAATGAATGAATGAATGTCACAAGCTTGTCACATGTTGAGTAATGTGAATGAATGAATGAATGAATGAATGAATGAATGAATGACACCTGTAAGGTGACTGTAGCATTTCAGTAAGGGCTGGGCAGAACGAAAAATAACAATGTTCAGGGACTGAAAGACAGACTAGGGTACCAGATATGATGTCAGTCTTGACTTTGGGCTATGTCTTCTGTTGTGGATTGGAGGCCAATCTTGGGATACAAATTGAAACACCAATCAGAAAGTATTCTTTGAGTTATCCAACTCTTGTTCACCACGATCACGGATACGTCCCATATTGTCACCCACTTCAAGACACATGCTATATCATTGTGGCCATATGTAACACATAGTACTCTTCTTCTGTCCACATTTGGCAATGAGATGGCTATGGCGCATTGATCTTAACACCAATAGGACTTGAATGTCAATTAAACCTACATCCTAATGTTTATCCCAGCCTGCCCAAAGACCTCCTTTTTCACATAAGTTCTGCTTCAAGTCAATTAAATGTTATTTTCTAGTCTGGAAATTGAATAAAAACTATTGGATAACTCAAACATGTCACGTTGACATCGATCAATAAAATTGAAGAGAAAATTGTCAGTCACAAAGTACTAGAACTTTGGAGGAAACGGAAAAAATGCTGATCAAGCAAGTTTTTGCAGTGACACTGACCTTCCTCAGGGCAGAAGCATGATCCCAGCATGCAACAGGATACAAGCGTCATTTGTCCCGGAGTGATTGCCAGGAACTATGATGCAAGGCAGGCACAATCAATAAGAACCCAACATTGAGAGCAGCTTCCACAAATATAGATAGGGAAATTAGGAATTATTTCTTGGCAACCAAATTTAAGAATTGATGTTTTCCCCAATTTATCATTTGGCTCTATGCCGTCTTTAACACTTAAGCTTGGACAGTATCATTATGTCATTTCTTATCGCAAAAGTTACATGTCCATGGGGATGCTAAATTTTCTAAGTACAGCAAAGGTTTTTGGATCAAAGTGAAAATAAAATAAATTCAATCCAGCTGTTAGCAACCAAACTTGATTCCTGGAAACAATAGTAATGCCATACTTTCAGCAAATCCAGAGGCCCATCTTAATTGTATTTCTATATTGTTATTTATATCAGTGAAATAGACACATTCACACTCCTAAATGAAATTCATGCACCCATCACTCATTCATGCATCAACTCACTCATTCACCCACCTGAGGCAAATCATGCACCCATCACCCACCCACCCACCCACTCACTCATTTACCCCCGCACAGACTCATCCAATCCCACTCACCCACCTGACTACCCCACAACACTGAGTTGTAGCAGTACCCAGAGCTATTGTTGCACTAATAAAATTGTCATAAATGTGTTGTTAAGCTGCTGAACATACGCATCTTATAAACCCATCTCAGGAACAACAGAGATTGTCAAAGAAAACAGTTGTGCAAACAAGATGTGCCCACGCATACCACCACGGCCTACACCTCACGGTGCCAAGAGTTCACAGAATATCACCTTGTCTACAGGGACCCACCAAAACAGGTGTCACTGCCAATATACCACCACTACCCTCTCACTGGGGGCCACTGAGTATCACCTTGACTACAAAGACACCATGGTACCAGGTACATGAGTCACTGATAAGTATTAGAAACAGGTGTCATTGATAAACTGGCAGTGGTTCTCCAGTATGACTGGTTCCAGGTAAGATGGCCATGCATAGCTGCCCATGTACTGCCATCTTGGGCATCTACACGCCATAGAGCATGTTGGCACCTCAAGTGATATAGTCAGTAAGCATTATGGTCAATTTGCCAAAATATTTGGGGGAGACAGTGAGTTTGATTGTTTTGCAAGCTCCACTAGCATCAGATATATTCTACAAAGGCACTGTTAAAAGGTTAATCATCGTGTTCATACCCCATCAAGTTTCGTTAATGACCGAAGATTTTTCAAATGAACCATTACAATGGTCAGTGTTGTGCCAGTCATAAAGACAGACAATCATTGGCTTATTTCTAGGGATCGGTGTTATTGTCGTGCTGTGTAAGTCAGTGTGAAAGTAAAAGAGTTACGAACATCAGCATTAAGGTCGTTTTGTGAATGGATTCCCGTCCTAGAATGAACCTTGGCATTCATTTGTTACATAGCAAAGTTTGTCACTAAGTCCCCCTTAGCAACATATCAGCACTATTACAGCAATGTGCTGCCCACAACAGACAAACAAATGAACTTGAACCACAAGACACTAGCCTACCATCCCAGTGTAATGAGCACCCCTCTTGGTGAATAGTGGATACAAAGAACATGCACAGATGTTAACACTGACAGAAGGTCTTCATTCTCAGATCTACCCCTGCTGGACAATGGTGCCAGTTTGAAAAACACCAATGTCAGCATTCTGTGTCCAGGGAAATCTAAGGCTGATTAGTGTAAAGGTCATACTGCTGGTTCTTCATGGAACAAATGGAGGTCATTTCTGCGTGTAGGTGTTGCTGAATGTTTTCTATACCAATGGTGTGTATTAACCCACACTACTGCTACAGAAACAGCTGTAGTGGCTACAGTCAGATGGAGGCGGATCTGCACCAATGGTGTGTATTAACCCATATTACTGCTACAGAAACACAGCTGTAGTGGCTACAGTCAGATGGAGGCCGATCTGCACCAATGGTGTGTATTAACCCACATTACTGCTACAGAAACACAGCTGTAGTGGCTACAGTCAGATGGAGGCCGATCTGCACCAATGGTGTGTATTAACCCATATTACTGCTACAGAAACACAGCTGTAGTGGCTACAGTCAGATGGAGGCCGATCTGCACCAATGGTGTGTATTAACCCACATTACTGCTACAGAAACACAGCTGTAGTGGCTACAGTCAGATGGAGGCCGATCTGCACCAATGGTGTGTATTAACCCACATTACTGCTACAGAAACACAGCTGTAGTGGCTACAGTCAGATGGAGGCCGATCTGCACCAATGGTGTGTATTAACCCACATTACTGCTACAGAAACACAGCTGTAGTGGCTACAGTCAGATGGAGGCCGATCTGCACCAATGGTGTGTATTAACCCACATTTCTGCTTCAGAAACACAGCTGTAGTGGCTACAGTCAGATGAAGGCCGATCTGCACCAATGGTGTGTATTAACCCACATTACTGCTACAGAAACACAGCTGTAGTGGCTACAGTCAGATGAAGGCCGATCTGCACCAATGGTGTGTATTAACCCACATTACTGCTACAGAAACACAGCTGTAGTGGCTACAGTCAGATGGAGGCCGATCTGCACCAATGGTGTGTATTAACGCACATTATTGCTACAGAAACACAGCTGTAGTGGCTACAGTCAGATGAAGGCTGATCTGCACCAATGGTGTGTATTAACCCACATTACTGCTACAGAAACACAGCTGTAGTGGCTACAGTCAGATGGAGGCCGATCTGCACCAATGGTGTGTATTAACCCACATTACTGCTACAGAAACACAGCTGTAGTGGCTACAGTCAGATGGAGGCCGATCTGCACCAATGGTGTGTATTAACGCACATTACTGCTACAGAAACACAGCTGTAGTGGCTACAGTCAGATGAAGGCTGATCTGCACCAATGGTGTGTATTAACCCACATTACTGCTACAGAAACACAGCTGTAGTGGCTACAGTCAGATGGAGACTAATCTGTCTGGTACGTGGTATCAATCATAGCAGCATAATGTTTGACATTTTGACAGATCTCACAAAGGTCAAAAGCTTTGACTAATGATTTTTGTATTACCTATTAGGTATTGAATGAATGTCTGTACCAAAACCTTTTGAGTCTAATCACCTTAACCTAGCTCTTAGCGTCATTTTCATTCGATTATAGTAGTTTTATATGCCATCTTATTAGATGAGCTAGCTTGAACGAAAAACATATTACTAGACTGGGACTTCAGTGTACACAATGTATTACAATACAACAGTGTTACAGATCTGGGACAATCCATGGACACATGATGTGTGGCATACCAGACTGATATAGCCTATATCTACCATGACTCACACCACCACAGATCAATGACAGGTACAAGACAAGAAATAATAAATCGCAGGTGTTTCCATCTTATCAATAAAGCTGGTGCTTAGACTGAGGAGGCGGGCCATTTCCAGGGACTATTTTCAGCCATTTGGCTGCTTATTTTCTTCAGATAGAGATATTTGTAAGGGCTTTTCAATGAGCCACTCTTAGCAGCAATACATGCTGGGATAAGTATTAATGGGGTCCCAAATTTGAAACAGTGCTGTGAGTAAATAAATCAAATATTTCAAAGAAGACCTCAAGTATGTGGAGAAAATCTCACCCGAGTGTCGTGATATCAAACATATCAACACACTGCGATACAAGCTTTAAAACCAAGGCATCATTCAATGGTGTTATTTTAACTTTCTGTCAAGTAAATCAGTTTTTCTAAAAATTGGTTGTATCATTTTATATTAATGCTACAGTTCATATATATATTCCAGCTATATCACGGCTGCAATATAATGAACAGCAGCACTGAACAGAGTTATACAGCTGGTTTCTGTTACTTTGATTTGAAGTTTCTTGCAGGCCACTGTATCATTGGCTGGTTGGTTTGTTTGTTTGTTTGTTGGTTGGTTGGTTGGTTTGTTGTTTAACGCCGCACTCAGCAATATTCTAGCTATATGACAGCGGTCTGTAAATTATAGAGTCTGGACCAGACAATCCAGTGATTGATATAATGAGCATCGATTCACGCAATTGGGATTGATGACATGCATCAACCAAGTCAGCGAACCTGACCACCCGATCCCGTTAGTCGCCTCTTTCGACAATAATAGTTGCTTTAGACCTATTCGACCCCGGATCTTCACAGGTCACCAGGGTAAAGAGAGGATACACTATAAAAGTTGTACACTTCAAACTAAATATAGCCTTGTTCATTTCTCTTGAACATATTTACATATACTGATATAGGTAATCAAAACTCAATCTGGTGATTAATTGAGCTTCACTCATCCTAGGCACAACTGAAATACTGAAGTCCGTTTCACATGTCCACCATTAAACAAGGTGACACACTGAGATAATTCTTGCAACATTCCCAGCACCATTGGGTCAGTAGCCTTGGGGTTGACATTTTCACAACCTAATCATAGCAGCAGTGTGTCACGAACCAACCAGCACATTTACACAAACTGTTACACATAATATCATTCTGGTGTGATGTTCGTTCACTCTGCATCAGATGGTCTGGGTAGACAGTCAGTCACTGTAGGTCACGGCTGACAGTATAAGTGAGTTGGGGTTAGCAATGAACTATATTTCAGTTATACCACCCCATCAGACAGAGAAGTGTCAAGGGAAAGCCTCAACATTGATGTTGATGTGTACCCCAGGAAAATGTAGACACTTTCAACATTCATATAAATAACTGACACTATTTATTTATCATTAGTACAGCGTGTTTGAAGGCTGAAGAAATGAAAAACAATTGTATTTAAGTGAGTGAGTGAACTTTCATGCCATTGTCAGCTATATTCCAGCAATATCTCATCCTGGGACACCAAATATGGGCCTCACACAATTTATCCATGTTTGGAATCAAACCAGGGCCTTAACAGGTGAACTCTTTAATCACAAGGCCAGAGCTCCAGATAACTTTTTGAGCAATTGAGTTTTTACTCTTGGGTTTCTATTTAATAATTGGGTTATTACATTTTTCATTGGGTAACCAACATTTTTTCACTCATCTATTCATCAACCTATTGGGTTTTTCACAAAATTAGTAAACATTTTAAGATTTAAAAAAAATGAAATAATGTTTTAGATGTATATAACTGTTATAAATATATAGGCTTGACTCGGAAAGTAAATTAGCTCGTATTTGTGTTTCAGAAATTAGCTCTTTTGAGTTAATTGAAAGTAATTGGGTTTTGAATATTTTGGGTGTGTGTGTGTATTTTATGAAAATACACTGTTTACCTGTAGATCTGCAAACTAACCCAGTGCCCCCCATTTCTAAGGTGATGACTTTTCTACTAACTGATTTCATTTCATCAAAGAGCACTTTCAAGATGTAATTTTGTTGTTGTTTTGTTTGTTGTTAAACACCGCTCTCAGCAATATTCCAGCTAAATGCTGTCTGCAGTCTGTATATAATCGAATCTGGACCAGACAATCCAGTGACTGACATCATGAGCATCGATCCACGCAATTGGGTCAAGATGAAAACAGTGAATCACAAAGCATTGACAGAATGTTCTGGTAGTTCATTATAACAGGCAGTACATGAAATCATAATTTTTTCTCTTGGTTTTACCCATATTTCTACAAATGTGTTTACATTTTAAACAAATTCAGGAACTGTAGTTATAGATCAGTTTCACTGAAAAAATAATATCAACCAGGGAGATTATGATCATATAACAAAACCAGAAACAGAACAATCTGCCAGAACATTTGGCATTACTCCAAATAGGTGAGTTAGTATTGGTTAATACTGTATAAACAACTTGGCACCTATTTACAGAGAAAATACCACCTTTAGAACGCTTATATTCTTCGACTTCTTTCAGAAAAAATAACAGGTGATGTAATTAGGCACTTTATTATTTCAGAAATGTGGTAAGCCTTGCCCTGATTATTTTTGATTCAAATAATCATAATGTGTGTTTTAAAGTTATATCAACATTCTCCCATAATAAACTTTTCCTTTTTCATAAACACGAAAAGAAATATCTTGTTTGTACCTAATTGTTCATTTACTTGTCTACTAAACACGACCTCACTTCATAACCACATGATATGTAATCTAAGCAGGCCTTGGTTGAATGCTGTTTGTATGTCATTTCCCAGTGTGATCTACAGCGTAATGGACGTGGTGAACAATTCTGTACTGTGTGGGTGATTAGCAATCTTCATACAGCTTCAACACTTGTGGCTGGCCCAGTAGGTTGGATATTTAAAGAGAAAAGTTTGACCTCATTGCACCGCTAACTTGACTCGCCTAAAACTTATGTGCAAACTTATCCAAACATCAACACTATAGTGAGCCCAAATCATTTAAATTGGGATTTTCTCATTTTGAAAAAACAGGTGAAGATATAATGGAAAAGAGATTTTGAGCATGAACCTTTTGAGAAAAAAGAATATTAAAATGTTTTCTAGTGTTTAACAAGGTATGATTTTTTTATCAAGGATTTAGAGTAGCACATGAAATAGTGAGTGAGATTAGTTTAACGCCGCTTTTAACAGTATCCAGTTATATCACTGCATGTAAGCTTAATGTGGGTGGAAAGCTCGAAGTGATGCAGGTTCGGACGTTAACCACTTCGGTGAAACCCATGAGCGTCGGTATAGTGCTGAGAAACCTAGAAACATTTTTGGGTGAACCGGGATTCGAACCCACAATCATAGGTTTCTGGTGTGCCCAAGGGACGCAACTCTGCACAGTGAATCGTGGCCCCTTAGACGACTGGGCCACCCTGCCCCAGGCACATGAAATATAAAGACACACTTAGTCAATGGTGTCTTCGGAAACAACACTTCTCATGAATTACAACCAATCACACACATTGGAAATAACATTATCCAACCACACCTACAGAAGGTTGACTAAGTCTCAATAATGTTTTTCTAATATAATGTATTGCAATAGTAGGACATATCAAAGTATCCTTATCAAACTTGGGTAGTATACATTCCCAAACCATTGACAGCAACTGAACAGACATTACACTGGATGAATCTCTGTCGGTATAAAGGATGGTTGACAACACTGTTCTGAAACACACTTCATCAAGATCCACATCAATTCAACGTTTTCTGTTGCACAAGTTAGGAACCCATTTTCCCCATCTTACAAAGACAACAACCTACATGCGAGACACGAGGTTCCAAGAACAGACTACATGACGGGGGGCTGCTGTCTGCCACAATGCTAGGAAGATAGATACAAAGTGGAGCTTGTAGCATCAGTTTCATCTCCTGATAACACATGATATATTCATTGCCATCCCAGCAGGGGACAGCGGTTCACAGCACCAGCAAACACAGCCTGGCAGGCTACTATGTCATTATGTAACAGACACGAAGTGGGCTTACTGTACATCTATCATTAGGCACTCTACTGTAGAGCCACAATTAGGCACTCTGCTATATAGCCGCTCTACTGTATAGGCACTATTAGGCACTCTGCTATATAGGCACTATTAGGCACTCTACTGTATAGGCACTATTAGGCACTCTACTGTATATCCGCCATTAGGCACTCTACTATACATTTATCATTAGGCACTCTATTGTATAGCGACTATTAGGCACTCTACTGTATAGCGACTATTAGGCACTCTACTGTATAGCGACTATTAGGCACTCTACTATACATCTATCATTAGGCACTCTACTGTACATCTATCATAAGGCACTCTGCTATACATCTATCATTAGGCACTTATCTGTATAGCGACTATTAGGCACTCTACTGTACATCTATCATAAGGCACTCTGCTATAAAGCCACTATTAGGCACTCTACTGTATAGTCAGTATTAGGCACTCTTCTATACATCTATCATTAGGCACTCTACTATACATCTATCTACTGTACAGCAACCCTAATCCACTCTATCAAACATCCAACACAAGGCCCTTTATCACCTAAGTTTTCTGAAGTTTCTGTCAATACCATTGTGTATTCATTTCTGATTTCTCCTATTCATTATCACAATGACTTATGCTGACTGAGAAACGTTTCAAAATGTTTTTTTTTAAAACCAATATTGCCCATGTGTTAGAATAACTTGAGAACATGATCATTCCTCTCCGACAACCATGTACAGAGATAACCATTAACAAGGATTGTTAAAATAGGTTTGCTGTCTCAGCATTTCGTTGTCTAAATTTTAATCATGTTATTCATAACACGTACCAAACAAGAACAGGCCTATCAGCCTTGTACATATCTGATTGTTTGTTCCATGTGTAGCCATTTTAAGTGGCTTTTCCACATCTTCCTTCTTCCCATCAGTAAACCTTGTGGCCGTAGAAAACTTTTTAAAAGAGGGTTAACTAGCAACGTTAATGAGGAGTATGGTTTTAGCCTGATTGTCAGCAGATGATAGTCAAGCCAGATCATGGCAAGGAGGGAGCCCCATGAATGTCAACTTCACACATCTTACTCATCTGGGTCTACAGCACTGTGAGCAAACACCTTCACCATTGGGCTACCCTACCACCAGTTAAGTAAAAGAAACAGAGTCCAGGCCTGGTGGGATGATATCTACCACTCTCAGACTTATTTAGCCGTTCAGGGGCTTCTGCATCCGAAAAGTCTTGCTAGTCTTGTAGCAACTGAAACTGCTTCTGTGCTAACAAGCAACCTTGATATCACCCTCTGATGTGAAGACATGCACTTCATGCTCCTTGGACAGGCTACATGTACAGAGTGAGTGAGTGAGTGAGTGAGTAAGTATGGTTTACTGCCGCTTTTAGCAATATTCTAGCAATATCACGGCGGGGGACACCAGAAATGTACTTCACATATAGTACCCATGTTAGGAATCGAACCTGAATCTTCGGCATGACGAGCGAACGCTTTAACCACTAGGCCATCTGAACACCCTACATGTACAGAGAGAAAGATAAGTTGCAAGACCATGTTATTCCATTCCCGCATTCACCCTGCTTCATCAGCCAGTGTGGCAGTTGCAGACTGGAACAAACACGAATCTGTACCCAATCAGATGACATATGCACAAGGTGACGCTTAAACTCTCAATACTTTTCATCAAAGGTATCATGTTACGAGGCTAAGTCAATACAAGCTGAGGAGGCGTCCAAGAATAAGTCATAAACTACAGAAATCTCATGAAATACATTTTGCAGCAGACGCAGCCAATCAACTTTCAGCATGGTGGTGACTCAGAGTGTGATGTCCGTGCATCTTGTCTTCATCTCCTGGTTATCTCTATCAGATAGATATCGAGGTGGCGGGGTGAGGGGGAGAAAATCAAGGTGGCAGGGTGGGGGAGAGGAAATCGAGGGGAGCTGAGGGAAATGTCTTCTAGAAGAGGGATAGTGGAGGTGGCTCTCCGCCATCTTTGTGAAGGTGATGGGACAAGAGAGTTGACAGGATAAGACAGACTTACATATAGTCACTGAATTAAAGTTATGTATACGGTTAAATATAAATAATTCTACAAGGGAACCTACAAGTGTGAAAGGAAATCTCAAGTTTCTTAATTTCAGAGCTGAAATGGGGATGAGAATAGCATTCTGGCCATGTTTCTTGATTGTGTTAGTGTATGTTCAAGTTCAAATAATCTTAACAACAGTTATTGAGCTAAGGTTTATTTCTGAACAAGGGGATTGTTATTCTACCACTGTCACTACTTTCATTATTCATCTTGAATTGAAATCTGAAAGTCTGGCCAGTTATACAGTTTGACCAAGATTCCTAGACTAAGGTGGGGCGGGGAGGTCATTGTCGCTCAGGTTCAGGTCCTTGACCTTTACATATGGTGCTGAAAAACCAAGAATCACAAACAAGGCAAATCTGGGATTTGATCCCACAACCATAGGGTTCTGGCACACTGTGATGACTTGATGTCATGAAGAGATGATGAAGAGCAGTAGCGGACTGGTAGATGGTTTTCTCCACCATTTCCCCATAGAGAGAAACACATGCACGTAACATGGCTGTCTCACTTAATGTAGGACCCAGACTATCAGTGTGTTTCAACAGCTGACGTAGCCTCTCAGCACTTCAGCCAGACTGGCCCAGCCAGCAGCCATGATGACCTCCCCTGCCATGTTGTCAAGATATGCATGTAGACTTACTCCTTCTTCTTCATTCAAGGGCAACCTGAGTCATAAACAATTGTCAATTTGGGCTGAACGCCATAGCAAAGAACAATCCTCATATTTGTAAGATTTCTTTCCACCTTGAAAAAAGTCACAGGAGATAACACCACGTCGACATAAATACTGGTAATGGGGTGACATTCAAATTATGTGTACATTATCTAAGTGAAAAACACTCAAGTTCAGGAGGATAAGTGACTCAGTCAACAAACACTTGAAACAAATATCACAACTTGAAGAATTCACATCAAATCAAATAAATCAATGCAAATAATTACATCCAATATACTGCAAATTTAATGGAAATTACCATTCTGAAAACAATTGCCTGTAAGATGATGTTAAAATCTCATTTTTCACTTGTACTGAAAACATGTATAGCTGCTATTTTTTTGGCATTGAGGACAGTGATCAGTTTGAGGAGATAGATAGTTGTCCCCCATTAGCATCAGGCTGACATGTGGACTCCGGGAGAGGCATGACTGAGTGCAGTGCAAACAACGCAACCTGCAGTAGGTGGGCGGCCATGGTCAAGTGTACACACATCACTCATAATTTGTCAACAGTAGAAGCAATGTTTTATAATCTTTTTGTCAGTTATCAGTTGCTTGGCTGTTTTGGGGAGCGAGTGTGTGGGTTATGGCAAGGTGGGTGCAAGGTGGGTGCAAGGTGGGTGGGAGATAGGGTGGATGAGTGTTTTGGGGGGTGAGTGTGTGGGTTATGGCAAGGTGGGTGCAAGGTGGGTGGGAGATAGGGTGGATGAGTGTTTTGGGGGGTGAGTGTGTGGGTTATGGCAAGGTGGGTGCAAGGTGGGTGCAAGGTGGGTGGGAGATAGGGTGGATGAGTGTTTTGGGGAGCGAGTGTGTGGGTTATGGTAGGGTGGGTGATGGATGGTATTTTGGGGGGTGAGTGTGTGGGTTATGGTAGGGTGGGTGCAAGGTGGGTGGGAGATAGGGTGGATGAGTGTTTTGGGGAGTAAGTGTGTGGGTTATGGTAGGGTGGGTGATGGATGGTATTTTGGGGGGTGAGTGTGTGGGTTATGGTAGGGTGGGTGCAAGGTGGGTGGGAGATAGGGTGGATGAGTGTTTTGGGGAGTAAGTGTGTGGGTTATGGTAGGGTGGGTGATGGATGGTATTTTGGGGGGTGAGTGTGTGGGTTATGGTAGGGTGGGTGATGGATGGTATTTTTGGGGGTGAGTGTGTGGGTGGGAGATAGGGTGGATGGGTGTTTAGGGGGTAGGGGGGAGGGGGGATAAGAGTACAGGTTGATGGTAGGGTAGGGATGGTTTTGTTTTGTTTTCTTGCTTAACGCTGCACTCAGCAATATTCCAGCTATATGACAGCAGTCTTTAAATAATCGAGTCTGGACCAGACAATTCAGTGATTGATATCATGAGCATCAATCCACGCAATTGGGATGGATGACATGCATCAACCAAGTCAGCGAGCCTGGGTAGGGATGGTAGGTAGGTGGTACTATAACCTTAACAAGCATGAGCTATTACCACAATCTGAAAACTTTCAATTATGGACCAGACAAACCAGTGGCTGCTCCAAATTTCTATTAGAAGTTCAATTCCTGAAATTGTGCACTGCAAAAATATGTCGTAGCAGTGGTTTTCTACACCACTTGACGCATATGACAATGAGTGACACCATAATTAGGCTTCACACGTTGTATCCGTGTCTTCGACCCACAAAAAATAAGACTGGATGGTGTGTTCATTCACAAAAATCTAAGAATGGGGTCTCCCTCTCTATCTGCATAATTTGCAAAACCAAATTTGAATATATTCCAATAACCAGCTTCAGTCTGTACCCACTCCCTCACTCATACTGAATCTGCTGTGTAACTTCATGGACCATTCTTATCACATGAGTGAGTGAGTTGGGTTTAACACTGCTTTTAACAGTATTCCAGTTATATCACAACGTGTCAGCTTAATGTGGGAGGAAAGCCCAAAGTGATGCAGGTCTCAGACGTTTACCACTTCGGTGAAACCCATGAGCACAGGTATGGTGCTGACAAACCCAGAAACATAATTGGGGCGAACCGGGATTTGAACCCATAATCATAGGTTTCTGGCATGCCCAAGGGACGCAACTGCGCAGCGAATCGCGGCGCCTTAGACGACTGGGCCAGCCGTGCCCCATCTTATCACATGAAGAGGAAGCACTACAGCAAGACCATCCTGAAATCTGCCTCCATGTTGACACAGTACGCAGGTACAGATAACGGGTGATTGGAAACTATCTCACCTCCACCATAGTACCTGTTTCCCTTGCCCTCAAACACTGACAGTTCAAGGTGTTCATAGTTACATAAATATCTCTCCATGCTAAAACACACAGCTGCCTCAGTCAACCTAATCATACTGAGTTTCTCATGCCATTATCGTGAGACTTTTGATATGAGGGTTCTTGATGATCTGTGACAAACCTCAATCAACAGATAGTATTACTTGCACAACTGCTTATGGATAGTTGATGTCAAAGAGGACTTCTGTAGAAAATCTCAAGATTTTATAGTGTGATGACAGCCAAAATACAGGATTTATGACTATGATGTAGAAGAGGTGGGAATTCGCAAAAATTCTCATGTCATTTTGTGACCTAGATTGAGTGAGCCAATCTCCACTCTGAACAGTATTTCAGACATCTATCACAACATGTCAGCCTACTGTGAGACAAACGCCCTCAGTGGGGCAGGACAAAGACTTTTACAACCTTGTTGAAATCAGGCACTGTTTGGACAGACAAATTCTCAAACTTTTGAGGCTTGCCCCATAACCAGCTGATCCTGGTAGCCCAAGGGACACAACTCTGTAAACCACTGGACCACCAATGCCTGCATGAGACATGTACACATGTACAGATTGCTGAGTGTGTTGGGCTTAATGGGGGTCTGAACAGAAAACATATTGCAACCAATCAGAACATGTCAGCTCAATATGAGAAGAAACATGAAGTTGTCACCACTAGATGTCACCACTTTAGTGAAACCCATGCAAGGGTATGGTGATGACAAACCAGGAATCATTATCAAGGAGAATCTGGGATTCGAACCCATGATCATTGGGGAAGCAACTCTGCACAGTACATTGTGGTGACTTTGACCACTGGGCCAACTAGGCCGCTGTGAAACACCATAAATCTGTTCCTTTAACCCCTGACCACAGCAGGCTGAGATAGATCGTCTGTACCTTCTAGATGTACTATGGCAAATTTCCACACCAGTTCACAGACTCAAGTACAAGTACTACAAGTCTTTGAGAACACAAGCCCTTCACAAGCAACCCCTCATCCCAAGTTCATCGGTTCACACCGACAATCAGCAATTCACCTGGCGACTCGCACCTATCTCATTCACCCTCCCCTGTATACTACAGAGTACTTCATTACATACACACGACCTGTGTTGCCGCAGGGGAAGTGTTAAATCTTCACCTGCTTAGATTCCAGTTATTCATTATAAACAAACACATGGAAGAAAGTGAGTCTGACCGATTGTCCTGGCCGGTGACCCGTCACATCTTCTGCGTCAGTGAATGTCTCAAACTGGACTAATGAACTGCTCCATATAATCTGATTCAAATCTCCATACCACCCTCTACATGTAGGCCTGTCTTTTCATTGAGAAATGTGGGCGAGTATAAAGACATAAAAACAGTTGCCAATAGGCATGTGTCATGAGCTCTCGCTGATACATGTTTCCTCTTTTTTTTATTTCCAATAAATATTGTGCAGTAAACCTTGAGCACTTCAGTCAATAATAAGCTTAACTGGATATACACTACATATTTTTCTAATTCACACAACAAAGACATATCAGCCCACACCAGAAAGACCTCATTGAATTCAAAACACCACTGAAAACAAACCTGTTTAAAATTGCATACAAGGTTCTATCATTTCTAGACTCATGTTAATCAACTATGAGCACTGTATTCTGGTTGTTAAAGCCATATAAATCCCTACAATATTATTAAAAAGACAATGCCTTTTAGAAAGAGGTACAATGTAACGTAAGTTATATTTAGGATTAAACTTAATTAGTAAATACAAATACTAGTTCTTTTTTGAATTCGAACCACACTATGATACTATTTTTTACAAAGTGTTATATATTATGTAATTAACAACTGGTTGCGGAAGTTCTGACGTACAATCAGTTGCTATCAGTGTTATTTCCTTACAGCTATTGAACTGAAATCTCATTGCAAGTCAGTGAACTTTTCTAAAGCGTCATTTATGAAAAGATGATAAAACCTGATGCAATAAAGATAGTACACAGATCCAACTTGTGTACGTAACACTCGAACGGGATCTAATGTCCATATTGACTTTCAAATGCGTTACCTGTCACGCCAGCTCTCTTGGAGAAACCCATTTTCTTCCTGGTGTGTCATGGCTAAGCCATCTATAGGTGTTACCTTATATGTCGTCCATCATTGCAAGGAAATAGGTACAACGCAATGTCCCAACATATTGTTCTCAGTAAAGGTTTTTAAGAAACATTTTTTATCATCAGCTTGAGTGGCTGAGTGAATAAAAGTTACTTTTTTATCATCAGTATTCAATCTTTATTATTTTTTCACGTACTGTCATAGATCAGATCAACAAAACGATCTTGTTTTTAAAGGTGTCTTTATTACAGTAGTCAATCAAAATAGGGACCATCTCAAAGCATAAAAAACATCTGCAACCTATTTCCTGGGTAACATGACTGGTTCAATGAAACTGTACTGGGTTGCCTTTACTACAAAACCTAAGGTCACCTAAACATTATGTAGTTTGTTGATGAATGACAGAGATAGAAATTATCAACCGACTATCACAGAGGTTGTATACTTTTCAAAGGGCAAGGGTTGGAGTATAACAGGGCACCCATGGTCACCCATGTCATGTATCACGGAAAAGCTACATTTTAATTGAGCTAACATCATTCTGCACTGACTTCCTGCTAGTATTCTGTCAATTTACATGTGAATTAAAACATGCACATATGAAAACTTGTGATCACCTTGATAGGTAGGTAGTATGCACATCAGTCCCTTTGAACCAAACAACCAGAGCATGGCTAAACCTGGATCTGCAATGGCTACCCCTGGCTAGTAAATGATTTGTCAATCTGGATAATAAAGTTCTGGTGTTTATTTTCAATGCTATCAAACATTTAAAACCAAACATGACAAATTAACATAATAAAGTAATTTTGCCAAAAAAATTATTTTAAAATATGTTTTTGATGTGCCATTTTGAACATCTTGAACATTTTTTTGCAGTTTCATCACAGCGCATCAGCTTGATGTGGAACTCGTCTCCAAGAAATTATATAACTTTTTTATCACAAAGAAAAAAGCCTTAAGATTGAAGAGATGATCCCCAGCATCCTCTCAGGGCAATAAAACAGTTATTGTCCTCCCTGCTCAACCCAAGCAACACAGCACAATCACCTCAAGGAGAAACCTCAGCTTTGTCCTCCATGCAGATGTTGCGGGTACAAAGACTGCTGTCACTGCCGTCTCCGAATCACAACTGACAGATGGCAGTGGTCCGACAAAGAAGGTAACGGACAGCACCAAATAAACGCCATCCCTTCGTTGTTGGAGATTGATTTGACAGGAATACATTTCTCATCAACAATAGTGGATCTATCTTACCCCTGAAAACTTTGTGTGACGATGAGGTTGAAAGGGAAGCAGCCTGGCTTCTTATTACTCAAATACAAAATCAAATGTAAGAAAATAGAAAAAAACTATTTTTTATATTCTTGAACACTGGCAACATGACTTTTATAATTAAACAGCAACCATGCGTGGCAAGAACGGTACACTCTATATATCTAGACCGTGAATATCTTCTGAGTTTGGTTTAAATAGATTTTCACTTTAGGCCAGCAAGGATTTAACTCCTTGGTAATAAACCAGAGATTTCCATGTAACCACCAAGACATCCCACCTTGCAGTTACATGAACCGGTCAGACAAACATGCAGACTGTAAATTGGCAAAATGTTGAAATATCCTTGATACAGATGGTGAACTAGTCACTGCATTGTTGTTAGTCGTTGATGGATAACAACGGACAATACCCCACGTTGTTGTGTAACAATCCATCATCAGGTCGTCCAGGTACAGAAAAAATGCTGCATTGATTGTGTTCTTATAACATGGAGATAATAACTGAAACAATGTAGGCCACCAGGCCGTCATGGATGTCGGGACATTCTATATTTACTGATTAGATGTGTGTTCTTTGTGTGATCCTACAAAGAGGATTATGTACAAGGTCGATATTACTCCTCACATGGACCCCCTGACTATACCCACATGGACACCCCACCCCTCTACCCCTGTCCTCAAACCACATATATGGATGCCCCCAACCCCCATCTACAAAGACATCCCATCGGGTCCTGCCCATATCGTCAGGGCCCAAGGGCAGACTACTGTACTGTGGGCGCTGCAAGCTTCTGTTTGTTTGTTGTTTAACACCGCTCTCAGTAATATTCTAGCTATATGACAGTGGTCTATTAATAATTAATTCTGAACCAGACAATCCAGTGATTTACACCATAAGCATCAATCCACACAATTGGGATTGATGACAAGCATCAACCGAGTCTGTAGGCCTGAACACCCGATCCCGTTAGTTGCCTGTTACAGCAAGCTTCCGACTCCCCATGGGGCTAGAGAGAGTGAGCCTATGTCAACCCTGTACAAAGCTCCCTACAACCCAGGATCTGACTTGGTTCTGACTCCCCATGGGGCTAGAGAGAGAGCCTATGTTAACCCCATACAAAGCTCCCTATAACCCAGGTTCTGACTCCCTATGGGGCTAGAGAGAGAGCCTATGTAAACCCTGTAAAAAGCTCCCTACAACCCAGGTTTTGAAATCAGTCCATCACAGAATGGTGCAACTCATTATAACATCGACCCAGACATGGCCTGTTTGTCATGTTTGTTATCCTACAATGGTTACGCATTTGATTAAGACACACTGAGTAATACTAGAAGATTTGCATTACAGCTTTCTCGCATCTCAAAAGGATGTTCACAATGGCAGGCAAGATGAAAAAATGTAGAAACTTGTGTAATGGAAATCTGTGTAAGAGAAATTTGAATAGA
This sequence comes from Haliotis cracherodii, assembly GCF_022045235.1. NCBI lineage: Eukaryota > Metazoa > Mollusca > Gastropoda > Lepetellida > Haliotidae > Haliotis > Haliotis cracherodii. Next base: position 30,908,529 of record NW_027266319.1, on the reverse strand, counting down.
TTCATGGGAACGTTTAAAATCTGATAATGTGAGGCAAGGTTATAACAAGGTCCTAGCGCCTGCTTCCTAGATGACTGGAGATGAAAGGAGGTTTGTGGCTATCATAATCAGCTCTCCTCATGGCGACAACTAACGACTCATGCACATATACCAATAGATATATAGCAAGTGGGGCATTAAGTACAACTGAAAAGACGACTCGCCACAGTCAAACTCCAGGAAATATTTGCAACATGGAATTTTACTTTCGTTTTTATTTTTAATCCTAAGGAAATACTTCATAAAAATCATGATATGGCAGGTTGTGCACATATATAGTCTACTCAGCTTATGCAAATATCCCACGGCATGGGGGCTTTAAATACGTCCTTGACTTCAGGAGTATTTTCACATAACTAAGTATTAAAGTATGTTTCCTTTATCAATGGAATCAGAGTGAGTGAATGAGTACAGTTTTAAGCCGTTTTTAGAAATATTGGGGGACACCAGAAATGGGCTTCACACATTGTACCCATGTCGGGAATCGAGCCAGGGTCTTCGGCGTTACTAGCAACTGCTTAAACCACTAGGCTACCTGACCGCCCCTAATGGAAGAAAAAAATGATATTAAGATACACTTAACAAAAACATACTGGAAAATAATTTGTAATCTAATGCAGAAATGTTACTGACATTTGCCTATAATCCCAAGCAGGTATCCCACAAGACATGACCACAGCTAGATTCTCCCTTGCTGACGTCCTGCCTCCAACCGGGCAGGGAACCCCAAATAATCAAGTTAACATGATGCACCCAAGACGATTAGCATAGATCATCTCCATTTTACGCCCCATGAAAACTTATTTTCTCTTAGGACCCTTATAAACTGTAATACAACATCCACAGCACACACTAGACGTGCGGTGACTGAGTGCATCTATCTGCCTCTTGCCCAACATCATCATCATCATCATCATCATCGTCATCGTCGTTGTCCTTATCAGTAGACAATTACACAGACCTCCCCAAACATGTCTTGATGTCTGATATCCACATTATTTCAAAGCATCGGATTACGATAAAACACAGACATGTGAAGGACCAGGATGTACTTCTGACAACAGACAGGCAGGATTTCATCAGGGCTCACATTGATTCAGTCTACAGCTCATTTATAGCATCAGGTTTCACTACAGGGACTTCATGACATAACAAAAGGCGTTCTTGAAACACTTCTTGACTTTTATGAGACAGCTATCCTTCTCACGACGTAGGCAGAGGCATTTAATGCCAACAATTGGATTGCAGGAAAGGGTGGGTATTCCTGTCATTCTTGTTTTTACTTGGTATTCTGACATTAATAGCCACCTTCATCGGGGACAAGAATGTAATTATTCCACTTTGTGAATATATAAGAAGTTTTACACATTTTGCTAAGGGAGACAAATATCTCAGATTCAATAACTCTTAGTATATTTGTCTGTTGTTTAATGCCGCACTCAGCAATATTCAAGTTATATGATTTCGGTCGGTAAATAAGCAAGAGTGGACCAGACAATCCAATGATTGATATCATGAGCATCGATCTACTCAACTGGGATACAATGACATGCATCAACCAAGTCAGCGAACCTGACCACCCGATCCTGTTAGTTGTCTTTAACAACAAGACTCTTTGTGTAACACGTATGACATGGATACACGTTAAAATTACAGTTAAAATACTAACACAATTCACCCAAGCTCAAAGTTGAACTCGGCAATATTCCAGCCAAATGACAGCATGCAGTAATAATAGAATCTGGACCAGATAAACAAGTGATTGATATTCTGAGCAATCATCCATGCCATCAAAGTACTATGACATGCAATCAACCAAGTCACTGAGTCAGAATCCCTCCTAGGTAGACTGTTTATGAATTGAAAATGTCTCATCCCAGGGTGAACATTAGACATAAACAATACAATATATTTCCCTGTGATAACCATAATGAGTCATAACCACATTCATGAACTTTAACTTAAAACAGTGGACCGCCTCCGTGGTCTAGTGGTAGAGTGTCCGCCCAGAGAGCGGAAGGTCTGGGGTTCGATCCCCGGCCGCGTCATTCCAAAAGACGTTAAAAGATGGCACTTGTTGTTACCCTGTCTGGCGCTCGGCATTAAGGGGTAAAAACAAGGACTGGTCGGCTCGGAGTCAGTATACTGTGTCTGAGTGGGATAGTCATGTTAAACTGTGGCATGGTATCTCAGTGAGCTTAGCACTATAAATCGGCATCGGACTAGTACAAGCAGACACAAACACACAAACACACACACACACACACACACACAGAGCTATACAAATGCAATCATCTTGGACGCGACGTTAAGCCCCATTTAACCTCACCACACCTTGTAACAGTGTAATGCGTGAGGCATGGTAGCATAAAATCTTGTGATATTCAGAATATATACATATATTCTTATATACCAGCATCTACGACAGCTTGGTATATAGGCACATATACAAGAAACACATTGCTTATTTATTGCATTGTCCATGTAATCGGATCCAAACGATTCTTTCAGGAACATGATTAGCCTATTTTCATGTTCCCTAAACTTAGTTTTATTAGAAGAGATATATAAACATGCCTCTTACATTAACAAAAGTTAAGGGAACTGAAGGACTTTACAAGACCTGAAATCATGTTGTGTACAAAGACTTGCCTTTAAGTAGGACATTCAGGACTACTTTGTGAGAATAAATTAAGTATTCCCCGAAGGCCAAATACCCACCTATTCATATACGCCGTCTCACACAAGGATATACAGTCAGTCATCCGTGAACGTGGGCTGAAGTGCTTGTAAGCTGGCTATCCAGATTGCCCCACAGCAATATGAATCACCAACTGATTGTATCTCCATCAGAAAAGCAGTTATTCATTTATATACAAACTTAAAGATAAGAGATTACTCTGACAGATCATTCAAGCTTAATGACCGATATATAGTCCAGGTGAGTCGGCCCCTCATCTATTAGTTCAAGACTTGAGATGATTTGTTGATTCTAGTGAATACACCTTAACACATCCCCTATACATAAACCCCACTGCAGTGAATAATACACCAATGCCATGTCTCACTTAATGCAATTGACACACATTTATCACTTGTTTGACCTTTTGCAACATCTGACAAATTTTGGGCAGAACATGAACTAAAGAAAATTAGAGGCAACCTGAAACAGCATTTTAAGCAGAATTTTTAAAAATACATTCTACTCATTGGTTTATTGAAGACAGAGTAAAGGGAGATCTAAAGGGGTAAGAAATAACAATACCACAAAAAACCCGGAAGCCATCGTTGTTGATTTTCTACAACAAATGCACAGATTGTTATGAACAGCTGTCACAGTGAGGCAAAACGTGTTCTTGACCACTTCTGAATAATATTCTCTAATTAAAACACGAATCATTATTTCTGATATTTGCCACCTGTATAACAGTACCAAATGACTGTATGAATTACTTAGAACCGCTGAAATCATCGTTGCTGACTTTCTACAACATAGAATTTTATGAATGGCTGTGATGGTGCAACAACATCGTGTTCTTGACCATTTCTGAATAATATTCTCTAAAGCGTCAATTTTACGATTACACAACAAACATGCATAAAACTTGAAAATAAGACGCCTCGGAGCTGTTTGATCAGCAACTTTACAGAAAATCAATGTCCAATCAGGAAACGTAATGTCTATTTCATGCATCCAATCAACGTGAATCATCGAATATTAGGCGAATTACTGTACACAGAAGAGGACAAAACTAGGGTGAGCCCTGTCTTACAGAGATGCAATACAGCCATTTGACTGAAGTCTACATATCTGGAAAACAAAGGAAGATCCTTCAACCACTGCTGCATGACTGAATGAGGTTTTATGTCTTTTTAAAGCGTATCCTATATCACACTGGGGGGGGGGGGGGGGTCAAGAATAGATTTCAAATGATATCACATCGGAGAGGGCATGAATAGATTTCATATATCACATCGGTGGAGGTCAAGCACAGATTTCAAATGATATCCCATTGGGGAGGTCATGAACAGATTTCATATATCACATCGGTGGAGGTCATGAACAGATTTCAAATATCACATCGGGGAGGTCAAGCACAGATTTCAAATGATATTCCATCAGGGAGGTCAAGATCAGATTTCAAATGTTATCACATCGGGGAGGTCAAGATCAGATTTCAAGAAATGTATCAATGCTTAGTAACCATTTCGGCTATCTGATTCACTTTCACTGATGTGATCTTTCAATAACTGACATCACTTGACAGGACACTTATGATGACCTATTCATACCATCTGATTATAACCTATACACAACTACCTCCATCTACAAAACCTACTCTTGTCCATGACATTACTAATTGCCAACTGTCTCCATTGTGCAACCAGCATCACAACAACCATTATCTCTTCAAAGTGGTGCGTCAGAGCTATTACTATCTGGACAATCAGTGACAGGAAATCAACCTACGAGCTCCATACAGTGACTAGACAGGTAAATGGGACCCCCTGACTTCAACAATGTATGGCTCAGTGTCACATAGGCCTACATGCCATGAAGACACAACCATCCTGTTTCAGTGTCACATTAATACAAGACTGACACATTTCCTCCTTTATTGCAAATATACCTCGACAAGATCTCAGTAATAACTCATGTTAGGCAAAAGACAAGGGATAGCAAATGACATGGATGGTACCTACCGAATTAACTTAGTGAGGCAGTTTATATCAGTGAGTGAGTTACTGGTTTTAAAGCAATATTCCAGACGTATCTGTCACATTATTTCAATTGTTTACAAAAATAAGCGTTCACATTAGGACAAACTTATCAATTATTTTATTAGATATTGGTCACAAATCTATATTATATATACATTTTCTTTACCATGCATCAATCCTCTTTACCAATTCGCCTTGCAAACATTCCATCAATAACCAAACATGGCAATGTACCCAAATTTATATATTCTACCATTGTCAAATGCCACACAAAATAACAAATATCTCCAAATATCACCTGTGTGCATCACAATACCTGGGGAGGCCTTGGTCACGTGGCCTTTGATACCGAATAAACTTCTTCTTCTTCATATTTCAAAGTGTGCTTCCTAACAAGTGGTTGTGTCAAGGATATAGCAAGACACGATCACAGAACATTAAGCATCGCTAGTCTGGCTCACCAAGATGCCAAACTGACACATAGCTTTCATTATAAAGGACACAGAATGCTGTCTTTCTCTGCCATCAGTTAATAAGAAGAAAGTCAATTTATTATGAAGAGATATAATTCCAATATATTATGCTTAAATAACGCCAAAACAGTGTTAATAATATGACAATATCAAATATGAAGCACAAATCTAGCCCTGTTGTGTAATATACTATGGTGGTCTGGGGAATTTCATTATCAAAGGGGGTTAGTATATTACAGATGACAGTGGTTTATTTACAGTCTGCCATCAAATGACGGTATGCACACATCAGGGTGCATCTCTCTGCCCCATGGCCGCCACCACCACAACATCACTACCGCAGAATGCACAGGCAACTCAAGACACCTGAACAAATGGCACACTGCCTGAATGTAAACATCACACAATCAGTTCCCCATGATATTTTCAGCAAATGCCAAGAACTGCGTCACCCTTCAACCATACTGGGTACAACAAATCTCAGAACAAAACACATTGCCAAATACCTGATTATCACTCTACTCCCGAAACTAATGTAGTTTGTTGTGGGTTAAGTAATTTGCAATCTACAAGGAAATTAACAATGAGGGATAATCATGTTTGACATGGACGACTTGAGTAGGTCGTAAATAGGGAACTAACCTAAAACCAACAAAAACATGATTCTATTCTTACATGGCTGAAAAAAGATGACGAAAGATTAAAAGAAAAGAGATCTATTTCCAGGGAACGCTCGTAAATCAGAAGCTGAGAGTCTATCCAACTTTAAGACGCCTGAGGTTGTCATGGTCTGCTAGCATCACAGTAACTATGGCGATTCTTACACAATCAGGAAATCAGCAATACAAAGAGATGCTCAGTGACAACACAAGGGGGAGTCTAAAAATATAAATAGCTTAGCGATGGTCAGAAGAACTTATCTTACTTAAATATAGATTTCATGTTGTTCTTTCTCAAAATTAATAACAATCTGTACATCATTATCACAAAGACATCACAAAAAAGGACAGCCATTAGATAGGGTCACCTCCAAAAGACATGCAATGTTTCAAATATATCCACATCTTTAGGACAGTATTTAACATGACCAGCCCTGTCTTGCCCCTAAAATAAATAACCCCTATAATCCTGATCCGAGGAAGCATGAACTGAATCTTATTAAGCTGATTAACATCAATCACAGGCTGTTGCAAGTTATTATGTAATGGAATGTAATTTGCTCAACTCAGATACAATCTCACAGGTGTTACAGCGCATACCCCCACCTCCTTTTACAATTGACAAGGAGTCCCTTCAGTAATTTATCAATCAAAACAATGTCAAGCTTCAAACATGAAAGGGTTGTTTGGAAAGTTTCCAAACAATATATAAATCAGTCATACTAAGCTGAACCCACACAGATGATTTGAACCTGTCTGAACTACATGGAAACATCTACGAAATTTGTGTATGAAAACAAAAATAATTTATTACAGCATTATGACTATCGGAAAAATCCTGACAAAATAGGCCTTTGTCCCTGAACGGGAGTGACAGTCTCACAATACACTTACCTTTATCACGACTGGGTTGATCTTCTACCTGGATTTTGTGTACATAAATAGGTTCTTCACTGAATATATCACAATCAGGGGGTGGCCCTTTATCGGAGAATAATCGGCTATTCCGTTTTAGTTTGTTGAGAACAAAGTCCCACTCCTCGGCCGAGTTCCACATTTTACTGTCTCTATCACAGTGGTCACTACCTTTAGTGGAGTCTCTGGAAGAATCACTCTTCAGACTTCTATCACAGAAAGCTTTCACATCTCCGAATATATCACAACTACTGCGTCGGTTGAGCCCATCCAATACCCGAGATCTTCGATTACTTTTGAACTTTTCCAACTCATGCTCAAACTCCATAAAATCTTCATCATTGTTAAAAAAATCCAAGAAGCTGTCATCCATACTGAGATCCGAGAAAGCATTCTCATAAGCGTCCCCCTCTGTCCTTCGACTTCCCCTGTCTCCCCCCACCCTGTCCTGACTCGAGTCCCTCCCCCCACACGCACCACCCCCCTCCCCACTACTTGCAGTAGACCCTTTCCCTGTCCACTTGAATGGGTCAAAATCAGTTGAAAATCTTTTTCTGCTACTGATTGTGTCAAACACGCGTTCAAACTCCTGAAAATGCTCATCCCCTTTAAAGAACTCCATTAGGGGGTCGTGAAGAGAGTCTCTGCTCCCAGTGAAACAGCGACTACGCCGGTGAGTCGTTTTTGTTATGATGCCGTTCCGCGAATCAGAATATTCATACACCTCTTTCACTTCTTCTTTTAACCTCCTGAAATCCCTCAAATCTTGTTTGAACTCTTCAAAATCCTCTTCATCTTTGAAACCATGTCGAAAATACCTGTAAGACTTAGACTTGCCTATATCACTGAACTTAAGATGGAAGATGTCATCGGGAGGAAAGTTTTCACTGCTGCCACCACTGTTGAATTTAAACTGATCCGACCGCTTGCTGTAGTATCCACTATCATCCATCCCTGCTACCCAGCTTGCTATTACTGTGAGCAGCGTGAGGTAAAGAACTCATCCTCGGTTTTGGCTGTCTTTCAACCCTGGCAGTAACTTTTAGATCAACCTGTAGCCCTGAGAGCAGACGGCACAGTATATCCAAGCTCTACTCCGATTACCCTCTCGTACTCTAAATATAGCTACACGACTTCTCTCCCTGATAATGTGCACACCGACTCTTAGTATCCGTGTGGTATCCCTACAGCCACATCAAATGTACTATTTCCCATTCAACATGTTCAACAGTTCCTGTACTGTGCCTCAACAAATTTTGTAATGACAGCGGACGTCCTTCTTTCTGAGCATGTGCAGACAATCCTCGACTCAACTCCTGTTAGTCACCCCATACGACGCTGTACAGGTGAACGTTTAGGCTACAGGACACAAATCTGCGTTCATTCAGCTGTGTCACTCTGTAAGGACCATGGTAATGTTATGTCTATCATTGATGTGGACTCAGCCACCCTTCCCGACGACTCATAGGAGTGGAAAATGTAATGTATGCCGTGAACCCACTGAATTACTTGCTATACACACAAATAAACACACACCTTCATAAATACATCACACTTCCCTGAGAGAAACAGTCCACATAACACCAGGACAGTTATCGATAACCCGTCTACATGTCAATGGTCTGCCGAAATTCTCATATCAACAGCTGTGACATGATCAGAGGTCATAGGTCACAGGACAGGGGTTGAGCCCCTTGTGGATAGAACAGTTGGATACGGCTGTTATACCACATGTGTGAAAACAATCTTGGTGTCACATTTCAAATCAAGATCAAAAGATGGTAATCAATTGTAGAAGTTTAAATTAAACCCATTCAATAGAAACTGCACACACTAATGATTTAGGGAATATTCTTTCAAAAATAAGTGCTTTTAAATTAATTATTGGCTGTTTTCGTGGGAAAATGTCAGCATTTTGAAGACGCATGTCATGGAGACTTAATGTTTGCGTTGAGAGGTACAAATGGGGACGTTGAACTCATATTGCAACCTTGACAGCATTGACTCTCTGTAGAGCAGGTGCTTGCTGCTAGACTCCTTATCAGGTATTAGAAATGATAAACAGCTTTGTATGATATAGGCAAACTCAAAATTACTTCAACCAACCAAATTAATAAATCTGAAAGATCCATTTCTCTTAATTAATTGACTATAAATTCATTGTCATTTAGAGCTCCTATGCAGTATTGGACAAATTGTTTGATAGGCATTACTTAGAAGTTGACAGATGACAAAGTAGACACAATTTCTGGTAACAGTATTATTAGAAGTTGTTATACTATCATGGAACTGTTCTAGGTGAACAATACCTTCCAAATGACGTGCTGGTTTTCTTGGGGAATTAGTCAGCAAAGAGCCAGAGTCACAGGAGACTAATTACAATTTTATTTACAAGAACAATTAACAATTTACAATTTATGCTTAGATAATAACTGAGGGTGCCACAGAGAGTCGGTACACACTCTGGGCTGTGGGAGAGAGGTCTGCTTTGTAAGAGAGTCAAACCCCTTCTCTCCTAGAACTTGGCTACAGTATGTATTTAATGAAAGTTTGAACAATAGAAAGGTATGTGATTGGTTGATACACGATTGGTTGTGTCCTATGCTAAATGGATGGCTGGACAGAGGGGAATACTAAATCCTGTTAATCCTGTTGGACTGGCACTAATCTTGTTGACATATTTACTGGATGCTTTGAAAGAGATTAGGGTGTCACTATAGATGAGCTTGTGTGGGGCTAATCCTTAATGCCCTATAGACGAGCTTGTATGGGGGCTAATCCTTAATGCACTATAGACGAGCTTGTATGGGGCTAATCCTTAATGAGTCTTAATTGAAGTAATGTTATTCTAATATACCCCGGTAGGTGATGACAGATATACTTAAATAAATATCCTTTGTCTGGGAGATGGGATCTTGATACCTTAGGCTAGCAACCATCTAAAAAGCTATAACTGAAACTACTGATATTTTATATATGCATTTTACCTGATGATAATTATTACTTGCTAAACTATAATTATATGAAATGGTGTATAAATATTACACCATGATAACTCATAAAAGCACTTGATGTAGATCTAATTATTATAAGATAACTTAGTATAAATGTTAACCATGATAACTTCCCCTCCGTCTGAAAAAGTTTGGACCCCAAACGTGTAAAAATAAAAATAATGAAGGCTTAGATGGACAATGTATAAAGTTACACTGGTAGTAGTGAATAATAATTATTATAGAGTCTCTTTGATATAAGGAAAACATAATATAAAAATGCTGTCATCAGGGAATCTGGATGTGGAGCTGGCTTGTCTTGGCACTCTGTACTGGTGGTTTTATGGGTGATGTAGGAGGCCTTGAGTTCCACATCCTGGATTGGGGTTGTAAGATAGTAAGCTGTGTCCATGGAGGTTTACATGGAAACAAAGAAAAGAGAGTTAGCATGTTCAAATAATATGTCATATATAAATACTTCCTCAGTTTGTCTGTAATAACTAGAAAATAAAACAAATATGATAATTATGATGTAAAAGATCAGTACATAATTATTACTAAACGGTGTCATGGCCAGGAAGAATGTATTGGCGGCAAATTACAAAAGTATATCATGAGAAAAATAGTAATATCCTTCTATTTTTGGATACAATCATTAGACGAATTATATATACATATATGTGCATGTGCATATAACAAGTGCATCGTTTATTACACTAATACGGTATACAAAAGGTGTTAGAAAGGTGTATAACCTTTTTAGAATTCTTTGTTAGTTTTCGTAACTATTTGGTTTGCCTTTTCTTTGTTTTGGTTCATTTCGGTTGTTAAGTTTGCTTTATTTCAATTTGGTTTGTTTCGCTTTGATTTTCGTTCGGTTCAATGTGATAGGGTTTGGTTTATTTTGCTTCGGTACGGTTTGCTTCGCTTCGGTATGGTTTGGGTTCGATTCGCAGTATGGTTTGCTTCGCTTCGGTACGGTTTGGGTTCGGTTCGCAGTATGGTTTGCTTCGCTTCGGTGTGGTTTGGATTTCGATTCGCAGTATGGTTTGCTTCGCTTCGGTGCGGTTTGGGTTTCGATTTGCAGTACGGTTTGCTTCGCTTCGGTGCGGTTTGGGTTTCGATTCGCAGTATGGTTTGCTTCGCTTCGGTGCGGTTTGGGTTCGATTCGCAGTATGGTTTGCTTCGCTTCGGTGCGGTTTGGGTTTCAATTCGCAGTACGGTTTGCTTCGCTTCGGTGCGGTTTGGGTTTCGATTCGCAGTACGGTTTGCTTCGCTTCGGTGCGGTTTGGGTTTCGATTCGCAGTACGGTTTGCTTCGCTTCGGTGCGGTTTGGGTTTCGATTCGCAGTATGGTTCGGTTTCGTTTCACTTCGCTTTTGAGATTGGTTGATCAGGTCAATGCTCAAAATTTGCTGTGATACAAATAACTCAGATGATCAGGCTGATGCCATTTGTTCTCAACTGGCAACCCATAGTGAAAAGACTGGACACAAGTAAACATAACAAGATACAGCTAATAGCTGTTTCGTGATTTGCACCGTTTATTCAGGAGATTTTGTATTTTGATCAAGAATATGTTCAATTGGCATTGTTCGGTATGTACGGCGAGTTGATCCTGGTATGGTCCATGGGGACTAATGTCTGTGAGTGAAATACGGTAGTAAAAGGTGTTCATGTTTCCAAAGTCTTCATGTGGAAAAATAACCCTTTGGGATTTATAAATTGGTGCTTCCTCTGGATCATATCGAGGATTATCTTCTAGACAGGACCAATTACGGAGATCCTCCCAGCTATCATCAAGGTAGCGCTGTATGAGGTGGGGAGGAACACTTTCAAAATAGCATGTGAAGTCAGTATCAGGAAATCCTTTATATAAGACCTTGACATAGCAGTCTCCTTGAATAATTTCAATGCCCAGAACTCTTTCTATTTTATGATCTATTTTTCGTAGGTGTTTTGGAAAAAACAGATATGGTTTGACATCTAATTCTATGCATGGTTTGGTGTTGACTTGCTGGACATTCCCTGACATTGAATTACCTGACAGAACATTGACTGATTTATTGTCTTGTGCTGTTTCCTTTTGGTCGAAAAACTTATGATTCTTCAGTGGACGTTTTCGACGTTTTCCTGACATACTTCTTTTGAGGTGAAATTCTCTCCGAATGGAGTCTGGAATGCTGCTGCCATACTCCCATGTGTTTCCTCTTTCCTGATCCTTCCATTTCACTCTGTAGTAGATTTTGCCATTTGCTCTCTTGGAACTAACAATTGAGTGGATGTCCTCTGGTTTGAAAACCTGAGGGATATCCTTGGTTTGATTACCTGATGTTGGACTTGGAGGTTGTACCGGGCTGTCGTCAGGTTGTTTTCTGGATTTGGGCTGGTGATGCTTACTATTCACTCCTCTTTTCCCTTTGTTTACCTTTTCATTTACCTTGGTTGGAGCACTAGGACCTGGTGTGGCATGATTTTCCTTCATTGTTGCCGTGGGACTGGTAGGTTTTTCTGTTGTACTTGAAGCAGGGTTTTTCTTCTTTGTTGGGGTCTTTTGCTTCGGACTCTTGTTGCTGGAAGTACCTGCCTTTGTTTTGGAATTGACCTTCTTACCTTTCTGTTGTGGAGGTGACTGATCAGTAGCCTGGTAAGTTGAACTTGTTGATGGGGAATTGTTGCTGTCAGGCTGTGAATCACTGACTGGTTCCTCATTGTCATCCATGACTCCTGAATCTATGTTACTGGTGTCATTGAGGTATGGTTCTGGAGGATACTGTGGACGATCAGCAGGATCAAAATATGGCTTCAGACGGTTGGCATGGACCAGTGGTTTGTGTATTTTGTCGTCAGAACTTCGGCGTAGTTTGTAGGTATAATTTGGACCTGTATGGACGATATAATAGCTACCATACCACTTTTTGGTTAATTTGTTGGAAAGGCCTTTTTCAACTTTTTGACAGTAAAGCCAAACTCTTTGACCTGGGGCGAATTCTGGTTCTTTAGCTTTTCTATTATATTGTTCTGAATACACCTCCTTAGCCCGAGCAGTGTTTTCAGCTGCGATTGTTCTAGTGATTTCAAGCTCCTCAAGCAAATTGGAAAGATAACTTTTGTTATTGTGGCCTAAATTTTCTTTTGGAATTAATGCTACATCTTGTGGAGCTCTCATTTCTCGGCCAAAAAGCATGACATATGGGGATTTTTGTGTTGATGAATTTGGGGCCATCCGATAGGCCATCATGATGCCAGGAATAAAACGGGGCCAATCATTTTGAGACTTGTTACAATAGGCTCTTAGTGACTGATTGATATAGGAATTGAGCCTTTCTACACAGCTGTTTGTTTGAGGATGGTATGGGCTGGTATGGGTAAATTTAATTGCCAAAAGTTCACAAATTGCTTTGATAAGTTTGGACATGAAGTTCTGACCTCTGTCTGAAATTAAGGTCCTTGGTGCGCCATACCGACAAAATATTTCTCTGACGAGAACATCTGCTACTTCTTTGGCTTCTTGGGTCCGAAGTGGGAAGGCTTCACACCATCTGGATGATGCATCTGTGATAACCAAAATGTACTTGTACTTATCTGGTGTTGTTGGCAGGGGACCGAGAATGTCAACGTGCCATCGGGTGAAGACCTCTTCTACAGGTAGTGGACGAAGTGGTGCCTTCTTAGCATGGTAGTGCCTCTTGGTCTGTTGACATACCTCACATGTCTGGACATAAGTAGCAATCTCGCTGTACATTTTGGGCCAGTAGTACTTAGGTCTCATGGTGTTGTGCATCCTTTCTTTCCCATGGTGGCAACCGCCAAACTCTGAGTCATGATAGGATTGCAGGACTTGATTTCTGAGGGTTCTTGGGACTGCCAGCTGTTTAATGAACTTGTCTGCATGGCCTTTCTGTCTTTGTGGAACAAATCTGTATAGGATGCCTTCATCAATTTCAAAAGTATTGGCTTCGATAAGAATCTTTTGACGATCCTTTTCATTTTGTGGAAGGACATCATCCTCTTTGTAGTCAAAGATTTGGATGAAATCTGGACAAATCCTTTGTAGGTGACGTAAATTTGGATGTTCTTTTATACTTACTTCAACCAATGCGTCTTGGGTAACATCAGCATTTGTAGCATGTAATGCTGCGACAACATTAACTGGTACTGACTGATAATCCTCTTCATATTCAAAGGTGACTGACCAATGTGTTGTCTGTGTGTCTGATTCTAAGTGATTGACAATAGGTGTGCAAATATCCTCAGTCTGAGTTGTCTGTGTGACCCGTGTGGATGAATGGGTGTTTGGCAAGATTGTGGTATTGCTAGTTGATTTGCTTTGCTGAGTTGAAGTTACTGAGAAGACTGTTTTCTCAGCATCTTCTTCTGTCTGATCATTACAGTTAATATTTTCCTCATATTCCCTACGTGAGAGAGCATCGGCATTCCCATTGGCTTTGCCGCTGCGATGAACAATGTCAAAAGTGTAGGTAGAAAGTTCCAAAGACCATCGCCCTAACCTACCTGTGGCATCCTTGATGGATTTCAGCCATTTCAATGCTATATGATCAGTGTAGACTGTGAATTTGGAATTTGCAAGGTATGGACGAAAGGATCTAATGGCTTCAACTAGAGCTAAGCCTTCCTTTTCTGTAATGCTCCAGTTCTTTTCGCTGCCATGAAGAGCTCTACCACCATAAGCTATTGGATGTTCATTATTTTTCTCGTCTTTTTGACTCAAAACAAAACCTATGCTCATATCACTGGCATCAGTTGCAAGAAGAAATTCTTTGTCAAAATTTGGATACGCCAGAACAGGTGTATTACTCATGGCATGTTTGAGTGTGTTGAATGCCTGATCACACTCAAGTGACCATTGGAACTTTGGTTTCTTTCCTACTTCTGCCTCCGAATGCTTCTTTAACAAGGCATTCAGTGGAAGCGCTATGTGAGCGTAATTTTTCACATACTTCCTGTAGAAGTTCGTGAGACCTAAGAAGGAGCGGATCTGCTTTTGTGATTTGGGCACTGGAAAGGTTCTAATTGCTTCAATCTTTTTGTCATCAACTTGAACACCTCCACATGATAAAACATGACCCAGAAAAGAAACTTTGTCTGTTGCAAAATTGCATTTGGATGGCTTTAGTGTTAATTTTGCCTGTTTGAGATAGTAGAATACTTGCTCCAAATGTTGGAGATGCTCTTCAAAGTTTTTGCTGTAAATTATCAAATCATCAATGTAAATCAGCGCAACCTTAAAAAGCAATTTTCTTAGCACCTTGCTCATGAGCTGTTGGAAACAAAGTGGAGAATTTGTCAAACCTTGGGGTAAACGTTTGAACTGATAAAGGCCTTGATGGGTGACAAAAGCAGTTTTATGCTTTGAATCTTCATGTAATGGCACTTGGAAGAAGCCATTAGCAAGGTCTAAAGTAGAGAAGATCTTAGCTTGTGCATTGGCGATGTTATCAACAACATCATCAAAAACAGGAAGAGGCCATGACATTGGTAAAGTGACAGAATTCAACTTTCTGTAGTCACAAACAAATCTATATGAGCCATCGCGTTTCTTGACTAGGATAATGGGAGCTGAATACATAGAAGTAGACTCCTCGATTAAATCATACTTCAGAAAATCATCTATAAGTTCTTCAGTGACTTTTTGGAGATGAGGAGATTGGCGATATGGTCTACTCTTAACGGGTGGGTGGTCGCCAGTGTCAATGATATGTTGGTGCATGTCAGTCTTTCCTAAATCTGCAAGACTCGTTGAAAACATGTCTCTATTTTGTCCCAAGAATCTAAGTAGTCTGTGTCGTTGGTCTGGAGTCAGTTGTGTATTGGTCAAATCAAATCCTAATTCTTGTGCAATTTTAACATAATCCCTGGTGTCATTGTCTCTCTTCTCATTGTCAGTGTTAACGGTACTGATGAATGGTTGGTCACAGTCGATTGCATAAACAGAGTCTTGGTCAATGTAACTAAATTTGCCTACAACTGTTCCCTTGTCAAGAACTTTTTCTTCTTGGGAGGGATTCATAAGCCTAAATGTAGCAGTTTTGCTTTTCACTTTGGAAAGAGTTCTACCACCTGCTACTTCAGTATGAGCAGTGAGGGAAGCAATGGGTTCAATGAGGATGAGGGAATCCTCTTTGGTCTCTGACAGTCTGACCTTGAAATGAATTTCACTCTGAGGGGGGATGTAAATCTGATCTATTGTTTTTGCTAATCCACTAATCTCTTGCATTGAATTGGCTATGAAATTGATATATTGCCTATCTGAGGTGCTGTTGTTAAGTATCAAGGAATGACAGCTATAATCTAAGACTGCATCATTGTCATCAAGGAAGTTCTCGCCTAGTATCACTGCTTCTGGTAGTGTAGGCAGAACATAGAATCTTTGAGAAAATTCCTGATCCTCAATGACAAAATCTAACACAACTGAACCTAACACTTTATGCAATTCGCCGCCAACACCTTTAACCTGTGGAAAGGGTGAGTTTCCAAGAGTAAGGTTTTCAAAAGCTGTGCTCAGAAAAGCAGACGAAATACAAGAAATGGATGCCCCTGTATCTACTAAACAATTTGTTGTTTTTGTGCCAAATTTTGCCTGAATTACACTTTTGGCAAGGGGCGTAACTAAAGACACTGTTGGAATTTCACTTTCGAAGTTACTTTCCATACCAGACTCCATATTTGCCATGACACCTATTAGTATGTACCGTACTAAATTAAAGGAAGACAAGTAATCAACAATGTAGTACTTACAATATTTGAAGACTTTTTCTTCCTTTGTTGGTGTCGTTGGAGGAGTTGGTTGTCTTTAATCCAGTGTTGAGGTCAGAGGTAGATGCAGCTTGCTTGTTATTCCATCAGATGATCACGGTTGGACATGTCCTCCAATGGGTTCTTGTAGTTGGTTGTAGTTAGTTCCTGGACTCCGTGGTTCCGAAAACGATGATTCTCCGCCAAATTATCATGGAACTGTTCTAGGTGAACAATACCTTCCAAATGACGTGCTGGTTTTCTTGGGGAATTAGTCAGCAAAGAGCCAGAGTCACAGGAGACTAATTACAATTTTATTTACAAGAACAATTAACAATTTACAATTTATGCTTAGATAATAACTGAGGGTGCCACAGAGAGTCGGTACACACTCTGGGCTGTGGGAGAGAGGTCTGCTTTGTAAGAGAGTCAAACCCCTTCTCTCCTAGAACTTGGCTACAGTATGTATTTAATGAAAGTTTGAACAATAGAAAGGTATGTGATTGGTTGATACACGATTGGTTGTGTCCTATGCTAAATGGATGGCTGGACAGAGGGGAATACTAAATCCTGTTAATCCTGTTGGACTGGCACTAATCTTGTTGACATATTTACTGGATGCTTTGAAAGAGATTAGGGTGTCACTATAGATGAGCTTGTGTGGGGCTAATCCTTAATGCCCTATAGACGAGCTTGTATGGGGGCTAATCCTTAATGCACTATAGACGAGCTTGTATGGGGCTAATCCTTAATGAGTCTTAATTGAAGTAATGTTATTCTAATATACCCCGGTAGGTGATGACAGATATACTTAAATAAATATCCTTTGTCTGGGAGATGGGATCTTGATACCTTAGGCTAGCAACCATCTAAAAAGCTATAACTGAAACTACTGATATTTTATATATGCATTTTACCTGATGATAATTATTACTTGCTAAACTATAATTATATGAAATGGTGTATAAATATTACACCATGATAACTCATAAAAGCACTTGATGTAGATCTAATTATTATAAGATAACTTAGTATAAATGTTAACCATGATAATACATTAATTGTGTCTACTTAGTATTTGACAAGTATTGCTCCTGGAAAAACTAATTAATCTTCTAAAACATGTAACAAAAGGTCATAGCTTTCAAACATTTTGCCAAACATTTCAATTCAAACCCCGGTACAAAAGAGGCAGTACAAACCTAAAAGTTTTGATCAACATAATCATCTCCCACTAGATGAAAAGGGGGATCCAACAAAGCAGCCACATTATCTTGCAACTCAACCAACCATCTCTTCATTTCCCTATCAATCTAAACTGAGAACACAGGCTTATTGTCCAGCACAAATGACATGTGTTTTTTAATGACTGTGACAAGCCTTGGCCTTGCCACATGTGGATCTCCTCACAATGAGTGTGTATATAACATTACATCCACAATGGTGTTGTAAACCCCCTGTCTCACCAGGTCTCCAGACAGACAGACAGTGTCACAGCATAGCTCCACCATCATACACTGGTGTGAACAATTGGCTCAAATTACAACTCTTATCTTCTACATCTCCTACACACAGTCTCCCATGAAAACAAGAGCTATTCTTCAGCCTAAAACTTTTGGCTAACATTTTGTGTCTTCATGACATGACTAAGGTTAATGGAAGACTTGGATGGATGCACAATGTTGATATTGTGATATACATGGATTCAGTCTTTTCAACACCAAAAATTATTATTTTGCACCTATTTTGTTCAGTTAGAATGTCATTAATTATAATACACAGACGATACAGTGCTGAAGACCAGATACATACATGATGCCCCACACTGTCAGAAGGTCATTGATACACATCTACAAAACCACCAACATGGCCCGTCTGTCAACTCAAAAGTTATTTACTCCGGTATCAGCTCTACGACTATCATCATCCTGTGTAAGTGTGAGCGCTGAGCGAGTGAGTGAGTGAGTGAGTGAGTGAGTGAGTGAGTGAGTGAGTGATCCCGTTAGTCGCCTCTTGCGAAAAGCATAGTCACCTCTTACAGCAAGCAGGGGTTGCTGAAGACCTATTCTACCCCGGATTTCCACGGGTCCCTGAAATGGGAATTGGCTGGGCACAATGACAGCTGGGTATGGCTAGGACCTCTTGGATGGACTACAGAGGAAGTATTTTTATATATACTACTCAAAACAAGTTAAGGAACACCCAATTCTTTCATATTACTACAGTAATATAGTCATGGCATGACAGATTAACTATAGAAAATGAAAGATAAGTTTATTCATTGATTAATGCGCACTCAGCAGTATTCGTGCTATATGAAGGCATCCTATAAACTGACAATCCAGTGAGTGAGTGAGTTGTGTTTTACGCCACTTTTCCAAACTGACATGAACACTTCAACCACTAGGCTACCCCATCTCTAAGATCACTTTGAGTAGCTAAGAAATATACACAGTCTCTCAAAACAATTCTTATGATTTCATTCCAATGTATACCCAATTCAAGAAACGTATACTAAAACTGTAGATAATTAAAACAGACAGTTAAGGTGACCTTCCTGCCTGTTAAATAGCTGACATCACTGATACAACTGTTCAAATACACAAGACATAGGTACAATCTGTTCCAGCCGATGCCAGTCATACAAGTTGCCAGGTAAGCCTAATCGGCCTGCTGCAGCACAGGTAACAATGCAAGCAAGGTGTGTTTACGTGTCTATTGTTACAAGTGTCAGCGCAATCCCCTCACCGTCAACTGTTACTTCGTTGTCCCCACCGTCACAGGCGCGTGGTGACCTTCTCTTTAGGATGCTATATTTTTTCAAAACTTTTTTCTCCGTCACTATTCACTCAAACCGGTGTCTTTGTCTTGAAAGTTGCTTGAAACCCCTTCCAAAACCTTCAGAACACACTCACACATTAACACTATTTCAGTTCTTTACGAAATCTGGGATTTTCTAGCATTAGCTGCTTCTCTGGTGCAGTCATTCCTACTGGTAACAATTTTTAACATTTTTAACTAACTCAACATTTAAACAGGTAATGACTATTAGACAATACATAGGCAATGAAATATACTTCAATAACACCTATAAGAGGAAATATGCCTCCAATTATAAACCCATGTTACAATATTCCACACTCCAATACTCCTACATCAACATATAGTCGATGACATTTTTTAATACTTGATTACAACTATTTTTACTAAAGCTGGTATCATATAATGCAACATACCTAGCTAGGCTTGTTTTTTTTCATAATATGGTTTTGATTAAATAAAATGCTGGTATTTCTCATGAAGCAGGACAAACTACTCCATGTTTCCTGAAATGGGTTGGTTTGTTGTTTAACGCCGCGTTAGGGGTGTTAAAAGTGTTCGCTCATTATGCTGAAGACCTGGGTTTGATTTCCGACATGGGTACAATGTGTGAAGCCCATTTCTGGTGTCCCCTGCCGGGATATTGCTGGAATATTGCTAAAAGCACCATAAAACCATACTCACTCACTCACTCACTATTACAGGTGGCTGCGACTGACTCCATCCAGGAAATAAATACTGTGACATCATCACCCAACTGCTTTGAATCAATTGAAGTTATTGGTTTGTCAGCTCCAGAAACAAACTCAAACATATTCACTGTACAAAGAACATTGGTTTATTGTAGCTGATCATGTGTCTTTTTATTTAAAAAAAATAATATATACACACATACTAAAACATTGGTAGTAAACTTGATAAAAAGAAATTGTTATTCCTATGTTTTTTATATACATTTGTCTTTCCAAACATCACAAAATGATGTTTGTTATTCAACAATGCACCCCATAACATTAAACCATACAGAAGTCCAAGCTAGCTCAGGTTTGAAAAACTGTACATGTTCCGACATAAACACCTCCTGTGATTAACAAGGCAAGCTCTCCTGTCAGGTAAAGAACGTATATTTGTAGAAATGTAGAAAGGCCTTGCAAAAAATACCATATACATCTTTGCCAATGCATCTGAGAGCTGAAGCTGTTTAGCGTCTGTCCACAAAGAAATGCTGTGAGGCTTTAGTAACACCATGACTCAAACACAGAGCAGATCACAGGTCCTGAGGATCCACAGCCTTCCCTATTATTCACTCATTGTGAAAATATTATCATACCTGACAATATCCTTAACAGAGCTATCCAGCCTTTGTTTCACATCTTTCCATGACATCTAAACACTCCTCTTTCAAAATTGTTTTTCAACAAATATAATTAATTCATATTTTTAGCACACGTTATGGTCCAACTGTTCTCCACAACCATGAGTTATTTCATATCTATCCAATAATGAGAAAACTATTTGGCACAACATACATAAAACCCTCAGACAAGAGGGGTATGTGTTACCACCAAACTGCATGAGCTATTCCAGAAACATATCTAGCCAGCAAGAGTTACTTCCCTTCAGTTGTACATGAACAAACTTCTTCCAAGCGTTTGACACCTTCGTTACACTCCAGGTAACATCGCTGCAACCAGTATGGAAGCGGCCATTACAAGAATCTTGAAATTTGCCCTCTAACCCCAAATGTAGTGACAATGTTATATTTATGTGTGTATTATTCGGAAACGCCATCATAGTGCATTTTGAAAAGGTTTACTAATAACTTCCCAGATGTTTTTACCTTTTGTTTGCTTAATCATGTTAATCAGATTAGTTCGTGATTACAGATTAATAGCAAAACACACAGGCTTCCCCCTTATATTCTTACTACAGTGATCGCTCGCTATTGCGCTCTTCGATAAAGCGCTACTTCGGTTACTACGCGCGGTAACGCATGGCTCCCAAAATTTATGTACACTTTTATTACTGATAGTTTTACACAGACATAATTGTATTGTTGTTCGTTGTTCATTTGCACATAACGCTTCTAATTGCATAATCAACCGTTTATCGCTGAATGGAGTTCTAATAATCTGTTTGAAAACATCCGCGGCAAGTCCCGGAAATACGATTGTTCAACTAGTTAACTTTTCACAGTATCGACCTTTGATCTTAGAAGCGCATGCATGCAATAAAAGAGAACCACAAGCGAAGTTTATATTCTTAATTAGTGGGCAATCCAATTTGAGGCGACACTGTCACACACATGTAGTTGCTGTCACAACACGGCGGTCATTCATTTCGTAATCGCGCTTTCGTAACATCGCCTGGTTTTTTCCGTAGTTATAACAAGCGATTTCATTGGATTAAAATTTGTTTCTAATGACGCTTTCTTGCCGAAATCTACTACAAATTTCGTGATTGGTCAATTTTGAGCACGTGACCTCAGGCAGCCAATCAAATTATAGCTGTGATACCAAGCTCGTGTTTGATAAATTTCAGAAGTTGGCGAAAGATTTTTTGTTAAATCGTGTTAATCTGAACGTTTTAAGCAGGAAATCACGTTTATATTTTAAAAATATGGAACTTCGCGAATGTATCGTGCTAGGTTACGAGCTGTGACAAGATTTTTCATGCATATATTTTTGCATTAAACATTGTGTCCGAGCCGAGAATTCAAGGCGACGAAAGCCGAGATGTCATGTGACTTACATTACACGCGATCGCACGAAACGATGGAAATAATAACTTAGATGTAAGTTTGATTACTTTTAGATATATTTTTGTTGATTTTATTTATCACTTTGTATAATATATTTAAAGATTTGTTTAAAACGTCTTTATTTTGCTCTTTGATGTGGACCCGTTGTCGAAATGTGTGTCCGAGAATTTTATTTTCAATAACATCGCGGGAAATAGTGAATAATTTTTTAATTTATCGATTAAAAATGATAAATTGAAATGGAATACGTATTTCAGACATTGTGAAATGTGACAGATTTAATAAATGAATGATATTACAGGTAGATCTAGGTCCATAAAAATATATACTATTTTGATGTGACGTGAGATAAACACATATTGATGATTTGAGATTTTCCGAGCGCGCCCATTGGCCTCGGTTAAACGGCTCATCGTCTATAACGCCCACCAATTATTTGGACCCCATTGGTAGCGTTATAGCGAGCGATCACTGTATATGAAATTACATGTTAGTTGAAATAGAAATTCAAATTGACAAAGAAAATGATTTAGCCTAGGAAAGAGCATTTGGCATTATGACGGTCATCGCTTGTTTGTAAACATAATGGTCAGTCCGTTGCGAGTTCAACTCCACATATGGTTGTGGCCAGCTGTCACAGTGGGGAGCTCTGACTGGTAGCAGTTATAGTATAGACAGCACCGCAAATGGCCTATCAATGTAAGGAACTTGGTGCATCATTGTCAAGGAATGAATTCAGACTAACTCATTCAGAACAGTGAAAATACCCAGCTAATTATTTTTGTGATTACAGAAGGAACATCAAATGTAAAAAATCTATCAAGTTAATTTAATATTTAGATGATAAACCAGTGATGTAAAAAAATACATACATGCAAATCCTTAACAAGGGAGGTAACTCCTGCAGCCTTAATCTCTGAAATACAGACCTCATAAAAAAACTTCTCAAAATTAACATATGATTAACCCCCGTTGTTTCGTTTTTGATATTTATTTCTGTGAAATAATATCTATAATTTTCCAATGACATTGTATTGTTCTCTGTGTCTAACCCCTTTTACAACCTAGTAACTTTAGACACATTTAGATTGATAGGATGAATTATGCATGTTGCTGCATACACTTGCCCCAATGTTGGTGGTAACTGTATGATGGTACTGTCAGGGCAAGCTGACATTCAAGACCTTGTGATATTTCCACACTTCTGTAGAAGGCATCTGCTCCTAGCCACAACATAATAATGCATGTTTTTGAGGCAGAATAAGTCTTACGAACAGACAAATTGAAGATCTGAGGTCAAACTGAGCTGTCATTTCCCAGCCCAAATAGCCAAAAGGACCAAGCAGGTCTTGTTTTTGTTTTGTTTGTTTCTTTGTTGTTTAATGACGCACTCAGCAATATTCCAGCTGTATGATGGTGTCATGAGTATCGATCCACGCAATTTGGATACGATGACATGTATCATCCAAGTCAGCAAGCCTGACCACCCAATGCCGTCAGTCGCCTCTTACGGCAGGCAAGGGGTGCTGAAGACCTATTCTACACCGGATCTTCACAGGTCAGCAGGTCTTGTGAAAACCTGGGTACCTTTTCCACCTAAGAAAATCCCTGGTCAGATTGCTAACTGTTCAAAGACAAAATGTTGATGCTGCAATACTCATACTTCAGCATGAAGAGACTCCCAGCACGTAGCTTGTTTGACATTCGGTCCATACCGGTTGGAAGCTCAGCACAGTGCCATATGTTACCTGTGTTGGATCTATACACCGAGAATACACACATACCAAGGCTGCCCTCTGATGTAGAGAGTTATTCATCCTTCATGTATCATAATCAAGTCATTATGGCAGGCACAAAGATATTGCTGGGTTATCATCACCAGTACTATTTCACATATCAGGGTTTCTTTGAGAGGCATTTAGAGTAAGTGAGTGAGTTGGGCTCAACGCCGCTTAACGCCACTTTTAACAGTATTCCAGTTATATCACGGCGTGTCAGCTTAATGTAGGAGGTCACAGACATTTACCACTTCGGTGAAACCCAAGAGCAAGGGTAGGGTCCTGACAAACTTAGAAACATAATCAGGGCAATCGGGATTCGAACCCACAATCATAGCTTTCTGACGTGTCCAAGGGATGCTACTCTGCACAGCGAATTGCTGGGCCACCCGTGCCTCGAGAGGCATTTAAGATTTGGGAGTACTAAGTAAGGATCAGATATATGGATGAGCAACTTCTTTATTACAATTAGGCGTAGGTTCCACACGGTTCTAATACACATCACTTGCTTGATAACAGTGTTAGATTCAACACCGAATCATGGTTCCTAATTGTAATAAAGAAGTTGTTCGTCCACAGAAATAATGTTTTAGTTGCCAATGAGAGCAGTAAACAAGATTGGTTGGTTTGTTGTTTAACGCCGCACTCAGCAATATTCCAGCTATATGACCGCGGACAAGACAATCCAGTGATTGATATCATGAGCATCGATCCACGCAGTTTGGATCGATGACATGTATCAACCAAGTCAGTGAGCCTGACCACCCGATCCCTTTAGTTGCCTTTTCTTCCCCGGAATCTTCACGGGTCGCAGTAAACAAGAAAACATATTCCACAGAGACTTGTCACCAGTTTATAACCATTGTACTAAGTTTTCACTTCTTTATATACCACATATTTGAGTTTCATTACTCATTATGTTAGAGGTAAACAGATATAAAAACTGACAGTGTACACTGGGGATAAGTTAATTAGCAAACAAATATTTTTAAAATATCTTCCAAACATCGAATAACGTCTCACAATTTATTAAGCAATCTGTCTAGAGGTACCTTTACATAAGCCAACGTCCTTATGTATATCAGTACACTCCATTATCTTGTTCGATGAAAATAGACTGATAGCCAATGGAAACAAAAAACTGTCTGACTAAAGAAAAATGACCAATGGTACAATCTGTTACAGACTGTGCCTGATTTAGCAAGTTTTAAAGGAGAACTGTAATGCAATCTCTGCTAATCTCTGAGTTGATTTGTCTGCACTGAAAATAAAATCATTTATTTCTAACCCAAAATAAAGGTATGAGGCCAAACCAGTTTGTTTTAAATGTTAATGGTTATTTCTAAATATCTTTTTGTTGGTTATTTTTTCGAACATAAAATTTCAAAAGCTTTGAGGATTTAACTCAAACTAACCCTGCCAAAAATAACTGTATCATGCATACCAAAATAATTCATTCCTAAAAATCTGTTCTAAACGTTTTGTTTTTCTACTTCATGGTTGTATTTGGACAGAACAGGGTCACAGATATTGCGGGTGGATTGGTCACAGCAAACGAAATATTTCCCTCCTAGTGGCAAGTAAGAGCCAGAAGCAGGGGAAAGGATTCCAGCCTGTGCACTACATCCTAGGACAAATCTCAGAAAATAAGCACAAAAACAGAGATGCATCTCTAGCTGACAGATGTGGGGTGTCCTGGTGACTCAGAGGGGGGTGGGGAGGGGGGTGGGGAGGTGAAGAGGATAGTATAGGGGGCCAGATGGCTGGCTTCTCACAGGATAATCCCAGTGCTCTGAGGTCAAGCTATTGGTAGAGATGTGAATGTGTTGGGTTAAAGTCTCAATCAGGGGCTGGCTATTCACATGGGGACTTGGACCAAGGCTGTGCTCTGTGAAGGGGCAGACAGTACAATGGCCTTCAGAAGTTTCTACTGAAACTAAAGTAGGTTAATGTAACATTTCAAACTGGGGTTTAAACTCTTGCTTGGTACCATTAACCTGAAAAGCCCTACCATGGATGGAGAATCATGTGTAGTTTCGGTAGTTTCATCCAAGGGATAATAAATAAAAGAAGGAATTAATGGATATGCATCCACCATATATCATTCTGGAAAACAATCATAAGGAATTTCTAGGCTGTTAATTGTTTCTAGCTACACTCAGCAACATTCCAGCTATATGACAGCAGTCTCTAAATTAAGTTTGGACCAGACAATCAAGCAAGTGATATCATGAGCATCAATCTGGCTGTTAAATCATCTTAAAATCTATATTTGTATGTTGCGATACTTAAAAACCTTCTCTTGATATTTACACAAACATAAGAACACAGATTCTTGATCATGTTGATTGAATGGACTTCACACAGAACAGCAGTAACCAAAAGCATGTGTGACTTTAACAATGGACAATGAAATACAGTTCATGTTTATAAGTCATGCCTCAATCCAAAAATAAACTTTCTGTTTCTCCTTGAAAGAAATCTCCGTTAATGCTTACTTCAGAAAAGATGCCATGTTCTATACATGTTATGGTGCTTTGTTTACCAAGGTCTTAGCATCTCACAAACTCTGCAACAGCGTGTGATGTAAGAAGCTCCTGGCAGGGTGTGGAGGAATGTTCTCCTGACAATACAACCAACACACAGGAAGTGACCTCTGACCTGGGTCACATGTGTCACAAGGCCCAGATGGGGAGGATGTGATCAGCTGATGTACTTGAGTGTCTCACATGCCATTATAATTGTCACAAGTGTCTCCACCATTTAATCATGAGAGTCATTAGGCTCTGTAGCTCACCTAAATAATCATATGAAGGTGTGTGTTTGGTTTTACACCGCTTTAAGCAATATTCCAGAAATATCACGGCGGGGAACACCAGAAATGGGCTTCACACATTGTATCTATGTCGGGATTTGAACCCGGGTCTTCGGCGTGACGAGTGAACGCTGTAACCACTTGGCTACCCGACCGCCCCAATAATCATATGAAATAATCATGGAAGACAGTGTTTGAAAAAAATCATGATGGATAGCTTTGCACCCAATATCACTAAAAATACTATTAAATCCACCAGAGCCTTTTGCAAAAATTATCTCCAATTTCATTCATAAAATGTTCTGGTGAAGAAAATCTGCATCTCCTCTCTTGCAATATAATCATAGCAATATTTGTATTCTGTTGTGTATATCAATGTTTTTAATTAGTCATGTTCATGTTTTGCCCCTTGTGGATATTTATGTACAATGAATCTTCTTCTTTATGGTGTTTTATGAAAATGTGCAAAACTCACAATACAAGATTCTTCTGTGATATCCATAACACCAGCAAATAAAAAACAGTGATGACTAGGTCAAAATTACAGTTTATAATCCCATGAAGATTCGGGTTACAGTTTATCTTCACCAACCCATCTTTGCCGTAAGAGGCAACTAACAGGATTGGGTGGTCAGGCTTGCTCACATAGTTGATGCATGTCATCGTTTTCAAATTGCGTAAATTGATGCGCATGTCAATCACTGAATAGTCTAGACCGCTGTCATGTAGCTGGAATATTGCTGAGTGCAGCGTTAAACAACAGATATAATGTCATGAATCCCCACATCTACACATCAGCACGATGAAAAATGTGGTCATGTGTTTATGCAACAGAAATAGCCAACTTTCCATTCATTGATTATGAAGGATAATAAAACCATATTTTAAGGACATGGTCACAAAAAACGATAAGGATATAAAATGTACATTTTACCCATCAATCGCCCAAAACAGTCTGTAACTTCTTCCATGGTTTAACCCATCCTGGAAACATTGTATTGATCAAACACTAGTCACTTCCCAGGATATATCATGCTGTATACCATATGGAATAATCCCATATCAGTGAGAGAGAGAATTTAAGATATTATTCATACATGATGATGAAGAAGTGCCTGAGTACTCTGGAAACTTTCCATGATCAACCTATTTGGTTACATGACAGATGTTGGTTGGTTGGTTGGTTTGTTGTTTAACGCCGCACTCAGCAATATTCCAGCTATATGACGGCGGTCTGTAAATAATCAATTCTGGACCAGACAATCCACTGATTAATATCATGAGCATCGATCCACGCAATTGGGATCGATGACATGCATCAACCAAGTCAGCGAGCCTGACCACCCGATCCCGTTAGTCGCCTCATACGACAAGCATAGTCACCTTTTACGGCAAGCATGGGTTGCTGAAGGTCTACTCTACCCCGGATCTTCACGGATCACATGACAGATGTGGATGCAAGCAATGGATTCATCCAACATCTCATCCACGACAAATGGATGACAATTGCTCATATCGCTTTAAGGCGATACATCTATGTAGACATTTGTTTCAAACTGTATTAATACACAAAATTGAATATTGACATGAATATAATTTTTATCAAGATCATACCAAGACATCATTTGAACAACTGGTTATGATTCTGTTTTTAAAACATACTGGTCATGTCATGATTCTGTTTTTAAAACAAGCTGGTCATGTCATGATTCTGTTTTTAAAACATACTGGTCATGTCATGATTCTGTTTTTAAAACATACTGGTCATGTCATGATTCTGTTTTTAAAACATGCTGGTCATGTCATGATTCTGTTTTTAAAACATACTGGTCATGTCATGATTCTGTTTTTAAAACATACTGGTCATGTCATGATTCTGTTTTTAAAACATACTGGTCAAGCCATGATTCTGTTTTTAAAACATGCTGGTCATGTCATGATTCTGTTTTTAATATTTTACTAGTTCTAGCAAGATGAATTTTGCACAGCTGGTTCAACAACCCTAACCTGATTGTTTTTAACGTCTTATGCGCAACGTGCAGTAAATGTCAGAGTGGCACAAGAGCAGAAAACATGAGTCTGAAGTATCCAACAGACTCACGTAGTGGCCTAGTCACCATAAACCGTCATTCACAAGATATTTATAGTCTGCATCTGGGATTTTTGAAGCTCTTATGTTTTTATTTTCAGAGGTATTTAAACATTGCCCTATAAGATTATATTGAATACAATAATGTAAAAGTTAGCTGCATCCTCTTTTTCAGTCCTGTTATCAATGGAATACAAGTCACCTTGACCAAGCCATCACATCATTTATAACTGTATTTGTATGAACTTGTTATAGGCCAGTTAAAACAAATACTATAAACGACGTAATAAGCGCCCAGGGCGCTCTAAAAATTAGAAATAGAATATTATTTTGGTTAAAAAAAAAAGGAGCCTGACCACCCGATCCCGTTAGTCGCCTCTTACTACATGCATGGGTTGCTGAAGACCAGTTCTAACCAGGATCTTATTGTACTGTATTGCATTGTACCCACTTGGCTTAACATGGCAAATGGACTTTCATGTCTGACATTTTTCTGGGGAATTTATATTCATCAAATTAAATTAGACAATTTTCCACCAAGATATGTTTACCATAATCTCTTCATATTTGAACGAACTAGTCATGTCCCAAATCTGTTAAGCCTTTAGCATGTTTAGTGAAAACTAATTTACACAGTGAAAACCCGTATCTGGATGGGAACAAGGGACAATTATCTGTACCTATGATTCAAAGGGACATTACTTCATTCCTATGAATTGTTAATCTTTGGGATTTGTATGTCAAGTTGGATTATCGGCTTGTACCTTTCACTGAGCCATGATCAAGCCATGACTTTAGAAGTCCAGTTTCCACCCTTGCCCAACTAGGCTGCAATTTCTGGGCTCGATCGTAGCACCACCAGTGGTTATTACCAGTTATGTCCCTTCTATGCCTCTCATGACCAATCAGATTCCACCTCTCGTATCACTTGCATTTGCTTCAAACAAAATGGCAGCGCCCAGTCAAGACTATCTATATATTGTGATAAAACGAGTCTTACATCCAGAAGTGCATCAAATCACGTGAGCACCTTGATTAAAAACATGAAAATGTTGACAAGTTAGCTGTGCACACGCTTTGCAAATCTTGCTATCGACCTAAATCTGCATGACAGTTTATGAACCGGATTACAGTTTTGTAGCACGATTTTATTAACTCCATAATACCAGCCTAGTTTGTTCGGCAAGGGTAGAAACTGGACTTTTATAGTCAGTTTACTCACTAGCCTCAGGAAGATGGAACAAGCCTGTACATAATAACACAAAACCCTTGAACGAACTAAAGCTCCGAAAGAAGACGAACCAGAGATTTAATTACATTTCCAAACTAAGTGCTCTTGGCAAGCAAATTTTGATTGATTACTATTATGTTCAAAGTGGGATTTTTGAAGCTCTTATGTTTTTATTTTCAGAGGTATTTAAACATTGCCCTATAAGATTATATTGAATACAATAATGTAAAAGTTAGCTGCATCCTCTTTTTCAGTCCTGTTATCAATGGAATACAAGTCACCTTGACCAAGCCATCACATCAGTTATAACTGTATTTGTATGAAATTTTTTATTCCCATTGGGGAATTGTAACTGACAATTGCTGCAGACTTGGGGCTGATTACATCGGCCTCTAGATAAATCCCTGCAGATGTTACCATCTGTACATGCCTGATGAACGAACCTGGGAGAGTCTGGGTGATCAAGAATAAGGTAATAGTATTGTACACATGTTACAGGGATATTTAGGTTAAATAGTGGGTGGGTATTAAGCATTAACACAAACAAAGTTAATGTCAACAACAGTGTTTACTTCAATCAAATCTCACTATAAATAATTAGAAGTACAAGATAACAATTCCACCTCTGACAAAATCCCTTTCTGCCCCATAGAAAGTCTTGTCAGCAAACTTTGAGTGCCAAATCAAAATGAAGGCTGTATGGGTTCTTTGAGCCAGTCAAATGTCAGCTATCTAAAGCAATTTGGCTTCAAATCTTTACAACCTTGATATAGAAATTTTGATCTCAGCAAAATAAAACCATTGTAGAAAATATCCATGACAATATAATAGCACAGCTTTATTTGTTTGCATTCGGAACTCCTGATTATGTCTGTTTTCGAGAAAGCCTAGGCAAGTCTCTCTCTCTCTCTCTCTCTCTCTCTCTCTATATATATATATATATATTTATATATATACATAGTTATACATAGTTATAATATATATAGATATATATAGATATATATAGTTATAGTTATACTAAAAGCCTAGGCAAGTCCAGTTCAAACTAACTCAAGTCTAGATTCCTTGATTCCAGGCACCAGGGCCCACTTGCACAAAGAGATCTTAGCGCTAAGACCACCATAAGCCTATGTTAAAGTATGGGAGTTACGGTCATCTTAGTGCTATGCTAAGATCGCTTTGTGCAAGTGGAAGAGCAAAAAGAAGAGGAAAGGTTCTTTCGAAGAAAAGAAATGAAAAATTACAGAAATGTTTTCATTGACTGAATGTTAGTCTATGACAGTTGCTGCAAATAGTTGCAAAATCCTGTGGAACTAAACATCACTCACTCACTCACTGAGTGAGACCAGCTCAAGTTAACTCCTGCTGACAGACTGTGGAAGTGTTGGCCAGATAACCCTAACATGTGCAGACTCAATCAAGGATGTAAAATAATGCCTCATCGCAACTTGTGATGTTTGTTTAGGCAGACTGTATGGTGCTGCCAAAATATGTCTGCTTCCACAGTGTTCACGTAATCTGTTGAGCAAACAAGATTCTGAGGGTAAAGAACCCAAGACAGTCTCCCACGGAGGGTCAAGTCCTGCTAAGCTGCCTTTGTCGTAAATGCATATGAGTGAGTGAGTGAGTAAGTAAGTTGTGTTTAACACAGCTATGGCAGAGTTAACACAATCATAACATTGCATGTATGCGCTTAACAGAGTGTGTGGGGGGGGGGGGGGGGGGGGGGGGGGGGGAGAGAGAGAAGAGGAAGAGGGAGGAGGTTGTAGACTTTCACCATGATAACAGTGTTTGATTGGCATTCTAGAAGTTGGTGAGTAGAAAAGACAATTTACAATTCATGGGATAACAACTTCTGGTTTATTGCAGTAGCAACATTTCAAGGCAAATTCTTCCACTGTTATCAAGAAGTGTAAGAATCTACATTGAAGCTTTGTTAATGCAGTAATGCAGTAGTTGTTATCCATAAAGTTGTACATTGTCTTCTTCACTGCAATCGGGTGAAACCAATGGGCGTCAGTGTGGGGTTTCGACATAAGGGTCATGTTCGAACCCACAATCATTGGTTTCTGGCATTCCCAAGGGATGCAACTCTGCACATTAAATTGTTACATTAAGTAGATGATTGGGCCACCCATGCCCTCCATGACTAAGCTGGCAACAAATCATTTGATGATAGGGGCAGTATAATGTTAGATGATTAGTTTCAGCAAGTAGTAGCAACAGACAGTAGGAAGTGCAACAAGCCAGGAATCCAGCAACAGTTAGACAAGGTATTTGTACAATCCCTCACATAATGGCTAATCTATGTTGCTCAGTGGCATTCGTCACCACTCGACCCTTTCCATAACTTGCAAGAAGTCTCGCCCCCCCTATCGATGAATGTTATGTGCGAAAATACGACAAACCAAACCAATGATTTCAAGTTCTTCGTCGAAGAATCCCCCAGAAAAAGTTTTTGATTTTACATGTCTTGCATCTAAAAATATACCCAAGAAACAGTTATATGTGTTCAATCATACTGTATGATTTCGCATGTCCCGATGTGCTTTAATCGCATCCGAAAAATATATAATATATGGGGAAATATATGTGAACCTTTACCCAACGAGTTGACAATTGTTTCAGGTATGCCCATTTGCGGAACCCGGTCGCAAAAATGGCCTTGAGAGGGCCACAAGTTGCTAATCAGCTTGTCCAAGAATAACACAAGTTGGTCATGAATGGCTCAGTGGAGCCAATAAACTAAACACATGCCCGAGTACTTTCCTGAACTGTATCCCATATGATATGATGCAATGTGAAAATGAACTCACTAGCTTATGGCCTTTGACCTATCCTGTGAATGACATCAAAGTTTTAATTCAAACTGCATTGCAATGAGATTGACCATAATGTTTCGGTGGACAGAAGTTGGCACTACATCATTGGTTTGCTGCTTTCATCATCTTTATTTACAGATGTCATCTTCATTACTATGTGATCTTCATAATAAAGAATAATAAAGAACTTGACATCCCTAAATTCTCTTCCTTGTGTGCATCACTTCTTATGCCAATCAAAGACTTGATCTTCATCAATGTTGAGTGGAGACATACTACCTGTGTTCAAAGAGGAAACCCCCTGTTTAGAATTGGTGCCCTGCAACTGTGCTAGTCGTAAGATGTATTGGGTGGTCAGGCTCAGTTGTTTTGGTTGTGTGTCAACCTACCCTGACGGTGTGGATCGTTGATCACAATATCAATCACTGGATTGTCTGGTCCAGACTTATTGCTGAGTGCGCTTTTAGCAATATTCCAGCAATATCATGGCAGGGGACACCAGAAATGGGCTTCACACATTGTACCCATGTCGGGAATTGAACCTGGATCTTCGGCGTGACGAACGAACGCTTTAACCACTAGGCTACCCGACCGCCCGAGTGAGACATTAAACAACAAACACACACTCACTCAAGATAAAGGTGTTTAAGATTTTAATACAATGGTGAATCAAATATTCAAAACAGTGTAAAGATTCAGATGTGCAGGTCGTTATTAATGTTTGTTTGTTGTTTAATGCCACAGTCAGCAATATTCCAGCTATATGACAGCGGTTTGTAAAATAATCAAGTCCGAACCAGACAATCCAGTGATTGACAGGCATTTATTTGGCTTCAACAACCAAAATACAGTGCCCATAAATGCTCACCGTGAATCTAGAAGTGATTGAACCTTGTATGCAATTTTATTTGTTTGTTTGTTTATTTGTTGTTTAACCCCGCACTCAGCAATATCCCATTCAATGACATCGGTCTGTAAATAATCAAGTCTGGACAAGACAATCCAGTGATTGACATCATCAGCATCAATCCTTGCAATTGGGATACAATGACATGTATCAACCAAGTCAGCGAGCCCGACCACCCGATCCTGTTAGTCGTCTCTTACATCAAGCATGGGTTGCTGAAGACCTATTCTAACCCAGATCTTCACAGGTCATAATGGCTTTGTTGAGGTACCGGATATATCACGGACAGCAGGCCCAATAAAGTGAAAAAGTCCTTAATGTTTAGTTTTACATTATTGCGCTGAATGCAACGTTAAAATATATCTGTATTTAGAAAAATAAGATCTTTTTAAAATCCCAATTTTGAACAAAATAATGATGTTTTCCTAAATATCCTGCCATGGGTGCTGACTTTAGAATCTCAGATAAATCACTGTCTTAGCCGGACCATATATGTTTTTGCTCTGGCTCAGTGCAAGTTAAACTAGTAGAGAAAATATCTAAAACTTTCCATCTTCAAAACCAAATCATGACATTTCAAAAAGATATAACATTATTAACTGTACCATCAGTTTGGTAAAAATCCAACAGTAAACAATTAACATGGTACGGCCAAGGAGACACTGGGAGGTACCTTGACCTTTTCAGAGGTCAAGGTGGATCTGCAGCAAATGACAGTAAAAGTTTCCACTTTGAATTAAAAAAAAATCCTAATTCCTCAGAATTTTCAAATTACAAACATTAAAAATATCCAATTTTGAACAATATCACATTTTTTTTTCAAATTTGCCGAAATCACTTGGTTCGGAATCCTAGATAAATCCCGGAGACATCCCCCAAGGAGTTTCTCACAGACTTCATCTCACTTCATCACCTGAAACAAAGCCTCATCTCCATTCCATCTTTCTTATACTCCCCAGGCGTGTGGATCTCCCAACTTCAACTCTGACCTATTGGTGCATGTAGATTCATGCTGCCATCTGTGTGAGGCACGAATCCCGGCAGCTTGTACTTGGTGCTGTGTGCTGGTGCTGTGTGTTACCCTTGCCAACATCTCACGCTACATGATAGTGAGTTTCGGCTCTATTTCTGTCGGGAGATATTGATGTGTATATGAGAATTTTACCTCCAAATGCATTGCTTATCATTTTTAGCAAGGTCTAGGAAACACTTGCCACGATGTTCCTAGTTTCATGTTTCAAGCGTGCAATATACAGTACTCATGATGAACTTTTTAAAGCAAGATTGGAAGATTACAAAAAGCTATCTTCAGCCATAGGGGAAAAAGAATAACAGTAAATGAAATCATTGTCAACAACACACTTCAAAGAATATGAAATATTCACAATAAATAGTTGAAATAGTTCTAAATGATAGAAATGTCTTAATACTATGTATGAAATCTTGATTTTTTCGATCAGCATAATTTCACATCATCAGCAGTTGATTGAATGTTGTTTATTGCTGCAGTATCCCAGCTGGCTGTACATAGTCAATTAATCAATACTACATTATGTAGGCCAGTAACAGCAATGACTGAAAGAATGAGACACAAGGAGACAAGTCAGCAAGCTGGACCTTCCAATCCATTTCAGTCAGCGCTGTGAACATCCGGGTTGAATGGAATTGGTGCTCAGCAACCTATACTTGTTGTACGGGGCGACTAACGGGATCGGGTGGTCAGGCTAGCTGACCTGGTTGATGCATGTCATATCCCAATTGCACAGATTGAAGCTCATGTCAATAACTGGATTGTCTGGTCCAGACTTGATTGTTTAAAGACAACTGTTCTGAAATACTGCTGAATGCAGCGTCAAACAAGAAACAAAAATTTTGTGAACACGTACAAGCCCAGACCCGAGAAGATCCCGGATAGGAAAGGACTTCAGAAATCCATGCTTGCCATAAAAAGCTATAACGGGATCGGGTGGTCAGGCTTGCTGACTTGGTTGATGCATGTCATCCTATCCCAACTGCCTGGATTGATGCTCATGATGTCAATCACTGGATTGTGTGGTCCAGATTCGATTATTTAAAGACCACCGTCATACAGCTGGAATATTGCCGAGTGCAGCATTAAACAACACACAACCAACAACCAGCATAGGTTACTTGGTACCCGGCCTTCCACAGAATCCCCATGTGGTTATAAATGATAAAACAAACTTTCTGCTAATTAAATCCTGCATGAAAACGAACAAAAACGCCACTTCAATAATAATCATGATAATGAGAAAATGTACTGCAATCTACAGCCAAGAACCTTGATTACATAACTCCTGGATGCACACATTTGTCAATAACAGGTCACTTGTGATCAACACAGTCGACCCACACATGTACGACATCTCCCTTCCCAACACATTTCTCCTCAGTTTATGACAACCTCATAAATCACTGCCTTAAGCAGGTCGCACAAACATGTCTATTTCTGACAAGCCTTTCTAATCAATATGTCTAATTAGACATCCTACTATATGGACAATGGGCAGTCACTGACCAAAGGTGGTGAAATAGGTCACTTCAAACAAGATGAGAGTGGGGTTGTATGGACAATGAGCCCAAATGATGCTCTTATTTTGAATCAGTGCAAATGTGTTAGGTTAAATAATGATTTGTCATGACCTAATTCTTGGGATAACATAATATATGTATATATATAGGTATGTAGATTTGAAATTACTGGTACTCCATTTCAGCTAAAGGTCATGTAGAATAGGGCAAGTTTTAAAGACAATTGAGCTTCTAGAGTGTAAGGTAGGGCTTGGACAGAGTACCCTGGTACTCGGGTCGGGTAGGAACTGAGAAGGACCCGGGTACCCACAAGACTACCCAGACTCGTGGTTAGTCATGTGATGTATTGTTAAATGACAAAAATTATCAAAAACTATATGGTCACACTACTAGTCACTAATGTTCACATTTCTTTCTGACTATGAAGCCATTCCTTCTGACTTTTATATGTTTGAATAACGATGAATCTTCAGTCAACTTCAGTGTATGCATAACCAGATTGTTATATACCTGTATCTAAAGACACTTTGTCCAGGACTACAGTCAACCTATTCCCAATCGGACATTTTCTACCTATCTATTGAGACCTACAGCGGGAACCCGGGTAGGGTCGGGTAATAGGAGGGTTGATACCCAGGTAGTAAATTTGGACTCGTCCCAGTCCTCGTGTAAGGATACTTATTTATTTAACTTTCAGGGCGCTGTAATAGTCTGTGTCTAGTGTCTATGTAAGTGGCCGAGTGAGAGTTGGGTTCAGCATTGCTCATATTAAACAGTTATTTAGTCATATCATGTTGTGTCAGCTTCATGTGGAAGGAAAGCCGGAAGTGATGTTTATCATTTTTGTCACACCAACGAGCATGGATGTGGTGCTGACAAACCAAGAATCAACCCAGGGCAAATATGGGATTTAAACCTACGACCCTAGGAGTGAGTGAGTGAGTGAGTGAGTGAGTGAGTGAGTGAGTGAGTATGGTTTTACGCCGCTTTTAGCAATATTCCAGCAATATCACGACAGGGACCCTAGGAGTCTGCTGGCTAAGGGTTGCAACTCTGCTCAGAAAATGGGAGCAACTGTAGACAAGTGTATCATACTGGGACGCCATGTATTCAGCCTTTCTGTACTCCAGCGTATACCAGATACTGACTGATGAAATATGGCTGGGACTGACAAATCTTTCTGCCCAAGTGTCAAGTAGAAATATATACATTTTTGGTTGTTAGCTTGTAGGCATTATGTGACCCAACAGAATAAAATCCTTCCGTCATGTAAATGTACGACAAAAAATAATGTAGAATGCAAGTGAAATGACATACAGGGATTTCCGTTCTAAATATAAACATCACTCAGACAGATGAAATATCAACATTTGTGGCTTTGCTTTCATTGGGATAGATTCCAGGTCATTATCAATTCAAAACTTCTCACAGGCCAAGCACAATGTGATGATAACATGCCAATATTACTTGACTGGGCCAGTGTTTGATAAAATTTTAAAACCCAACAAGACAGGAGGGCCGGTGACCCATAAATGTTGCCCGTTCATCTTCAAAGTTACCTACCCGCAGACATAAATATTGAGAAGTCATGGAAAATAAGAGACAAATTATGTCTTGATTCAGTTGACGTAATGCTATCAATTACTTGAGAATCTATGAAGAGTTAAAATAAAAATGAATTGGAAGTAGTCTTAAAATAATCTGTCAGGTAGTGGAGGAAAACTTCATGCAGCCCGACAGAAAAGTTACCAGCCACGGGCAGGCGGGCAGGCAGTCATGTCAAACTGTCAAAATATCATTAGGGGAAAACGGTATTCTTACTCTGACAAGGATCCGATAGATTGAAATGAACTTGAAAGACAACATTTAAAAATATCAAGTATCCAAATGGTTGAAATGAAACTGACTGGCAAAATTTACACATTTCAAAGATCCAAAAGGTTGAATGAAACTGACTGGTAAAATTTAGAAATGTCAAGCTTGTGTTTATTAGATAAAACAACCTGAAACACTGAGTAAGGCTACGAAACAATAGATGATGTTTGGGTGCTTATTAAATTGATTTCACTATCTGAATATAAGTATAAGTGTATCCATAGAAATTATTTTTATTTAACATCCTAAGATTAATATTGGTAAAAATTTCAACAAATTTCAACAAATTCTTTTCCTGCTCTGACTTACTCCATAATTTTTTTATTCATCCATAAATCGTTCCCCTTGTCCATCCATGTGCAAAGAGTTGGCAAATGACAGATGCACCGCATCCCTCATCAGCAAACAAACTATGTTCAGACATGTTCAAAGCCAGCCGTGACCCACTTACCAACTAAATCCTACTTTCCCAAACCAGCTTATTCCAGCCATGCAGATAGTTCATTGACACAACAAAAGCAATGTCACATAGGATAAACCCCATAACACTGACTAACCGACTTCCTACAAATCCATACTCCTTTTATAATGCCTAAATCTTCATAATACATTAACAAATCCCTCCAGTGAAAATATGAGTTTTTTCTAAATGCGTACTATTTATCAAGAGCTATCCGAATAATCCTTTTCATAAAGGACTGACTGTCTGTTTGTCGGTGTGGATATCATCCATGTTTTCAGACAGTGGCATGTTATGGAGTCGTCTGACAACTCACACTGGGAAATGTCAGACAATGTTGAGCTTCACATGTCATGCCGCAACATAAACACTTCCTGTACACAGTGGAATGTCAGTGTAGTGCATCTGTTGGTAAATGTTGTGCTTGGGATGCAACTATCTCCACTACTTATGGTATATGTGACACTATTACACAAGTGATGGAACATCTCCACTGCCTGTGGTATATGTAAACGTAAGTGATGAAACATATCCACTGCCTGTGGTATATGTAAACGTAAGTGATGAGTCGTATACACTGTCTGTGGTATAAGTAATACACAAGTGATGAAACATATCAACTGACTGTGGTATATGTAACATACAAGTGATGATACATATCCACTGCCTGTGGTATATGTAACATACATGTGATGAAACATATCCACTGCCTGTGGTATATGTAACATACAAGTGATAAAACATATCCACTGCCTGTGGTATATTTAACATACAAGTGAAAAAACATCTCCACTGCCTGTGGTATATGTAACATACATGTGATGAAATATACCCACTGCCTGTGGTATATGTAAAATACAAGTGATGAAACATATCCACTGACTGTGGTATATTTAACATACAAGTGAAAAAAAACATCACTGCCTGTGGTATATGTAACATACAAGTGATAAAATATACCCACTGCCTATGGTATATGTAAAATACAAGTGATGAAACATATCCACTGCCTGTGGTATATGTAACATACAAGTGAAATAACATCTCCATTGCCTGTGGTATATGTAATACACAAGTGATGAAATATATCCAGATATAACTACTCAAACAATATATCCTATCTGACAAGTGAGGTTACGCTTTAACCAATTCAACTTTCAAAACATAGTAGTTGCCCAATGGCCTGTTATTTTCCTCATTTGCATTATTCCAAATCACTACACAACAAGGTTTTGACATTTGTACACCATCTACCCAACCCCTATAAAGGAGGAGGTATGATAAGGGCCCTATTTCGCCCATTGGAAATGTCAGATTCTCACTTTACTGAAAACTTTAGAGCATTGGCATGAAAATTATCAGACATGTTCAAATGGTTGACAACTAGCCATTTTTCTATCTTACACTAGCATGTTTTGGACTTCTGGCATGACCAAGTACATAAGAATGGCTGCAAAAAGGGAGAAAGGACAATTGTTTTGTCAAGAGTAAATTTAACTATGAGTAAGTCCGTGGCCCAAGATGAATTCTTCACCATATATTTGTACTGTCTACTGCTCCAAAGTAAATTAGCTTGGGCAAAAGACTTGCTCATGTTCAATTTGTAAAAAACGGCTTCCTGTTAGCCTCTAAATTCATTCTTTTCAAAACATATCAGCCTCACATACTAGCCTCAAAAATGAAAATATTTTACAGAAAAAAACAGTTCTCAAAATATCTGTTCATTTTCAGAACCTGAAACTGCAGTAATCAAGACTTGCCAATTGTCCTGATCTATTATAGACTTGCAGGGGCTGTATCAGATATATTTGTTTCAGGGTCTAGCCTAGCCCTATACATACCATGCACATAATGTCTACATCTAGTGTTTGTATAATTTTAGTGTTAAAATAAACAAAGTGTACATAGCCTTGTTCTCATTCATGTGTCGTAAAAGGCGACTAACGGGATCAGGTGGTCAGGCCCACTGACTTGGTTGATGCATGTCATCGATCCCAATTGCGTGGATCCATGCTCATGATATTAATCACTGGATTGTCTGGTCCAGACTCGATTATTTACATACTGCCGTCATATGGCTGGAATATTGCTGAGTGCGGCGTTAAACAACAAACAAACAAACAAAACCATTCATGTGTTGTTATCATTGTCATTGTCCTCTCCAACAAAGTACAGTAAACTATGTTTATAACAAACTGACTGATATAACGAACAGTTATTTATGCTGCATACATGCTTATAACGAACTACAGTTCTAATGAACTAAAGGAGTGAGTGAGTGAGTTTGGTTTAATGCCGCTTTTAACAGTATTCCAGTTATATCGCGACGTGTCAGCTCAATGTGGGAGGAAAGCTTGAAGTGATGCAGGTCTCAGACGCTTACCACTTCGGTGAAACCCACGAGCACGGGTAAGGTGCTGACAAACCTAGAAACATAATCGGGGCGAACCGAGAGTCGAACCCACAATCATAGGTTTCTGGCATGCCCAAGGGACGCAACTCTGCACAGTGAATTGCGGCGCCTTAGACGACTGGGCCACCCGTGCCCCCACTAAAATTAGGAGTCCTGTGAGTTTGTTATAACCGTAGTTTACTGTAGTTGGTATACAGTCTGCAGTGTTAATGTGCAGTCCTGCCCTGAGACAGCAAGAGTTAAATCAGGGTTTTCCGGGATGCATAAATTTGTGTCCTGTACGCACAAATGTTGAGATTGGATGCAGAAAAAAAATAAACTGAGGGACGCACAATAATATTCACTGCACCTACAGCGCATCAAGAGCCGTTATGGGTGTCTGTCACTTCATCCTCCAATCATAACCACCGATTCATTCCAGGCTCTAAAGTAATTATCAGAACATACAGTACACCACACCATTTCACGACTTTACAGGACTCATATTGCCTGCAAGGCCCCTAAAATTAAAAACAGTAAACTATGTTTATAACAAACACGCCTGTAACCATGATAACTAACAGATATAACAAACTATTTCTTGGTCCCGTCCATTTGCTGTATACATGTTGTACATGTGCTTATAACGAACTACGATTATTAAAAAATAACTTTGCGGTCCCTCTGGGTTCGTAATAACCATAGTTTACTGTATTTGTGGTCCCTGG
Organism: Haliotis cracherodii; assembly: GCF_022045235.1. Lineage (NCBI taxonomy): Eukaryota > Metazoa > Mollusca > Gastropoda > Lepetellida > Haliotidae > Haliotis > Haliotis cracherodii. The sequence continues at coordinate 30,866,742 of NW_027266319.1, read as the reverse complement.
ACCCCTATTTCTGCAAGAAGATAAAACTCACAAATTATCACATCATAAAGCTTGCTTCCCAATCTAGGCAACCAGACATACGACTGGACATTCCGGCCATCACAAAGCCAGACTAGTCATTTATGTACATGTGCAATCTCAACTCCAGGTTATCAAACCATCTAATTTTTTTCTAAATCTCAATTTACTTTATAAACAGGATGTAATACAAATCGAATACAATGTTTTAAAATGCAGGTTTAATGATAACCCACATGTATTATCACAGGCCTGCACAAGATGGCAAAACGTGACACAAACAAGTCGTGCACCTCATCATATTTTTAGGCCTTGCACCATGCACAACATGACCTTTCCCTTCAGTTAGAAATACACTCGTTATCAACTTTCAGCTATAGCATTACAGCGATAGTGGTTGGCGAAAAATATCCTACTCATATTTGTATCTGAGATAACGACACAGGCATAAGTATTACGGGAAAACTCAACAACACTTTGGGTTGTTAATAACTCCATAACACAACACTCAAACAAAAGGCAGTAACTAAGGCACTTGTGCAGTACTCTCATGTTTTCACTCATAACCAACCACTAACAAGACATATTACAGGGCAATAATTCCCTCCCACTGCACCTACACCAGAAGTAGGTTTGTAAGAACATTATCGTGGCGCTAATCTAACACCTGAGTCCTGGGCTTTATCATGGAGCACATCTCAGCTCAGGCACAGCATGTAACCTAGAGGGCCTGGGAAATAAACACTGACTGTATCTTCACAATTACTGTATACTATCAGACTTATCTCATTTCAGTTTGTTCACCATGACATACACATAACGTTTTCATTTTTTGTTTAACATGTTTAAGCAAAGTGTTTGTTTTCCTGCAAGTACCAATCAAAGAAAACAACCATTTTCCCTCAGGGAATAAGTCCCAGCAAAGTACACATTTTTATATACTGTATCCATAAAACCTATAGTCCAGTTACAACCTTGTCATCGTGACCAGCGTCTACCCTGCAGTCAGGTAACAAGCCTTGTGGCTCAAGCCAGTGTCTACCCTGCAATCCAGTAACAAGCCTTGTGGATCAAGCTAGTGTCTTCCCTGGAGTCAAGTAATAACCCTTGTGGCTCAAGCCAGTGTCTACCCTGCAACCCAGTAACAAGCCTTGTCACTGCAGCCAGTGTCTACCCTGCAGTCCAGTAACAAGCCTTGTTGCTCAAGCTAATGTCTACCCTGAAATCCAGTAACAAGCCTTGTGGCTCAAGCCAGTGTCTACCCTGCAGTCCAGTAACAAGCCTTGTTGCTCAAGCTAATGTCTTCCCTGCAGTCCAGTAACAAGCCTTGTGGATCAAGCTAGTGTCTACCCTGCAGTCCAGTAACAAGCCTTGTGGCTCAAGCTAGTGTCTCCCCTGCAATCCAGTAACAAGCCTTGTGGATCAAGCTAGTGTCTACCCTGCAGTCCAGTAACAAGCCTTGTGGCTCAAGCCAGTGTCTACCCTGCAGTCCAGTAACAAGCCTTGTCACTGTACCCAGTGTCTACCCTGCAGTCCAGTAACAAGCTTTGTGGCTCAAGCCAGTGTCTTCCCTGGAGTCCAGTAACAAGCCTTGTGGCTCAAGCCAGTGTCTACCCTGAAATCCAGTAACAAGCTTTGTGGCTCAAGCCAGTGTCTTCCCTGGAGTCCAGTAACAAGCCTTGTGGCTCAAGCCAGTGTCTTCCCTGGAGTCCAGTAACAAGCCTTGTGGCTCAAGCCAGTGTCTTCCCTGGAGTCCAGTAACAAGCCTTGTGGCTCAAGCCAGTGTCTACCCTGAAATCCAGTAACAAGCTTTGTGGCTCAAGCCAGTGTCTTCCCTGGAGTTCAGTAACAAGCCTTGTGGCTCAAGCTAGTGTCTCCCCTGCAATCCAGTAACAAGCCTTGTGGATCAAGCTAGTGTCTACCCTGCAGTCCAGTAACAAGCCTTGTGGCTCAAGCCAGTGTCTACCCTGCAGTCCAGTAACAAGCCTTGTCACTGTACCCAGTGTCTACCCTGCAGTCCAGTAACAAGCCTTGTGGCTCAAGCTAGTGTCTACCCTGCAGTCCAGTAACAAGCCTTGTTGCTCAAGCTAATGTCTACCCTGCAATCCAGTAACAAGCCTTGTGGCTCAAGCCAGTGTCTACCCTGCAGTCCAGTAACAAGCCTTGTTGCTCAAGCTAATGTCTTCCCTGCAGTCCAGTAACAAGCCTTGTGGATCAAGCTAGTGTCTACCCTGCAGTCCAGTAACAAGCCTTGTGGCTCAAGCTAGTGTCTCCCCTGCAATCCAGTAACAAGCCTTGTGGATCAAGCTAGTGTCTACCCTGCAGTCCAGTAACAAGCCTTGTGGCTCAAGCCAGTGTCTACCCTGCAGTCCAGTAACAAGCCTTGTCACTGTACCCAGTGTCTACCCTGCAGTCCAGTAACAAGCTTTGTGGCTCAAGCCAGTGTCTTCCCTGGAGTCCAGTAACAAGCCTTGTGGCTCAAGCCAGTGTCTACCCTGAAATCCAGTAACAAGCTTTGTGGCTCAAGCCAGTGTCTTCCCTGGAGTCCAGTAACAAGCCTTGTGGCTCAAGCCAGTGTCTTCCATGGAGTCCAGTAACAAGCCTTGTGGCTCAAGCCAGTGTCTTCCCTGGAGTCCAGTAACAAGCCTTGTGGCTCAAGCCAGTGTCTACCCTGAAATCCAGTAACAAGCTTTGTGGCTCAAGCCAGTGTCTTCCCTGGAGTTCAGTAACAAGCCTTGTGGCTCAAGCTAGTGTCTCCCCTGCAATCCAGTAACAAGCCTTGTGGATCAAGCTAGTGTCTACCCTGCAGTCCAGTAACAAGCCTTGTGGCTCAAGCCAGTGTCTACCCTGCAGTCCAGTAACAAGCCTTGTCACTGTACCCAGTGTCTACCCTGCAGTCCAGTAACAAGCCTTGTGGATCAAGCTAGTGTCTTCCCTGCAGTCCAGTAACAAGCCTTGTGGCTCAAGCCAGTGTCTACCCTGCAATCCAGTAAAAAGCCTTGTGGCTCAAGCTAGTGTCTACCCTGCAGTCCAGTAACAAGCCTTGTGGCTCAAGCTAGTGTCTTCCCTGCAGTCCAGTAACAAGCCTTGTCACTGTACGCAGTGTCTACCCTGCAGTCCAGTAACAAGCCTTGTGGCTCAAGCTAGTGTCTTCCCTGCAGTCCAGTAACAAGCCTTGTGTTTCAAGCTAGTGTCTTCCCTGCAATCCAGTAAAAAGCCTTGTGGCTGAAGCTAGTGTCTACCCTGCAGTCCAGTAACAAGCCTTGTGGCTCAAGCTAGTGTCTTCCCTGCAGTCCAGTAACAAGCCTTGTCACTGTACGCAGTGTCTACCCTGCAGTCCAGTAACAAGCCTTGTGGCTCAAGCTAGTGTCTTCCCTGCAGTCCAGTAACAAGCCTTGTGGCTCAAGCCAGTGTCTACCCTGCAATCCAGTAAAAAGCCTTGTGGCTGAAGCTAGTGTCTACCCTGCAGTCCAGTAACAAGCCTTGTGGCTCAAGCTAGTGTCTTCCCTGCAGTCCAGTAACAAGCCTTGTCACTGTACCCAGTGTCTACCCTGCAGTCCAGTAACAAGCCTTGTCACTGCAGCCAGTGTCTACCCTGCAGTCCAGTAACAAGCCTTGTCACTGTACCCAGTGTCTTCCCTGCAGTCCAGTAACAAGCCTTGTCACTGCAGCCAGTGTCTTCCCTGCAGTCCAGTAACAAGCCTTGTGGCTCAAGCTAGTGTCTACCCTGCAGTCCAGTAACAAGCTTTGTGGCTCAAGCTAGTGTCTACCCTGCAGTCCAGTAACAAGCCTTGTGTCTCAAGCTAGTGTCTACCCTGCAATCCAGTAAAAAGCCTTGTGGCTGAAGCTAGTGTCTACCCTGCAGTCCAGTAACAAGCCTTGTGGCTCAAGCTAGTGTCTTCCCTGCAGTCCAGTAACAAGCCTTGTCACTGTACGCAGTGTCTACCCTGCAGTCCAGTAACAAGCCTTGTGGCTCAAGCTAGTGTCTACCCTGCAGTCCAGTAACAAGCCTTGTGGCTCAAGCTAGTGTCTTCCCTGCAGTCCAGTAACAAGCCTTGTGTTTCAAGCTAGTGTCTTCCCTGCAGTCCAGTAACAAGCCTTGTGGCTCAAGCTAGTGTCTTCCCTGCAGTCCAGTAACAAGCCTTGTCACTGTACGCAGTGTCTTCCCTGCAGTCCAGTAACAAGCCTTGTCACTGCAGCCAGTGTCTACCCTGCAGTCCAGTAACAAGCCTTGTGGCTCAAGCTAGTGTCTACCCTGCAGTCCAGTAACAAGCCTTGTGGCTCAAGCTAGTGTCTTCCCTGCAGTCCAGTAACAAGCCTTGTGGATCAAGCTAGTGTCTTCCCTGCAGTCCAGTAACAAGCCTTGTGGCTCAAGCTAGTGTCTTCCCTGCAGTCCAGTAACAAGCCTTGTCACTGTACGCAGTGTCTACCCTGCAGTCCAGTAACAAGCCTTGTGGCTCAAGCTAGTGTCTACCCTGCAGTCCAGTAACAAGCCTTGTGGCTCAAGCTAGTGTCTTCCCTGCAGTCCAGTAACAAGCCTTGTGGATCAAGCTAGTGTCTTCCCTGCAGTCCAGTAACAAGCCTTGTGGCTCAAGCTAGTGTCTTCCCTGCAGTCCAGTAACAAGCCTTGTGGCTCAAGCTAGTGTCTTCCCTGCAGTCCAGTAACAAGCCTTGTCACTGTACCCAGTGTCTACCCTGCAGTCCAGTAACAAGCCTTGTGGCTCAAGCTAGTGTCTTCCCTGCAGTCCAGTAACAAGCCTTGTCACTGTACGCAGTGTCTACCCTGCAGTCCAGTAACAAGCCTTGTCACTGTAGCCAGTGTCTTCCCTGCAGTCCAGTAACAAGCCTTGTGGCTCAAGCTAGTGTCTCCCCTGCAGTCCAGTAACAAGCCTTGTGGATCAAGCTAGTGTCTTCCCTGCAGTCCAGTAACAAACTAGTGTCTCCCCTGCCAGGAATCAGAGACCTGAACAAGACAGCAACTACAAGACCGGCTGTTTGTATACTCTGCTAATGCCAAGCACCTGTCTGGTGGTGAAGAAGACGGATAGATCAGACAGTGTGTATACCTACAGCTGGGATTGGTAACCTAGTGCCAGAGTGTATATTTATACTGTCAGCACCAAACAACACCAAGGTAACCCTCACACACTGTCTCTCTACCACTGTAGGCAGCTACTGTTGCCTTCACAGTAATACTAGACAATCGGATTGCTAATTGCTGCAGGCACCTCTAAACAAAAAAATATGATATTGGGGTGTGAGGAATCTAGGAGTTATAGGGGTTTGGATGTCACAGCTTTACACATTCCCATTAACGACTGTTAGAATGAGGTATACACACACATTCAGGGAATACAATTCCAATGTTCAATATGGTACAACTGCTTGCAACTGTTACTGATTTAAGAAGGTAGATTCAGGTGAAATGGGGTTTACATCATGTTGAAGATTATTGCACTTACATAGCAACATGCATGCACGTGTGTGTATTTTTGTGTGGCTGCTTGTACTAACTAGTCTGGACTAATGCCAGTTTTATAGTGCTATCCATCTGAGATACCATGCCGCAGTTTAACACAGATACCCCACTCAGACACAGTATACTGACTTCGAGCAGTTCGACCAGTCCTTGTTTTATACCCGTAATGCTGAGCTCCAGACAAGGTGACAACAAGAACCATCTTTTAATGTCTTTTAACGGTATGATGTGGCTAGGGATTGAACCATGAACCCATGGCTCTCCAGGCAGATGCCGAATCCACTTCACCACAAGGTTTGTTTGTTTGTTGCTTAATGCCGCACTCAGCAATATTCAAAAAGTATGACGGCGGTCTGTAAATAATCTAGTCTGGACCAGACAATTCAGTGATTGACATCATGAGCACTGATCTACACATTTGGGATACAATGACATGCATCAACGAAGTCAGCAAGCCTGACCACCTGATCCTGTTGGTCACCTCTTACGACAAGCATAGTCGCCTTTTGCGTCAAGCATGGGTTGTTGAAGACCTATCCTACCCTGGATCTTCACGGGTCACCACTAGGTACTAGGGTTTTACTGTACACAACAACACAACAACACACATAAAATATCCTACCGGGATACCTTACTGAAATCTGCAGATAACAATAACCAAATATTTACTCTTTCATACTGTCAACAACACACACACACACAAAATCGAATTGTAGTAAGATATATGTCCCTAACTTTCCTCAACCATTTTATCTAAAGCTTCCTGAAACTATTCACAAGCTTAGTCAAATCAGGTTTTTAATCGATTTGGGCTGGTATTAATTTCACCCTTCATTCAACTACAAATGACGTCACATTTAGAATCTGAAGCTTTAATTAAGTCGTGGAGACCAACATGTCTTCAGCTGATCACATGACAAGTATACAATTCTCAAATCAAGTACACGACTTAATGTCTATTGATCGGTCTCCCACTGTGTGACCCCGTGTCAGCTGTTACAGCAGTGTAGTTGATAGATACCCTCACAACTAGGGCTGGGACAGGTATCTCGAATACTCGAGTCGGTACTGACTAGGTCCTTGTACCCATAGGCAGAGCTACAGATAAGCTGTGTATTAGCGTAAAATACCCCCCAAAAACATTCAAAACCCAATTACTTTCAATTAACTTGCGTACAGAAACACGTTTTAAATGAAAAACTCAAATGTATAAAAACAGCACGCATAAATACCAAACGAAGCTTACGAGCTAATTTACCTTCCGAATCAAGCCTATATTCAGATCCGTTATATACATCTAAACACTATTTCATTTTTTTTTAATCTCAAAATGTTCACTCATTTTGGGAACAAATCAAAAGTGTGATGAATATATGAGTGAACAAATATTGGTTACCCAATGAAAAATGTGATAAACCAATTGAAATAGAAAACCATCAAGAAAAAACTCGAGAGCTCTGCATAAGACACCACCCTGACTTATGGTTACTCGTGTGATTCATTGTTTGATGACAATAACAATTAAAACTCCATGGTTACACTACAAGTCGCTAATGTTTACTATTCTTTCTGAGTAAGCACTCAATTCTTATGTGTATGACTTTTATTTGTTTGAGTAAACATACACCTTCAGTCAACCTCAGTGTATGCATGACCAGATTGTTTCATCCGTGTATCAAAATGGTTTTTGCCAGGGCTCTGGAAAAAACAGCTGCCAATCAGACATTTTGTTCCCAACTCTGGGCACCTACAGCAGGCACCCAGGTAGGGTCGCGTAACAATGGACATGGCACCTCGGTAGTATATATGGACTTCTCCCAGCCCTACTCAAAACATGCAATTTTGTCAACATCATTTGTTCGTTAGTTGCCTAACACTGCATTCAGAAGTCATTTGATTGTGGCCTATCTGGACCAGTCAGTCCAGTGACTGACATAATGAGCAACTATCCACACTGTTGGGGAATGATGACACACAATCAACCGACGAGTCTGACCACCTGATCCATTAAGTCAACTCTTACAATCACAGGTAGACTAGACTTGGTCTCCGAAAATATGTAGTGTTGACTACAATCAACTAAATTTAAATAGCATGGGTTGGGCGGAATGGAAAATAATATGGTTCAAGGACTGTGACACAGAGTAAATCACAGGCTACTGTGCAAAGGATCTTTTCTACCCTTGAGTTCCCACTGGTACTGTTCAGTTAAGTGGGTGAGTGAGTGAAGATTTTGGGTTATTGCCGCTTTGAACAGTTGTCCAGTTAACCATGGCATGTCAGCTAACAAAAGGGGGAAAGGCCCACATGGTGAAGCTGGCACTAGATATTATACCACTAGAGAAAAACACAAACAAACTGACCACTGAATCTGGCATTCACATCCCAGAGAAAGCTGATCCTGTCGTGACTAAGGGAGGGAATCCACATGAACATTTTTTTCGAGGATTATCAATTGCTCTATACAGTCAAATAGATTCCAAGTCCCATTGGTGAATGATGAGTCGGTAAAAGTCTGTCACATCACAGTGACCTGTAATATGAGTGAGTGAGTGAAGTGAGTGAGTTGGGTTAAGTTATAGCGCCGCATGTCAGCTTAATGTGGGAGGAAAGACCGAAATGATGCAGGTCTCAGATGTTTACCACTTCGGTGAAACCCACAAGCATAGGTATTGTGCTGACCAACCAAGAAACATAATCAGGGCAAACCGGGATTCGAACCCACAATCATAGGTTTCTGGTGTGCCCAAGGGACGCAACTCTGCACCGCAAATTGCAACGCCTTCTACAACTGGGCCACCCATGCCCCCTGAAGAATTTGGGTTATTGCTGTTTTAAACAGTTGTCCTGGCGTGTCAGGGGGAAAGCCCCAAGTGAAGCTGGCAGTAGATATTTCACCACTAGAGAAACACACAAACAAACCGACCACTGCATCTGGCATTCATATCCCAGAGAAAGCTGATCCTGTCCACAGTGACCTGTAATATGATCATGCCTGGACCAGACAATCCAATGGCTGCATGGACTATATTATAGCAACATCATGTGGTGCTGACCTTACCATAGATCTTCCCACTTTGATGATACCCATGAGCTGCACTTCATTTCAGACTAGTGGTGTATGAAAAGAGATTTTCAGAGTAAACAAGTCACTCTGGATTTTCACTCGTCTTGGACTAACAGACTAGGGACCATGTCTGTTCCCGCTTCACCCATTGTACCCATGCCAGGAATGGTGAGGTGAGGTGTTGTGAGGTGAGGTGAGGTGAAATGGGGTTTAACGTCCCGTCCAAGATTATTGCACTTATATAGCGACGTGCATGCACGTGTGTGTGTGGCTGCTTGTACTAGTCCGGACTGATGCCGATTTATAGTGCTAGCACACTGAGATACCATGCCGCAGTTTAACCCCCAGTGAATACCCCACTCAGACACAGTAAACTGACTCCGAGCCAACCAGTCCTTGTTTTAGCCCTTTAATGCAGAGCGCCAGACAGGGTAACAACAAGTATCATCTTTTAACGTCTTTTGGTATGACGCGGCCGGGGATCGAACCCCGGACCTTCCGCTCTCTAGGCGGACGCTCTACCACTGGACCACAGAGGCGGTATGCCAGGAATGGAACCCGGATCTACCCAGAGATAAACCAATGCTCCCACCACAAGGCTTCCATACTGCTGATGGGAAGAGATGAGCAGCATGTCAGAACATAATGCTAATTTTAATGCCTTGACAAGGTATGGTTCCAACTTTAATTCTAATCATGACAGCCTCTGTGAAAGTTCAACACTATGGACATGTTAACATGGTTAACAAGTACACGATACAACAGATGTCGGTCCAGGTACTGATGTGTGAAGAGGAGGGGGTACCTACACCTGGAGCAAGGCGAGCGGAGGTAGCTGGATTCTGACTGATAACATGTCTGCTTCATATTTACTTAATGCAAACAACACGTGCAATAAAGGGATGATTTAACCTGATTACTGCATGCCCTGGGTATGATAATGTTTACCATTAAGACTGTTAACAAGGTAAATATACAAAAACCTGAAGGGGGCCAGTTAAAATTAGATGCTCCTTGTTTTCTTCATACAGATTTATCTGAATTGATTATCAATAAATCATTCATTCTTCATATATCCCCAATGAAAGATTCTATCTACCACCCAACATATATAATAAATAACAATACAAAGTCTCTCTGTGCTGTCATCAAGGTACGCACTGATATAAGATCAGTATCCATTGTGTATATGTGCCAATACAATATTTTATCAAATGGAGAAATGTTAGTATTAGTTCTAATTAGTTTTATGTCTGTAAGTATAGACATAAATTATCTGTATAAACACTGCCTTCTACCTGTATTAATACTTGTCAACCATACTCTGTACATCACTTGCTTCATAACGGTGTTACAACCTACACCGAAACGTCACTCCTAACTGTAATAAAGAAGTTGTTCATCTATATATCTTATCCTTACTTACATAAATTATCTTCAGAAACTGAAACACATGTACTTGTCTTATTTCATTAATAACTGTTCATGCTGACCTGTGATTATTTTCAAATATTACTTAACTAAAAACATTTCTACTAGTCCTACACCATGACTGTGGAATACCTGCATTTAATTTAACTAAAACTAATCTAGATAATAAAACAGGCAAGTCTAGCGAGCTGTATTCTGTCAGCATTAAAATATAGATTCTAGAAGTGGAATATCTGCTTTTAATTTAACTAAAACTAACCTACATAATAAAACTGGCAAGTCTAGCAAGCTGTATTCTGTCAGCATTAAAATATAGATTCTATAAGTGGAATACCTGCATTTAATTTAACTAAAACTAATCTAGATAATAAAACAGGCAAGTCTAGCGAGCTGTATTCTGTCAGCATTAAGATATAGATTCTAGAAGTGGAAAAGAGAAATGTATTGTGTAATAAAAGACTTAATAAGACTATATGTAAGTCTACATTTGTACAAGGGGAAGGGCTCACAACAGACCTTCTTCTCACAGTCACATGTCGGAACAGACAAACCCTGACTGCCCATCCTGTCACAATCAACTGAGGATTCCTGATGTTTCAATATTATAAGTACAAAACTGGAAATAAAAGATATTCAAAATTGATCAGCCCCATGAAGCATTACCTAGAGTGGTTAATTTAACAGGAAACTGACAACAGTTCACTAATAGTACTACTGTGAGAGAAATAACATAAATACAGCACAGTTATGGCAAAGATATCAATTATATGTGGTGTTGAAGGTTCACATGGTACCTCTAGTACAACTAAATCTAGCCGTGCTGTTTAGTCTGTCAAAATATACCACTAGCACAACATGCAGATGTGACTCTATAACATGTAGCCACCATAATCACTTCAAGTATTCTCCCACTGGTGGCAAGTTAAAGTGACATGCATGGGACTAATTTTAAAGTAGGTCAGAACGAACATTGTTTACAAGCCAAATATAATTGAACTTGGGTCTGCTGGAAGAAAAGGTCAAGCAACAAACTCAATTTGATAAGTCTTTAAAAATGAAAGTCATTTATTTATCCACTGCCAAGACACAGCATTGTAACAAGAATTGTGATGTAGGGAAGGATGGGACTTTGTAGAAAGCACATGGCGCGTTATAGTGTGTGGGTGTGTGCACTTGTTTTAACAGTTGGTTCAATAAAATGACTTACTTTTACATCGTAGACATTCCTTGTAGAGTCCCCAGATGAAGTCCCCACACTTGTCACACCAAGTAGGATTTGTCAACTGGCATGTCACAAAATCATGACCCCGACCAAGTCTTCCCTCACTGTCAATGCTTTCCATTTCAATGTGCTCCTGGTAAAAACAAGAATTAGCCAGGTTCAGGACATGGGTGTCATCGTCATTGCTGCGGCTGTCATTCCTCTTTTTCAATTGCAATCCAATACCTTGCATGACATTTTTATAATTTTGTCCAATATTTGCTTGCACTTTCACAATTCTCCTTTTGATAGCATTGAATATGTCAGGAGAAGTACTTTCTGAGCAATTTCCTGACACCGAGTTGGCTGCGGCCATAACTTTCTCAACTTCCTGGATGTAAATATCCTCAAAATATTCTCTTGCCATCTACATGAGGCAAACAAATTTGTTGATAATCTTCTGGCACTCCTTCGAACAACAAAATTGTTTCATAAATGTGTAACAAATTCTTTGCACTTAGTTACTACATCGGCTCATCAGATAACTGGTTCAAATTTAACTATTTGTCCAGTGACGGGAGGAGCTTTCCCCAACCAGCACGTCTACTTTCTAATTCCTTGTTAAATTTTCTGTTTTGAACCCATCCGTGTAAAGCAAACAAAACACAAAATGTCAAAGGCCTGTGTTGACTGTCAATTTTAGATTCATTGGGAATCTTGTCAAACAGTTATAAACTCTTCCCGCCTATATTGAAATACCAACTCAAAACCATAGGAACTATGAAATCAATCACATGCACATTTCTTCATGACATGACACCCACACTGTATATGTTTAATTCAGCGATTCTTCCCAACTTCTCGAAAATGGTGATCGCAAACCGAAAATCATTTCAACCTGTTGGAACAGCTGATGCAACAATACTAACAGAACAGACTGATTCCGCCTGAGAGAACTCCGCGAGCAGGCGACAGCCAATGAGACAAAGAACACGCTAGCACTGTGAGTCACCGAGCTCAAAGTAGAAACATTTGACGACACAGGAAGACTCCATTTTCAACTTCCGTCAAACTCCGAGCATGGCCGACGACAACAACACCGAGAAAGAAAAATCGCCAGACACAACAACAGCAGCTGATGTTTTCTTGAACAAGGCCCGCTAGGTTAGAACAACTCGTTGAATTAACGAGTCCATACAGACACTGTGAACAAAGACGAAATCTTATCTCTCAGGCTCTCTTCACTCAGCGAGGTCATACATTTACCAGCCATATTCCCTCCCCTTTTCATAGCCTCGTTCACACAGTCAAATATTTCGCCATTCTCTTAAACTGAGACCGGGATAGCGAGTCTATTATATATACCAACCGCTAAAAAATAAAACGCGCACCTGTTCAATGCATTTCACCTTCAACAAACGGGTTTTTTCCTCACTACTTGGTGGCGAAAGATTTATGTATATTATGAAGTAAGTCACACAATTACGACTTGTATAATATCACCTATAAAGATAATTGCATGGGAAAATATGAAATAACATTTTTGCATAGTTTATTCAATATCACCTTCATTTTTTTGTAATTTTGTTTAAAATACTTTTGATTTTAATTATGTAAATATCTAAACACTCTTTCGCGACTATTAGATATTTGTTTTGTTACAATAATGTTTTTGAAATCATATTTGCATATCCCGTCTAAAGCCATAGTATATTTTCCTATTCCCATGGAAGAATATTTCGTCAATATTCACGTTCTGTAGTTATTTTTACGTTTTTATAAGTCAATGTTAACTTCAGACAGCCTCATTCTTTGACGTGCTACATAACGTTACATCACGAGGTTTTTCCAAATATGTAGTGTTTCATAGCCGTATTGATGTCGTTACTCTTCTACTACTAATTATCTAAACATTTATTTTATTTTCAAGGACTTTGTTCAACGTAAGGAAGATAATTCATGGATGTCAACTTCTTTATTATGAGGAACACAACGTTTCGGAGTACATCCTAACTCCTTCTTCAGGTGAATACATACTATGAAGCAGATAACACGTGTGTGTGTGTGCGTACATATGTATGTATGTATGTGAAAGAACAAACAACAAAAGTATAACATAACAATTGCTGTGTTCCTCATAATAAAGAAGTTGACATCCATTAATGCACTTCCTTATGTGTATCAATTCTAAATACCATTCAAATATTTATTCAACTTGTTGAAACCTCTATTCAAAAACAAATTTACTAATACGCATTTTCACATAATGGAAAACGACCCGTGAAGATTCCGGGGTGGAATAGGTCTTCAGCGACCCATGCTTGACGCAAAAGGCGACGATGCTTTTCTTAAGAGGTGACCAACAGGATCAGGTGGTCAGGCTCGCTGACTTGGTTGATGCACGTCATCGTATCCCAATTGCGTGGATCGATGCTCATGTTATCAGTCACTGGATTGTCTTGTCCAGACTCGATTATTTACAGATCACCATCATATGGCTGGAATACTGCTGAGTGCGACTTTAAACAAACAAACAAACAAAACATAAGGAAACCGAGCCTGGCCAACAAACACACGTCACTGCATGGGTCAGCATGACTCACTCTATTGTTTCAAATGTAGAACATATGAAACGAAATGACAGCGTACTGACCTACATTCTGCAATGTAGATTTTAAGCTCATGCATTCATTCTAAGCACGTACATTACGAATGGCTCCAACAATCAAATCCAACAAAATCACGTGCAGTGCGAATATACGGGCTAGTTCAAATGCAGCACGGACAATATGCACGACGTATCACAAATATTTTGCTTGACATCACCGTGCAGCATATTTATGTTGTATTTGTTTTTGTTTTCATTTATTTATGTATTCATAAAAAAAAATCACCTTTCGGGCTGTATTGTAAATCTTATTACGCAGTACTTTGTAACTTTGAGGTTGCATTTTAAGTGAGACAACGCTCGCGCAACCGGACGTCTGAGATTTGAATAAATTATTCTATATATACTGATGGAAACGCATAAAGGAACAATGAAAAAATAGGGCAATAAGATTTACTGATGGTACATTTAAAATAGCGCGCATATAAAATCCAACACATGTCAGAATCCAATGTTCAGATGTGTCTGTGTGCATTGAGTGAGTGAGTGAGTTTAGTTTTACGCCGCTTTTAGCAATATTCCAGCGATATCACACATTGTACCCATGTCGGGATTCGAACCCGGGTCGTCGGCGTGACAAGCGAACGCTTTAACCACTAGGCTATCCGACTGTCCCTGTGTGCATTGTTTCCAAAGCGTATTTGGTGTAGACAAGGCTGGAAATCCATAATAGTATATCATTTGATTGTGTCTTAAACTGTGTGTTCCCTTATTTATTTCCATCAGTATATTACCCACACTCTTGTTAATGTAGAATGGGAGTTTCGCGATCACAAGTGCAGACCCAATTGAGTCAGTCTATTTTTAGAACTACGTCTCGCTGAAGATTGTGAGGTAATGAACAATGGATGACATCATCTTCAATTATTTGCGACAATGTGTTGATATGGCCGCATCGCAAACAATAAACACAATGGAACAATTGAAGTGGACCATCAATATGACTAACTAAGACAAAATTGTTATGGATGAGCAACTTCTTATTACAACTGGGCGATGTTTCGGTGTAGATTCTAACACCGTTATGAAGCAAATGATAACGGTGTGTGAATCTACACCGAAACGTCGCTCAATTGTAATAAGTTGCTCATCCATAACAATTTTGCCTTAGTTACCATTCCAACTTCTAAATGCCACTCAAAGAAATCAATATGACACAAAAAATATTAATTTCAGTGACGATAATTAAATAATTACAGAGGCATCCGTGTCCCTGTGGGTAATATATAAAATAACTCTTGTATGAAAAGTTGCATCAAGACAAGAGGGACATTTTCCTCTGTTTATACGTGATTCGTTAATCCAGACTATGTCACTGGGAACGGTACAGTCCGGATTAACGGGGCTGTCAATGTATAGGAGCAAACACTACCACGAATGTATGCTAACATTCTCACCTAGACTTGCCGAGTACCTATATAGGAAGTAAACGCAGATTTTACAATGAGTACATGTGCATCAGAATGCTGCAAGCGTAAACAAGTTCATAGATATAACAACAAAGCATGTTGTAATATGGATCGTTGATACAACAGAATCAAATTGTAATGCACGTTTTAGGAAAATGTGAACCAACGATATGAATAAGTCGTAACCAATAGAGATCTGGTCATGTGCCGACTTGCGCATTAACCCTGTGATTGCCGACTCTGAGTCAACTTGTTCATCGGTATACCCGATGCCCTGGCGCATTCCAGTCAATAAATTGGTTTGGAGTAACTCAGATCCGAGGTAGAGTAGGTCTTCTGCAACCCATGCTTGACGTAAAAGGCGACTAACGGGATCGGGTGGTCAGGCTCCCTGACTTGGTTGATGCATGTCATCGATCCCAATTGCGTGGATCGATGCTCATGATATTAATCACTGCATTGTCTGGAGCGCGGCGTTAAACAACAAACCCAACCAACCAACGATTATTTACAGACCTCGTCATATATAGCTGGAATATTACTGAGTGCGACGTTAAACAACAAAGAAGTATTGGTCTGGCAGGGATTATTTACAACCCGCCATGATATATTTACACGTGTAGATGAAACGTTACTGACTGTAGCGTTATACATCATTTACCTACAATGTCACTTAACAACACTCAGCATCTGTCAGTAAAGCAGTATGCAAAGTAAACGCCTGTCTGGTAGCCAGTGCCTGGCAACTTTGTTTTCTTTCTGGTAGTGAAAATAAGACCAAAGTTGTCCCACTGGTTTTCTTAATTTTCTATCGCCTGAACTATACTATTCTTATTCAGCTGTCAAATATGAACAAAAATTCTTCCAAAATGGCCAGTAGCTACACAATGGCTGATCTCTGGGATGTGGAGTAACAATAGTGGATTTTGTTTACTACTTTTTTGTCACTACAGTGACGGAAACCCGTTTGGCATTGACTCAAGACTGAATTTCTAACCTTGAAATATCATTTCCTTCTCTATAAGAATTTTCCTTGTAATTGGTAGTGTGAACAAAAACAACTGGCTACTTTAGCTATAGGTAGCAGTAGTATAGTAGTAAAAACGCTAATTTATAATATCATATTATACTTTAAAGATACTCATATATCTTGACAACCTGTGAAGATCCGGGATAGAGATCTTCAGCAACGCATGCTTGCTGTAAAAGGCCGCTATGCTTGTCGTTAGTGAGCATGGCTTTACGAAGCTTTTAGCATTATTCCAGCAATATCACGACGGGGGATATCAGAAAAGGGCTTCACACACTGTACCCATGTCGGGAATCGAACTCGGGTCTTCGGCGTGAAGGGGCGAACGCTTTAACCACTAGGCTACCCGACCGCCCCGATTGTCGTAAGAGGCGACTAATGGCCTCGGTTGATGCATGTCATCGTATCCCAAATGCGTGGATCAATGCTGATTATGTCAATTACTGGATTGTCTGGTCCAGACTCGATTATTTACAGACCATATAGGTGGAGTATTGCTGAGTGAGGCGTTAAACAACAAACATGTATCTTGGGAGTTCATTTATGGTAAAAGTATTACCTTTGCTTATGGTGTGTGTTGTTTAACGCTGCAGTCAGCACTGTTCCAGTTCTATCACCTGTAATCGATCCTGAGCCAGCCAATTAGTGGTTGATACCATCAGCATCGTCCCATGCATACCGCCAGGACACCATGACAGCAATCAGCCATAACAATCACCGAGTAGACCCTTCGATTTAGTGAGCGAGTATGGTTTTACCTGACTTTAAACATTCCAGCCACATGTGTACGTTTATCACTTTGGTGACAGCCACGGGCATGATCGGCTAGAAACTCGAATTCGAACCCGTCACTGCCAGATCGCTGCGCGGTTATGGGACGAATCTCTTCAGTGAAGTGCGTCGCCTTTGACCATCCGTGTACCTCAACGTGTGAAATAAGTTTGATTTCGATATACAATATGGCTCCGTTTAATATTTGACCTGCGACAGTCCATATTGTACGGAAGTGACGATAACACAACATACATGTAGATAACTCACATGGGAACATCTTTATCACGGTGACCTATTTTCTTAGATCGCCAACCATATCAGCTTTTGTGGCGATCAGATCCCATTACAATATTATTCTGGAATAATCACAGGGTCTAACTGCATGGGACCCTATTGTCTTGAAATTCACTCAATTAAAAGTGTAAGAAAGGAGGAGTGGGGAGTAATATGCCGCTTGTCACCCATTTGTAATTGACATCATGAGCATCGATCCATGCAATGTGGGATACGATGTTCCAACCAAGTCAACGAGCCTGACCACCCGATCCTGTTAGTCGCCTCTTACAGTTTTGTCATTAAGTGCTACACATTGGAAACATCTCTTCATAACGTACATACTTGTCTATGTTACTGTTTCGCGTTTCTTTTGGCGGTGAGTATATATAAAAAGAATCGGGTTGTCATAGTATGCGAAATACGCTACAGTCGGAAAGCGCACGTTAAATCTTCTATATCAGTCATAGTATATAACAATTTTAAAGTCGCTATGACATTGCTTCGGCCATGTAGCGAGTGGAACGGTCATAGACTTTCCCATTTTATCGTGAGGCATTGTGCTCACAGACCAAGGGTCCAAATCGGAGCCAATTTTCGCACGATTTTGATGCCGTATCTGCCTTGTTAATTAATCGACCCTCAACATGTTATAAAGTTGATCATACATGTTGACGCGAGTTTGTATGTTGTATTATCGACATCGTATAAGATATTGCATATCTTCGAGCCTAAATTGGTATGTGAAGTAAACAGGACGCGTGTGATGTCCACAATGCCCTGTGATGTCATTAAACATGACCGTCAAAATGAAAGAGTTCGACTGAAACAGCCAATTCACCATCACCTTGCAAGACAGGGAAGTGATATATTCTACCCTGGTATCCCACGTTGGCCCATCCCCTCACCATGGTACGGAGCCACAAAGGCTATATAATTCTGGACCAGGTTTACTCGTGCCCAAACTTAAAAACAAACTGGTTTTCTTTCATAACAAATATATAAACACTGCACAATTACCAAATACGTTCAGCATGAAAAATTATTTATGATCCACACAATGACCAATACTTTGTGTAAAATGAAGATCCAGGATATAATAGGTGTTCAGCAACCCATTCTCGGCGTAAAAAGGCAACCAACGGGCACGGGTGGTCAAGCCCGTCGACATGGTTGATGATGCATGTCATCGTATTCAAATTGCGTGGATCGATGCTTATCATGTCAATCACCGGATAGTCTGGTTCAGACTCGTTTATTTACAGACCGCCGTCATAGAACTGGAGTATTGCTGAGTGCCCCGTTAAACCAACAAACTTTGAAATACTGTTCAATCATACTAGGTCACCATGAAACGGGGGGGGGGGGAAGAACATTGTTTGATATGATATTGTAACCGAATCCATTACATATTATGGAGCATTGGTGTGATCACTGGAACGAGGGCAATAAAGGCCACATCAACGGATTCCCTGCTTACCTTTTGGCATTCCGAACCCCAATACTCTGAGTATGCGCCTGGGCAAATCGTCAGTCATCACAGCAGCAACAGGTTCCATTCCAGTGCTAACACATGTACCAGTTTGTGTTTTGTAACATTTTAAACATGAATACCCAAATTAGACACAAAGCAAGCTATATAAAAATAATCAAGTCTAGGTTCCTTGAATTCACATGAAACACCAGATGGAAAAGTTCTACTGAAACAAACATAATAGTAACGAAATGTTTTCAGTCTTAAGTTAAAATGGACTAGACATGCTTACTCTAAGTAAAAGGTTCAGCATGAAAAAGGGGCCCCAGGGGAATGAAAGGAGGTTGGCTCAGCTTTGGTATTAAAACAATAAATTACTTAATTGAAATATTAGAAAAACACTGCATTAACACCTAAAATGTACCTTTTGACACGTTTTATTCTTGTGATGTTTGGTCATGGGTTCAAAATAGGCGATGGATGAAAGAGTCTCGTTCTCATTCATATAAGGCCCTTATACCATGTCTTTTCAAATTAACAATGCAGTTAATATTACATACTAACAATCATAATCAACTTGTTCATCATTGCCAACAATCAGTCTTTTAGCAGATTTATTTGGTCATCTGCATGGTTGTAGATCGTTAAAATATTTGAACAGAATTGATATTTTTTGCAGTGTGGCTGTATGTTTCCATGTCATTTACAAGATCTCAGAAGTGGTTGCAAGTCCTAATGCGTTGTCCTGCCCAGCCTAATGCAACAAACTTTTTAACTACATACACCTCCAGATGCATTCACCAATAAACAGGTCTGAAATAATTGAAAACAGTTTTGTTGGATAAACAAAACACTTGAGAGTTGTGAAAAGAATTTATTCAACACTGAAAAAAAAATGATTAAAATTCGAACACGGACATAAAATGAGGTCCTCGTGGTCTGGTCAAGCCTTCTATAACACGATCAGCCTCATTACAGACCTCATTGAATACAACACAAATGGATGACCAAGCAGTATGAGTGACAATTCAGGTGAGCAGGTTCTCAGCAGTGCTTGAGAAACCATTTATCTTCCTACTTCCAACTGACTGGCCTCACAAGTTCATGCAAACATGACTTATTCTATACACAACCTTAAGCTAGACATGATATGTTGTGCTCAACACTTGAATAAAGACACATTATTTCTTTGGCTTGTTTATTGACTTAGTAAGAATGTTTAGTACAATCTTGAGCACAGGTCAAGTGAACATGATTATGACATCTAACTGAGGAAATGCAGCTAAATTTTACACATTATTCATAATAAGTCCTGTTATTAAAATGCAACCAGTTTGGAATGGCGATGATAGTATTTGCCCAATTCTAAACTATCTTGACAGTGAATGCATTTCCAATTAAACGTTTTCTATGCTTGTGATAAAATAACCAAGGGAGATTAACATGCAGTGTATGTCCCTGAGCTTTAAAACAAGGCTTAAATGTTCAGATCTCAGTTTAAACCCCATTAGAAAAATACAAACATGAATATATGTAGCACTTTCTCACAAGAATGTCTTTTGGCATTTATTTTGGAATATTGCTATTTGGAGCTGCCTCAATTTCAAACTTGTTTCACATGTATGGAACAAAAGGCAGGTTTAGATGACAAAAGTTGTCAATTCAATAACAATGTCATTTGTCAAATTTTGATCTAAAGCTTTCAGCACCTTCTGGGAAATTTGAATGCAACATTGCCAGACCAGAGCACATATCCTTGTTGAAGCAGATGTCTGGTCGACATGTTGCAAGACGGTGCTACAGGGAGTCTCCTGGTGGTCTGCCAGTCACAACAATAGAGCATTTGTTTCATTTATTTCACTCATCATCCTCATCATCGTCTTCCTCCTCTTCATCATCATCATCCCCTTCTTCCTCCTCTTCATCTTCTTCCTCTTCATCATCATCATCTTCACTCTTGCCATTTGACTGTTTTGTCTTCTTGGCAGCAGATGGTCCACCCTAGAAAGGAAACAGCATTTTGAGAATTCAGGGCAAGCTTTCAAAAAGTTCAGGGCATAAAAACATGCCACATATATTTACTACACTGAGCATTTGATATCATGACTAGAATGCTGCATTACATTAAATATTAAACATGTCACCAGTTAATAGATTTCCTAGCTTCAAAATTACATATGTTGCCAACAACCCACCTTTCTCCATTCTTCCATTGCCTTTTCATATTTCTTCTGCTCTTCAAGTGCACCTTTCTCGTATGGTTTCTTCTCGTCGTCAGTAAGTTTTCGCCATTTCTCACCAGCTAAAATATAAACAAATATATTTTTATTTTTATTATCAAAGCATGTAAATGTGTCACTGATGACACATGGCATATTTAGAATATTTATCAGTGGCTGAAATTAAGGATGTTCACGGGGTCCTTGAGATTTGCTTCAATAGTATTTGGGGCTAGGGACTCCCTATACCTTTTACTTTAACACTGGGGTTATGACAAGGAAACCCATGAACAATAAGTATTCAGCAACTCATGATTGTCGACTAACAGGATTTGGTGGTTAGGCTTGCTGCCATGGTTAATGCATGTATACCAATTGTATGGATCGATGCTCATATCAAATCACTGGATTTCTGGTCCATACTCCGTAACCTAAAGTCGGCTGTCAAAAAGGAATATTGCCGAGTGTGGTGTTAATAAACAAACTATGACGAGCACCCCTTTCATGCTTAACTTTAACCATTGTGAATGATATTGGATGACATCACAACACACTGAACTGTAAAAACAAGGATGCATCTAGACCTGCTCAGACCTCTATACTTGGCCCCAAGTCTGCAGCAAATGAGGTAATCCCAATTTGAATTAAATTTCCCTATTCCTCGGCATTCACAAAAAAAAAGAGAACAAAACAATAATATCCCTGTCAAAACGTCCATTTTCCTTTTAGATTATGTATTCTGCCAAAAGGAAAAGCATTTGAATATTTTTTCAACAAATAAACATATGTATTAATTTTTGCTCTTCTGGTGAATTCTTGGCAGCTGTTATAAAATGTGTTATAGTATTTAATCTGGATACCATCCATTTCTTTCACTTCTGCCCAAGTGATGCCACTCTAATAAAGGAGTACAAAATTGACAAAAACTTCACATATTAAGATACAGAAAAAGATTACAATTAATTACATGCATCACAGAAGTTTTTCATACACTAATATAGTTCATGAAAAAATATATTCACGATTGCCATACCTTGTCTGAGAATATCTTTGTGACCGATATCTTTGCCCTTGCATTCCTTTCTGTGGTCGGCAAGGAAGAGAAAGTATGCTGACTGTGGTCGCTTTGGTTTACCATCTTCTACCTTCCCACCAGTCTTACCTCCCTTAGGTGGTTTGTAATTTCCCATCTGAAAGAATAGTTTTTACAAAAATTACAAACTGTCACTAAATGCCCAGCAAAAAAACATGGCTCATTATTAATATTGATTGATACACTGGCTATTAATGACCAAGCTTACCAATCCAACCAGAATTCAATTCAAGTAGCTGAAGTCGCAGACTGAATTGTTAACATTGGTATCACACTGTTACTTAAGCAACTAGACTTCAGCTGTTGGCTTGGAGGAGATCTGGGCAGTCATTCAGAACTTTCAGAACTTCACAATCAGAGCTACCTCCCTTACATTCCCAGCAAATGTTTGTTACCAAAAGAATGTTAAAATATACAGAAATCCCACATTGTGGGAGAAGATACCATGAAAATACCAATGCAAATACTGTTCAAGTGCAGGATGTTTACGATATTTAGTGACTTTTTGTAGGTAAGTTTAGCCACTAGTCCAAACCCTCTAAACATCTAGGAAGCTCAGATCAAAAAAGTATATGTAAAGTCTACTGGAAATATATAGAAATTACTGAATTACTCAGTCAAAGCAGCGTTAGAAATTGACACTAGTCCTGTAGTCCTTGCCAGACTGTGCAGTAGTTAAGGTATCATAAGGACAAGTAGAAATTTGCCAATTTTAAAGGTATTGCTATATGTTATTATTAAGAACTAGTTGACTAAAACTATTAGTTAATACCACTGCAAAAACTATTCTCTAAGAAGCAATTATTTTATAAGGGATGTAATATATTTGGTGAGAATTTTACGACATGGTCATGTACCAACCTCTTTCTGATATCTCAACTTGTCTGTTTCTGCTTTGTCATTGAATGGTTTCTTTGTCGTGTCATTCATGTCTTTCCATAGTGCGGAACATTCTTTTGTGAATTCTGCAATCTGGAATGTACAAAAACATGGACACATTAAACAAGGAAATGAAGTTTGCATTTGTTACAGAATCTATGAAACTTATCCATAACCTCAAATGGAATCTAACATGCTTGCCAGTCTTAAAATTATTAAGATAAAACATATGGGAGCCTTATGATGTCTAAGAATCATATTTTCTACCTTTGATATAGATCTGCCTTCCTTTTGAGCCTTTTCTCTACAATGAGCTAGGAAGTAGAAATAAGCAGATGTGGACCTCTTTGGCTTGTTCAAATCCTTAACCCTCTTCCTCTTTTTGGGAGATTCGGCTTTCGTGCGACCTAAAATCAGAAACAAAACAATCATGGTCATAATAGGTTCCAAAGAGCCTCAATTCACTTGCATTTATGCGGTCTACATCAAAGCTGAAACACTTCCACAATTCAATGCATGCTGTTTTCGTAAACAAAAAGACAGATCAACTGTTGTGTATAGTGATTGTGAAATTATTCAGTTAAGGCATTCTGTCATACATCAATAAATATGTTTATCCAAACAAGTCACGAATAATAATAAAAATCGTGCAAAATTTGAAGCAAATATTTAAATCGAAAAATCGCGATGTTTTCTGAAGCTCGGGTCAAGATTTTACTCCTGCTTCTACAAACCTCGAGTTTAGCACTTATATTATGGAAAAACAAGCAAAATCAGCCATGCATGCTATTAGTCAACGTTCGAGAATACTTTCAGACAAGAATATCTATATTACTTCACGTTTAACACGAATTCTTCCCTTGGAGTGTGTAAACAAGCTTTGTTTACAAATCTGTTCTTGATGCTATCGCTAAATTTTATACCAATCTAATCCAAGATATTCCTTCACTACATAAAAATAAACAAAAAAATCTGAAAGTGTGTCTCGTTCTGACCACTTATTACCAAATACTAACCATCCAAGGCTGCAATAGTAAGAAATGACCCTTAGCAGGTCCCCACGCGGACATGGGATTCAAAATGGCCATTTGAAGAACAAACCAAGACAATGGAGCAGGTCGCCGGACGGTCGTTATCAAAAACTAAATTTACTACGTAGCGATCGCTGGTTTGAAAGCACTCGAATAGCACAATATTCTCCGATAGTAAGTGCAAAAATTCAATCAAACGATGAAGGACGGCATTGGAAATCAAGGTTCACTTACCCATGTTGCTGCTCTTCTTGTCTGTGATGCTAGCTGCAGTGCGTTAGTCTAGCCGGTTCAGTCTAGTTATTATAGCCAGCTTGCCATTCACGTGGTCTAACAAAGGAAGCCCGTATGGCCTTTCCCGCCAAAAGGGGCGCAACTCTGATTGGTTCACGGGCACCTGTCAAACTTCAATGCTTTGATTGTATTGTGTATCAAGTGTGAATTATATTTGAAAGTGCTGTCGGACTTTTCATGTTAAAGAAACGTAACACATTTAGGAAATTCTGTTCTTCTTAATGTAAAAATGATGTATATGGTGGTAATGTAAGCAGCATTTGAACGCATATATCAATTTAATCTGAAAGTGTTATTGAATGAGTGCTAAACCATTATACATCCACATTTTCCTCGCCAAATAGCAATAATCGTCAAATGTATTGGTATAAAATACCACACCAGTGAAAGTCACTTTATATTTTGGTACAAAATATCTGCATTTTCCGAAACAATTTCTTGAGGCCCAAAACTGGGTTCCCATAAAAGCGAAACTTGTAATGGTTTTTAGTAATGTGATACCCTTGTTTTACTGGATTTACAACATCATCAAATGTGCAATGAGAACCGCGTGCAATCAACATGTGGCATGAATGTTTATTGCTTTGACAACTGCCTATCATCCAGTGTAATACGCAGGGAGCAATTAGCAACTGCCACTTCTGTTAAACACGTGTTACATGTATTTTGCATGGACTTTTGAAAATGCGTGGTCTTTGAAACTGTGTATCTCAACATTCAGTTGAAAGAATTCATTTCGTACACATTTAATTATCAATTTATCATTTGTATAAAAATATTTCTCAAACTGGCATTGTGAGCAATCTTTATGCATAAAAGGCTTGATTTGTGACTTCATGTCAATGTATATTCGACAGGGTAATTACACCTATTTCAGTAGCGGCCCTGAACGAAATCGACGCCCAAATTGCAGGTCAGCTATTTGCCCTGAGGAATTCACTTTCTCTCTTACAAAATCAAAGCAGGGTTGGAAAGATGATATAAAGCAGTTTAAAAAACAAAGAGCGAGAAAATAGCTTGGAGTGGAAATGCCACCATGGACACCCTGCGTAGCCAGTCCCGCACAATAGACAATGGTCACTCGCCAAGCAAACAAAGGACCAGTCACGTGATCGAGACGCTTGGCGGGTCAGTCAAATCTCACACAGACTAAGCCCTTCTGTAAACAGCGCGTAAATCGCACGAAGGGATTCTGTGATGTCATGCTATCATTCCCGCCACGGATATTCAGCGGCCATAGAAGAATGTGACCTTGACATAATCAGGCCGGGTACTTGTAAGTCGCAAGTCGAAAGTTGTATTTCATTAGGTCAGAACCGGGTCAACAACTACTGACAAGCCCTTCAACCATGCATGCGATCTTGTAACATTTTAAACGTATAGATTGAAAAATAAAAACACAGACTTGTAAACAAACATGTTAACACTTTGTCTCAACCCCATTGACTCTGTACACTGTGATATTTATTGGTATGTTCAAGACTATGAAACATTATGTGATAATGATTACAATAATGATTTTTTTTCAAGTATTACATCGTAATCGAGACTTAATTATTACAAGTCACTGTCATCCATTCCTTATGCAGGCAGGAATACACCATGAGACGTTCTCACTTACAATAACATGAATGAGTTGGATTTGAGGCTGCTTTGAAATCTATCTCAGCTATATTACGACAGGTCAGTTTAATGTGAGAAGGGAAATTCAAAATGACACCAAGGTATACATGTGCAGATCGAAGGATCATAATTTGAACCGACAAGACAATTGTGTAGGGGACGCAACTCCGCGAGACACCCGTGCTTTTCCACCCACAATAAAGAAGTCCTCAATAATACTGTTTTATTACATTATACATGTGACTTGAACTTTTGAACGTCGTTATTTTAAAATCTTGTGACAAGACGATGGCGGTGTGGCAGAAGAGGGCTGGCC
Source organism: Haliotis cracherodii (assembly GCF_022045235.1). NCBI lineage: Eukaryota > Metazoa > Mollusca > Gastropoda > Lepetellida > Haliotidae > Haliotis > Haliotis cracherodii. The sequence goes on along the minus strand of NW_027266319.1, from coordinate 30,840,463 downwards.
TGTGCTCAGTCGCCTGAAGCCATTAGAAGACGTACAAGCTATAGTCTGTCGTACAGTCCCTAAACTATATTAATTGATTTGATTTAAAGCGTATACAATATTTACTATACAATATTTAAATTTAATTATAGTGATAAGTAAACTGCATAATACTGAAAGAACCTATATGTTGAAGGTTATGTTTATGTCATGGTATTATAGTTACGACGGAAAGATGTTCACGCAGACTAAAGTGAGTGAGTATGGTTTTACGCCGCTTTTAGCAATATTCCAGCAATATCACGGCGGGGGACACCAGAAATGGGCTTCACACATTGTACCCATATCGGGAATCGAACCCGGGTCTTCGGCGTGACGAGCGAACGCTATAACCACTAGGCTACCCGACCGCCCCTCACGCAGACTAAACAACACGCTGGCACAATAACATTTTGTGTAACGAACCTATTATTACACAATACTTTTCGCTTCTCTCGGGGGCAATTAAGGGGGGGGGGGGGGGGTGAGGCCCAGCTACATCCAAGCCGTAGAACTGAGTTTGCCAATGCATTGCAGGAAAAACGTCACGCAGATTTATTTCATGCACACAATAAACTATACGAAAATCTACCGGTTGTTAAAAATCTATCGCCTGCAGCACCTGGTATCCTTTATGTAAAGAAATACCCAGCGTGAAATCGATGTCACCGGAAGTGCTCTTGAGTAAGTATGGGAGACGATGTGAATGGTCTCTCAAAACAAAAGATCCTCTTTTTTATGTTGTATGTATGCCGCTGAGACCGCGAACAGAGACGACGCAATTTCCCGATGTTAGCTGCATCCATGGCAACACGTTGTTGGTCGGATAGATGAGATTAAAATGACAACAGGTGATAGACAGTGAGTGGGAACCGATGAAGTGATAATTAGGCTATTATAAGTATTCAGTGTCGACAATACCGCAAAATGTTCTATTGTTAAAAAACCCACTGACACATGGTCATTCCATAATACAAACAAACGTCAAAAAGACTTATGCCATATATTACCTAGATATACTACCAGAGAGTTATTAATGTTAAATTAATGATTAATAACCAGAGAGTTGAATCTATATAGGCACCGCATGGCCTATATATATTAGAGAATTGTCAATGTTATGAAATGTGGATCTGTCATATGCACAAGCTTCAACTGATAAACACGACTGGAACACGTTCTTATGGGGTAGAATAGATCTTCAGCAACCCATGCTTGACGTAAAAGGTGACTATGCTTGTCGTAAAAGGCGACTAACGGGATCGGGTGGTCAGGCTCGCTGACTTGGTTAATGCATGTCATCGATCCCAAATGCGTGGATCGAGGCTCATGATATTAATCACTTCATTGTCTGGTCCAGACTCGATTATTTACAGACCGCCGTCAAAAAGGTGGAATATTGCTGAGTGCGGCGTAAAACAACAAACCAACTTATCCCATGAACCATGAAACTAGTCTGTCTCACAGTCCCTGAACCTTATTATTTCCCCCTCGGCCTAGTCCTTTCTGAGCTACAAAAGCCCTAAATGAAGCAAGTCTAGATTTTCCATCTTAATCTTCCATCTCTCTGGTGCCCCCTTTCAATTTGGATGGAGTTATTTGTTTCTATCAAAATCATATATTTTTAGAGAATAAGAGTTAGCCTACCTTTGGCACACACTTTAACACAACTCAGGGACTGGGTGCCTCCGCCTCTTGACCCGTGAAGACCCGGGGTAGAATAGGTCTTCAGCAACCCATGCTTGCCGTAAAAGGCGACTATGCTTGTCGTAAGAGACGACTAACGGGATCGGGTGGTCAGGCTCACTGACTTGGTTGATGCATGTCATTGTATGCCAACTGCGTGGATCGATGCTAATGATGTTAATCACTGGATTGTCTGGTCAAGACTCGATTATTTATAGTCCGCCGTCATATACCTGGAATATTACTGAGTGCGGCGCAATTATTTTTCCGACATCAGCATGTGCTCAATTATTATTTAAAAAAAAAATAAACATGACGAACTGTATTCTTTCAACACTTTAATATTCCCCGGTTGTCTGCAAGAAAAGGGCACACTATTTCTGGCACGGCGGCAACTCACTATCTTATCGAATTGTTATCAAATTCTTCAGTCATACAAAGGTAACACTTGCAGGAAACGTGCATCAGTAATCACCAACACATCACAGTATTTGAGACCCTGCGTATTACAAAGACCAGACTTTGATGTTTTGGGACAGAGCCTATGACCCGACGTCAATTGGAGGCCAGCGTATATATTGGAAGCACGGCGTCTAATAGAGGTGAGGTGAGGTGAAATTGGGTTTAACGTGGCGTCCAAGATTATTGCACTTATATAGCGACGTGCATGCACGTGTGTGTGTGTGGCTGCTTGCACTAGTCCGGACTGATGCCGATTTATAGTGCTAGCCCACATGCCGCAGTTTAACATGAATACCCCACTCAGACACAGTATACTGACTCCGAGCCGACCAGTCCTTGTTTTAGCCCCTTAATGCCGAGCGCCAGACAGGGTAACAACAAGTACCATATTTAAACGTCTTTTGGTATGACGCGGTCGGGGGTCGGGGGTCGAACTACGGCCCTTCGGCTCTCCGGGCGAACGCTCTACCACTAGAGCTCGGAGACGGTCTACTTACACTACTCTCCTCCTATATCGATGCGTTTTCCTGGGTACACGATGTTTCAGATTTGTTGCAGCTCACCAGACCTAATTCATATACAAGACATTTAGTTACGTTCATATGTTTTTTAATATGTTCTTGTTTTACAACCTACGTGCATATATGATACATGGTAATGGTTACTCACTCGCTAAAATTGCCCTTGAACGTATGGAATGATTTGCCATGACGAATAAGTACCGTATTTCCTCTATTGGACGGACCGCCTCCGTGGTCTAGTGGTCTAGTGGTCCGCCTGGAGAGCTAACACAATAATTGTTAGTCTTAGTCCTTTGCATTATGTATTGTTTGAGACCATAATGACAATGCAAAGTGTTTTGTGTTGCGGAGTTATTCTATATGTAATCTTCTTGGGAGTAATAACATTGGTCGCCATTTTTGTAATAAATGTGACATGGTGTTTCCTAAAGTTTATGCAACGACCATGGCGGTGTTCCAAAGCATCGTAAGTTTTACATAGATATTCCAATGAAGTGCTGTAATCTCTGGAGACAGGGTCTCAGTGTGTGTGTGTGTGTGTGTGTGTGTGTGTGTGTGTGTGTGTGTGTGTGTGTGTGTGTGTGTGTGTGCGTGGAGAGGGTCTCAGTGTGTGTGGAGAGAGGGTGTCAGTGTGTGTGTGTGTGTGTGTGTGTGTGTGTGTGTGTGTGTGTGTGTGTGTGTGTGTGTGTGTGTGTGTGTGTGTGAAGAGGGTATCGGTGTCTGTGTGTGCGTGGAGACAGGGTCTCAGTGTGTGTGGAGAGAGGGTGTCAGTGTGTGTGTGTGTGTGTGTGTGGAGAGAGGGTATCGGTGTCTCTGTGTGCGTGGAGACAGGGTCTCAGTGTGTGTGGAGAGAGGGTGTCAGTGAGTGTGTGTGTGGAGAGAGGGTGTCAGTCAGTATGTGTGTGTATGTGTGAAGAGAGGGTGTCAGTGTGTGTTTGTGTGTGTGTATGTGTGTGTGTGAAGAGGTTATCGGTGTCTGTGTGTGCGTGGAGACAGGGTCTCAGTGTGTGTGGAGAGAGGGTGTTAGTGTTAGTGTGTGTGTGTGGAAAGAGGGTATCGGTGTCTGTGTGTGCGTGGAGACAGGGTCTCAGTGTGTGTTGAGTGAGGGTGTCAGTGTGTGTGTGTGTGTGTGTGTGTGTGTGTGTGTGTGTGTGAAGAGGGTATCGGTGTCTGTGTGTGCGTGGATACAGGGTCTCAGTGTGTGTGGAGAGAGGGTGTCAGTGTCTCTGTGTGCGTGGAGACAGGGTCTCAGTGTGTGTGGAGAGAGGGTGTCAGTGAGTGTGTGTGTGGAGAGAGGGTGTCAGTCAGTATGTGTGTGTATGTGTGAAGAGAGGGTGTCAGTGTGTGTTTGTGTGTGTGTATGTGTGTGTGTGAAGAGGTTATCGGTGTCTGTGTGTGCGTGGAGACAGGGTCTCAGTGTGTGTGGAGAGAGGGTGTTATTGTTAGTGTGTGTGTGTGGAAAGAGGGTATCGGTGTCTGTGTGTGCGTGGAGACAGGGTCTCAGTGTGTGTTGAGTGAGGGTGTCAGTGTGTGTGTGTGTGTGTGTGTGTGTGTGTGTGTGTGTGTGTGTGAAGAGGGTATCGGTGTCTGTGTGTGCGTGGATACAGGGTCTCAGTGTGTGTGGAGAGAGGGTGTCAGTGTCAGCGTCGGTGTGTAGTGTGGTGAGAGGGTGTCAGTGTGTGTGTGTGTGTTGAGTGTGTGTGTGTGTGGAGAGGGTATCAGTATCTCTCTCTCTGTGTGTGTGTGTGGAGAGAGAGTCGCAGTGTTTGTGTGGTGTGGAGAGAGGGTGTCAGTGTCAGTGTTTGTGTGTGTTCTCTTAGAGGTTAGTGTTCTGAATACATGCCTAGAACACAACATGCAAGTGTTACATTGCAAGAACCCGTGGAAACGTTCTAAATATACAGTAGTATTCTGGATCGACAACTGGAACTACCGCCGATCGAATGAAGGCCTTGGCTTAACGGTCGTATCCTACCGGAACTACGGTAATACATCGTACATCGGTGTCGACGAATTGGGGATTTGCGAGAGGGACAGTGTCAGTACTTGAAGACCATTGAATCGTCTACGACAGTTCTCCCAGCAATCACAAGATATTTTTCAGTTGACTTGTTTTTTATACCCACGTTTTAGTCTCATAACTGTTTACATGCCACATTTCATTACATTTAAGACCGCAGCCTAGCAATTAGTCTGTCTTACAGACCCTGATACATTTATATCAACTACAGCCCATGCAAGTCTATAATGTTTGGCAAGTCTAGCTGAAAATGAAGAGAATCACTGGGCTCCCTTTTTATTAGATTTTTATTTTCTGTATGATATGTTCATTTCAGAGACTATATGTTAGTCTACCTAGCAATATACAATTCAGTAAAATATGATACAACTTTATATATAAACTAAGCGGCAAAAGAAAGTATAGATAGGCAATTTGTAATTTTCCTAAAAACAGCGATAACTAGTGGAAAGTGGGTATTGGGAATATGACTGCCCAGGAACAGGTACCAAATAACACCTCACCCGAACGCGCCACCTTTGACGGCGCTCGTGCGGTGAAAAAAAATGGTGAAACAGGTTTCCCGCCGATGGCATAAACTGCACGTGCATGTTAGCTGTATAGCTCTGTAGCTGTCTGCAGGGTATAACCACACGTGATGAAAGCACACAAAAGAAATGCCACGACTGTCACGAGAGAGAGAGAGAGAGAGAGGTTGTACACCATTGACAGTAGCCAGGCTGATTATACGGTACAGGCAGACAGGGAGGACACAGGACAGGCCTAGAACCGGACGACCCCGAGTGACAACACCACTGGAAGACGGTCAGATACGGCTCATTCACCTGCGAAACAGATTCGTAACGGCGACGGCAGCAACAGCGTTGGGACATTCCATTAGCCAACGTACAGTACTACGACGACTTCGTGCTGCTGGAATTCGAGCGTATCGTCCTTTCCGAGAAATGGTACTGACTGTTCAACATCGACGCCTGAGACCTCTATACCTGGTGCAAAAACGAATGAAAATGTCAACTTTGCCAAGTCACGAGACAAATGTCCTATTTATCTTGTATTTTCGAGCTGATCTTTAATGTTCATAGAGTCAATCAGGAAGGAGGGCCGATAGGTTAGTCTAGTGGTCAAAGCTTTTGCTCTTCAAGCCGAAGCCCGGGTTCGATTCCCCACATGGGTACAATGTGTGAAACCCATTCCTGGTGTCTCCCGCCGTGATATAGCTGGGATATTGCTAAAAGCGGCGTAAACCCATACCCACTCAATCACTCACTCAATCAGGCAGACTAAACGTAGTTCCAACAAAAAGTGTCATTTCACCCGACTGAACTATCGATTCAGTATTTTCATATAAATGTTGCATTTCCACAGTAAGTACATAATAGCGATCTGTTATGATAACACGGGTGATGGTAATTGATCAATATAATTTTCCCATACTGACGATTTTACTACCTGCGTCAAAACGTGGATACCGTTCTTTATGGTGAAAACATACGTTTCCCTGCGATCCCTGGCACCATTATACCGACATGTGGTCTCTTATACTAATACATGATCTCAGGTAGTATCTTATACTTTCATCAAAAGGAGACAACTTTCCTGAATTAGAGCGAGTGAGTGAGTGAGTGAGTGAGTTGAGTTTAACGCCGCTTTTAACATTATTCAAGTTATATCACGGCGTGTCAGCTTAATGTGGGAGGAAAGCCCGAAGTGATGCAGGTCTCAGACGTTTACCACTTCGGTGAAACCCACGAGCACGGGTATGGTGCTGACAAACCTAGAAACATAATCGGGGTGAACCGGGATTCGAACCCACAATCATAGGTTTCTGGCGTGTCCAGGGACGCAACTCTGCACAGCGAATCGCGGCGCCTTAGACGACTGGGCCACCCGTGCCCCCTCCTGAATTAGAAGCATGATGATTCGAAAATGGAACATCCTGATATATTCTCTGATGCGCACGTAAAATCACCATGATCTGCCCGTGTAATCCCGGGCTTCCCCAAGTGAGGCGCTAACTACAGCCTTGCAAATATATTATATACAGGTCAGAAAAGTCACCTCACCGCAAAAACGATAATGTGTTGTAATTGCAAATTTTGTGACACAAGTAATAGACCCACCATAGTCACCAAGATACGAAGAGCTGTCTACAGCAAATTTCTAAACTTATTTTTTTATGCTCTTTTCACAAATTATCAAGTATAATAACAACTTCCATGTGATATGACAGCAAATGAAGTGAATTGCCATTTACAGAAATGTAATTTGAGAAATTGCTTTTGGCAAGTTTGGAATTTAAATTCAAACTGCTGAAATGTATATGTATATCTGACTTTTTAATTTGTGTTTTAATTAGAAATTCATAGCCTACATGTCATTGGTATTCCCAACGTATATAGCGCTTATTGTGTTGTTAAGTATGTCAGCTGTAATAATTTGTAGATTGCTTTTAGGTATTTGAAATACTTTTACAATGATTAAACAGCATGCCTTGGTTCGACAGTCCACACAGCACACACTTGTATTAGGTGGTTGTTTTGTTGTTTAGCCGCACTCAGCAATGTTCCAGCTATATGACAGCGGTCTGTAAATAATCGAGACTGGACCAGACAATCCAGTGATTAATATCATGAGCATCGATCCACGCAATTGGGATCGATGACATTCATCAACCAAGTCAGCGAGCCTGACCACCCGATCCCGTTAGTCGCCTTTTACGACAAGCATAGTCGACTTTTACGGCAAGCATGGGTTGCTGAAGATCTATTCTACCCCGGATCTTCACGGGTCCACACTTGTATTAGTGGGGTTGGCTTGGATGGAGCCGACATGCTGCTTATACGCAAGGAGCCCCTGTTATACAAAATCGGAATGAAATATTTGATGTCTATGGTCACACCTATCATGTACCATTGGGAATGAGTGAGTGAGTGAGTGAGTGAGTGACTCTCGTTTAAGTATTTCAGTCATATCGCAATGCGTCATTTTGATGTGGGAAGAAAGCCTGAAGTGATGCAAGTCTCTGACGTTCCCCACTTTGGTACAAGTTTTGATTGAATCATTATTTTTGTCGCTTTTATTTACAAACGTAATCCAAAATGGCTATCTTGTAATGAAGATTTATTTATTGAAACAAAATTGTATACACACGATTGTATGTGTTATATATTTCAGTTTTGATAAGTCGCTTGACGTCATGAAAACTGACATTAGGGAATGCGCTATCTACCTTGGCGATTACGGTCAAGTTCTTTATTATTATCACCTAGTAAAATGACGTTTTTACACGAAACCATCAGAAATGACGATCAACCTAGTTTGAGACAAATAAAACCGCCAGACATGGCTTGATCTTTGCCTTCAGGACGTGTTACGTTATCAGAAGGACAGTGCACAGAGTGGCGCATTTTCGAATTCTGGTCTCTGATGAACAGCCACGTATTTCCCACTTTCAAGCTCCAAGAGTCTCGCCAAGATCACTGAACATAAAGGCGAGCCTAACCTCGCCAGCACCGTCACCCATCACCCATCTAACTGTGGACATATCAAGCCTACCAAGGCCCATCTTGCCGTGGTTCAGGGGCGGTCGGGTAGCCTAGTGGTCAAAGCGTTCGCTCGTCACGCCGAAGACCCGGGTTCGATTCCCGACATGGGTACAATGTGTGAAGCCCATTTCTGGTGTCCCCCGCCGTGATATTGCTGGAATATTGCTAAAAGCGGCGTAAAACCAAACTCACTCACTCACTCACTTGCCGTGGTTCAGTCTCAACTGAGAGTGAGAGAACGTGACTTTGAAGCCGAGCTGAAGTAAACCATGCTAACTGTGTTCGGGGCTCTGAAGTTTCAGGTCAATTCTTTTCCAAACGATAAATATGTTTACTTCCACGAGAATAAAATGCCAGATAACGAACCTTACACCAGAGGCATCTAAAACATGCATCCTAGGTAGACGTTGGTGCTCTACCGGATACTTGTGCATTTGATACAACGTTTATTCTATGATGTAATGCAGCAACATCTGAACCATGATCCTGGTCTCCAGTTAGCATCTTGCGCGTGAATAGGTCTTCAGCAACCCATTCTTACCGTAAAAGGCGACTATGCTTGAATCAAGATGGGTACAATTGATACTTGTGCAAATTTTTGTAATGAATACATTTGTTTGATTCAGATACAGATTGAGACCAATTTTGTAAATATAACTTTTTTAGTCTTTGTGTCAATGATCTAATAAAATAATGACATTGTATATTTTCTTCACACCATACATAGCCATAATCAACGGAAAATAGAAAGTCTTTAACGTCTGTTACCCAATTTCGTTTTCCATTTTTATAAAAGAGTACATGTACCATCATATTATAACATTTGTTCGAGAACCTATACGATGGTATATTCAAGAATCTTAAGAAAGATTTCATTACCTTTATATACTGAACACCAAAAGAAACGCGAAATCTTCAAGTTCCTATTTGATATGGGAAATGGTTGTGAAAACGGTTGGCTGCTATGGTTCCATTGTAATGGGCTTTAATTGTTTCAAAATGACCAGAGTTAAGGGCAGTGAACTCTTAATCCACAGCGCTCAAACGCACCGACGTTGAAGTCAGTGTGGGATGGATACACACGAAATGCACGCGCTGCTTATGCCTCAAAAACTGTCCATGAAGATGTTGTCTTTAAAAGACACGAAAGTGTCACTGTGAATCATTCATTCATCAATGTCAGTGACAATGCCACGACTGTAACAGATCGATCGAGAGAGAGCTATTGGGCAACTTCAAGCTGGTGAGAGTGTTCAGAGAGTTGCAAACACCTTTAACGTCCACGTTTCCACCATCTACCGTCTGCAGGAAAGATTCCAGACAACCAACAGCACCAGAGACAGGCATCGTACCGGCAGACCACGTGTGACAACACAACGTCAGGACCGTCACATTCACAGGTCACATCTGCAAGAACGTTTCCTGTCGGCCAGTGAAACTGCTCGGAACGTCGGTGGAAACCACGGTAGGGCTGTAAGTTCCAACACAGTAAGACGGCGACTTCGTGACAGAGGGATTCAGTGTAGGCGACCATCACAAGGTCCTGTTCTCACTCAACGTCACCGTCTCCTGAGACTACAGTGGGCCCAAGCACGCTTGAATTGGCGTCATCAGCAGTCAGTGGAGAAGAGTTCTGTTCTCTGATGAAAGTCGGTATTGTGTTGATCGTGCCGATTGACGTATGGCGACGTTGCGGTGAGCGCTATCATGACCAGTGTGTCCCTGAACGGAACTCGTGGGGTGGTCCTAGTGTCATGGTTTGGGGTGGAACAGGGTTAAATCAGAACGTTGGAGCTGGTAGGGGCAATGGTGTCACTGCTCAGCGTTACATCGATCAGGTGTTGAGGCCCCAGGTTGTACCGTTTTTTGACAGCAACAGAAGACATGGCAACTTCCAATTTCAACAGGATAACGCTCGTCCGCCAGGATTACTCAAGCCTTCTTGCAACAGCACAATATCAACACCATGCCCTGGCCGGCTCTTAGTCCTGATTTCAACCCTATTGAACACTTGTGGGATGAAGTGCAGAGACGTTTGAACATGGCGCGTCCGAGGCCAAGGACAGCTGCACAGCCCGATGTTACCATCCTGCAGGTGTTCCGTCACATCCCCATGAACACTATCAACCATCTTATTCACTCCATGCACAGACGGTGTGTCGCGCTTGTGAATGCAAATGGGGGCCACACCAGGTATTGAGGTGTACACATACTTCAGTTGACTTCAGCATGGTCACGTGGTGTTGTGTTGACGGATACAGAAGATGTCTGATGTCCAGAGAACTGACTCTTTCTTATTGCTAATGAATTGTGTTGTGTCCATCATTATTATGTTTATACCAGCTGAAACAAAATACATCATGTTTCCTATACCTTCTTGATTCGCGTTTCTTTTGGTGTTCAGTATATTTGAACATATACTGAGCAACAAAAGTTCCTGTGACATTGAATAAGATTTAATGCAAAGTTATGTTTTTTACCAAATCTGAAACAATTTCTGTTTGTAACAGATAAAAGAATCCTATAATTGTTCAAATAGTTTACATAAAAAAACATGAACATGCCAAAATGTCAATTTACAAATCAATAGCGTGTGTGTCCACCTCTGGTTGCGATGCAAGCAACACAATTTCGTCTCGTGGAATGGACCAGGCGTCGCACAAAGTCGTGTGGGATATCTGTCAATATCTGCTGGAGCGTGTTTCGAAGTTCCTGGAGTGTCTGTGGAACACGTGGTTGACGTCGAAGGCGCCGATCCATCTCATCCCACATGTGCTCAATTGGTTAGAAATCAGGGGAGCGAGCCGGCCAGGAGATGACATTCACGTTGTTTTGTTGAAGAGATTCCTGAACAAGTCGAGCAATATGAGGCCGGGCGTTGTCATGTTGAAAGGTAATGCCTGGGCCATGAGGACGCAAAAACGGTAGAACAACAAGGCCGATGATCTCGTCGCGGTAGCGCTGACCATTGAGATTTCCCTCTACCACTATCAAACGGGTCCTCTGTTTTGCTGTAATCCCACCCATACCATAACGCTGCCGCCCCCGAACCGATCTTCTTCGTTGACACAATGATTGACGTAACGTTCACCTCGACGTCGGTACACTCGAATCCGTCCATCGCTGTGGCTGAGGTGAAAACGAGACTCGTCAGTGAGTAGAACTTGTCTCCACTACATGGCCGTCCAGCGTAGACGCTGTCTGCACTACTGTAGACGTGCTTGAGAGTGGTTTTCTGTCAAAATGGGACGTCTGGCGGGTCTTCTGGCGACAATCCCTGCACACCTGAGGCGACGACGTACGGTTTGTGAAGATATTCGTCGAAGGCCAGGGATGCTTCTTGCAGTCACTGTTGCTGGCTGGAATCGATTTCGTAGGTGTGTTGTTCGAATTCAGTTGTCTTGTCGATTATTGGTTACGCGTGGCCAGCAACCCCGAGGATGGTCTCTGACTGCATTCGTCTGTTGCCAACGTTGCCATAAGCACCAAATGGTGTTTCTGTGGACGTTAACTTTTCTTGCAACATCACGTTGACTCGATCCTGCTTCAAGCATACAAATGGCTCTCAGACGCTCATTTTCGGACAGGCGTGGCATTTCGTAATGTTGAATAATTGCGTGATTTTGTTGTTTTTCTGAGTGGTTGTGGTCAGCATGATGCTAAACAATGCATATGGAATCCCGTTAACGCACATGTTTTTATACCCATTCTTGGGTTGTGAAATGCACGGGGATTGCATAAAAGTAAACTTTTGCATGGAATCCATGATTTTCTGTAGCAGGTGCGTTTTTGTGACTTGATTCCATACATGTACTACAATATTGAAAACCAAACTTTACTTGTTTGAAAAATACACTAAAATATAGGTGTCACGGGAACTTTTAATGTTGAGTATATATATATACAATGGAAATCTGCCGTAATCGCCATATACAATAACATTTGGCGTTTTTACCTTAAACACCAAGGAATTTCTTGCAGGCATATAAACGTACTTTTTCTATTGTTTCAAGCTCACTGAAAGAACTCATACAATTTAAAACATCAACTGTTTCACATCAGCTGAGTAGCGCATTTTGTCAGTCAACAACGACGTGTACCATGTAGCACGTGAAGCGCGTGTCTGTGCTGTTTCTTCTACCGTTGTGCCCCCCTCCGTTCAAGATGTCAACTTGTACACATAACAGCATGATAGTTTATTAACACCTTTTTCCAGTGATGGGAATAAAAATAACAAACAGCAGATATTGTTGGGTACAGGGTATTCATTGCCGTTACCGTGATGACATTTAATAGATTTTAATGTTCCCGATTTTGAGTTATTTTGCAATTTATTGTTCTCATTTGGGGCCAACCAGACAGTAATTCAGTTACCCGAAACTCCCCCTCAATCACCGCTAATGGAGACGAACTAGAGCGTAAGAACATACTCCCAACTGTCGCAATTCCTTTTCATGTGCCGAGATTTACTGTATGTTATCCTTAACCTAACATGATACTGTCGAGATAATTGAGCCGAAGATGCGTTAAGGATAATTTGTCAACGCAAACGATTTAACCGATCCAATTATTTTGTTTGGTCCTTGTGCTATGATCACGTCGTGCGGGTAATCACATTGAGGCCAGGGCTGAGGGCACAAACACTCGAGACTGTCTTCTGGCTATTATCTTGCTTCGTGGGCGGGTGGAAACCTGTATATAGCACCTAGCACTCAAGACCAGTATCCCCACTTTTGGAGACAGCGTTGGTTTATGTAGTCCCGTCTGTGTGCAACAATCGATATTCATAAAACACAGTCTGATAATGTCTAACACACCCCGCGGGGATGCCGGTCTAGTGTGAAACAGATGTAGGTTCTAAGTAGTCTTTTCTGGTCCTACGGAAGGGACCAGAATGGATCTTGTTTACAGGGACTCGGTGACTTGGTTGATGACGTGTCATCGTACCCCGACGGCGTGGGGTGTGGCTCGTCATTACGCCCCCTGGGTTGTCTGGCACAGACTTGATTATATACCGTGGCGTCCGTCCGTCCGTCGTCCATCGTCCGTACGTCAACAATATATTCCAACGACTTCTTCTTCTGAACCACTAATTGGAAATTAACGAAATTTGACTGGAAGCATCCCTAGGTGGTGGGGATTCAAAATTGTACAAATGGAAGGGCTGACCCCCAAGGGGTTGAGGGGCGGGGCCAAATAGGGGTTATTTGGCGTTATTGCTTTAAACGACTTCTTCTCTGGAACTTAGAGATAGATATCAACCAACTTTGGTTGGCAGCATTCTCCGGTGGTGATGATTCAAAATTATACAAATGGAGGCGTTGACTCCCATGTGGCTGAGGGGCGTAGGAGATAGATATCAACCATATTTGGTTGGAAGCACTATCCAGTGGTGAGGATTCAAAACTGTACAAATTGAGGCACTGACCCCCAAGTGGCTGAGGGGCGGGACGAAACAGGGGTATTTTGGCTATATTGCTTCAAACAACTTCCTCACTGGAACTAAGAGATAGGTATAAACCATATTTGGTTGGAAGCATTCTCCATTCGTGGGGATTCAAATTGGAGAAATGGAGGGGCTGAACCCTACCCCCACCCCCGGGGACTAAGGGGCGGGGCTAAATAGAGTTTATAACTTGGACACAGCTAAGATCCCCACCGTATAACCATATGTACAATTGAGAGTATAATGAGAGGAATGCACATATGCTGCCAGGACTGGCCCTTCTGTTCATCTGTCCGGCACTCCCAAAGGAGTTAGAACCTTGACCATAACATGCAAACCGATATTATCCCCAACCTATAATAAACAGATACATTGTATACATTTGTTTGTTATGAAGAGAGTAATACCTTTAATATGATTTATCCTGGATCATAACATGGAAACGGTTCAGATCTTTATGCTACATTTGTATCCAGAGAAATACACGTTCATGCTGTCAGATTTGCCATCCACCCATTTTAAATGCTGACAGTCAAAATTACGAAATATTTGCAGTATTATTTACATGTACAATGCAAATGTATATTTTGTCATGATTGTGTAAATATCCAGGTGAGCGATACAGGAACTATTGGCCTTTTGTTTAGAGGTCGCCTTGGTATGGTTTGGATATTGTTGACTTCGGTGTGAGACTATTTTACAAGTAGTTTTAAGGATATTGCACGCAAATACTCGGGTTTATGAAACGGCCGTAAAATACTCACGTGGCGACCATGAAATATATGTTTGTTGTTGAACGCCGCACTCAGCAATATTCCAACAGTGGCTTGCAAATAACGTAGTCTGGACCAGACAATCCATTGATTGACATCATGAGCATCGATCCATGCAGTTGGGATACGATGCATCAACCAAGTCAGCGAGCCTGACCACCCGATCCCGTTAGTCGCCTCTTACGACAAGCAAGGGTTGCACAAGACCAAATTCAACCCGGATCTTCACAGGAGACCATGAAATAAAGAGGCTGTGTAGGTCCAGCTGTCTATGCAAACGTAAGTGATAATCAACTGCTACTCAGATCTGTCTGATACCATTTACATTAATAGAAATACCCGATCTCATTAAAATCATATCTTAGTTCTCGCTGCCGCTAAACAAAGATCTGAGGACATCCAATTACGGGTCGCGTCAGAGCGAGCTTTCGCGAACTTTGACCGACCACTGAAATGACTAACAAGAAGACGACATCAGCCAATTAGAAAGCAGCTTTCTCGAGCTTTACGGCACTCGTGTCAAGCTGGCGACTTCCATTTCAGACAAGGCTGACACAGTTCTCGATTAAAATTTGGAAAACTGAACAAAGGAACATTCTGGAATCTCTAATATATGGTTGAGATTGTATGGCAGTGCTTCCCACGTACTGTTCAAATGTTTATCCCACGGAGGCGAGAGATAGACGATAATTTTGACGGAATCAGCCGTACGGGCCGTAACTGTCGTTCGGAATACCCTGTGTTAACGTTTTCGAGGTTGCATGATTAGAAAACTCTTTCCAACTGTCACTTTCATGATCTGGTAAGCGAAGCTTTGATTGATCGGATGAAAGGTGACGTGACCTGTAATGGGATGTCCTCAGATCTTTGTTTGGCGATAGCGAGAACTGAGACCTGGTTTTAATGAGATTGTAGAAACATCACTCTCCCAAACCAGTTTTTTCAACGTCTGCAAAAACATCAACGTGTGTTTACATGTTATGTTAAAACACAATGCATTGAATGCAGAACGATTTCCCTGTAGAGACGATGCCGTTTGGTGTGACGTGGGTGGGAATCGGACCACCGAACCGCTCTCATTTAGACATGCAGAAGTCTTAAGATGCGTCCGTAAAATATTCATTGAGCGATGTTGAATCACCACTTAACATTTGTTTGTTCAATTAATTTGTTAACAAACCGACAGCTCTAACAGTTTGCACCATGTCGGTTTAGTCTCACAGAATCAGTGAGTGAGTGAGTTTCGATTTTACGCCGCTTTTAGCAATATTCCAGCAATATCACGGCGGGGGGACACCAGAAATGGGCATCACACAATGTACCCATGTCGGGAATCGAACCCGGGTCTTCGGCGTGACGAGCGAACGCCTTAACCACTAGGCTACCCGACCGCCCCTTTAGTCTCACTGACCATGAATGGATATGTAAAGGAAAATGTCAATTTGTTGTTTTAGAAACAGAAGGAAAATGAAAGTATCAGATTTGAAACCTTTGAGAACCCATACAACCAGAACCATCCTTTTGCAACCTTTGTCACGCACGCACGCACGCCATGTACACCTGATTAACTCTTCCCGCACCTCACAGCATGTCATCGAGGGTAGCATCAGAAGCGATGTGCATTTGTACGCTAAGAAAGAGCATGTTGTAAACTGGCGGGCAAAAGTACGGAAGCCTTTTAGGGCCATTTGTTTTACTTTTTCTTTTCTTTAAATTTCAAGATTCTAAGTTGAAATTTCAAGATGCTAAGTTGAAATTCAAAATGTTATGTTGAAATTTCAAGATATATGAGTTGACATTTCAAGATACTAAGTTGAAATTTCAAGACATTAACTTGAAAATTCACTAAAAAAAAATGGCCTTAAATGGCTTCCGTACAAAAGAGAGTATACACATAAAAATTGATTTGGCCAACACAAACGCTATGAGAACGGTACAAGGCTGACCTGATGTGAGACACTCATTGTGTGGTATCGCCTCTGATATTCGTATCCAATACGTCACCATTGAATAACATGGGTGTCTTCTTTCTACTGCCCGGCAGTTTAGTGACAGTAATGCCCCGATATATCAACAGCACTTGCCCACTTCCCTGTGCCAGACATACCTTACAGTTACGTAGAGGTTAATAGTTCACACCATCATCTCCATAACAAGTCACACTGGCCAGGAAAGGGGGCCATTTTGCGGTAAACTCAGTGTGCAAGACGCAGTGTTATAGATATAAGGAGGATGTAGGGCCGACAGTGACGTCAAGAGCTGTCACGACGACACGCGTTGCATATCTGGATGTATGTAATATATATATTGATAAGTGTCGCAGAAAGCTATCATTCCTCGTCAACGTCCAGGGAGCGGAACGGGGGTACAGCCTGGCTAATAGCACAGAACCCAGCGGGAATCATGGGTTACAGGAGGAAGTTACGGAAGCCTTTTAGGGCCATTTGTTTTTTAAAATTTTTTTCGATTCTATCTTGAAATTTCAAGATACTAAGTTGAAATTTCAAGGTACTAAGTTGAAATTTCAAGATATAGAAGTTGACATTTTAAGACTAAGTTGAAATTTCAAGATCCTTTCTTGAAATTTCAAGATACGAAGTTGAAATTTCAAGAAGCAGAAGTTGAAATTTCAACTTGGTTTCTTGAAAATTCAAGAAAGTATCGAAAAAAATATAAAAAACAAATGGCCCTAGAAGGCTTCCGTAGGATCTTGATATTTCAAGATTATTCACTTATTCACATATTTTTACATCTTAGGATGTAAACTTATTATCATGAAATTTGAACTTAGTGTCTTGAAATTTGAACTTAGTGTCTTGAAATTTCAATTTAATATCTGGAAATTTGAACTTCTGTATCTTGAAATTTCAAAATAGTATCTTAAAAAATTTAAAAAAACAAATGGCCCTATAAGGCTTCCGTAGGAAGTTCCGGGTAGACTGTACAGGCTGCAAACAAAGTTTTGATCATCTGAGCCAATCATACACAGGAGCATACACTGAGTATCCAATAAACCCATGCGAGTTTATCACGAGTAGGTCAGTGCCATTTGTGGACGGTAATAAGGTTCGCACCGATGAGGAACCACTGCATGTAACGATACAAAGATAAAAACATAATTGGATGAAGTCTTGTGATGTTAGGCATGTTTGTAGTCCCTTTAAAGATAGCACAACATGTTTTTCCTGCGTGTGTCTGGGGGATTGAATTGGCGTTGGAGTGGTCAGGTCGAAGAAGTATGAGGTCACGAATGTCGGAAGAACACGCTTATTCTTTGGTCGTCAACGTTGATTAATTGTTTGTTCTTTTAAAACTCCTGAAATATATCTCATTGAAACTGATTCAGACTATCTTTAGTGCTATTGAAACTCTGTTTAATACGTTTGTTCAAATGTTTAATAACGGATATCGACCCGTGAAGATCCGGGATAGAATAGGTCTTCAGAAACACATGCTTGCCGTAAAAGGCGACTAACGGGATCAAGTGGTCAGGATCGCTGACTTGGTTGATGCATGTCATCGTATCCCAATTGCGTTGCTCGATGCTCATGATGTCAACAGCTGGATTGTCTGGTCAAGACTCGATTATTTACGTACCGACATCATATAGCTGGAATATTGCTGAGCGCGGCGTTAAACATCAAACAAAAACTTTATCAAACAGCGTCAAATGACATCATGTGCAGACTGACTATTTCAGGCATCAGCTGGTCATTCAATTTGGGGCATCGATTGCACTGTTTCACTGGACTCTACAACTTCTGTTCTTCCCCTAGACTAATAATCTATTCCCGACAGAGGCTACTATTTATAACAAAGCACCAGAGATGCATGGACACAAAATGAATGCATCTGAAAACTCGCTGTGCTCTAGAATATTTTCCTCGTAATTGTCAAAGCAAAGTCGGTGCCCTTCTGCAGTTGGTCTATTGCAGGAAGAAATACGTTTGAAATACAGAGTTAAAAGACTCTCTCTTTTGTATTGTAAGTAGTGCAGAAACCCTGGTATGATAGGTTCGGAGCATCACAAATGAACGCACGCACGCTCACGTACTGGGAGCAAGTGGACAGTCGTTACAAATGTCGTCCTCATGTCAACTGATGCAAGCTCGTGTAATGGCAATGAGTTCCACCAGATGACTCCAATGACATCAGACAGCCAACTTGACATGACTCGATGAACCGATCGCCTCTCGGGCGCCCGTTACAAACACAGAACGCCTTGAAAGCAGAATTCTAACTCGGTATGTTTGTGTTTATAAATGCCATATAAACATGATTTTGGAATCGGCATCTTATCGTTCCTTATTATCGATCTAGGAGAAAGCTGCTCACTTTATCGCCTGGTTGCTCCACGAGGGAACAGTTTATGGTCGAACAATCAGCTTCGAGTGTTGTTTGTTTGTTTGTTTGTTTGTTTATTTGTTGTTTAACGCCGCACTCAGCAATATTATATGACGTCGGTCTGTAAATAGTCGAGTCTGGACCAGACAATCCAGTGATTGACATCATGAGCATCGATCCACGCAATTGGGATACGATGACATGCGTCCACCAAGTCAGTGAGCCTGACCACCCGATCCCGTCAGTCGCCTCTTGGGTTGTTGGAGACCAATACCTACTCGGATCTTCTATGGAGGACAAGCATGGGTTGCTGGAGACCAATTCTAACCCGGATCTTCACGGGTCTCGCTCTCTTTAACACAGCGTATTACAACCCAAGAGCAATAAATATCATAACTGCGTATCGGCCGTGTAACGGCATGGCATCCATCATTATCTGTTACGATAAGTTAAATGATTGACGTTATCCTCCTACATTGTCTCTATGCGTAATGTGAGAATGGAGGACTGAAATGCTTTTTACAAGTCTGATATTGAAAAAGACTCTCTAAATGACTTCTTGATTCAAAAACATCCTGACATATCCCCAAATGACATGTTTTTCCCCCAAGTTCCGACATAGTGGAGTCAGATAGTACAAGTTGACGATTGTTGACCAGACATTATATTGGGCCGTTGACAGATCGAAAGGGAAGTGAATTAATGATCAGGACAACGATACGTCTTGGTAACCAACGTCAGTAAAACTTCTGCCCATGCAGAGTGACTTCATTCTCAACCATATTGTGTTTACAGGGTTTGCAAACTGACAATATACCCCCATGATCTTGTCCTCTTGTGGTCTAGTGGTAGAGCGTCCGCCCGGAGAGCGGAAGGTCCGGGGTTCGATCCCCGGCAGCGTCATACCAAAAGACGTTAAAAGGTGGTACTTGTTGTTACCCTGTCTGGCGCTCGGCATTAAGGGGCTAAAACAAGGACTGGTCGGCTCGGAGTCAGTATACTGTGTCTGAGTGGGGTATTCATGTTAAACTGCGGCATGGTATCTCAGTGAGCTAGCACTATAAATCGGCATCAGTCCGGACCATTACAAGCAGCTACACAAACACACACACGTACATGCACTTCGCTATATAAGTGCAATAATCTTGGTCGCGACGTTAAACGCCGTGTCACCTCACCACCACCTCACCTCTTGGGTCCTGTATTTTCACTGCCTATGCATGTTGTTCTTTTGTTCGTCAGTGTATCAGTGGAATCACCGCTAAAGCTTATGTCTTCATGAGAAAAAGAAAATCGTTGTCAATCACGGTTGTAATATAGTTTCAAATAATTATATTACCAAATGTATTTTACAAAATAAAGGGTTGCATTTCCGACAATATTTCAGGTATGTCTGCAAAATAAATTTTGGCCAGAAAACACAAAGGACATAGACTGGAGCTTGAAGTTTGGCGTTTATCTTTCGACTGTGGCGCCACGTCTAATGCGTTGCAACTAACGAAGTAACGTCATGATAGTTCTGCGAGGTTTAGAACAAAGCTTTGCAAGGTTTGTTTCATTGTCCACGGATGTTGACTGTGTGACACACGTCCAATGGCCCTAATGTACGACTCAATATCCATGTAAAAAGTCCTGTTTGTGTATACAGGAAGAAAGGGGCGATGTATCTGCTGTCCCTACACTGACAAGGAAACACATCGTCCTTTGATCATCTGGAAAGCATCTGTAGTGTGATTTAACGGAGTTTTCTTAAAAAATATATCAAGATTTTAACTTCCACAACACATTGCTTCTAAGTTAGTTTTTTGTTGTCTGTCCTTTCTCAAATCAAACATATCAAAAGTCACAATAGCTCTTTATAATATGTTTTGTGATTATCGTTAAAATATTAAAATCCTTATGTCGATCATTATTAATTTTGAACCGAGAAAGGACTCGTTAGGTAATTTATCAATTTATAGATTGACAGGTTTCCCAAACCACACACATATGTTTCATATTTTTATTGTGATATGTGTTTGTGTTGCTAAACGCACACGATCTATTCCACTCAAAAGAAGTTAAAGAACACACGTATATTTCTTTCGACTACAGTTATAATGACATGGTTTGTGGGTATTGCAATACACAGTCTTCCAGTTGTGGCTGTCTTGTTTTTACATTGTCTCGAGTCGTGTTAATTTCTGGATTAACGTTTCACATCCCCACCGGGTTGTCTATGGAAGTTTTACTGACGTTGGTTACCAAGACGTATCGTTGTCCTGATCATTAATTGACTTCCCTTTCGATCTGTCAACGGCCCAATATAATGTCTGGTCAACAAGCGTTAATTTGTACTATGTGACTCCACTATGTCGGAACTTGGGGGGAAAACATGTCATTTGGGGATATGTCAGGATGTTTTTGAATCAAGAAGTCATTTAGAGAGTCTTTTTCAATATCAGACTTGTAAAAAGCATTTCAGTCCCCCATTCTCACATTACGCATAGAGACAATGTGGGAGGATAACGTCAATCATTTAACTTATCGTAACAGATAATGATGGATGCCATGCCGTTACACGGCCTATTCGCACTTATGATATTTATTGCTCTCAGTGTGTTAGAAAGAGCGAGACCCGTGAAGATCCGGGTTAGAATTGGTCTCCAGCAACCCATGCTTGTCTCCCCGAGAAGATCCGAGAAGGAATTGGTCTCTCGTAAGAGGCGACTAACGGGATCGTGTGGTCAGGCTCGCTGACTTGGTTGATGCATGTCACTGAAGCTAAGTTATTTTCAAGGCTGCGGTGGGTAAATGTACGTGACAACACAATATTTCCCTCCAAACAGCCAAACTCTCAAGATGGTGGGTGGACTCACTTCACTGTTCTCACCACTCATTGGTCACCAGGGATCATGTGATTAAAGTAAGCAATACATCGGCTGTTTTAGACACCAACAAAATGGCAACAAATGGGAACAGCCAGACGCCATATTTATTTATAATATTTACTGTTGACACTTGGTGGTTGTAACACTAATTGGTTCACTCTTTCTGTCATTAAACAATTTATAGGGCAGGCTTTCTAATCCAAGCAGCATGCTGAGGGTGGTCCTAGATAAACACCGGTTTCTTTATATCAGAGAGAAACATCAACATTTATCTTGCGAATTACATTTTCCAGATATTTCCCTTTGAGTCATTGATTGATACATATTTCTAAATATTATAGTCTAAGATTATTTCTTTTCATTAGATTAAGTAAACGTCTGTAAACAGGAAGTTGATATCTGTTGTGATCACATAACAGCATCTCGCACGCTGATTGGTAAAACACGTTGTCTGCTTTGCCTGCTTGCTTAAACTGTTTAGAGTTGTGCGTACTTTTTGCTTTTGGGCTTGACCATCCATCAGTAATTTTCGCTCTGTTTTCATATTGTGTGTGTGAGTGCGCGTGTGTGTGAGTACCACTTATGATACATTGTCAAATACGAGAACTATGGAATCCTGGAAGGGACATTGTCGCCCTTACAAAAACAAGCAATAAGTGTCAGAATTAACCAAACCGCGACAATGTGACAATATGATCACGCGCCAACGCGACATTTTGGACATTTGTCGCGTTGTCGCGCTTTGAATAATCTTTTTTTATTTAACCAAAGGACGATAATGCGACAACGCGACATTTTCAAGGTATAAAATGCGCGACAACCCAACAAGTTGATAATTTCGCGTTGGCACCCTTTTCGATTGTGAATTAATCTACGCTTGTGCGGAAATGGTTATACACATTGCATTTCTATTTAATTTAGAACAAATGATTGTATTCCTTGTGGCCTTTGCCAAGTCTGGGTGCAGCTTATTATAATCCAAACGAAAGAACTGTTTAAATCCAACTTTTCAGTAAATGGTAGGAATAATTATCCTTATAACATCCTTATAACTTTTAAAGTATCTTTTGTCTCTCTTGTTATGTTGGTGCCAAGAAAGATGCTGTTACTCCATATTGGTTAAAGCTTGGAGTTAAGAGACAGTCAAGCTGAAACCATCTCTGTCCCGTGTGTCATTATGAAACTGGGGGCACGGGTGGCTTAGTCGTCTAAGGCGCCGCGATTCGCTGTGCAGAGTTGCGTCCCTTGGGCACGCCAGAAACCTATGATTGTGGGTTCGAATCCAGGTTCGCCCCGATTAGGTTTGTCAGCACCATACCCGTGCTCGCGGGTTTCACCGAAGTGGTAAACGTCTGAGACCTGCATCACTTCGTGCTTTCCTCCCACATTAAGCTGACACGCTGTGATATGACTGGAATACTGTTAAAAGCGGCGTTAAACCAAACTCATTCACTCACTCATTATGAAACTGATAATGATCAGCATTGTTTTGTCCATGTGACAATGCATCAAATGTCTGGATGCAGGGATTAACTGTCAAAATGTGGAAAGAACATTTCAGCCTAACAAGACCTTATTTCTTATTAGATATCAAATAATCAACCTAATTTTACAAGAAACATTCCACTCTTCAGTGAAAATCAGTGACATTCGGGACATCTCTTGTTTTGTTAGAATCTCTTGTTGGACAGCTGATAGCGTCGTCCGCAGGCATAGGCATGTCTGTGCAGGCATAGTTTTGGTGGGAAAAGATATCAATTACAGCATCCAGCCTCATCCTATAGGCTGCGCTAAATTTAACATGCACGTTCGGTTCCCAATTAAGTTTTTAGTGCGGTTAAATCTACAATTAACCTTGATCTACATTGAAAACACAGTGTTTGTATCTCCTAATTCCAAATGTTAGTGGCTAAATTAATGAAAGTTTGGAAAGATAATTTAGGTAAGTGAGTGAGCGAGTAGTGCCTTTAGCAATATTCCCGCAATATCACGACGGGACACACCAGAAATGGGCTTAAGGCATTGTACCCATGTGGGGAATCGAACCCGGGCCTTCGGCATGATGAGCGAACGCGTTAGCCACTAGGCTACCTCACATTACCTGAACAGGTAATGTAACCGGGGAAAACTGAAACACCATTCCGGATTGCCCTTGGTCCAATGATGAATCCGATTGACAGATCTGAGATTATGGCATCTTCAGCTTGCACTGTTTAGGTGAAGAGAATACACAAAGACGACCATGTTCGTGTATTGCGTCATAACAATCTCACTCAAAGGACGCGTTTGTAGCTTATAACACGCTTTGCTTTTCAAAGGACATGCTTGTAGCTTTTCACGCGTTTTACTTTTCTAGTCAAAGTATCCCAATCCTCTTTCGAACATTATAATGTGTACGGATGTCTTAACCTTCATAATACACTTTGATCATATTTTCCGGAACAAAACTGTCAGATTCCTTCTTCCACAGTGCTCTCTAAAATAGTGTTAGGGGAATAAAAACATTTCTATATTCATATCTCCTTTGAGTGTTTGGTGCATGTAACAAGTTATTTATCTGTATCGCTAATATCTTTGTTGATCATGATCGGTTCATCTCCTCTTCTTGATCAACACATATTTTTTAACACCGGAAGCTCCATTTATCAACAGCATCTAAGAGTATTAGCGGCTTGGAAATATTGATGGAAAATTATGCTACCTGCTGAGAATATAATGCGAGTCTTAACTCTGATAAAAATAAGTTACAACAACTTGGAAAAAGTTAGATGTGTATTTGACGTATGTTTCTGGATATCTGTTGTAGGATCTGATCCAAGAGCAATTTTGTCTGATCATTTAATCTTTTCATCTTAATGAGAATAATGTCTGCATTGGGATTGGTCTTAAACACTATCGTACACACACCAGAAATTTAATTAACTTTCGGAAAACATGAAGAAGCAGTTATCACAATGTGATCCCGAATTTAATGACAAGTTCCTGTAATTATGGTTCGTTGATGTTAACCTTACTTCAAATACAGTTGGTATTAATCAGTGTTGCTCAGAGTGTCACGTGGTTCTGTTATGTCCAATGGAATTATCGCCAGATAATCGGGACTGGTTAATCTCTGGCGTTGACATTTTATATTGTATTACGGACTAAGAATTTGAAGTACAGAATATACTGTTTGTCTGTCTTTATCGACCTATCATGTCTCATAACCGAGCATTGCATAGCTACACAGAGAATAGTGGTTGTCGAAGTTGTCTTCCAGAATGAACCTTTTACCTCATCATGTGACATTCTAAATATTGACCAATTAGACTGCGATCTCCTTTAAACTACTATCCAACAAAAATCAATAACCAATTGTCAGCATATATTTCAGTTATTCAACATTGGCGCCAGGAAATCATGAATATTACCAGAGCGTACGTCTTGGGACCTTTGTCTTCCCTTCTCTTCAGCCTAGTTCGTACAGCTTCATCGTCGAAACCGCTTTATCGGTGTTTCTAGAAGGGAGCTAACTCCGCTTGCCTAATCTAAAGTTCGAGATGCATTCGTCACCACTCGCCTCTTTCCGTAACCTGCGGCTTGTCCCGGAATAACACGAGTTGGTCACGAATGTTCGAGGTGTTCCCCACATTCGAAATTGTGTTGAGAATATCTACTACGTAAACAAAGCCGTATTTAGAACTACTATTGTGTCTATTTTAAATAAGTATTATGACTTTTAATTGGATAAGGACGTACACGTACGTAGACACTTCAGCAGAACTCACTTCTACGAACATCACAACACTAGGTCGGGGGATCATTAATATTCATGAGTTATTCCTTTTATGGAACAAGTTCTCGGAAAGGTTTCGAGGTAACTGGCTTGTATCATGTCCGAGTTTGATTCAAGTGTAGAGATATTTTCAGGCTCATATCGTCACCGACATTTATGATTAGATTGATGTGTTATACTGGAAAGAGGGATTGAGTGGTATTGCCTCTGTAAGTTTAATTTGAAGTAGATGCATGTCATCGTATCTTAGTTGCGTGGATTAATGCTGATGATATCAATCACTGGATTGTCTGGTCCAGAATCGATTAACAGACCGCTGTCATATAGCTGGAGTATTGCTGAGTGCGGCGTTAAACAACAAACAAATACAAATAGATCTTGCTGTGTACTATTTTTGCAAAACTATTATGGAACGAGTGTGGTCAGCTATAATGCCGTTATTCAAACATCAAAGACTTTGTGTACTTTTCGTGGAATTAACGTCCCACTAAATGATTTACAAAGACATTTCCCATCAATATTACAAAATGAATATAATATATATTGCTACATGTCCATGCAAAATAATTACCAATGTGAGCCCACTAAATGACCTTGTCAACCCACTGAAGCACAGCAATTTATATAAATTGTGCAATCACTATCATGTAAAAAGTGGGCCCACATTTAGAAACTACATTATCAGCTCTAATTATACAACCCAATGAAGGTAGGCGATATACAAATGTGGGCCCGCTTGGTTAGATCACCATGGAAGACGGGGGAAATGGGCCCACATTTTAGAAAATGGTTATCAGCACTAAACCAATCTGAGAAGATTTACTGATGGAAAGATAGATATATAATGCATTCAAACATTTTATTAAGAATATGGTTTACCTTCTGGATACGATGGCCATTTAATAGTTAGACCAACAGCAACGTACAGCGTGACTGATGCCATTTCTCGCAAATACAAAAACAATGGCGATAGCCCCCGTTTGAGAATAGAGTGACCTCCCTTTCCAAATGTGAACCCAATATGAACCACTGATAATGCTCCATCTATATTGACGTTGACTATTCGCACATCCACTCTCCAAACTGTATCTTACAAGTTCGTACACCCACTCTTCGAACTGTATCTTACAAGTTCGTACACCCACTCTCCCAACTGTATCTTACAAGTTCGTACACCCACTCTCCCAACTGTATCTTACAAGTTCGTACACCCACTCTCCCAACTGTACCTAACAAGTTCGAACACCCACTCTCCCAACTGTATCTTACAAGTTCGTACACCCACTCTCCCAGCTGTATCTTACAAGTTCGTACACCCACTCTCCCAACGCCTTACAAGTTCGTACACCCACTCTCCCAACGCCTTACAAGTTCGTACACCCACTCTCCCAACTGTATCTTACAAGTTCGTACACCCACTCTCCCAACTGTATCCTACAGGTTCGTGCAGCTCCATCTGTTTTGACGCTAACCAACTATCCCAAAATGTTCGTATTAGCTTCATAATCTTGAAGCTGCTTGTTGTCCTTTCAGCACGAACAAGAATAATCATGTCTATCAACAGGGCGTTGATCGTCGTTCGTTCTGCCACCATTCCAGATTCGAATATACAACCCATAGAGATATACGAGGGTTGATTGCTAAGTTCAAAGCCTCACGTGGAAGGAATTACATAACCTTGAAATCTATTGTAGTGGACATTACGTGATGTCATAGAGGTATATCTACAAGAACTTGCAATTTGTATACCCAAAGTATAATATGCAGACCTTTGAAAAATGGGCAAACTCGTGATCAAGAACTTGACACCAAAAGCCATCCATGATAGTGAATACGTAATGACGATAAATAGCTGTAAAATAATTTCGGGCCAAACCCTTCCTTCCTGGGGGTAGTGCATCGTCTGACCACTCCTTCCTTCTCTCCCCTATCTCACACCTTGACACCCTTTAGAGCCTTGACCATACCTCCCACCACACCCAACAACCCATCCTGACGTCCCAAACGAACCCATTGCCTTCTCCCAACCACCACTCAACGGATTTCACCATGCCAAGCAAAACCAAAAGGAAAAGCTAAAATTCATCCAGCGGAGCGTGTGTAGCTGAAAGAGTGTAATCGTTTTTTGCAATGGTGTGTCACTGCAATGAGAAATCTTTGAGCAGGGCGTGTTCCTTTGAAGACTCATCATAAGTCCTGGCTGTTGAGACACCAGATTGTGAATCCTCGTCTCTCTGCCGATGAACGTCTGAGTTACCTTGATGCAGTGGGATTCGTACCTGAGACGTTTTGATATGCATTTTGCTGGACTGGCAGTCCTACCTGCAACAGCTTCCACGCCAAACTGCACCACCATGAAAAAAGGCAGCACGAGGTGTTATACAGAACAGAAAACGTGTACAGAAAATAACACAGCAGAAAACAGCAGCAGTAGCACCTGATACATCAATGACACGTATGCTGTTAAGAAGTCGAGCCAAGGAGAAAATTTCATCAGGGACATTGCCCTCATCCCTTCACATTCATCACCATAAATAGAGACATCCAGCCACTTTAACAGCAGCAACATCAACAACAAGAACAACAACAGCGAACACCTATCATGTCTCGACGTTTGGTGCCATGAAGATGAAAATCAAAGGACAATCAACCAGTAGTGTTGTCTAAGCCATTCCAAAGAAGCGCTGGTGCCTACCCAGGTTGGGGAGACTCGACCAAACTTGAGGATCCCAAGAAAGGAGCGGCCGTCGCCCTAAGTGGATTCACTTTTAATAAACAGGGCAAGGTCAGGGATAGTGTCATCATGAGTCAACCCTAGAGAAAGATAGGCAACACTGCCCCAGGCGTGGGCTTATCTTCGCTCAAGAAGACGTTGCCTCCTACATTGACACGATGGCTCTAAGACACCTATTTTGATCTCTGACATCCTGCGGGGTATCGTGGCTTGCATTATGGCAGGCAGCTGGACGCAAAGCTAAAGATTCTGGGACGTCCTCAAGGCCGACACAACGCCGGATTCATCAATGGCTGAAAACCCAGGACACGTATACATCGCACAAACCTGACCGGCGATCGTTTCCCAGGAACCATTACCATGTGGTGGCGTGGATGACTTGTGGCAAGCGGGGACTTGTCCCATCTCAGTTAGACAGACAAAGGCATCGTATTTGTCAATAAACCTTTCAGGCGTACATGAAAAAACGAGGGATCAATTTCTACACCAGTCAAAACCCAGAAGCTAAAACATCAGTGGTAGAGCGTTACCAAGAACCTTGAACAACCGTATGTGGCATTATTTCATAAACCATGGAACATGTCAATACTTCCGGGTTTTACTAAAACTGATCCATGCCTACAATAATTGGATACATCCTACAATTGGAGTACGCCCTTGGATGTCCATTCCAACACTACTTTGGTTAAAATTCGTGTCTTGGATCATATGGAACAACAACTGCAGCAGCAGCACAAACACCATCACAAACAACAAGAAGACGAAGGCATCACCAAAACAGCTACTATTACCCAGTTCCCGAGTGTGTCTAAACAAACCAAAGGGACGTTTTACAAAGCTTATCTTCCCAACTGGACGACTGAATTGTGTACTGTTGGCCGGGAAGTGAAGGGGCATGTCCCTTCTGATCCCTGTTCCTCCTGATCCCTGGCCATTTGGTCCTTAAATAGAGCTCCCCTGTCTCAACCATCAGTTGTGCTCTGGACATCTTGAAGAGTGAACCCATCCCACGGTTATGTCCTCCTCACTTGGTAGGAGCAGCAGCAGCAGCAGCAGCAAGCAACGTTCACCAAGCTGGTGTTGCTTTGACATGAACTTACCTGGAAGTAAAGTGGTGCTTTTCTAAAATATGGTGTGGTCATCATGAGTATGATTCAGTTGGCTTTGGACCACGGCGAGAAGCAGTTGTGGACAGCCTTGTTGGCGTGGGGTATTGGCTCCCACAACCCACATCGTTATGTTCTACGCCTTTAGCCACAAGAGCGTTAGCTTCCTCCGCATCCAATACCCCATCCGTGTCAAGTTACGTCCCTTAATGGTGTCTCATGATGTCTGTGGTGAATACATTGATTTCCATAACGGACTTTTATGTGACATTTCCAAGTGATGATATGCACTTTATTTCTAAATTCTGAACATGTTTAAAGGTGTTTACATGTTTGGATGATGGGGATGTTGTGTTTAGGTAGTGTTTAGGCTGAGGCGATAGCTTATTACATGTGTTTAGACCCTACACTTTACGTGTTTAGTTAGAACACGCTATATATGCATACCGTCTTGTATTCGTTTACATTCCTAAAAGATATTTTACAGTGTGGATTAAGTAGTGATTTAATAAGTAATATGTACTAATCTTCAGTAACTTCGTACAGGCAGGATAGTAAATTCGCTGTTTACTAACAGTCTGGCCGCTGTCACTAATTAAGTTAGTAGAATTCACTAGGCTTCCCAGTGTGGGGGAATTCAAGGCAATGCACCAATGCACAAATCAACCGTAGCCATGGATTTAGTGCACGAGTGGGGATTTGAACTTCAGCACTCATCTGTTTCTCCTGATCCCCAACCGGTACCAAATTCGACTCGAACGATGGCGGCATACAACTGTACTTTTGGACAGCAAAGAGAGAGACTTCTACGAGTCTTGGATTACATTCCTCCAACATCGTCGGTAAAAGTGTAACAATATGGAAGGGGATTTTGTTGAAAAATAAATAATTTAATGTCTTAAGGTCAAGTATTTCTATGCGAGGCTCTGAGCTTATCAATCACGCCTCATTGCTCGACCAGACTCATATATATTTCATCCCACTAGGAGACAACCGGAGCCTACTATATAATGTTCACTCTGCAATGGCTCTCTGATATGTGATTTAGTGTCTGTTCGTGATAGGTTGTGGCATTAGCTTCACATTAGTGAGCGAATGATGAGTTTAATGCCCCAGTCAGCACCATTTGAGCTTTATCACAGCTGCCTGATCTGAATCGGGTCTAGAATGATTAGCAACGATCCACGCCATCGGTGGACCAGATTTCTAGAATGTTTAATTTGAAGGACTTGAGGGGGGGTGTTCGGCTACTGGATTGCGTTTGTTACACGCTGGATATCACGTCGAGGGTACAAAACAAAGCGGCTGAAAGCATGATGTGCTGAAGTAGTGAGTGGGCTTAAGTGTTCTATGAAAACAGCATTGTCATGTAGATATATTTAGTCCTTCTTTGAAAGGACAGACGTTACTTCAAAATGTTAAGCTGGAGATCGAAAGTTCTTCAAAGGAAGTATTCAGTCTTATTGAAAGTTCGCACCCAAAGGAGACATAGGCACAGGCATGCTTCCATTGTTTTTGCAGGTGTCGGTTAAATCTTTATTGACATCGCCATCTTGACTTTATTGTTTTTTAGACATTGACGTAATTACATATGTGCGCGCTGACGTGCTACTGAAAGGAATAGTTTCACAGTTTCATATTGTGGGGGATGGGTGGGTGTGTGTTGATGGAGTTTCCTTGAACCTCTGTTTCTCCACTGTTTGATTTTACGAAATCTCAAAGGCAAGGATTTAAAAACCAATGTGGGATAATCCAGATGGTACCGTTCTGAGCGCAGTAGTGCAGATTATCAGATTATCCACTGTTTGATTTTACGAAATCTCTAAAGCAAGGATTTAAAAACCAATGTGGGATAATCCAGATGGTACCGTTCTGAGCGCAGTAGTGCAGATTATCAGATTATCCAGATTTATGGATACGAATAATGTTCCTCTGTTTATATGAATAATGTTCCTCTGTATATATGAATAATGTTCCTCTGTGTATATGAATAATGTTCCTCTGTATACATGAATAATGTTCCTCTGTAGATAGGAATGATGTTCATCAGTATATAGGAATAATGTTCCTCTGTAGATAGGAATGATGTTCATCAGTATATAGGAATAATGTTCATCTGTATATAGGAATAATGTTCATCAGTATATAGGAATAATGTTCCTCTGTATATATGAATAATGTTCCTCTGTATATATGAATATTGTTCCTCTGTATATAGAAATAATGTTCATCAGTATATAGGAATAATGTCCATCTGTATATAGGAATAATGTTCATCTGTATATAGGAATAATGTTCATCTGTATATAGGAATGTTGTTCATCTTATATAGGAAAACGTCCAAAACAATATCATCCGCTAAGCAGGATTTCCTTACTAACGTGGGTCCAGAACACCGAGTTTTCAT
The DNA here is from genome assembly GCF_022045235.1 of Haliotis cracherodii. NCBI lineage: Eukaryota > Metazoa > Mollusca > Gastropoda > Lepetellida > Haliotidae > Haliotis > Haliotis cracherodii. Next base: position 30,808,756 of record NW_027266319.1, on the reverse strand, counting down.
AATTCACAACACACTGAATGCAATACAAATGCTGGTTTTAGATATTTTATGTATAAGGCAACAAGCATTAAAAAAGGTTCAACAAACAAACACTTTGAGAAACATTGCGCGAAGCAAAACATGGAACTCCATCAGCTTTGTACGTTGAAATGTTTATTGTTCCCATGCCTGGATGTCCTCCAATGTATTGCTCCAACATATAACCATGTCCTTCAGATGATTGCCTTTGTCAGACAACTGGTCCTATATACAACAATAGTCTTCTCTCGTCAGAAATGTCCCCAAGGATAAATAAAAAAAACTCCGTAAAATCTGAACTAACAAACCAGTTGGTAGATATACCAGTATGTATATACAGTCAATATATCACACTCCCTTCATCTCCATCTTCATCTCTCTGATACATTCATACTACGTGACAGGGAGAAACTCATCTTCTCGGCCAGTGTTGGTGATGGCACATTTCAAAGGGCCAAACCCCTTCCCATAATCCAAAAATCTCTGCTTTAAGCAGAGTCCATTGACACGAGAACATCTCGCATATTTTATGACAGTTATCCTATGGGAAACGATCGTCAATATATCATGGGTTTGTTGAAAATACGTTCCTCCATGTTGCACAAGAAATATTGCCATTTGTGCGGTGTGCGATGTAATCAGAGCGTTGATTGGTCAACTCGCTGGTTACTTGGTCGAACCAGACCGTGGCTTGATTCGGTAGTTACAAACAGCGGCCACACTACGTTTGTAGAAAGGAACGTGTATACGTGTGTATTTAAGATATAAACGATGAGTGGGAGGTGTTGAATCGTACAACAAAGCACTGCATGGGGGATAAACCATGAGTGTCGCTGCCCCGAGTGGTATATTCTCCCTTGAGTGATTTATTGTACGATAAACAACGACCACGACTCGTTTATTTGTTATATGAGATATGAACATTATGTACAGCCTCTTTAAAGATGTTGGTAAATTGTCACATCGATTATCTATACCTTTTCTCCTACTACCAATTGTCAAATCTATCCCGGTTTTGGATGCGATAGTTCGGCCATCGCGTTTACCTGCATTGCCCCGCTACATCTATGGGGTAGAACTCACTAGACACTCCCCTCTCAGAAAAACATACGACGTCATCAAGTTGCGAGTGCGAGTTCGATTCTCCAGAAATGACGTCATGACAGAACAATGTTTTATCGTGAAAAAAACAATACTTCGTTCTTCGTTGTTCTTTGCGATTTATAGCTTAGCTATCGTATGTAAACCTGTAAAGTATTGACGATGTTCGAAAGGTCAGATACACACTCATAGACAAAGTTACAAGGTTACCACAGGCCAGTTCTTGCATCAGTAATAAAGTCTTAAAGGCGGGACCCTCTCTGCCAAACACGCTAGCAGGACTACCGTGACCTCTCCAATCAATATTCCATCAATATTCACACTTGATGAAGTTGTCCATCTGGTAGTTCCAGGGTTCCAGCTATATAAGTGCCAAATGTCACCTAGGCCACATATGTTGTAGGCAGAACCTGGTTAAAGGCGGCCTCTTCGCGGTACATAGAACACAATGACCAATGTAATATCACATGAGAGATGAGTCCATACAAATCTAAAACAAATCCCACATCAAACTCTCACAAATGAGTTCTGACATATGGACATAAGTTGTTTTTTTTCTATCGCGTTAGTGAGTAGGTTTTGTAGCAATGATCCAGCGATATCTCAGCGGAGCACACACAAGGTTCGGACACATTACACAGTACCCATATATGCAGAATCAAACCTGTAGTTTCCACGTGACGAAAGACTGTTTTACCCATAAGGCAACTTGAACACCCGTTTCCTGTCGACGACATCAATGTTATGCTGTCTGTCCAAATCTGTACATGGCCTTTAAGCTACAGTTTCACACCTGTGTCGATGTTAATGTGAAGCAACTGTTTCAAAGCGAACCACCGAAGCGAATCGTAAGTACGTAAATCGTTTCGTGGAACCTGTTTACAGAAAAACTTCAGGAATAAAAACCAGCCTGCGAACTGGAGTAACCGGAAGTTGACATGTCGCTGTTGTCCACGCTTGTCATTCCCACAGCTCCTTTGGTGTTTTCTTGGCGGACGATTGTATCAGCTGACTTCGCCTGCGACGAGTGGAACATCTCCTGTTTGGGGACACTCTCCAGTGCGAGGTATTCCTGCATGGGGAAAGATATGTATCAACGAGGTTCTATATATGGAACCGACAGCACTATGTCTTTCTGAGGGTTTATATGCGCCCGGAGGCGTAAACAAACTAAAAGACGGAATTGGGGTTGGGGTATAACGCCGCTTTGAACAGTGCGTCAGTTATGCCAACACGTGACAGTTGTTTTGGAAGACAGCGCAACGTGATAAGAACAGACGTTTTACCACTTTGGTGGAACCAATGATAATAATGGTTCTACTAATTTACCTCCGACATCAGTGAGTGACAGAGTTGGGTTTCACGCTGTAGTTTCGCCAAATGTGGAAGGAAAGCAAGACTTAATAGAGGACATGAACCTTTTCGCAAGAGTACTTGTATGGAGCTGACAAGGAATGGCGAGGGAGTATCGGGATTTGAACCACGACTATAGGATCCTGGTTTCCCCAAAGGGACGCAACTCGTACAGCGTGCAACAAGTGCAGCGCCTAGAACGACTGGGCAACACAGGGCCCTCGCAATATTCAGGTCCCAAATGTTGCTGCTCCTATCATTAACACAATGGAGTAAATTTCAACTCGTAAACTTCACGGACGAGTCTCCAAGGAAATATCCTACCTGTGAACAACAAAACTTACCCGCTCTGCAACTCCAAGAAGCAGCTGGTCAAGAATCTCAGTTAGTCTGTGGAATGGCGGCCTCTGTCTGGGATCTTCATTCCAACAGGCATTAATAATTCCATACCTGAAGCAAATATAGTGTGACGTTGATGCTATGCTTACATACTCATCAGTTCAGGCTAGGAAACTTCACATTGAGTCTCGTTCATCGCGACGGGGCTTAAGCTTGTGCTTTTATGATTAACTAAAAATGATCACATTTAGCTCCCTCTGTCTGGAGGTCAGGTCTGTCTGGAGTGTACTTACAGTTTGTCTGGACAGTCGGTGGGTGCGTCATGCGGAGATCTGTCTGGAGTGTACTTACAGTTTGTCAGGACAGTCGGGGGATCCGTCATGCGGAGGTCTGTCTGGAGTGTACTTACAGTTTGTCTGGACAGTCGGTGGGTGCGTCATGCGGAGGTCTGTCTGGAGTGTACTTACAGGTGGTCTCGACAGTTGGGGGATGCGTCATGCGGAGGTCTGTTTGGAATGTACTTACAGTTTGTCAGGACAGACGGGGGCTGCGTCATGTAGAGGTCTGTCTGGAGTGTACTTACAGGTGGTCTGGACAGTCGGTGGGTGCGTCATGCGGAGGTCTGTCTGGAGTGTACTTACAGATGGTCTGGACAGTTGGGGGATGCGTCATACGGAGGTCTGTCTGAAGTGTACTTACAGTTGGTCTGGACAGTCGGAGGCTGCGCAATGCGCAGGTCTGTTCGGAGTGTACTTACAGTTAGCTTGGACAGTAGGGGGCTGCGTCATGCGGAGGTGGGGGTGGAGTATACTTATAGTTGGTCTGGACAATCGGGGCCTGCGCCATGCGGAGGTCTGTTCGGAGTGTACTTACAGTTGGTCTGGACAGTTGGGAGGCTGGGACATGCGGAGGTCTGTCTGGAGTGTACTTACAGTTTGTCTGGACAATCGGGGCCTGCGCCATGTGGAGGTCTGTTCGGAGTGTACTTAGAGTTTGTCTGGATAGTCGGGGGCTGCGTCATGCGGAGGTGGGGGTGGAGTGTTCTTACAGTTTGTCTGGACAGTCGGGGGCTGGGCCATGTGGAGGTCTGTTCGGAGTGTACTTACAGTTTGTCTGGACAGTTGGGGGCTGCGTCATGCGGAGGTAGGGATGGAGTGTACTTACAGTTTGTCTTGACAGTCGGGGGCTGCGTCATGCGGAGGTCTGTCTTGAGTCTACTTACTGGTTGTTTTGACAGTCGGGGGCTGCGTCATGCGGAGGTCTGTCTGGAGTGTACTTACAGTTTGTCTGGACAGTCGGGGGCTGCGTCATGCGGAGGTGGGGATGGAGTGTACTTACAGTTTGTCTGGACAGTCGGGGGATGCGTCATGCGGAGGTGGGGATGGAGTGTACTTACAGTTTGTCTGGACAGTTGGGGGCTGCGTCATGCGGAGGCCTGTTCGGAGTGTACTTACAGTTTGTCTGGACAGTTGGGGGCTGCGTCATGCGGAGATCTGTCTGGAGTGTACTTACAGTTTGTCTGGACAGTTGGGGGCTGCGTCATGCGGAGGTCTGTTCGGAGTGTACTTACAGTTTGTCAGGACAGTTGGGGGCTGCGTCATGCGGAGGTGGGGATGGTGTGTACTTACAGTTTGTCTGGACAGTTGGGGGATGCGCAATGCGGAGGTCTGTCTGGAGTGTATTTACAGTTTGTCTGGACAGTCGGGGCCTGCGTCATGCTGAGGTTGGGATGGTGTGTACTTACAGTTTGTCAGGACAGTTGGGAGGCTGGGGCATGCGGTAGCCTGTTCTGTGGAGCTCCGACAGGTGGTCAGCAGGCACTCCGGGGTAGGGGCTACCTCCAAGGGTGGCGATCTCCCACAGAAGGACGCCAAATGACCACACGTCACTCTTGTTGTTGTACTGACCCCATAGTAACGCCTCCGGACTTAGCCACTTGTAGGGGAGACGACCCTGTACAGGACAGAGGGAAGATAATGCTGTTATTAAATACATCAGGTATGTTCAACTCCGTAAACTACGCCATCGACGTCTTCACCACCAGCATCAATACGTCACGGTAGACAATGACATGTTGACATTAACGGGATTTGATGCATCAACATCGATGTCAAAGATGACAGATGACAGCCCACGTTCCTGTTCTTCAGAGTGGGTGAGTATGGTTTTACGCGGCGTTTAGCAATATTCAAGCAATATCACGGCGGGGCACAACAGAAACAGAAATATGGAACCCGGGTCATCGGTGTGACGAGCGAACACTTTAACTGCTTGGCTACCCCACCAACCCCTAATTTTAAGAACATCGTCATGTTCACTACGTCATATCTTTGAACGTATTCATCACCGTCGTCAATATCATCACAACTACAATCATCATTACATCGTCATCATCATAATCACCATCTTCATAATCAGCACCGCCACAATCATCCTTACCTTAGATGTTCTGAAGTAGTAGCCATTTTCATACACGTCACGTGTGAGGCCGAAATCAGAGATCTTAGCGATTGGTCCCGCTGCAATGAGGACATTCCGCGAAGCGAGATCCCGATGTACGCACTGGAGCAGAAAAGTGTGAGTGTGTTGTGTTTTAAACCGCCCTGGACAGTATGTAATTTATATCACGATGTGTCAGTCTCACGTGAAGCAGCTCGTACAGCGTGCAACAAGTGCAGCGCCTAGAACGACTGGGCAACACAGGGCCCTCGCAATATTCAGGTCCCAAATGTTGCTGCCCCTAAAGTTTACAAAATTCAGTGAAACTCAAGAGCACGGCAATGATTCTTACATCCCGGATCTGACGACCTGGGTTTCACGGACGCTTTATATCTCCAGACTACCAGTACACACTGTCCAGACATGGAAAATCTAATATAAGTTTAAAAACAAATTCATGAAACAGTGACAATAGAGCCAACGTTGCCTGTCGCCTAGGACGACGCTTTACTTCTGCCTCTGTTGTCACATTTCATATTATATGCATGTGTGTGCGTGTGCATAAACAGTTTTACTTTTAATTTTAAAAAAATATGCAGCCAATATTACAATGAGGCGTTCTTTTTAACCGTTTATCAGATTCCTTTATAGTTACCACATATATTTACAAACAGCAAAGCAATGGGAACTAACCAGATCGATATACTAGTATATCAGGCTTGACAAAAAGGACAAGAAGCTATTATAAATATAGCATGTGTAATCATGAAACAAACAATCAAATAAATATGACAGGGATTATGATTATCAGGCAGTGAAAATAAAGGCCCCACGAGGACAACAAGGACATGGAGGTATAGTGTGAGTGTGAAGTCACTGTAAACATAATATGGTTGAGATTAATGTCACCCAGAAGCCTAAGCTATAGTCATTTACAGTATTAATCTGGACGTGACATTTCGTGTCTTGTGTCAAACTGAGACACCGTCTTTGTGTATTTAGAGTTGTAGCTAAGAACCAGACTAATGTACCTGATTAAAGTTGAGTTAACAGCCAGACAAAATGGTCTTCAACGATTTCAATCAAAAGTGTTAGGACTGCTAATCCGATAGTTTATCCTGTAAACTCGTTGAGATTCAAAGGCCCCTTGCATGTTTGTTATCAAAGCACAGCACAGATGTTCGAATGGTCACTCTCCATGGCTTTGCTGATTTTGTATCATTGTGTTCCGATTGCGTCCGTTGTTTATTGTGTTGTAAGCCACTGGTCTGTCTGGTCTAAACTCAGTCTGGATTATGTCCATCCTGTCGTGATATAAAGCGAATGATGCTGACTGTGTCGATTTATTACATACTTCAGTGTGAAAGACTGTGTTTTCTGAAGTTGAGAAAAGTGATATTTTCATTGCAGTGAACATAACACTTGATATTTCACTGCAGTGAACATAACAACTGATATTTCACTGCACGAACATAGCACGTTGGCGGAACTATGTTGGCCTACACGAGACAGCTCGTACACAAACTGTTGATTTACGTCAGTTCAACGTTGACAAGTCATATAATGACAGATGGTCATTTATGTAGTTAATACCGATTCTTACCGTTTGTTATTTTGTTGAAAATGATTTGTATTAAACAGTGAATTTCTCTTCTGATTTGTCAGTCGATACTTTACGTTTCGCAAAGCGCCATTTTGTTACTTGAATTGCGTGTATTCTTTCGCTTCGAACAACCGTCTCATTGATTTGAATTTTTTTTTTTGATGAAGTTGATTTTGTATATAATCATATCCAAATATATACTAAAGAATTTTAGTGACATCAAATATTTTTGGTTACTTTTGTTTATATTTGGCAAAGACTGAACTACATTTTTAGTCGTTCTTACAGGGGGTGGAAAACCGTCCATGTGTGTTATGTAGGGAGAATTTACGCTTGAAGGTTTTACATTTGTAATGAAATAATTTAATCTTCCTGCAGACAACTACACCAAAAGTATATAATAAATAGGATATTTTATGTGTCGAGTGAAATATCATGTTTCTCTCATCTCGTGACGGGGGGAAAGGAGATATTTCACTCGACACATGAAATATCCTCTATATATAACATCTTTCGTACGTTTGTTAAGTCACTTTAAGTCAGGGTAACTCAGCGTGAACGGGTAGATAGATACCTTGAGAGATTCTAGATGCGCCATGCCCCTGGCGATCTGCCAAGCAAACAGCATCAGCTCGGTCTCCTCCGTGATTTGGCGAGACTTCTCTTCGGCGATAGCTCCATCTGCACTTACACTAACGTAGTTCTCCAGCTTCGCCGACTTCTCCTTCAGATATGACAACAAGTTCCCCATCTCCGCGTACTCCATCAGTATTGCCATTTGACCTAAAAGGGATGACAAATGTGATATTTACTCTTGATATAAGGAAGAAGAAAATTAATCTACGAGTTCGCATGGGCAGACCACGATTGAAATGTGCTGTTGTAGCGATTTCAAGCAAGTTTTATATCAGTTGAATCAGTTGAAAACACACAGGTAGATATATAGTTTAGGAAACATTAGGATTCTCGCTAACAACAATGGCGATGATATGCATCATTGAGGCACAATTAGGTATTTTCAATAAACACATATCTGAAAGTAAAAATAAACTGCCGGGCAAAAGAAAGTAAACACTTGGAAATTGAATTTGACCAAACAGTTATAAACGTTATAAAAACGTTACTTTAGGCTGAAAACAGTCACCAAAACAATCCAAAACAAATCTATAACACCCGTATCAAATCCATCCCCATCGATTAACCATTTCTTGTTCGTGTCATTTCTAGCCACCATCAATCATGGGTGCATAGTTTCGTTTGCTCGGTAGGTTCAGATACTTGCATAATCGTAATCAAGCCATCCACGCGTGGGCAACAAACTTTACTTGCCTACAAGGAAGTCATGCCGAATTATTAATTAGAAATTGAATATAATATAAAAGAAATACTTTTAAAACATAGGGCGTGCTTTCGGTATGACAGTAAGGATATCAGTTTTAATTAACCTGCTGTAAAATAATTGGATATGATGACAAGTGTAATTTGAATCTAGTTCAAACATATTCTATATCCACCATTAAGGTTGCATGATCCCACGAGCCCAATGATGTTTGTGTGGTTCCCAAGGAGACGCATTTGGTCCAGCTCTGTCTTAAATGCTTGTCTTTCCTCATCTGACGCGCTGTCTACAAAAAAGATCAATGGTTTATTGATACTAGTCATTTAGTCCTGGTGTATGGATACATTCTGCTTTCAACAAACTCCAGATATACTTTTTTCCTGATTCTACTCTGAGTGCAAAACAACTTCATCGTTTTAGGTTTACTAACGATGCTATATGAGTGGACTAGCTGCCTCTGTCTCTCAGTACTGTGTCCTTTTTTATTGCCAGGATCCGTTTGTCATTGCTTTGATCATGAACTTGGTCTTTCATCGAACTTTTAACGACAACGACACTTGCTATTTGTTTGTTGCTTCCTTCTCATCACACACACAAACACGTATTTTAATGGTCGGTCCTGAATTAATCACCACAAAAAGCTGTACTAGGCAATCCTAGATTCTATACGTTTGTCATAAAAAATTCAATTCAATTTTAATTTCACAAATGTATCTCAAGTAATTGAATTTACAGTTGTGTTTCCTGAATGATTTCTGTGAAGCTTCCATGATCATGCGTTTGTATTTAATGCTAATTTAAATGAGCTACCTTAATTTTTTTTGTATTGATTTTTACAGTGTTTCTGATATCTACCCAACCAAGCATGTTGAAGCAGACACAAGACACACGAGTGAAACGGACTTGTTAAACTAAGAACTACTTAATTGATCAGCCTGAAGTGAACCATCTTTCAATCACATGTAAATTACTGTAACTAATTATACAAATAAATTCTATAATGACAAATAGCATTGATCCAAATGTACCTTTTAGTAGATCTCTTAATTAAAGGGGGCGTATTGATGAAATGGTTCAAGAGAGAGTTTCAGAGAGGGGAAACGGCTGACAGGAGTTGTATAATTGAACTATATACGTGATGGAAATGTACGAACAGTCTCAAGTGTTGTTGAATTGAAATACAATTCGTTAGTACCAATTAACTTGATGGGGTTTTATTCAGTCCCGTCTCATCCATATGTACCTCGAACGTGTAGCCTCTGGTCTATTATCCCTAGCTTCAACTAAGCAACTTGCTTTTCCAGTAAAGCAACGTTTTTAAAGTACGGTTGATAGATTATATTCAATGCTTGTTCCGGAGTTGAAACAATATTTGTGTTATTGGGCAACTAGTTAAATTTTTGAGTGTGTTTTCAAAAGTGTATTTTCTCTCGGAGAAATCAATTCCGTACCCAAGGTCATGCTAAATTACGATGTATTGGTTCACGATAATTCAATTAACTCACTATTTTGCACTTCGTCGTCAAAAAAACACATCGATGGTTTTACATAAGATTGATAATCCCCTTGAGGATCCGGGATAGAATTGGCCTTCAGCAAGCAATGCTTGTCGTAAGAGGCGACTAACGGGATCAGGTTGTCCGGCTCGCTGACTTGGTTGATGCATGTCACCGTATCCCAATTACGTAGACCGATGCTCATGATGTCAGTCACTGGAATGTCTGGTCATATAGCTGGAATATTGCTGAGTGCGGCTTTAAACAAACACACAAAACATAAGATTTATGTATTGACGTGAGAAACTGACCCTTGAGGCGTTTGATGGCTACTCGCAGGGGACGATTGTCTGCTATTCCGGTACCATAAGCAAAACCCTCATGGACGTTTCCAAATGCACCTCTTCCAAGAAGACGTCCAATTTTTAGGCGCTTTACGGTAATATGAGACCATTCGGCATACCTCCCCTCGAAGGAGAAATATTTCCCATCTGTAAATCTGCACTCGTCTGGCGATGCGTGTATTATCTTCACTCCCTTTTTCTGAAAGCAAAGATACCCTATGAAGAACACTGACACACGTTCAGAAAACATAGCATGGAATCAATGACATATACAAATTAAATCCTAACATTGCTACTCATCAGCGCTTATTAAAAGTACAAGTAAGTGAGTGGATGTTGTCAAATGCCACAGGCAGCAGTATGCTACCTATACCACGGCGGTCTGTAAATGTACTGGAGTGAACCCGCCGAACTAGAGACTCAGCATCCATCCACGCCATCGGTTCACGTCATCCACAAACGTTTGACCAACTAATCCCCTTTTCAGTCCTTTTAGCTACTCTTTCTGTCCTGGGTAAAAAGTTGAAGAGTTTATGATGATATATTATTTTGTATTGTTGATGTAATTATTTTGTTCAAATTTGTTAGGTCCTGTGTAACCTTACATTTAGGTGGCTTATTAGATATAATAATGTGTAGGTGAACATGTTGATTACAAATACATGTCATTAATACTTGTTCTTGTTCAACTGTTTCCTAACCTCTCTGACGAGAAATAACTATCACAGTGCATGTATAGCATATGATATTTGACTCCGTGGTGAGTCCTGGTTAGTATTGGTCCCAAGCAACCCATGCTAGGCGTTAGCGACTTCATGGATCGAGTGGTCAGGCTCAGGTGGCCTGGGGGCACTGCTGGCCCAGTCGTCTAAGGCGCCGCGATTCGCTGTGCAGAGTTGCGTCCCTTGGGTACGAAAGAAACTTATGATTCTGGGTTGAATCCCGGTTCGCCCCGATTATGTTTCTAGGTTTGTCAGCACCGTACCCGTGCTCGTGGGTTTCACTGAAGTGGTAAACGTCTGAGATCTGCATCACTTCGGGCTTTCCTCCCATATTAAGCTGACACACCGTGATATAACTGGAATACTGTTAAAAGCGGCGTTAAACCAATCTCACTCACTCACTCACTCGCTCAGGTGACCTGACTGATGTCTGAGTTTCTTCGTACTCTGCGTTGCTCACAATATCAACCACTGGTTTGAGTGTCGGGTCATATAGCTGGAATATGGCAAGGGAGGTAATGCTGGCGTTAGAGTAGAAGTAGACGTGGAGGTAGACGAGGTTGAAGAAATGTTACCCGTGATGAAAAGAATAGCTGCGAGTATCTTGACCGACGACGACGACAGCAGACAGCGATGACGATGACGATGCAGGTGGCGGACAAGAAAGAGGCCACGCCCATAGGTACATACACTGAAATATCACGACAGAAAAGATAATAAGTAACTGCATGTAGGTATAATTGTGTTTTAGGTGTTGAATCCGGTGTTTAGAAAGCAATATTGCTTCACTTGCAAGCTGGTATAAGGGAAAAGGCGATATGAGGCGTTGACACAACATGAAACTCATGGCCGCTTGTATATATACATTGTGCTTAGTCCACAACTGGTTAGTATGGAATATTACAAGGGACATTGTCGCGTTGTCGCTCTTAAGAAAAACAAGCAAAAAGTGTCAAAATTAGCCAAAGCGCGACAATGAGACAACGCAACATTTTTGCCTTTTGTCGCAATGTCGCGCTTTGAGTAATCATTTATATTTTACCAAAACGCGTCAATGCAACAACCCGACATTTTTCATGGTCTTAATGTGTCGCGTTGGCGCATTCTCGCCCCACCAAAAATGCGTAAAAAAGGCGTTAAAATGCGCGACAACGCGACATTTCATAATGTTGCATTGTTGCAATGTCGCGTTGTCGCCATTTTCGTTATGGTGCGCATGTGTAGTAAGTGAATTAATCTATGCATGTGCCGAAATGGTTATACTCCTTTTCCACTGGTCTTTAGTTAGTTCCAATGGTTCTAAACCCAAAGTAGCAAAAGCAATGTGGTTTGCTTTTTCTCAAAATGAAAACAAATCGTTCATCGTTGCTTTAGAAATTCATATGTCGTTATTGTCTGTGTCGGTTTTCTAAACAAAACACTTTGAATTTTTATTTAATTCTGGTCTTTTTTTCAAATGACACACGAGTGGCCCTGTTATTTTAGACGGCGCAGTTCGGGGGTGGTGAGGGGTACACACTCTTCCAATCCTACTGTAAATAAATGCATGTCCCGATGTGCTTTAAATTGCATCTGAAATATATATAATATATGGGGAAATATATGTGAACCATTTCGCAACGAGTTGACAATTGTTTTAGGTATGCCCGTTTGCGCTAAGACAGAACCCGGTCGTAAAAATGGCCACGAGAGGAGCAATAACACGAGTTTGTCACGAATGGCACTGACTGTGGTCGATCCTACGTTGTGGACTCACCTTTCGGGAGGATTGAATTGGGGTTGTCGTGCTCAGCTGGCTCCTCTTTCGCAGGTACGTGCACTGAAAGACAAACTAACGATGAGCGCACGTATACAGGTTGCAACTGTTTTTTCAAAGTGAATGTTGTTTAGCGTCGTAGTCAGCAATGCTCCAGGTTTAAGACGGCGGTCTGTAGTTAATCAAGTCTGCTCCAAACAAACCAGTGATGGTAGATGCCCATATTACACAGTGGCGTATGGCGTATGCCTACGCGCAGATTCATAACGGCGATTGTTGCGCTCATATAAAAACTTTATATAATATTTCCCTTTCAAACTCATGATTGTGTTACATTGAACGAAATTGACATATGCGCATGCGTGTTGATACCAGTGTGATCCGGGTGTAGAAGCAGGTATAGGTACCTAGCAGTAACAGGAACTCACCTTTTCGCGAACACCTGGTTGTATCGCTATTTGATAGTGATTCATAGCACATGCTCATGATATAGTCGGAATCGGAATATCTCTTTTAGTAGAGATTTCTTATGGAAAGGGTTATGTTCGCCTGTATGCACTTTTGGATTCTCTGAATGTTTCCAAGTACGCATTTGGTATTGTTGGTTCAGAACGGGTGGAAATCAAGTCAACAAACATCTTTCTTATGTATATAACTTACACGGCTTCAAGACCCAGCTCGTATTTTAATCTCGCGAGCCGACAAAAAGCAGGACATATGACTTAGCGCAGAGAAGCGCAGACATCAGTTCAACGCTAAGACGACATTAAATCTTCAATCTGTCACAGGGTAACGTCGCACAGAGCTTGGATACATCATTAAGATGAGGATAATACGCTGCTCCCACACACAGAAATTCCAGTCTACCGATAAATGAGCCTTTGTGCTATGAACCTCCTCAACAACTGTCAGTGATGTTTGTTAAGACAACTGACGCCGCCTTCTATTGGCGACGTCATGGGTGATAATATCAGTGGATCCGTCTATTACATGCCTATATTGCTGGTCATATATGTTGACATGTTTCAAAACTCTCATTTCTCATACATGTTGACATTAAAAGGCCACGAGTCTGTCTACATTCGGTTGCATTAGGACACCAATATGTCTTTGCACGAGACAGCAAATATTAATTTCTTTCTTGACTGTGATTGATGCCAAGGTATCTGCGATATATTCTGCCATGACATTTAAGAATCCTGCATCCTGATATCTCTGTCATTTGTATCGAATCAACGTTAGAGCTGAAGACAGCGTCACAGCGTCACATGGAAAGAAAATATTTATTCAGAAGCACTTCTTTTGCAAATACCACCAGTAGGTAATTCCAAATACTTATCTTACTTCATAAACTTTGCCATGACATTTAAGAATCCTGCATCCTGATGTCTCTGTCATTTGTATCGAATCAACGTTAGAGCTGAAGACAGCGTCACAGCGTCACAGGGAAAAAAAATATTTATTCAGAAGCACTTCTTTTGCAAATACCACCAGTAGGTAATTCCAAATACTTATCTTACTTCATAAACTTTGCGAAATGACGTGTTGCGATTCATGAAATATTTAAAGCACGCGTGAAAGTGTATTTCAGGCGGAAAACCCAACGGACAACGATAGTGTATGCTCAAGTTCAGGAACATCAACACAGATAATTTTGTGTGTGCTTCTTTAACAAGTACTGTTTGTTTATGTGTTTGTTGTTTAACGCCGCACTGTTCCAGCGATATGACGGCGGTCTGTGAACAATCGAGTCTGGACCAGACAATCCAGTTATTGACATCATGAACATCGATCCACGATGACATGCAACCAAGTCAGCGAGCCTGACCACCCAATCCCGTTAGTCGCCTCTTACCACAAGCATAGTAGCTTTTTACAGCAAGCATGGGTTGCTGAAGACGAATTCTAACCCGGATATTCACGGCTTTCACGTCACAATTGAATGAGTGAGTTGGGTTTAACGCAGCTTTAAACAGTATTACAGTTATATCACGGCGTGTCAGCTTTATGTGGGAGGAAAGCCTGAAGTGATGCAGGTCTCAGACGTTCGGTGAAACCCACGAGCACGGGTATGGTGCTGACAAACCTAGAAACATAATCTGGGCGAACCGGGATTCGAACCCACAATCATAGGTTTCTGGCGTGCCCAAGGGACGCAACTCTGCACAGCGAATCGCGGCGCCTTAGACGACTGGGCCACCCGTGCCCCCACGTCACAATTGAACATCTTTTGAACATCATGATATCATAAAAGCAGTATGACCTGAGACAGTATGACCGATGATTTATTTCCTGATATAGGAAACAGTTGATGGGGAGTGGGGTTGGAAAGTGTGAGGTGTTTGACAGCTAAAAGTCATACAATTCCATTGTTTTAATCAGACCTTCAGATGCCTTGACACGTTTTTCACGAAAGATAAAAAACTCTGACACACGTCCTCATATTGAGACAATATGCATTTTATATGGTAAAATATGATATTGATATCATTTTAAGGAAATGGCCACTGATTTACATATTTGAGGTCGTGGTTTAAGATAACAGCTGGCTTCAAAGGAAATTGTGATCAATAAAGTGTTTTAAGTGCCTTCCGGTTAAATTAATGGATGCTATATTCGGACTGTCAGCAACGCAAAAGTTCCTTAGAAGTCTTTTAGCAACCAGAAAGCATGAACATAAAACAATATCTTCCTGTCAAATGTCTTCGAGTGTGCAACCAGTATTCGCAATTCTGTCGACAGTACGTCCTGTTTTTCTACATACATCACTCTTCCGGATTGGAATTGGTCTTCCGCAACCCAGCTTGTCGTAAGAGGCGACTGAGCTGTCTTGGTTCATGCGTATAATCATATCCCAATTGTGTAGATCGATGCTCAGGATGTCAGTCACTGGGTTGTCTGGTCCAAACTCGAATGTCTACAGACCGCCGCCATAGAGCTGGAATATTGGTGAGTGCGGTCTGTTGTCAAATTATGTCAATCAAGTATGTGAGAAGCGAATTTATCAATAACCTTTCACAGAAATTTAGTTTTATTTGGCAACAAAATATTGAGTAAAAGCCTTTTTAATTCATTCACGATGACAGGAAAACGGATTTCATAACTACTATGTTACTTCATATAATTAAATCATACAATTAAAGTATTAAAGAAATAACCTTTTACTAAATAAGCTTAGCATGCAAATGCTTTATGGCCATCACATGGGACCGTTGATGTAGGGCCTTGTTGACGTTAAGTCTACGCTGATCAAGCCGAAAAAAGGATTAAAGAAAAGAATAATATGATTAAGCTGGCATATGGCGTTATAGAACCATGATCACTCACTATTGACAAGACAGATCTTTTGTATTATACATTAAGGAACTACACAGAAGAATTGTTTAAATTTAATTAGGTTTTCTTTTTCCGATGAAGGCACTATAAATTCAGGGCATTGCGCTGTGTATTATATTAGTGAAACCAGTTACCACTGTGAGCGACACTGTAATAACTAAATCCTCTTTGATTGGTACCTAACCCTGTCCAAAGCAAAGCCAAGTCTTCATTATTAGGAAGGCATTAAATGGACTTCTGAAACTGTGACGCATCAAAGACAAAATTGATGTCCGATACAATTGCCTATTTAGACTTGTCCCAGATATTCCCGTGTTGTTTTCAGGCGAACAATTGACTTTCTTTAGCATGTGAATTGAACTGAATTTTTCGCGAAAATCTCGTGTCATCACTACTTGATAGTGATTCATAAACACATGCTTATCATAGAGTCAGAATCGTACGATTTCTTGTGAACGTGGAAGGAGTTGTCTCGCGTGTATTTTTCTGAACTGTGGACTCCGGACTGGTTCGAGCAACACACTTGACAACATAACTAAATATCCACTCTAATCATTTTCGAGCATCCATTATTTTGCATTACTTTTCCATCTTGTTAAGATAAATGCCTAGTGCCCGTTCGTTTCCATGACTTTCTGTGTCCGCTGCCAGAATAGCTCTCCTGTCAAATTACACTCATTTGTAAGGGACATCATGTGGAAGTAACCAATAAGAGATTGTGACGCCAGGTCCCAAGCGAAGTTGTGGTATTCAATGGGTCCAGCGTATTTATCATTATAGAGTGTAGATACAGTGCCCTATACAATCAAGGATGTGCATATGGGTACTCACGTAGGAGACACACACTGGTTGTAATATGAAATGAAATCATTTTAAAAAAAGTTCAAGGTTTCCCGCATCTTCCCGAGGCAAGTGAGTTAACTGACTATAAAAGTCCAGTTTCCACCCTTGCCAAACTAGGCTGGTATTATGGAGTTACATTTTGGCTGGACTAACGAGTCTATGCATAGTCCAATCAAAATTGCGCACCGAAATCGCAATCCGGTTGGTAAAATGTCGTGCAGATTTCTGTCGATTGCAGGATTTGCAAAGCATGTGCACCGCTAACTCGTTTTCAACAGATATTTTCAGTCTTTTGGTGTTTTTAATCAAGCTGCTCACTTGATTTGATGCAGTTCGCTATGTAAAACACGTTTTATCACAATATAGATCTTGATTATCGATCAGATCGTCTTGACTGGGCGCCGCCATTTTGTTTGAAACAAATGCAAGTGATACGAGAGGTGGAATCTGATTGATCCATATGAGAGGCTTGGAAGGGACATAACTCATTATAACCACTGGTTGCGCTACGGTCGAGCCCAGGAATTCCAGCCTGGTTCGGCAAGGGTGGAAACTGGACTTTTAAAATCAGTTAACTCTCTTGCCTAGGGAAAATGGGTTTCCTGAGGTTTAATAAAACGCTTTCCATATTTATAAGAAATCTCTTAAAGAGTCGATTGTACCGTTCCCATTATTAGATCATGAGCATGTGTTAATGAATCACTACGAAATATTTGTAACAAATGTTATATTTGGAATAACACTTTCTTAGTAAAGTACAGATTCCAGTACTTTTGGGGCTGAGTCCCATCCGGGATTCGAAGCGGAGGAACCTAATCACCAGCACTCAAAGTCGGCGATCTAACCCACTCTGTGAACTGGCGAATAATTGCCTCACTCTGGCGGTGTACAGAAATAAATAAATAAAAATCCTTGTGTTTCGATTCCTTGACGTCCATGTTAGTTGTTCCAAACTAGGCTTGTCTATTCGGGCGCTAAATGTTTGCTCACAAACAACGAGTGTCTCTTACTTTGTTTTGCGTAAAATCCTTTATCTATTTAATGGGAGCTTCAGGATGAGCAACGATCCACTCCGTCCTGGTGGGATGATATTACATAGGAATAAGGATTTCAACGGACCATTCTGCATTGCAAAGCTCCGAGGATTGTGAGGACTTCAATAACCATTGTTCCTTTCCAGTCATTTTTTCCAATATAACCTTTGCAATATTGATGGAGCAGATGGCATTCTTCCAAACACTCGACATGCCAAACGACTAAGTGCAACTCATATCAGGTGTCAAAAGTATCCACACTGTGTCTGTTCCTTCGCAGACTCATAATAACAAGGGACGGTCGGGTAGCCTAGTGGTTAAAGCATTCTCTCGTCACGCCGAAGACCCAGGTTTGATTCCCCACATGAGTACAATGAGAAGCCAATTTCTGGTGTCCCCCGCGTGGTGGAATATTGCTATAAGCGGCATCAATCGAAACTCGGCCATTATAAAAAAATAATGCATGTTAATAGTTCCTGGAAACCGGCAAAAATGGAGAAGACGGAAAAACACCGACGGATATTCCTTCATGTTTACTGGCTCACAATTTAATGATTTTTCTGTTGTTTGAACATAATATACGTGAGTGAGTGAGTGAGTTTGGTTTTACGCCGCTTTTAGCAATATTCCAGCAATATCACGGCGGGGGACACCAGAAATGGGCTTCACACATTGTACCAATGTCGGGATTCGAACCCGGGTCTTCGGCGTGACGAGCGAACGCTTTAAGCACTAGGCTCTCCGACCGCCCGAACATAATATACGACTAGGTCTGCCGAAACATATACCATTGTGCGTAAAAGGCAAAATAACAGTGACACTTAAATGAATGGATCACTGAAAGTCAGTGATGACACCAGGTGTTCGCGAAAAGGGTAAGCATGACCTGCCCTACCGGTAGCACCGCCCCTCACGACAACTGATATATCAGCAACCCATGCGACTAACGGGATCGGTAGGTCAGGCTCGCTGACAGGGTTGATGCATGTCTTCGTATCCCAAATGCGTAGTCAGTCAATCACAAATTTGTCTGGTCCAGACTTGATTATTTACAGACCGCCGTCATATAGCTGGAATATTGCTGAGTATGGCAACAAACAAAACTTCTGCCATACAAAGGCGGTCTGTAAACAATCGAGAGATGGATTGATTGCATTGAGCATTTTTCAGCATTCGGAATAACACATAATCAATAATGCGGAAATAAAATGCTCTAATTTACCTGCTGAATCGAAAATACCGAAATGAAAACTAGTCCTGTGAGACTTGTCCTTCATGGCATTCTATTACTCTTTCGATGGGAAAACTAATCTTATCCAAATCCCATGCTGATATCAATTAACTTTGTTTTCGAGACAATATAGCGCTCAGGTTTTAAACAACATTACGACAATGTCACACTGGCTGTAACCCAGGACCACAAAACCAACAAAATGGTTCATTTGATCCTCGAATCTATTTTACACCAAAGTGAAGTGCCACACAAAATAAGTAACAGCGACAAAACCCTTTCCATATACATAATAAATCTCTGTCAAAGCAGAGTCGATAGTAAGATTCCGACTATATTATGATCACGTGTTTATGATTCACTATCAATTAGTGATGATACCAGGTGTTCGCTAAAAGGCGAGCATGTCCTGCCCAAACGGTGGCACCCGTCACAAACACATGCAAAGTCAATACAGTTTTTCACCTCAAAATCCCCACGGGAACATATGGTGCAAGTCCGAATAGGGAATTGTATCGGATATCATTTTTGTCACTGATGCGTCAAATTTGAAAATGTCCTCTACGTGTCAACAACAGAAAGTTTTGAAAGCTATACTGAAACCTTGAATGCTGTAACCTTGATCAAACAACTTCTGATCAAGAGTTGAATGACCCTCTTTGAAATCTTGGTGTAAAGAGCATGTCCGACTGTACTTCAAAGGTTGTGAAATGTAGTGAGTGAGTGAGTTGGGTTTAACGCCGCTTTTAACAGTATTCCAGTTATATCGCGGCGACCAGAAATGGGCTTCACACATTGTACCCATGTCGGGATTCGAACCCGGGTCTTCGGCGTGACGAGCGAACGCTTTAAGCACTAGGCTCCCCGACCGCCCGAACATAATATACGACTAGGTCTGCCGAAACAAATACCATTGTGCGTAAAAGGCAAAATAACAGTGAAACCTGTATGAATGGATCACTGAAAGTCAGTGATGACACCAGGTGTTCGCGGAAAGGGTAAGCATGACCTGCCCTACCGGTAGCACCGCCCCTCACGACAACTGATATATCAGCAACCCATGCGACTAACGGGATCGGTAGGTCAGGCTCGCTGACAGGGTTGATGCATGTCTTCGTATCCCAAATGCGTAGTCAGTCAATCACAAATTTGTCTGGTCCAGACTTGATTATTTACAGACCGCCGTCATATAGCTGGAATATTGCTGAGTATGGCAACAAATACAACTTCTGCCATACAAAGGCGGTCTGTAAACAATCGAGAGATGGATTGATTGCATTGAGCATTTTTCAGCATTCGGAATAACACATAATCAATAATGCGGAAATAAAATGCTCTAATTTACCTGCTGAATCGAAAATACCGAAATGAAAACTAGTCCTGTGAGACTTGTCCTTCATGGCATTCTATTACTCTTTCGATGGGAAAACTAATCTTATCCAAATCCCATGCTGATATCAATTAACTTTGTTTTCGAGACAATATAGCGCTCAGGTTTTAAACAACATTACGACAATGTCACACTGGCTGTAACCCATCACCACAAAACCAACAAAATGGTTCATTTGATCCTCGAATCTATTTTACACCAAAGTGAAGTGCCACACAAAATAAGTAACAGCGACAAAACCCTTTCCATATACATAATAAATCTCTGTCAAAGCAGAGTCGATTGTAAGATTCCGACTATATTATGATCACGTGTTTATGATTCACTATCAATTAGTAATGATACCAGGTGTTCGCTAAAAGGCGAGCATGTCCTGCCCAAACGGTGGCACCCGTCACAAACACATGCAAAGTCAAGTCATTTTTTCACCAAAAAAACCAAACACACACGGGATCATATGGTACAAGTCCGAATAGGGAATTGTATCGGATATCATTTTTGTCACTGATGCGTCAAATTTGAAAATGTCCTCCACGTGTCAACAACAGAAAGTTTTGAAAGCTTTACTGAAGCCTTGAATGTTGTAACCTTGATCGAACAACTTCTGATCAAGAGTTGAATAACCCTCTTTGAAATCTTGGTGGAAAGAGCATGTCCGATTGTACTTCAAAGGTTGTGAAATGTAGACACCAAGGGCTGGAGCTTCAGGTGTGTTGCTCGACCCAAAGGGAAACTTGATTATTGGAAAGTCATACAGTCTTGTGGAGGGTGTGGTGGTGGAATGGGGTTTAACGTCGCGTCCAAGATTATTGCGCTTATATAGCGACGTGCATGTACGTGTGTGTGTTTGTGTGGCTGCTTGTACTAGTCCGGACTGATGCCGATTTATAGTGCTAAGCTCACTGAGATACCACGCCGCAGTTTAACATGAATACCCCACTCAGACACAGTATACTGACTCCGAGCCGACCAGTCCTTGTTTTAGCCCCTTAATGCCGAGCGCCAGACAGGGTAACAACAAGTACAATCTTTTAACGTCTTTTGGTATGACGCTGCCGGGGATCGAACCCCGGACCTTCCGCTCTCCGGGCGGACGCTCTACCACTAGACCACGGAGGCGGTTCTTGTGGAGGGTGTTGGGTCACTATGAAGCTTACATGAAAAGATCTGAATATGAAACAGACGAAGTTGGCTTACTTGTTTCCTTTATTTCTAGTTCAGGTGGGAAACCCGTGGACGGTAATTGGCTATCTGATGGTTATTGAGTGAGTGAGTGAGTATGGTTTCACGCCGCTTTTAGCAATAGTCCAACAATATCACGGCGAGGGACACCAGAAATGGGCTTCACGCCTTGTACCCATGTCGGGAATCGAACACGGGTCTTCGGCGTGACGAGCGAACGCTTTAACCACTAGGCTACCCGACCGCCCCTGATGGTTATTGAACGATATCAGATCATCGATATACGTGGAGCTTAAGTTAAAATTCTTGGCCAGAAGCAAGGCTCTATTGCTCACCTGATTTGCATCTACAAATTTGCAGCATTATTTTTTTTAAGAAATTACAAAAATAGAGGGGTAAACAAAAAATGCGAACATAAATAACACCGGTCTAGGTACAATAACAGTTGTATATTTCGGAATAATAGTCCATAGGAGGGACGAAAAAGGTATACATGTTGTTCTCCTACCACATATTTACTACACATAAAATGTCATATTCATACATGTAAGAATGTCTTTATTGGGCAAACATGATTTGGCTGCTATGGCGGGCATGTTTAACATCGGAATAGAATTCGGTGAGTGTATCTAGAGGCATCATTACTATGCTCATCCATTGTAACAGGCCATATTCCAGCGGACGGCAAAACGTACACCGGACAAACTGCCACGACATAAGTACACACGAGCATCCTTTCAGAAAAGCTAAAATGTCATGAGACAATTTGATTATATTTTTTCTTCCAATGCTGAGCTGTGTATGACATACTTTGTTATGGAACGGCACATTTATGTCAATTAAGTAATTATAATGACAGGGAAATATTATTTCTCCTAAGGCAACACCTCCAGCCGTTCTTTGAGACTAGACTCAAAACCCAATAATGTGCGTTTAGGAATGTTTGCTCTCCGGTTATATAAATATTACGTCCAATATTAAAAATATATATATCCTAAAATCATATATTAGAAGAATTGACGTTACACGGGAGAACGTTTTCGACAGTTTGAAATCCATTAGTGTTAACATAAATATGATTATATATAATTATTGTTATGTTATCATTCCCTGAAAAAATCCTCGATCGTTCAAACAATAAACAAACAACTTTCCATACGAACCTTGAACATATATTTTTAATAACGAAACATAAACATGTTGGTCAAATCTTTTTTGTACTTGAACATCGTTGCTATGGATGAGCATGGTAAACAACAGATCGTTATTGTTAACACATATTTAGTTCATTTACATTATCTATTTCTGTCCATTCGCTTATATTATGAAACACAGAGCATTTTTCTATGGTGAGATTATGAACACGTGTTGTCCACAATAACGTTGACATCGATTATTTATCCTATAGATACGGTCAAATGTGTCCTTGCTCACAACATTGACCAGTGTGCACGGAAAGACCTTTTCTATGGCGATGCATTGTGCATACATAGCTTAGGTCAATAGAGCTTTGCGTACTTAAACTGATCTATTTATCGTTTGTATGTCCGATGACATGATCATCTGTATTTGACTCAAATTACCAGGCTTTTCCTCGTGTAACCTGGAAGAGTTGAGACACTGCTATAACGATCTTTTCAAAATACTAACAAACATGCGCCATTTTGTGGTTTATGTGTACGTGAGTGAGAATGATTAAGGCGGTTTCAGTGAGGATAAATGGCTGCACACTTGATACACTTTTTGAACATTACAGTACGGGTTTATGGGCAAGGAACGACTGGCCTGTCCACTCGATATTGTTAGCTATAGGCTTGATATGAGATGAGAATGAAACGACGTTAGAAGGGAGAGGCTAGGCAGGGTAATCAGACGTTAGACAGGATACATCAGATATCAGGCGGGATAAATCAGACGTTAGCATATTTCAGACGTTAGACAGGACATTTTTAGACGTTAGATGGGATATTGCAGATGTTAGACGGAGTTTTTCAGACGTCTGCATATCAGACGTTAGCCGGATAATACAACGTTAGACCGTATGTATCAGACGTTAGACAGGATACATCAAATGTTAGACAGCATACATCAGATGTTAGACAGGATACATCAGACGTTATACAGGATGCATCAGACGTTAGACAGGATGCATCAGACTTTAGACGCGATAAATCAGACATGATACATCAGACGTTGGGCAGAATACATCAGACGTTAGACAGGATACATCTGACGTTGAGCAGGATACATCAGACGTTAAACAGGATACATCAGACGTTAGACAGGATGCATCAGACGTTAGACAGACTATATCAGATGTTAGACAGGATATATCAGACGTAGGACAGGATACACCAGACGTTAAACAGGATACATCAGACGTTAGACAGGGTGCATCAGACGTGAGACAGGGTGCATCAGACGTGAGACAGACTATATCAGATGTTAGATAGGATACATCAGACGTAGGGCAGGATACATCAGACGTTAGACAGGATACATCAGACGTTAGACAGGATGCATCAGACGTGAGACAGACTATATCAGATGTTAGACAGGATATATCAGACGTAGGACAGGATACATCAGACGTTAGACAGGATACATCAGACATTAGACAGGATACATCAGACGTTAGACAGGATGCATCAGACGTGAGACAGGGTGCATCAGACGTGAGACAGACTATATCAGATGTTAGATAGGATACATCAGACGTTAGACGGGATACATCAGACGTTAGACAGGGTGCATCAGACGTGAGACAGGATACATCAGACGTTAGACAGGATGCATCAGACGTTAGACAGGATGCATCAGACGTTAGACAGGATGCATCAGACGTAAGACAGGATGCATCAGATGTAAGACAGGATGCATCAGACGTTAGAAAGAATTACATCAGACGTTAGACGGGATCCACGAGACACGAGACAGAATACATGAGACATGAGATGGTATACATGAGATGAAAGACCGGATACAAGAGGCTTGAAACAAGAGACATGGCGCGGAACGGAAGGTGGTAGTCGTAGTGGCAGTAGTGGTAGTAACAGTAGTAGCAGAAGTAAAGGTAATAGTAATAGGGAAGATATTGTGTGATACGACATGTGTTGTAACAAGTGAGTGCGTTGTTGATGTGAATTACAGGAAAACAACCCGACAAAACCTTTCCATATTCATAAGAAATCTCTGCAAAAAGCAGAGTCGATTGTACAATTCCGACCATATCATGCACATGTGTCAATGAATCACAATCAAATAGTGATGATACCAGGTGTTCGCGAAGGTGGGCGTTACCTGCCCCATCGGTGTCACCCGCCACAAACACATGCATTGTCAAGTCAGGTGTTCACCTGAAAGAAACACAGGAACATGTGGTACAGTTCACAATAGGGACATCTTTTTTGTCACTGATGCTTTGGAATTGTCCTCCATGTGTTTACCATAAAACCTTTCGAAAGCTTTACTGAGGCCTTGAATGTTTCAACCTTCATCAAAAAAACTTTTCAGCAAGGGTCGTATGACGCTCTTTGAAATCATCGTAGAAACAGACTACCTCAAAAGTTGTGAAAGTAGACGCTGAAGGCTGGAGCTGCAGGAATATTGCTCGACATAAAGGGAAAGTTGTCTCCTTGAAAGTTGAAGTAATCCCTCGTGTCAATCTGATGGAGAGTGTTTTGTCATCTGAATCTATATGCATAGTTTTGTTTGTTTGTTGTTGAACGCCGCACTCAGCAATATTCCAGCTATATGACGGCGGTCTGTAAAATAATCGAGTCTGGACCAGACAATCCAGTGATTGACATCATGAGCATCGATCTACGCAATTGGGATCGATGACATTCATCAACCAAGTCAGCGAACCACCCTATCCCGTTAGTTGCCTTTTACGACAAGCATAGTCGCCATTAACGGCAAGTATGGGTTGCTGAAGATCTTTTCTACCCCGGAATCTTCACGGGTCCTATATGCATAGATCTAAACATGTAACAGATGAGGCTGCCTCAATGGTCTCCTTTATTTCTAGTTCAGGTGGGTAAATCAGTGTAAGGTCTCGAATCAGTGACACACCGAGAAACCAAGTCGTGTTACAAACATGTACATGCTCAAACCTCACATTATGTTCACCCTTCTTTTCTAAGCTTCATGATAACGTTGATAGGGTGTCGTTGTCTGACATGAATCGGGTACGAGAAAAGAAAATACGGTCAGTTCTGCACGACGTAGTTCCACATCCCATGTCAATATTATGACGTCATATCGCTGGGTGAGGTGCAAAATATACGTCATAGTTGGACTTTATTCTTAAGAAGCAGTCGTCAAATCCGCTGTCAGTCATATGTGGATGTTATGATTTGCAAACTTTGGCCAATCAGAAGCGAATATTTTCCAAAGCTACGAGTGAGTGAGTATGGTTTTACGCCGATTTTAGCACTGTCCCAGCTATATCATGGCGGGAGACACCAGAAATAGGCTTCAAACATTGTACCCATGTGGGGAATCGAGCCCAGGCCTTCGGTGTGACGAGCGAACGCTTTAACAACTAGGCTTCACCACGGCACTCCCGCCTCCCCACTCCTCCCTCCCCAAAGCTACGAGGGGTGATGAAACGTTCCGAGCCTAACTATTATAAATTGCGTTGATTGCTAATTTTTTTTAAAAACAACCTCCTCTGAGGCCCATACACTTTACCAACGGAGTGCCTGGATGCCATTCGTCACCACTCGCCTCTTTCCGTAACCTGCAAGAAGATTCGGTTTGTCCCGGAATAACACGAGTTGGTCACGAATGCCTGGATGCCTCTGGTGTAGAAGGCTTCCATTCGATGGAAAAACAATCCTCCACAGCTGAAATGTCGTCATCACCATTAGCATAATGCTTGCCAGACAGTTCTTTCTTTAAGATTGGGTAGAGGTGGAAATCTGTCGATACGAGATCTGGTTAACACGTAGGACGTTCAATGAGCCACAAAAATGCACAAAACACAAGTGCATTGTAAGACAGCCGTCTACAAATAACTGCCAGGCCTCTTCATGGGGGATTAGCTATTGGGAGCTAGCTTTGAAACAAGAGAGGGGAGAGCTGTGAGGTCCTTAGGGTTTCTTCAAGCAAATGTGCCGAGGACCAAGACCCAAAGAGTTATACACCCCCACAGCTCTACTCGTATCACATTAACAATTACTTTGATGTTGTAATTTCCGTCTATGTTATCTGCCATGGGCTGTCCAAGGCTGTATAGAAAAGTTTCATTTTTACTTAACAAGTGTTGATTTATTACAACAGTTTTAGATGATGGTCAAAACCTGCGCCAGCTGGTAACAAAACATAATATCATTAGAACAAGGGCCGGTGCGGACGTACCCGCCGACTTTATCTATGATTACGTAATATACTGTTCTCGTGAACGACCTCGCCAAGGGGCAGCCGTAATGGCAGACCAGTGGCGATAAAAAACGCGAATACAGGTCTAGCGACTTTCGAATTTTAGAATTTCCTTGTTAAAGTTTAATTTGTGAAAAATATAAAAAGTGTATAAAGAAATATATGCACTGTGATAATTGTAATACACGGTAAGTAAGTTTTTCACGAATGTGGGCCATTATATTCTCATGCAGTTGCCTAAGCAGATTGACCCGTGAAGATCCGGGTTAGAATAGGTCCGTAAAAGGCGACTAACTGGATCGGGTGGTCAGGCTCGCTGATTTGGTAGATACATGCCATCGTATTCCAATTGCATGGATCGATGCTGATGATGTCAATCACTGGGTTGTCTGCTCCAGACTCGATTACTTTCAGGCCGCCGTCAAATAGCTGGAATATTGCTGAGTGCGGCGTTAAACAACAAACCAACCGACCAGAGCAGATTAGTATACAATTGGCCATTACTGGCTGATCTTTCGGGAGGTAGTCCACCTGTAGGATAAATTTAGAATCTCAGAAAACTGAAACCATCACCTAAGTGTACACTATGTATGCATACGGATAAGGGTGTACTGTACATCATTCATAGGTGATAACTTGGGCATTCCACGTGACGAGTAAACGCTTGTCCCTGTTACATACATTTATGCATTAACAACCTGAAGCATTTTCCTCAATGTTCCCGGTATTATCAATGGTGGTTGGAGAGTGTGACTAATGACATTTGGGCCTGACGTCTCTTTGTGATGCTGGTGATAGACACAAGGAAGATATTACTTTAGCTACAGAGATCAGCTGGTTAATTCTGCAATGAATGTGTCTGTTCTGAATGTGCCATGCGCTACTAGTGAGGTGAAGTTCCTTCAGAAACTAATCAACCGATGGCACCGCCACTAATTTAAAGTCCGCATAAGACATGTAAAAAGATATTACACTTTGTCAGAAATTAATCACCCACATTCTTTAAAAAAAGTGATAGTCAGACTTCAAACAATCTTGAAACGTCTTCTTTGCTGATTTCAGGTACAGGATACAAAAAACCGTCAGTTTCCTTTGTTCGCGTCTGATATTTGATGACATGGACGTCTTGTAGCAACTACAGTTCTAAGTCGCGATCCCATCACGACCCTTATCGAGCAGGTTAATTAAAAAGAGCAGATTGTATGGTTAGCGCCGCTTTTGGCAATATTCCAGCAATATCACGGCGTGGGAGTCAGAAATGTGTACATATTATATCCAATGGGAGAATCACACAGGGCCTGCGGCGTGACGAGCAACCTATAAGTCACCGTCACTGTTTATTAAAGGTCAAGCTGACATATTTCTCCCCGGACAATATTGCAAATAGAACGCGGGCGTGTTTCACACGGTTATTAGACCCATATGGGGAATCGACCTCGGGACTTTGGCATGGCGAGCGAACGCTCGTCACCACGATTAAGTTTTAGAGGGCAAGCTGACGTGTTGGGCGCTCATTGATTTGTCCCGTGCCAGTGGGTTTCACACAGTGTACACTTTTGCTACGAACCATTATATGATTTGCGTTTTTCTTTGTCACATTGGACAGGCTGTATGGATGTTCTAGCAAAACATGAAAAGTAAAGTATTTGTCTCCACAATCAAATTCCATTAGGGTATCGACAGTTCTCTAGTCTGGGACGTGTTTTATCTGCAGTACTTGTAATGTGAGGTGAGGTGAAGCGCGGTTTAACGTAGCCAGAGTATTGCACTTACACTCTTCAAAACAAGAAACGCAAAGGTAGATTTTTAGTAAATGTATTTTACCTAATAAAGTCGATATATTTAAATTTAGTATCATAGATACAAATATGAAATTTTGGAGCTCGATAGTCACATGTTGTCGTTGTACAAAGGCACTGAAAACTGTTCATTGTCATGTCACATAAGGCCAGAAGGTAGCGCTGAACTCGTGTGACCCCGGACAGCAATCACTGCTTTGCATCTCCTCGGCACTGATAAGTGTACGAATTCTGTCCTGTGGAATTCTGCGCCATTTGGCTTGTAACGCGTCGGCCAGTTTTGGGAGTGTCTGCGGCGTGTCCTGACGTTGACGTACACGTCGATCGAGTTCATCCCAGAGGTGTTCGATTGGTTTGAGATTTGGAGATCTCG
The DNA here is from genome assembly GCF_022045235.1 of Haliotis cracherodii. Taxonomy (NCBI): domain Eukaryota; kingdom Metazoa; phylum Mollusca; class Gastropoda; order Lepetellida; family Haliotidae; genus Haliotis; species Haliotis cracherodii. The sequence continues at coordinate 30,779,673 of NW_027266319.1, read as the reverse complement.
ACGGCCAGGGCAAGACGTTGATGTTAGCATTATGAAGGTAGTCTACCGTGACACGAGCTGTGTGCGGTGGAGCGTTGTCCTGTTGAAACAACTCCCTCTAGCGGTCTATGATTGGAAGAAGGTGAGGTTGATGAATTTGATTCATGTAGCAATTTGCTGTCAAATTTCCCTGAACCACAACCAAGTCAGATCTCGTGGTGTAGGACATGGCCTCCCGCAACAAGACACCACCGCCACCGAAATTGTCGAAATCACGTACACAATGAGGGATAAAACGCTCATTTCGACGACGATAAACACGTCGTCTTTCATCTAGCCGGTGAAGAAGAAATCGTGATTCATCGCTAAACCCCACTTGTCTCCGTTTTCTCAAATTCCAAGGCTGTAAGGTATGGCACCAACGCAAGCGTCGCTGTCGATGAATCTTTTGCAAAACAGGGACCGATAATTGGTCTTCTGGATCGGATTCCAACCTCGCGAAGATGGTACATGACAGTCCGATATCCTCCCCAAGCCAGGGATTCGTCCTGCAGTCTCCGTAGCTGTGGCATTGCAATGACGTAGGTGGGACAGTCGAATGTAGCGACCCTGTGCAGAGGTGGTAACTCTTGGTCGAACGGTTCTCGGACGGTCTGCAGTGGAATTGAACTGTGTGTATCGGTCTCAAAGGCGGCAAATGGTGCTGTGGTGGACGTTGAAGTGTCGTGCAACAGATGACTGCGATTCCCCCTTTGGATACGTCCTATGGCGATGTTCCGATCGGCAGCGTTGATTCTCGGCAATTTCGAACTTGTTCACAATTGAATGACAAATCATTGGCTTATGCTTGCCCTTTTATAGCCACCACCACGAGTTACGAATGCCATAACTTGCACGTGCATTTTGCTTTACTGTTTCCCCCATGACGTTTTTAAACAAGTGTGAAAACAATGCTTTTTAAGACATTGCAAATCGATAATGGCTGCGTTTTGACGCACCGTTTGTCGAATATCAGGCAACCGACATTTTCCAATAACATATAACAAATTTATATACCGGATTTTTTGTGTAGTCAGGTTGAATGAACTACATACTACCTATGCGTTTTATTTTTTGAAGAGTTTATATAGCAACGTGCATGCACCTGTGTGTCTTCTTCTACTAGTCTGAACTAATGCCGATTTATAGTGCTAGCCCACTGAGATGCCATGTCGAAGTTTAACATGAATTCCCAACTTAGACACAGTTTACTGACTCCAAGCCGACCAGTCCTCGCTTTAGCCCCTTAATACCGAGGGCAAGGCAGGATAACAACAAGCACAATCTTTTAACGTCTTTTGGTATGACGTGCCCGGGAATCGAATCACGAACCTTCCGCTCTACCACGAGACCACGGAGGTGGTCTGTACTTGTCATAACCTGAAAGTGTTTGTCAATTTTCTAGGCCATGTTATATCTGGTGTCTCCTGAGGCAAGCGAGTTTGTTCGGAACATGCCCATGTTCAGTGAATGAGTACCAGCAGGAGAAGACGGTAATGTGAGTATTAACCTTCAAGTGTCTCATAGGCAAATTCGGTTGTAGACTCCCAAGGGAGCTGAGAATGACATTCAAAAGCACACTGATCCATTGGCCGGGATGATATTACCGTAGCGCTTTGAGCATACACCAGTGTGTGGCATCTAGCGCAGTATAAATATACTTATTATGTATACTCACACGCAAAAGAAACGCAAGTGGTTTTAAGCAAATAGGTAACAAACACGGAACCATAAATTGATACGACTTTTAGCATGTAATGAAGCCTGATGGTGTTATCAATATTTTTGGTTGCATTTTGGAAGCCCCGAGTAAAAATGCAACATAAAAAACGAATCGCCAAAATGCACCATTTCAATGAATTTGTGGGTATCATGCACCCATTTCTCGCGAAATCGAAAATGCACGAACTGTCACGAACTGTAGTGGGTATAAAACTGTGGCCGATTCTTAGACCTACCACTCCTGGGTCAACAATGCCACGCCTAACTCAAATTAAGAGAAACCAGGCTATCGGACGTTTGCAAGCTGGAGAGTCTGTCCAAGATGTTGCCCGTCATTTCAACGTTAACATAACCACAATTTACCGTCTCCTGCATCGATACAATGCTACACAGACCACAGATGACCTTCCTCGGAGCGGTCCTCCAAGGGTCACCACAGCTCGACAACATCGGCAGATTACCCGTCAACACCAGCGACATCCGTTCCTAACTCCAAGTGAAAGTGCTCGACAGACCATAGGAACACATAATCGACACATTAGCCGGGACTCTGTGATCCGACGTCTCCGTTCCAACAACCTCAGATGTCGCCGACCAGCACGTCGTCCTGTTCTCCAACCACGGATCAGACCTCACGTTGTTCCTTTTGTTGCACAACATCAACAACACATTTTCCAACAGGACAACGCTCGTCCCCATGTTGCCAGAGCTACCATGGCCTTTCTGCAACAACTCAACATCCGTGTTCTACCGTGACCAGCCCTCAGCCCTGATCTGAACCCCATCAAACACTTGTGGGATGAGGTTCAAAGGCGTCTACACAATGTGCGCCCAGTCTCTACAACTGCCGATGAACTATGCACAGCTCCTCTGGATGTGTGCAGGAGGATCCCTAGGGCCTTCACAAATCGTCTGATCCATTCAATGTACAGGAGATGTGTGGCAGTGATCAATGCTTATGGTGGTCATACCAGGTATTGACTGACATTTTGGGTATTGACCCGAAACTGTGTAATCCCTTAACATTTGAAAAACCCAATTATGTCATCTGCCTTTTAATCCATTAAACTGTCTTCAGTCAAATTTTTGTCAATCTTGCCCTATTAGTATTTCTTGTCTTTACTGTTGAAAATAAATAACATGTATACTGCATACTCGACTTGCGTTTCTTTTGCGTGTTAGTATATTATTATTAACACGAATACTCACGCACTAAACAGACTAAAACAGAAGGGACTACCTGTGACTCGGTATGGTCGTAGTGGCGCCTCGCACGTCGTGACGTCCTTGATCGGTCTGCCTGCGTCATCAAGACACTGACACATTTCCTGTCCGGTGCTGCCCTCTGGGCTAAAGGCGTGCTCCTGACAGGGTACGCATGCGTGGAGCCCGAACTGAGACTTGTACGTATTTTCCGGGCACTCTGAGAAAAAAGCCTTTCGTTAAAGAAATGCATGAATACATGTTACGGAATACTGATAAAATATACAACGTCAACGCCTGAGAATAACCAGTCTCGATGATTATCCGCCGAAATGATTATGCATAAAAGGACAAACAGGGGTGAAAATTATATAAATGGATCCCTGACTCAAGGTGTTCGCTGTATGCTGTTACGTTCAAAGTCATTTACACATAACGTGACATTCAACTATAGAAGAAGAAAAACATGATTGATATTTTTATGTGTTAATATTTTGATGAAGGTTATTCTGAAAAAATAATGGAATATAGGATAGGTGGTCGACTTCAGCAAAACCATTTCCATATTCATAAGAAATCTCAACTAAAAGCAGAGTCCGTTGTACGATTCCGACTACATCCTACGAAATCACAATCAAATAGTGACGATAACAGGTGTTCGCGAAGAGCTGAGCTTATCCTGCTCCATCTGTGGTATTTGTCACAAATACATGCAAAGACAAGTAAATGTTTCGCAGAATTAAAAACAGGAACTTATGGTAAAAGTCAAAATATGGAATTGCATCGGACACCATTTAGTCACTGATGTGTCATATTCGCTCAATACACACATAAGTTTGTTAAGGTCAAATAAGTGTTCCAGCAGAATAATAACATACAGGTGGAAGAATGATTATTAAATGTAATTAAATGAATAAAATATTGGCGATGAAAACCGACGAATACGACCCCACGGTTTCGGTATGGATGTGGATATGTCATATGATTGAAGACTAATTTCTTTCTGTTTGTTGGTAAAGAGGGTATGATTGTCTTATTCAAGAATGACACTACTCTGGTGAATGGTCTTCATAATCATAATAATTTTTGTTTAGAAAGACTCTGTCAACTATCCAACAACGATACAATGATACATTTTGCAAAATTTCTAATGTACGTGTTCTCAACACATACACAAAAAAGTATCAATTAGGTAACTCTTAGATAAATATAATTTAAATATATTTTGCACAATGGGTCGAATGGTCTTATATAAATAAATCTGTCTGTCTGTCTCTCTGTTTGTGAATGGTCTGCCGAATGGAAATATTAAGTAAGCTCAAGTGAAATGACTATTTACTTGTGAAACATCTCCTCTGACCTCCCTGTTTTAAATGGAATGAGGCATAATTTCCAATTAGCTGTGGTAATTGGAAGGCCTGCCAGAACAGACTTTGTATCATGGCCATCTTAACAACATGTCCTATCAATCAATCAAGTTTAATTCGTAATTCAGGCCACATGGCCCAAACTACAGTTGTAAGGTAAACCATATTTTAGTTCACATGTCCAGGGTGTTCCCACTTTGACGATCTCATGTTTAATAATTTACATAAATATAAAGCTATCAAGGGTAGTACATTAATATCACAGGAGTTAAATAAAGTTGCAAACGTAATATTACTTTCTAGTAGACATCGTATTCATTCTCTACTAAACAAAAGTCACATTCTTTACATATAAATTCTGTTTGAGGTACATTTAACATTACCTTTTACGAATAATGTTGACTCGAAAGTTGTGAAAAAATATTCGAAACTTACACATTGCTCTAACTCATCGTTTGTCTCTCAGTACAGTCATATGTAATTCGGGTTGCAGAAAAGATTTTATATTTGCATAATGAACTGAAAGGGTAGACGTCTCCAAGCTGTGGTGGGGCTGTCGGGTAGCCTAGTGGTTAAAGCGTTCGCTCGTAACGCCGAAGACCCGGGTTCGCTTCCCGACATGGGTACAATGTGTGAAGCCCATTTCTGGTGTCCCTCGCCGTGATATTGCTGGAATATTGCTAAAAGCGGCGAAAACCATACTCACTCACTCCAAGCTGTGGTGCCATGATTGGAACTATATATCTCTTAAGCGTCTTCTGAGCGCAGATAAAAACATTTTCTTTTCACTGACATCTTGAAATAACCACACAGACGCAAAATCGCTATTAAAAAACACGTGTTTCACATGCGATGCCCAATTGACTTTTCAGTTCTCATCTAATTCCTTAAGCATAACATAACTTTGGAAGGGGCATCGACTTGTATTCATTCGCAAAACCTTAATGTCTTAAGTCGGGGATGGATACCATATAATGACAGCGTGTAAGTGCTATAGAAGTCTACGTAGGGAGGCATTGTCCCCATACTGTGTTCAGAATCCCTCTGTTGATTCTGTTATCAGTCTAGGAAAGATGCAATTGGTAATATCGATTAACTGATGAAGCAATAAATATCAACCACATCAATCGACTCAGACCTGGGCATCGTTCCGTTCCTCGGGGATCATTGGGGCCACTCGGTTTACATAATACCACGCGGCGCAATTGAGTAGTGATATTGCATAATTGCTCTTTAAATAAAACGCCATACCGATCGATCTCTCTGCATATAGTTCGTACACCATGTCGGTCGATTTGGGAATAGACTTTTTGCATTGTTTATATTAATTAGGTATAAAATTTGCATACGTCATGCACGACTGTCCTCAGATTCAAATATGTAATGTGACAGTTATGTGAACGAATGAAACTAGCGAATCCTGATGCAATATGGATTCTTCTCAATTCTGACCTACGAGACTGATGTGAACCTAGTGCTCGAGGATATGCCCTATAGATGTGGCAATGTTGTATCCAACATACCTCGACATCTGCCCCGACGCATTGTCCAGCCTGGTGCACAAACACACGTGTCTGACCCGGAAGTAATAGTACTTGACCTTTCATCACATGGCACACAGGGACCGGGGCCAGAGCTTGCTTTGTAGAACCCCAGTGGACATGCTGCAAGACAGAAGTCAGAGAGAGGCTATTTGTAACGTTCTCTCATGAAAAAGTGAGGTGAGGTGAGATGAAATGGGGCGTCGCGTTCAGGATTATTGTTCTTTTTGTTTGTTGTTTAACGCCGCACTGGCAATATTCCAGCTGTATGACGGCGGTCTGTAAATAATCAGGTCTTGCCCAGACAATCCAGAGAATTGACATCATGAGCATCGATCTACACGACTGGGATACGATGACATGCATCAACCATGTCAGCGAGCCTGACCACCTGTTCCCGTTAGTCGCCTTTTACAACAGGCCTTTTACGACAAGCATAGTCGCCTTTTACGGCAAACCAGGGTTGCTGAAGACCTATTCTACCCCGGATATCTTCACGGGTCTATTGTTCTTATATAATGACGTGCATACACTCTGTGTGTGTGTGTGTGTGTGTGTGTGTGTGTGTGTGTGCGTGTGCGTGCGCGTGCGTGCGCGTGCGTGCGGACGTTATTTGATTTACGCTATAATTGACATTTACTGTCTACAAACGTTGGTGTGATTGACGTGGTCATGTACGACTACCCCTTATGTTACGATTGGCATATCGAGTATTTCTAACCACTAACCCAGTTGGGTTAACATGACGTACGTACGACTACAGACGTCGGTGTGGTTGGCGCTACGAGTAACATAACGAGTTTGTGCGTTGAGTACGTGTATGGGTGTAACATGATGTAGGTACGACAACAGACGTCGGTGTGGTTGGCGCTACGAGTAACATAACGAGTTTGTGCGTTGAGTAGGTGTATGGGTGTAACATGATGTACGTACGACTACAGACGTCGGTGTGGTTGGCGCTACGAGTAACATAACGAGTTTGTGCGTTGAGTACGTGTATGGGTGTAACATGATGTAGGTACGACAACAGACGTCGGCGTGGTTGGCGCTACGAGTAACATAACGAGTTTGTGCGTTGAGTAGGTGTATGGGTGTAACATGATGTACGTGCGACTACAGACGTCGGTGTGGTTGGCGCTACGAGTAACATTACGAGTTTGTGCGTTGAGTACGTGTATGGGTGTAACATGATGTACGTACGACTACAGACGTCGGTGTGGTTGGCGCTACGAGTAACATAACGAGTTTGTGCGTTGAGTACGTGTATGGGTGTAACATGATGTACGTACGACAACAGACGTCGGTGTGGTTGGCGCTACGAGTAACATTACGAGTTTGTACGTTGAGTACGTGTATGGGTGTAACATGATGTACGTACGACTACAGACGTCGGTGTGGTTGGCGCTACGAGTAACATAACGAGTTTGTGCGTTGAGTACGTGTATGGGTGTAACATGATGTACGTACTACAACAGACGTCGGTGTGGTTGGCGCTACGAGTAACATTACGAGTTTGTACGTTGAGTACGTGTATGGGTGTAACATGATGTACGTACGACAACAGACGTCGGTGTGGTTGGCGCTACGAGTAACATAACGAGTTTGTGCGTTGAGTACGTGTATGGGTGTAACATGATGTACGTACGACTACAGACGTCGGTGTGGTTGGCGCTACGAGTAACATAACGAGTTTGTGCGTTGAGTACGTGTATGGGTGTAACATGATGTACGTACGACTACAGATGTCGGTGTGGTTGGCGCTACGAGTAACATAACGAGTTTGTGCGTTGAGTACGTGTATGGGTGTAACATGATGTACGTACGACAACAGACGTCGGTGTGGTTGGCGCTACGAGTAACATAACGAGTTTGTGCGTTGAGTACGTGTATGGGTGTAACATGATGTACGTACGACTACAGACGTCGGTGTGGTTGGCGCTACGAGTAACATAACGAGTTTGTACGTTGAGTAGGTGTATGGGTTAACATGATGTACGTACGACAACAGACGTCGGTGAGGTTGGCGCTACGAGTAACATAACGAGTTTGTGCGTTGAGTAGGTGTATGGGTGTAACATGATGTACGTACGACTACAGACGTCGGTGACGTTGCGCGTGTACCCAGGGAGACATGTACAAGAATTGTCTTTGTCCACTTTGCGGAACGCTGGACACAGTGGACACTCATCCCCTCCTGACCAGGAGGTCACGTGACAGGCCACATGCAGGGAGACTGCAAAATAAATATGGTCATGTTATAACTAGTATTTCATGAAGGGGTCGTAACATTTCTGTAAACGTATCATACACAAGCAATTAGAATTTTAGACTGGCAAACACACTAAAGACGGATAGAGGCTAGTTCTGTAAACGCATCAATAGTATGATAGAACAGCCCCTTCAGTTTCTCCGGAGGGATTGGCTGCTTGTAACTTTGAATGACCATTGTGGAAATTTGTGAGCAAAGTAAAACCACCAGCAAAAATGACATCCACTTTTTAAAGCAGGTACTTTTTACTTGGTTCTTCCTGAATATCAGATTGCCCCGTGAACTGTCAGGACTAATGTTGTTACTTCAGAACTGTCGGTGTCTGAATGACGGAACTGACACGAAATCTGAGAATGTTCCGTAACTGATTGATCTTCCAGGAAAGTTTAATCTCTCCTGTCAGTGAAAGAGAAAGGGAGGTTATACACAGCATCCTCTTCACGGTATCATTGATAAGTTTTGTTCTTAAATGTTTCTCAGCTAAGATGACTTCAGACAGCCTGTCACATGTCTCAGTTCCAATGGAGCGAACTCGAAAAAGACTTGGATCTGGGTTCGTTTTTCGAGAAACATGATATTTCATGAACTAAACTAAGCGGCAAAAGAAAGTATAGGTTGGCAATTTGTAATTTTCCTGAAAACAGCGATAACTAGTGGAAAGTGGGTATTGGGAATATGACTGCCCAGGAACAGGTACCCCAAAACAGCTCACCCGAACGCGCCACCTTTGACGGCGCTCGTGCGGTGACAAAAAAAATGGTGCAACAGGTTTCCCGCCGATGGCATAAACTGCACGTGCATGTTAGCGGTATGAATGCGTTCGTCTGCAGGGTATAACCACACGTGATGAAAGCACACAAAAGAAATGCCAAGACTGTCACAGGAGCAGAGAGAGAGTGAGAGCCATCGGTATGGCCGAAATAGGGGCAACACAGGTCCAAATTGCCAGAAGGTTTGGTTGAACACCTTGACAGTAGCCAGGCTGATTCAACGGTACAGGCAGAGAGGGAGGTCACAAGACAGGCCTAGAACCGGACGATCCCGAGTGACACCACCACTGGAAGATGGTCAGATACGGCTCATTCACCTGTGAAACAGATTCGTAACGGCGACGGCGACGGCAGCAACAGCGTTGGGACATCCCATTAGGCAACGTACAGTACTACGACGACTTCGCGCTACTGGTATCCGAGCGTATCGTCCTTTCCGAGGAATGGTACTGACTGCTCAACATCGACGCCTGAGACTGCGATGGGCGAGGCAGGTTCGACGCTGGCAAGTGAGAAATTGGCGTCGAGTGCTGTTTACTGATGAAAGTCGGTTTAACTGGTTTCGAAATGACGGCAGAGAACGAGTTTATCGACGCAGAGGGTAACGTTTGGCTCTGGCGTGTATTCGAGAGGTCATGGTGTGGGGCGGTGTTTGTGGAGATGTGAGTGAGTGAGTGAGTGAGTGAGTGAGTGAGTGAGTGAGTGAGTGAGTATGGTTTTACGCCGCTTTTAGCAATATTCCAGCAATATCGCGACGGGGGACACCAGAAATGGGCTTCACACATTGTACCCATGTCGGGGATCGAACCCGGGTCTTCGGCGTGACGAGCGAACGCTTTAACAATGTGGAGATCAGAAGACTGATTTGGTGATTATACAGGGAAACCTGAACGCTGTGCAGTACAGAGACCAAGTGTTGCAGCCAGTTGTGCTTCCGTTCTTACAAAACCAACAGCAGGGTCATTGTTTCAACACGACAATGCCATGCCACATACTGTAAGACTGAATCGGATCTTTCTAAACCAGCAGAACGAGTCTTTCTAAACCAGCAGGACGAGTCTTCTTGCAGGTTACAGAAAGGGTTTCAAATTCAGACATACACATCATAGAACATATGAGAGAGAAATGCGTGATTATATACCACCGAACTTAATCACTCGGAAAAAAAACAAAAGCAGCAGATCTGTTGACTGTGAAATATTACCATATAGATAAACTTTCTGAAAACTCGGATTAAAAATATTTTTTGAAGATAGAATAATGTTATTTCAAATATGAAAATGTGCAGTGCAAATAAAATATATATCAAAATATATGTTTACAATATAAATCCAGAAACCATATTAGTTCCTTGTAAATTACGTTTTCTGTTGGAGAATTGGATCATTAATTCGCGTAAGAGTACGAGTGGGTGAGTGAGTATGGTTTTACGCCGCTTTTAGCAATATTCCAGCAATACCACGGCGGAGGACACCAGAAATGGGCTTCACGCAATTTACCCATGTCGGGAATCGAACCCGGGTCTTCGGCGTGATGAGCAAAGGCTTTAACCACTAGCCTACCCGACCGCCCCATCAGTAAGTATACGAGTTGTAGGTAACATACTATGACAGCCCTTGACGTCACGTGGAACGACTATCCACACAATACCGACGAGATGTCAATGTTCTGAGTGACTCTGGGGGCACGGGTGGCCCAGTCGTCTGAGGCGCCGCGATTCGCTGAGCAGAGCTGCGTCCCTTGGGCACGCCAGAAATCTATGATTGTGGGTTCGAATCCCGGTTCTCCCCGATTATGTTTCTAGGTTTGTCAGCACCATACCCATGCTCGTGGGTTTCACCGAAGTGGTAAACGTCTGAGACCTGCAACACATTAAGCTTACACGCCGTGATATAACTGGAATACTGTTAAAAGCGGCGTTAAACCCAACTCACTCACTCACTCTGAGTGGCTCTTTTCAAACTACTAAACATCGATTGTAAAAAAAGCCAATCGCAAAAGTGAGACAAAAGTCATACTTCGAACACGGTTCCCGACATCTGTCCCAAAGTGGGTTACAACAAGTGACGTGACATACATATTCATCGAAAAACGACGTTACACATCAAATCTAAACATAATTGACGTTGAGAGCGGGCTTGACAAATGGGCCCCATTTCTCTGGACTCTCGACGAATTCGTAATTAACTGTCGCCTCACAAAGGTGAATGGCATACAGGAGTATGTGTCCTATTAGCACCTAAAATGATGTCTTCTCAGACTCGAGCAATCCCTCTAACGTGGGTGATGTATTTATGTTCTCGTGTTTTTCCCCCAGATAAACAATTAATGTGCCTGTGCATGTCTTTGTGATTGGTGCCATCTGTTCGCGAACACCTGTTGTCTTCACTACTTGATTGCCATTCATAAACATGATACAGTCGGAACCGTACAATGGAGTTTTTGAACCTGCTTTCTTATGAATATGGAAATGGTTTTATCGCTGTCTATTTACATAAACTGAGGGCCAAAGAAACGCCTCCAAATAAATAATGGTCGTCAGTTTTCAACAAATTTGCCAAACAGCAGGAACATAGCTGGAATGCAACTTACCTATTCCCTGTGAACATGTGCACATGCTTCACGTGATTTGCGAAAAAAAGTGAATTTTATCACTAAAAATGTAAAATGTGCACGAAGCTACCCGTATGAAATTCTGGTATAAAACATTAGCAGGATTGCACTCTCTCATCACATGAAACCGTTTAAAACAACGAACATGCCTCGACTAACCGCAGAGCAGAGAGAGAGAGAGAGAGAGAGAGAGAGAGAGAGAGAGCCATCGGTATGTTGCAAATTGGAGCGACGCAGAAGCACGTTGCTAGGATCATGGGCTGCTTCAAGTGCACCATTGCCAGACTTGTCACACGTCACAGGCAAACTGGCAGTACTGCAGACAGGCCGGGGAGTAGAAGACCCAAGGTCACGACCCCACAGGAAGACCACAGGAATTTACGGGTGCTTCACCTATTGTCCATTTCCTCATGCAGGTGGTAGTGTCATGGTCTGGGTGGCATTTGCAGGGGCCAGAAGACAGATCTGATCATCATCGATGGAAATCTCACTGTATGTCGTTACATTCATGAGGTTTTGCTGCCTGTGGTACTGCCTTCCCTGCAACGACATCCACGGACGCTGTTTCAGCAGGATAACGCCACCCCTCACACAGATCGAGTCACTTGCGACTTTCTGAACGCCAACAACGTGACCGTATTACAGTGGCCAGCATGATCATCGGATATGTCGCCCAAAGAGCACCTCTGGGACCAACATGGCACAAGATTCGGAAACGTCGAGGAATGCCCTGGCAATTGCCCTGCAGGAGGAGTGGCATACCCCCCCCCCCACCCCCTCTTCTGTACGTTCTGGGGGTGGGGATGGGGGTGTGTGTCATATCCAATACAGAACTATGTGGGTAGCACTTTAAAAGAAATCGACGTCGATTCTGCTGGTGTGATCGAATACTGGACAGCGCACCTAGCATGCTAAACGTGTCTGCAGAACTTTAAGTACATGGTTCTTGATCTTGTCATTTTCAAATACCCTTTTTGAATAATTGCTTTTTTATAATAAAACATCAACTGTTACTAAATTTTGCGTCTGTTTTGTTTTAGACCAGAAAATTGTTTGGTGGCGTTTCTTTTGCCCGTTAGTATATTTATGTCAGCCTTTTACGAATTCATTTTGTCTGCTAAATCCCCATGTTTGTGATGACGTTAATACCAACTACATTTTTATAAGACGCAATTAATTGTCTTGTAGAGTATTTGTTTCCTGGTGATTTAAGTGTTTTGAAATAATTTACAGTAAAACCCAGGTATCCGCACGGTACAAATTCCAGCAAAATCAAATGGACAATTACAGTACAGTAAAGTACGGTTATAACGAACTCAAAGGGACTACTAATTTTAGTTCGTTATAAGCATATAAACAGTATAACAACAGCAAATAGTCGGGACCAAAAAAGTAAGTTCGTTATATCCGTCAGTTCGTTATAAGCGTGTTCGTTATAACCGTAGTTTATTGTATACGGTAAGGGAATCTTTGTTGTTGACCAATGTCCCTTGTAATAACCTCGCGGGGACCCGGTAAGGTCAGATCCCCAGCTCCTTATGTGCAATATTCTTTTCGAAATAGGCTAATAAAGTCGTTGGTTGGTCAGCTCAGTGACAAAACGGTATATTACCCGGATAGTTGCTCATAATATCAGCCACTCGGCTATTTTCAGATTACCTTGACAAAACTGCTGGAATATTGCCGATGCGGCATTTCCAAACACAAAATAGCATGCATCTTTTAAATAATTATTCGTTCAAACAATTTCGTCCGGAAAGTGGATTTTGCGAACTGGGTTCCGGATGAGCAGTGTTTACCACAATTAGCATTGCGCGGACAAATGACGTCAAGATCCCACGGTTCAAATAGCTATTCATCAAAACGTGCAACCACAATACGATATCCACAGAGTTCACGAACTAATAGCCCTTGGTGCTACTAATTCCCCTGCGCTATTTCGAGCAACAAAATCAGAACTTCGGTCACGAAGCCAAATCCCCTACATTGATTAAATCTATTTAACAAATGATATCATCTCACAATATACACCTACTTAAACCATTGCGATTGAACCCCTTTAGGCGAGGCACGTTACTAACGGTCGAGAAGACATTTTTTCCTTTGATAAAATTTGTAATCCGACAAATGGAAACAACCTCAGCTGTCGAAAACAAACCAAAAAAAGCTGTTTTGTGAACCGTATAAACTGCCGGGGAAAAAGTATGCACTCATGTCTGCTGGTCGCTAAAAATGAAACAAGAACTGGCTATTCGATGGTGATGTATTTGCTACGGGTATCATAGATGTGTTTTGGACTTGAATTTTGCCGTGTTTATGCGACTGTTGTAACGTTTTGATAACGTTTGTAATGTTTTGGTCAAATCCAGTTTTCAAGTGTATACTTTTTTTTGCGTGTCAGTTTATGTGTCCAAAGTATAAGGGGGCACGGGTGGCGCAGTCGTCGAAGGCGCCGCAATTCGCTGTGCAGAGTTGCGTCCCTTGGGCACGCCAGAAACCTATGATTGTGGGTTCGAATCCCGGTTCGCCCAGATTATGTTTCTAGGTTTGTCAGCACCATACCCGTGCTCGTGGGTTTCACTGATGTGTTAAACGTCTGAGACCTGCATCACTTCGGGCTTTCCTCCCACATTAAGCTGACACGCCGCGATATAACTGGAATATTGTTAAAAGCGACATTAAACCCAACTCACTCACTTACTCACTCACTCACTCACTCCAAAGTAAAAACAAATGTTCTGGTGATAAGGCATAGATGAAGATTATTCTGTTGGTGTATAGTGATATAGTGTATATAGTCTTAATGATATCGACACACAGGGCCCATGGCTGCTGACACCTTTCTGTCCACATGGAAGCCATAGTCAACCGAGATCAAGTTGTTACCGTTATTTAATGGACAGCGCATATCCTGTGGATGAATGTCTCGGATGGCGATGTGAGCTGGCCACTCGCAGACCGGGCTTGAGTAACTGGAGGATTTGTTATCGTACCAATTCCTCAGCCAGACCAATCCACAGTCACACTGCCAGGGGTTGTCAAGCAGGTTCCTGGAAACACAAAATAACCACTCCTTGACCTGAGACTCATATACTCATATTAACGCAAGGCCACCCCTTTCCCATCTCCAACCTCAACCAGCAAGAGAGAGGGCGGCGTAATAAAAAAATAAAATAAATAAAAAACTGTTGTACACTAATTGTTTAACTTATTTCATGACATGTTAAAGTTTAAAACTCTTAGGACCATTAAATTAATTTATGACGTAGATTCAGCCGCTTCGCTTCGGAAACGATTTTTTTATGAAAAGACCATGGTTTTTTTATAAGTCTGAATGGAAGTAGTATTTTATTAATTACCACGAGTGCATAATTTTCCACAGCGGCGGGGAAAATTAAGGGCGGGCGGGTCATGGGAAACTCAGAAAACAATACGTAAAGCCCCATGGACAAACATTTTTTTCTGCTGAATACCACTATTGATTTAAAGATAAAATAGAAATGTTTTAAACGAAGAAGGAAGAAATCGTCTCATTACTCCATGATTTATATTTATTTGGACGTCAAGCTAGCCATTATGGCAGGTGTCGACGTCGTACCAGGAAGTATCAAGGTATACATATCAATCTAGAAAACTGTAGGACTTCAGTCTCATCTGAACTTTTGACTCCGATACGATATCTGTCTGCGTGAAGGTCGGACACGAAGTCGCGTCTGGTGAACTTTCTAATCAGCCAATCAGTGGCTAGGCTTCTAAATTCTCTGTACGAGTGAGCGAAGCATTCGGACCAGCGTATGATATTTCTGTATCTCGAAAACGAAGTTAACCGGCCAATTCTGATTGTCAACAATAAAGGCCGCGCACTTATATTATTGTGGATTTTTTTAAATACTCTGTCGTTTCAGAGCGACATGGCATGAACACCCATTACAATCAATGGAAAACATTTGATGTGTGTCAGTTTTGGCATGTTAAAATCAAAATTTCAGAATAGAGACAAAAACTAATTAACCCGACGCGAGGAGTTCACAGATCTTCTCACAAAGGGATATCGTATCAAAGAAAAAAGATTTGATTTTAATGAGATTATCCTTAATTAATACCCGTCTGACCAGACTGATCAATAGCTACTGATTCGTATTAACTGCTCTTGGTTGCCTGCGAGTTGTTTAAAGCCACAGTCAGCAATATTCTAGCTGTAGGACGGCTGACGTAAGCAAGCAACTACTGACTATGCAAACTAGTGATTGAAAGTAACAGTGCCAGGGTTCCAAATCCCCTACAGTAAAGTACGGTTATAACGAACTGAAAGGGACTTCTAATTTTAGTTCGTTATAACCGTAGTTCGTTATAAGCATGTATACAGCATAACTACAGCAAATAGTCGGGACCCAAAAAGTAAGTTCGTTATAACCGTCAGTTCGTTATAAGCGTGTTCGTTATAACCGTAGTTTACTGTATATCACTGAACTTACACTTTGTCCAGGTAGTGAAATGTCATCTGAAGTTGATGGGGGAGAGTCTTTAACATGTTCCCTTCTATATAACTGCAATGAAAGTCACAATATCACGTTAAAAGAGAGGCGTGTGATACATAGGGAAGTGCTCACCACTTATTCTAATCCTAAACCAACAAAATACAACAAAAACACCCAAAGATTAACCGATTTCCATTTATGTATTGCATATTGTAACTGATAAAAATCTTGAACAATTGACCTGCCTTTGCATGCGTTTGTGACAGGTGCCACCGGTGTAGGCAGAATACGCTTACCTTTTCGGGAACACTTGGTATCATCGCAATTTGATAGTGATTGGAAAACACATGCTCATGATATAGTCGGACTCTGCTTTATGCAGATATTTCTATTCGATATGGAAAGGGTTTTGTCGCTTTATTAATTATCATTATTATGATTATGGATTTTAATATTCAGCACACTTTCGACAACATTTGGATGCAATTATTAAATCAGAGCACGAGACATTCTGTGCTAAGCTAGAGACAGGAGCGATGGAGGTGGTGATTCCACTACTGATATGATGTGTCAAGGGTATCATACTTGTACAGATAAACAATACACTGGACAATCGAGGATGTAACATTACTAGTAACACATCCAATTTTTTTCGTTAGTTATATCATCGATCCCAATAGCGTGGATCGATGCTAATGATATCAATCACTGGATTGTCTAGTCCAGACTCGATTATTTACAGACCGCCGTCATATAGCTAGAATATTGCTGAATGCGGCGTAAAACAACAAACCAACCAAAGCTTCGTTAGTTTCATGTGATGACCTTCCTATAGGTTCAGCAATAAACAATGAAATAAATAGTCCTACTTACATTTCTCTCAGTTTCTCTAAACCACTTAAAGCTGACGGATGAATTATTGATATGTTGTTGTGAGATAAATATCTGAAAGTAAAATTACAACGAGCAAGTAAGAACACATCAAAGTTACTTATCAAATTTACGCTTTGATCTTTCCAATGTCTTTATAAAAATCTCAGTGATTCATGCGACTTAATACCAAGTTACAGATTTTACCATGATCCTGATGGGGAACATCACACTTTGACATTCAACGTCATTATTATAGATCAATAATGATGTTCATGCATAATATCCATCACCTCGATAAGAAAATCTGAATCATTCTGACCGCCTCCGTTGAGCTCGGAGGGCGAAATGTGGGTCGTTCGATCCCCCGTCCGTGTCATACCAAAAGACGTTACCTTGCCTGGCGCACGGCATTTGGGAATAAAACAAGGACTGGTCGGCTCGGAGGCATTATACTGTGTCTGAATGGGGTATTCATATTAAACTAGGGCATGGTATCTCAGTGGGCTAGTACAATAAAACCAGCATTAGTTCGGACGAGTACAAACAGCACACACGCGTTTAACCCCAATTCACCTCACCTCACCTTAACCAATCTTTTGTTCCGTTTAAAAGACGACTACATGTAAGAATACAGTTATACTGAGCAGCTTACAAGTACGCAAGGCTTCTGAGGCTGGCTGTGGTGTCATGCAACTCTCGGACGTCGTTATACCGCGCATATCTGTGGAGGAAGCAATCAGGTAGCATTCATCACATCAATCACTGGGAGTTAAAACACGTTCGTATTTGTATTATAGAACAACTTGTGCGAAACATGTTTTGCATAATGGTAACGAGTAGATGTAACAATTCCCTTTACGTACAAATAATTGTGACTCCATGTGTTCAAACGCCGGTACTAATATAATTGTACTGACCAATATTATTACTGTAATTATCTGGACCGATCTATAACCGTTCTATTGTCATTAACGCTGACCTAAAACAGTATTATAAGCCCCTGTAACAGAACTATAATCCCCTTATACCAGTGCTACAATTCCAAGTACAGGCTGATGTTAAACATCAGGTGATATTATGTTAAGCAGTACTACAATCCCAGAACAGAGAGAAAGTGTTACTGACAGATATTAACAAATCAGGACATTTGATGGATGACATATTCATATTGCATTGCTAAAAGCCATCATTCAGTTCGACGTGACTGTTTAGACTGGTATGACACCCTACTTACAGTCCTCTGAGTTTGGGAATCTTGTTAAGTGCCATCACTGGAAGAGCCTGGAATGCATTTTGCTCCAAATCTCTGCAAAAAACCCAGATGATTGATGAACTGACTGATTGGTTTTAGCGGCCGTCTAACATCAACGTGTTAGAACGTGCGTGTCTGTGACTAATTTACTGAAGCAATACCACTTTTCCATTTACCCGACCCTGGGTATTGTATTTCTGTATGCAGTTGCCTTCATGTCAGATATTCGTTTGTAACTGACATTAGTTGCTGCGTATTTTTTCTTTTCGCCTAACTTTTCTCACTGTCAGGGTCTTAATCTGTTTCACACCAGTTATTCTATATCGGGACGTGCAACGCTTTCTGTAAAATTTGTATTCAAATGTTTGGTAGTGAAGGTACGTTTTGAAATGCGGCTATTGTTTGAATCTGAAGGGAATCTGAAGGGAAGATGCATTTTGAGGACATGGTACATACGTGATGTATCCTTATTTGACACTCTATTCTATTCGGGTTGATTTAAATAAATAAATAAATAAATAAATAAATGAAAAATAAATAAATAAATAAATAAATAAATACACTTGTCATAGGGGCGGTGTTAATCAATTGAATCTGTACAAGAATAACGCTTATTCAACAAGTGTGATGTATGTCGACTGCTTAACAACAAGTATACTTACAAATATTCAAGATTGCGCAGTTGGGAAAACGCTCTCTCGTGGACTGAGGACAAGGAACAATTCCTTAGTTTCCTGGAACATACATTACCAATTGCCACAGTGAGAATTGGCACGAACTGTCATGTTAAGTCGCGAAAGAATGTTAACATAAAAACACAAGCAAAGTTTAACGCAATACAGAGATGACAGTTACAATGGCGTGGGCAGCTGATTTGTAAGAAATGTAATTCTTGTATGGACAATATCACGATCACCTTAAAAACAACTCTGAATCAGCGATCTACGATTCTTGATTTTGGTTTGGTTTGTTGTTTAACGCCGCACTCAGCAGTATTCCAGCTATATGACGGCGGTCTGTAAATAATCGAGTCTGGACCAGACAATCCAGTGATTAATATCATGAGCATCGATCCACGCAATTGGGATCGATGACATGCATCAACCAAGTCAGCGAGCCTGACCACCCGATCCAGTTAGTCGCCTTTTACGACAAGCATAGTCGCCTTTTACGGCAAGCATGGGTTGCTGAAGACCTATTCTACCCCGAATCTTCACGGGTCCTACGATTCATGAATAATACTTCAAGTGACAATCATTTGTGAAACCCGCCACCCAGCTACTGCCTGGTTGGTTGTGTTGAGGCACTTGGCAAGTGTCAAGGTTCACATTATCGCTCACAGGTTTATCTGTTGTGTTTACAGAGGCCTAAACCCCACCCACTCACTCACCTGTGTACCCTATAGCTATCATGTGATATGACTTGTTTCAGTAAATGCATGCGAAGCAATACTTACAGGGTCACTAGATTGTGAAGGCCATTGAATATTTTGTGATTTCTTAGTTGGTTTGAGATCGGGTTATTCGACAGGTCACTGCAAAGGAAAATTACGTTTTCTTTAAAAATGCTATACAATGGATAATTAAACATTAAAAACAACACAATTCTTGTGAATACCGTTATTGTGGGGGTTATGGCGTGTAGTGTGTGCGGAGTGTATGGGATACGTGTGATGTTAAGGATATGTGGGTTAAACATGACATAAAACCTTCTTCCAATATTTTCTCGAAAAGAACTACTTTTTTCAAAAATTTCAGAACATCAGGTCCTTAGCCAGGTGCCCTTGTTGTATCGAAACACCCAAAGTGAGTTCAAATAGTGTATAGTGCACGGGTTGAATACCGACTGACCCTAGACACCGCACCCAGTAAACTTTAAAAGAGTTGCACTGCAGACAAGATTTCAATCAACTTATGAGATGACGTTTCGAATTTCCATAAAAATTCATCCATTATATCATGAACACCGGTTATTTTGTTGCTTTTGAAATGTGTATGCTTCAGTAATGGCTGAACATACTGATTCACAAGTAACTGATATTCTTTGTGAGTAGTTCTGTGGCCGGAAGTGATGCACCTTTCAGGACAATTACACCAGTTTTACATGAGGTTCGAGTAGCAGTCGTAATTAGACGTATATGTTATTTCACATGCGAAAGCTGATGTGTGTGTGGGGTGGAATGCTCTTAGAAAATGATCTCCGGCATTAGTATTGCCTCTGGCCACATTGGAATAATTCTAAAACAGATGTTGATCCATTTGAAAACACATTACCTAAAGGGATAACCGTTTCTGGTGTCTTTTATAGGCTTATTTATCAGGCAGCGATTTCAGCGAGAGAACACTATTTTAAGTTTGATAAATACTCTTTTTATTGTGTTCAATACCTTGAACTGTCTGTAGATGGAGATGTTTCATAATATGTTATACGTTTTCATCCGGGGCAAATAGATTGGGGTGTGGGGTATCTCAAAGGGTTGAAGAACCCGGTTCGATTCCTACATTGGTACATAGGTGCATATTTCTGTTGTCCATCCGCCCAAATATTTGGGGACTATTGCTTAAAGTGGAATGAAACCCAACCCACTCATTCATATCCTAGAAATAAGAACACGTTATACGTGTTTAAACGTCTTTTTACGCGGTGCTTTTGTTCTTGAATCTTTATATCTTTATATGGAGACCACACACACCCACTCCCCCCTCCCCCACCACGAATGTATCATTGCACCAGCAGTTCTCACTGAGACTTTGTCGCTTACTGTTTCTTTTGTCTGAGTTAACACTGAAATGGGAAATATTTCTGATTGTGTCTGTGGGAACGAACATATGCGTCTCACTAGGATATTTTTTGATGAACCGGTTATGGATGATTTAAATTTGACACATACACAAAACGGATACTGAATTACTGGCTAGATGTAAGTTGGGATCAACACTGCTTTGAACAGCATTTTGTCATACGGAATTTTGTGTGGCAGATAAGCTCGCAGTGACACTAGGCTTAGGCGTTAACCACTTTGGTTAAAGCTACGAGCGTGGGTATAGTGTTGAGAGATTATGTATGAGAGATTATATGGGCATATTCGGACCTATGATAATCAGATCGGATGCCGATCCCTCGAACCCCTTTTTATATCAACGGGACGGGTGGCCCAGACGTCTCAGGCGCCGCGATTCGCTGTGCAGAGTTGCGTCCCTTGGGCACGCCAGAAACCTACGATTGTGGGTTCGAATCCCGGTTCGCCCCGATTATGTTTCTAGGTTTGTCAGCACCATACCCGTGCTCCTGGGTTTCACCGAAGTGGTGAACGTCTGAGACCTGCATCACTTCGGGCTTTCCTCCCACATTAAGCTGACATAACTGGAACACTGTTTAAAGCGGCGTTAAATCCAACTCACTCACTCACTTTATATCACCAAGATAGTGCATGTATCGATCAAACGTTAAACACATACTCATAATCTCTGTTATTTCTGATCTTAAACTGTATCCACTTGGACTCCTCGGCATTGATAGCGGTAAGGGGCGTTGGGGTAGCCCAGTGGTTAAAACGTTCGCTCGTCACGCTGAAGGCCCTGGTTGGATTCCCAACATGTTTACAATGTGTGAAGCCTATTTCTGGTGTCCCCCCCCCCCCCCCCCGTTATATTGCTGGAATATTGCTAAAAGCTGCATAAAACCCTTCTCGCTCACCGTGAGTGTATTGATAAATACAACGTACACCATATTGTCACTGTACTTACAGTTCTTGAAGTGTTGGTAAATCCGCAAAGGCATTGGAATATATTTTATCCAATCTGTTATTGCTCAAGTCTCTGAAATAGACAAAGAATGACAGTTGTCCATATTGGTCCAAGACATATTTCAAAACGTGGCGCATCCTAACTTGTACATTTCTTGAGTCCAGGGGTCATGGTTACATCAATGTCAGTTTTGTTTATATGGCACTTGTCCTCAATGACAAATAGTAATACTGGCGAACGAGTTCTACTCGTATCTGTCGACATTCGTCACATGGCACATCAATGAATTGATCAAACCATTCACTAAACCTTGGGTAGTTCTTACCCGTTCAGGAACGGTAGGGTAATCTTGTGGTTAAAGCGTTAGCGCGTCACTCTGGAGAACTGGGTTTGATTCCCCACATGGACACAATGTTCGAAGCCCATTTCTTGTTACAAAAAACTCACCCACCCACTCAGGGGAAATAACAAAAAGCGTTACGATACATTGTTTGTGAAGAACACTTAGCTGCAATGGCTACCTTGATTTACCTACTCACAGGATCTGTGCACAAGTCGAGATATGGTTGGGCTATTGCTAACAGCTGACACCCATTCACAGGATATGTGCACAAATCGAGACATGGCTGGGCTATTGCTAACAACTGATCACCCATTCACATATCTGTGCACAAGTCGAGACATGGCTTGGCTATTGCTAACAACTGATCACCCATTCACATATCTGTGCACAAGTCGAGACATGGCTTGGCTATTGCTAACAACTGATCACCCATTCACATATCTGTGCACAAGTCGAGACATGGCTGGGCTATTGCTAACAACTGATCACCCATTCACATATCTGTGCACAAGTCGAGACATGGCTTGGCTATTGCTAACAGCTGATACCCATTCACATATCTGTGCACAAGTCGAGACATGGCTTGGCTATTGCTAACAACTGATCACCCATTCACATATCTGTGCACAAGTCGAGACATGGCTGGGCTATTGCTAACAACTGATCACCCATTCACATATCTGTGCACAAGTCGAGACATGGCTTGGCTATTGCTAACAGCTGATACCCATTCACATATCTGTGCACAAGTCGAGATATGGTTGGGCTATTGCAAACAACTGATACCCATCCACATATCTGTGCACAAGTCGAGACATGGCTTGGCTATTGCTAACAGCTGACACCCATTCACAGGATCTGTGCACAAGTCGAAACATAGCAAGACTTAGTTAATACAGGCACACCTACATATTTGGGTCTTGAAAACAAACTTGCAAAAAATAGATATAGCCCATCACGCGATTCAGTGATACGATGTTCTGTGTTATATATAACGGGAATATTATATATCCTCATGTACCCTATCATTACCAAAGCAGGTGGATTACATGTGTCTTTGTAATGGAAGTGTTTCATTTCACCTAAATCTGAAGTTGACTCCACAGAAAGAACTGTCGACTGACAGTAATAATACATTCAGCTATGGCCCTGTGTCATTAAGTAGTGAACATTAGTCTTGGGTTCGGAAAACGAAAAATGTTTATTCAGACAATTTGTTACTGTGAACTGAAAGATTAGAGAAATTATGTTGCTTCCTCTTTCTGGGGTTTGAAACAGTGGTCAGATCTAGTTTTCAGTCGCCTTTCAATCACATTTTGTACAGCATTGCAGATTTTGAATATTACCGACAAAGAATCGATACTGCCTCCGTGATCTTTAGATTGTAAAATCCACAAAAGACTTGTTTTGCTTGTTGTTTAACGTCACACAGCAATATTTCAGAAGAATGAAAGCGGTCTATAAATATTTGACCAGACCAGTGGTAGAGCGTCCACCCGAAAAGCGGAACGGCATACCAAAAGACGTAAAAAGATGGTACTTGTTGTTACCCTGTCTGACGCTCGACAATAAGGTGCTAAAACAAGGACTGGTCTGTTCGGAGTCAGTATATTGTGTCTGAGTGGGGTATTCATGTTAAACTGCGGCATGGTACCTCAGTGGGCTAGCACTATAAATCGGCATCAGTCCGGGCTAGTACAAACAGACACACACTCTATCTATTATTGAACACACACACACACACACACACACACACACACACACACACACACACACACACACACACACACACACACACACACGCACGCACGCACGCACGCACGCGCGCGCGCGCGCGCACGCAGACGCAGACGCACACGCACGCACGCACACACACACACGCAGGTCGCTGTGTAAGTTAAACGTTAAACACCATTTCACTTCACCTCACCTCGACGTTAAGTTTAAGATCCTAGCTGATATTCTACTCGTTTACTCCCTGGAAGCTACGGTCTAACCTCCCGGGGTCGAGGAACCAAACATAGCACTTTAGCTTCTGTGACAGTAATTTTATTAATAATGAAGACATTAAACTTGACGGCAGTTATTTGTGAATGATTTTATTAATAGAAGAACTGACGTGTGTAGTTAGCGTGTTATTATTCATCCCTAATTTAATCTTCAGCCCCCGCACAAAATTGAATTATTCCACTCACATGATTACGATGTGGTAAACATACGTTTGCGTGTGCTTGTCTTTTTCGAATACAAAATCTGTTCCCGAAAAAGTTGGACAATTATAATTTGACACCAAACATACATTTATATCTTCATACGGGGAAGGGGATATATGTATATATGAAATGGATGGTCTCGAAGGCTGGTCGCAGTCCAGAATCGCGTCCATTAGCCGTCAAGAATCACCTCTCTTGTCATCATCCTTGGCCACTACCATCCAGACTTTCACCAAAGTGGTTAACGTGTACGACCTGTGTCACTTTGGGCTTTCCTCACATGTTGAGCTGACACGAGGTTATGTTATTAACCTATTGCTAAAAGCACTTGCGTATTGGTGTCGTTGTGAGGCACGTTGAAGGGTATAATTGAGTATGTTAAGTAACACGCAGACTTATGAAACAATCTCATTTCAGGGTCATCATTTACCATTGACGCTTCAAGTTAGCCTGTCATTTCAATGTGTATTTGGCGTGGGGACACCGTATTGGGGAATGAGTGAGTGAGTTGGGTTTAACGCCACTTTTAACAGTATTCCAGTTATATCGCGGCAGTTCAGCTTAATGTGGGAGGAAAACCCGAAGTGATGCAGGTCTCAGACGTTTACCACTTCTGTGAAACCCACGAGCATCGTATTGAAGAAACGTTTACAGAACACTCCAATTATGGACCGGGCAGATAGCATTACTTATACACATAAATAATACATAGGGAAGAACTTGATTAGTGACGTCATGATTTATCTCTCTACCCACTATTTAGAATATAAATAACGAGCATTTTTTGAAGATAGGCTTCTGTCTGCTTAACATGTATAACTTAGTTTGATCTGAATAAAAACGCTTTGAAGCACTAACACCATTTATATAAATGAAAGGTCCCTGATTCATGTCAAGTAGATTATTCCCAGATGGTTCTTGGCCCCGTTCAAAAAGGCGATATAGGTTAAAGAAAGGGAAATACGATCGTCTTAATGCTACGATCGTTTTTTTGGAACGGGGCCCTGAACGGGCGACCCGTCAACACAACATCCGTCAGTACTTACAACGTGTCCAGATTTGTGAAGTTGAGGAAGTCGTCAGGAAGGAGAACCGTCAGTTTGTTTCCGGAAAGATTCCTGTAAACAAACGTAAATTACTGTGTATCACAATTCGCAATAGCTCTATAAATATTACTGACATTGTGATACTGGGAACGCGTGAGTCACTGTCAGCACCATCTCAGCAACGACACCACCGACTAGGCAATGCCAACAACACCATCTTACCAATGTAAGCACCGTCTCAGCAATGTTAACACCACCTCACTAATAGAGAGTCCCGTGTCAGCAATGTGAGCACAACCCCAGCAATGTAATCAGCGTCTCAGCCATGACAACACCGACTCAACAATAGAGAGTCCCGTGTCAGCACTGTCAGCACAACCCCAGCAATGTAAGCACCGTCTCAGCCATGACAACACCGACTCAACAATAGAGAGTCCCGTGTCAGCAATGCGAGCACAACCCCAGCAATGTAAGCACCGTCTCAGCCATGACAACACCGACTCAACAATAGAGAGTCCCGTATCAGCAATGCGAGCACAACCCCAGCAATGTAAGCACCTGTCTCAGCAATGTTAACACCACCTCACTAATGGAGAGTCCCGTGTCAGCAATGCGAGCACAACCCCAGCAATGTAAGCACCGTCTCAGCAATGTTAACACCACCTCACTAATAGAGAGTCCCGTGTCAGCAATGTGAGCACAACCCCAGCAATGTAAGCACCGTCTCAGCCATGACACCACCGACTCAACAATAGAGAGTCCCGTGTCAGCAATGTGAGCACAACCCCAACAATGTAAGCACCGTCTCAGCAATGTTAACACCACCTCACCAATAGAGAGTCCCGTGTCAGCAATGCGAGCACAACCCCAGCAATGTAAGCACCGTCTCAGCCATGACAACACCGACTCAACAATAGAGAGTCCCGTGTCAGCACTGTCAGCGCAACCCCAGCAATGTAAGCACCGTCTCAGCCATGACAACACCGACTCGACAATAGAGAATCCCGTGTCAGCAATGTTAACACCGACTCAACAAAGATAACACCAAGTCAGCATGTTTGTATCACCTCAGAAATAATAACACCTGTCTCAACAATGATGACCCGGACATAGCAATGACTTCGAGGCAATAGCATCACCTCAGAAATATTAGCCCCAAGTCAGCAATGTTTGTATCACCTCAGAAGTAATAGCACCTGTCTCAACAATGATGACCCGGACATAGCAATGACCCAGCAATTTAAGCACCGTCTCAGCAATGTTAACATCACCTCAGCAATATTAGCATCAAGTCAGTAATGTTTGTACCACCTCAATCCGCCGACTCTGCAATGGCACCACTGATTTGTCAATAACAGCAATGTCTCAGCAATGTGAGCCCCGCCCCCCTCAGCGATGACAAAGCCACCTCATCAATGTTAACATCTTTTCAATGACAAAAACCAGTTTATCAGAATCCCGTAATTCCCAGGGAGTCATTTGCATTGACAGTAACTGAGGCATTGTCGAGGGTTGTTTTACCAGCGGACAAATCCCCCGTGCACATTGCAGTCATACTGTTGTACGTACAAGACATATGGTCAATATTCACAGCAGAGTCTCATCATATCGTGGGTTACTCGGATATGATTATACAGCTGATATTTAGATTTATGGACATTGCGTAACAGCTGTTGAACCATATATTAATGATCTTAGAAGTGGACATAAAGAAGTTTCGGCATGAATAATGATATATGGTAAAGTTTAAATGTCACCCTGCAAGACTCGGGAAAGGGCCAATACGCCTCAAATTGAATCTCTGAGCCAATAGAAAATCTGACATGCGTTGCAGAAGTAAGGCATGCAGAAACTGATATATGATACAGAAGCAATACAAAACATGGTAAAGGCACAGGAGAATTCCAAAACTAATATACGTCACAGATGCTATACCATATACGACACAGATGCAATACCAAAACTGGTATACGACAGAGATGCAATAATACAAAACTGGTATACGACAGAGATGCAACAATCAAAACTGGTATACGACGCAGATGCAACAATCAAAACTGGTATACGACGCAGGTGCAACAATCAAAACTGGTATACGACGCAGATGCAACAATCAAAACTGGTATACGACGCAGATGCAACAATCAAAACTGGTATACGACGCAGATGTAACAATCAAAACTGGTATACGACACAGATGCTATACCAAAACTAGTATACGACTCAGATCCAGTAATACAAAACTGATATACGACACAGATGCTATACAAAAACTAGTATACGACTCAGATCCAGTAATACAAAACTGATATACGACACAAATGCTATACCAAAACTAGTATACGACTCAGATCCAGTAATGCAAAACTGATATACGACACAGATGCTATACTTAACCACTACACGACTCACATCCAGTAATACAAAACTGATATACGACACAGATGCAATACCAAAACTGGTATACGACGAAAACGAAAACTGGTAATTCTTTCAGTTATTTAGAATTTGTTTGTATATGTTAAGAAAACACACGCAACATTCCAAACTCACATAAATTAAAGAGTAAACGAATGTGTGTTGCTTTATGCTGGAGTGAGTGCATGGGTTTTAACGCCGATTTGAACAGTATCCCAGTTTTATCACGGCGTGTTAACTTGATGTGGGAGGAAAGCCGAACGTGATGCAAGTCTTAGACGTTTACCACTTCTTCGAAAACCATGAACAACACCTGTATGACGGCAGAGTGTAATAGATCAATCAGGGTCAGGCAAATCAATGGTTGATAACATGAGCAAAGATAAACGAAGTCCAGGGTACCAAGACCCAACATAATCAGCCACATCAACCACGGTAGCCTCCAATCATAAGTCGGGTCCTACAAGGGTGGTATAATAGGGACCTATTCTTCTCCTGAATCCCAAAGATCTGAAACATCTCACGCTTACTCAGTATTTACCTGCTGAAGTTTTTAATCCATAAAAAAGCGCCATGTATTCATCGTATATTATACAACTTTTTGTAATACAAATACCAAACCCATTATCAATTTCAGCAGATACTACACTGTAAACTGTGTGTTTTAAACGTAAACACAGACAGGACATGTTTAGAACTATAAATGATCAGGAATGTGTTTAAATCCTGAACGGAATACACTTTGGTGTGTTCTATCTAAACGCATTTAGGCCCAAACACATAAAATGAGCTATCGCCTCTTGGCCTAAACTCCATCTAAACACAACATGCCCAGAACTTAAATATGTTTCGAGTATATCAAGGTTTCGATGAAGTGCATTTCTTTAGGCAATAAATCGAGTGTGGATACGATGTATAATATACTGAACCGTAAAAGAAATGTCACCATAAGTGGATATATGAGAAACCGTATTTGTCCAAACACTGTAAACTTACTTTGAGACATATTAAAAAGATTAAACTTGGCAAAACTGAGGTTGACATCAAGGTTGACATTAAAGTGTCAAATGTTCCTAAAGTGAAACATAACACTAGTCTCTGAGAAAATGGCATCACAAGTCAGTATCTCGTGTGTCCGCCATGTGCATTCATGTCTGCTGTGCAACGTCAATACATGGAATGGAGGAGGCGGTTGATGAAGGCCATAGGCACTTGAGCCCACACTCTGAGGAACGCCTGACGCAGTTCAGCTGCAGTTGTCGGCCTTGGTCGGATGTCATTCAGCCGTCTTTGAATCTCGTCCCACAGGTGCTTAATGGGATTTAAATCGGGACTGTGGGCAGGCCACTGCATGGTTCTGATGATATTCTGCTGGAGGAAGTCTCTTGTTGCTCTGGCAGTGTGGGCACGGGCGTTATCATGCTGAAACTCGTAGTTGTGGCGACGTGCCTAATGAGGTATGGCGTGTGGTCTCAAGTCTTGAACAATTGACCGAGCAATGCCTCTCCCTGGACTGATGTTCTGGAAGACCACAGGGCCGACCCTCTGTGCAAGACCAATTTCACCCCACACCATGATACTTGGGCCACCCCTTGAGTCTCTTTCAACAACACATGACAAGCATCCGAATAACGTTCCCCACGGCGTCGCCATACTCTCACTGCCATCTGCTGTTGAGATACAGTAACGGCTCTCGTCCGAAAAGAGGACTCTTCTCCACTACTGGTGGCGCCAATGCTGGTACTGTGTTGCCCACTGAAGACGGTCATGCTGAAACTCGTAGTTGTGGCGACGTGCCAAATGAGGTATGGCGTGTGGTCTCAAGTCTTGAACAATGCACCGAGCTGCTGTGACACCATTGCCTCTCCCTGGACCGATGTTCTGGAAGACCACAGGGCCGACCCTCTGTGCAAGACCAATTTCACCCCACACCATGATGCTCGGGCCTCCCTTTAAGTCTCTCTCAACAACACATGACAAGCATCCGAATAACGTTCCCCACGGCGTCGCCATACTCTCACTGCCATCTGCTGTTGAGATACAGTAACGGCTCTCGTCTGAGAAGAGGACTCTTCTCCACTACTGGTAGCGCCAATGCTGGTACTGTGTTGCCCACTGAAGACGGTCCCGGCGATGACGTGGTGTCAGAATGGGTCCTCGGTGTCGCCTGTGACGGTGGAGGTGATCGTCAATTGTCGACGCACGGTGTCCGCACCTATGTGTCGCTGGTGTGTCCCCATGGTCTGTCGAGCAGTTTCCGCAGCAGTAATAAAGCGATCTTGTGCATCAAATTTTCAATTTGCACGGAACTCACGTGCATCGCGTCACCATGGCCGTTGCCGTGATGCGTTTGGGCGATCGGTTTTATTGTCATCTGCTTTGCTTTTATATCATCAAATTTCATTTTTCGGGACAAGGTTATGTTAAATTTTAGAAACTTTGATAACAATTACCCAGATATTTAAATGACAACTTTTCATGCAATGTTACTTGGGGTTAGGTTTCTTTTGCGGTTCAGTATATATATGGAAATCAGATGTGCAAATCAGATTCACAGACGCTGCATAACATGTACACCGAAAGGGCTAACAACGGCGAGGTGGTGAGGTGAAATTGGGTTAAACCTCGCGTCAAAGATTATTACTTATGTGCACTTATATAGCGACGTGCATGCCCGTGTTTGTGTGGTGCTTGTACTGGTTCGGACTCATGCCGATTTATAGTGCTTGCCCCATGAATACCCCACTCTGACACAGTATACTGACTCCGAGGAGACCAGTCCTTGTTTTAGCCCCTAAATGCCGAGCGGCAGACAGGGTAACAACAAGTACCATCTTTCAACGTCTTTTGGTATGAGGCCCCGGATCGAAACCCGGACCATCAGCTCTCCGGGCGGACACTCTACCACTAGACCACAGAGGCGGCTTGACTTACAACGAACGTGATGCAATATTAACATTCATATGTTCAACTTAACAAAACTCAGTTCATGGTGACTAGGAAAAGTGACACTTAAATTGTAAGGACAACAGGTGGTAGCGTGAATGGTTGCTGGTTCAAATGCCGCGGAAGTTAAAAACTCTTTGCTAATAAATGTGTTGTTGTATAACTGTGTCTCATAGTATTTCTCTATTAAAGGAAGCTGATAATGAAAGTATATCTGATTACAACGATAGACCATTAACGTTTTTGTTTTCACCTCCCACCTCTAAAATATTCCATATATTCTGCTAAAATAGCTTTTATCCCCGACTCGCGAATAAAAAGTCAGCAGTGTTTTTTTTCAAACCGATAACCTAGATTACCGGTGTTCCACTGACCCCATGACCGAGAATGTGCACTTATCGTTAGTGAGATCTCGTGGGATGACGGATAACGTGACCAAATTAAACTGGAGCATATCAAATATCAGTAAAACATGTTTCGAGAACATAAAAAATGCAATATGGACAGGAACACGAGGGTGGGGAGGAGGCAATCAAATGGGGTTAGACATGCCTGTTTGAAAAAGCCTCTCCAGAACCACAAACGCATCAAATATCTATCCTACCCAATATGGAACGACTGAAATGAGTGGTTAAAAATGTGTAATTAGTTCATCAGCGATATCACAGAACGTGGGAGAAAGAACCGCATACTGCACTCTCTAGTGTCACCGACAAACCCCGTATGGTGTAGAGTGACAAACTTTTACACCAGGGGCTAGTTATGTCGTGACATCGACAGGAAAGGTTACATATTATTTTCAGTCGACCAGGAAATCACGATCAAATATCAGGCTTGTGAAACGGAAACGTCTTCATCAGTTGATCCTTTTGTTCCCGTGTCACTGGGGACATCCTCGGGCATGAAATACACTGTCGGGCAAAAGAAAGTGTACACTTGAAAATTGGACTTGACCAAGAAATTACAAATATTTTTCAAAACGTTATTAGGCTGCAAACAGTAGCTGAAACAGTACAAACTAAGGTGTACACATCCTTTTGCCCGGCTGTTTATATCCGCTAAACTTATGAAGTACAGTCAAGCACGCTCTTTCTTAGAAGATTTCAAACTTGTGTCATGAGGGTTACAGCATTCAAGGCCTCAGCCAAGTTTTAAAAAGTTTTATGGTAGTCATGTCAAAACATTTGACGATTAAATGTAAAAAACTATGTTCAATGCAATTCCCTATTTGACTTGTACCATATATTCACCTTTTCATAAACACATGCTCATAATATAGTCGCACTCGTAAATCGATTTTTAAAGATTATGGAAATGGTCTTGTCACTTATATTTATTGAGACGTCCTTTGGTTCGGTTACGACAAGCGTCATTCAGCACATCCCCCTACAGTCATGTTTATTTTCTTCATATTATGGTCAGAGATTTCTTTTTACGTCACATTTAAAATTCAGCCAATGGAATATATGTCAAACATTTGTCACTGTTCACTAAAACATAATAACTGCATAGATGTTGGTGATTTTAAAGCCTAGAGTGCAATTTTCGTCAAATTGACTGACAACTGGTCAACTTGACATGTGTTGTACTCCTGGAGGAATGTATTGATGATGGATGTATTGAATGTAGATGATGGACATAATTACAACTTTTGATGTAAACTGAAGAACAAAAGAAACATTGCCAAACTGAAATGTGGACATATTGAGTCAAAATCCCGAATAGTGTAACAAAATAGTTAAGAATCAATCGCCCAAACACAACCAAACAATTTGCTAAATGGTGAACGTCTTCAATACACAGATCAATGGAACTTGAGTTTGAAGAGAAACTTTTGCCAATCTGCCAAGATTTTTGTATAAAAGGAATGATGCACTGTTTATTCACACCCATACCGTTGGACAGTGACAAATGACAAGCTGAAATTAACGCTGCAAACAGAGAGAACAAGCCGTCGGAATGGTACTTCAGGG
This sequence comes from Haliotis cracherodii, assembly GCF_022045235.1. NCBI lineage: Eukaryota > Metazoa > Mollusca > Gastropoda > Lepetellida > Haliotidae > Haliotis > Haliotis cracherodii. The sequence continues at coordinate 30,746,882 of NW_027266319.1, read as the reverse complement.
AGCAACGCATGACCAAACAGGAGTTTTCACAATGCTCGAATGTTAGTCACCATGCGCATGGTCACCATGGGCTCGAGAGACAGGCGGAGTGGCAGACCTCCTGTCACCACCACCTAGGAAAACGCGACATAAGTATCCTCAATCTAAGGAATAGTGTTATCACCTTGACGTCATCAGCTCCGACGGTACAACATCAGAAATAACGGAGACGTAACGCTGACATCGAACACTGACATCGATGGGCTCGTATACCATGACCCTTGTTGAACAGAAACTGGAGGAGTCATATTCACAGGAGAGAGCATATCATAGCTTTTCAGAGCAGGTGAAAGAATTTCTGTCCACCACCGACGAGGACAGCGGACGTGGTGTTGTTCCGTTCAAGATGGCAGACTTTTGGGAAGTGGCAGTATTTGTAGCCAAGTCAATGCGACATCATCAGTGAAGTCAGTGCGGCAACTGTAGCCAAGTCAGGACATATCTTGTTATTTTGGAAAGAAACATCACTGGACAGGGTTATATTGACCAGTCTCTCGCCCCTGTTGTACTACCGTTCTTGCTCAGACTCCCGGACCCTGTTTCAGCAAGATAAGACAAGGCCCCAAGGCCCCATACAACATCTTGCTTGGCCAGCAAAATCACCAGACTTATCACCTATAGAACACTCGTGGGATCCCCTTGACTGTCAAATTAAAGCACGACCAGGTCGCCCTTGTAACGAGAATTAGTCAGCGCAGACCTTCCGAGAAGAATGGTGTCCAATCCCATTTCTTGTGATCAGACGTCTCACATCTTATGTCCGTCGTTGAGTTGGATGTATAGTGATGCCCGTAATGGCCAAGTTCGATATTGACTGACAATTGTGACATTCTGAAGGATTAAGGGGAGCTCTACGTGTTGATTTCAGTCTTGATAGTTAATCTATTATTGAACACACACACACACACGACACACACACACACACACACACACACACACACACACACACACACACACACACACACACACACACACACACACACACACACACAAATGTCAGTCGATACATTCTCTGACACCAAATATAACGGTTACAACAAGTGTCATTCAAGACATCCTCTGACGTGAAACATATCGGTTACAATAATTGTGATTCAAAACATCCTCTGGCGCGAAGATATATCGGTTACAACAAGTGTCATTTAAGACATCCTCTGACATTAAGGCGAATGTAAGGCTAACCTTTCGGTCGTTTTGTTTAACCGCAATATGTTGCTTAATGCCCAACGCTGAACAACTGAAGGTGTGTTTACGTACTTTACAAAGGATTGCTCTTTCCTGTGTCCAGACATATTTCTTGGGGCACCAACGCCCGCATTGGGCAACTCTGCTGTGTCACGGACAGTGGTGTGTATATTTGGAGTAACACAGCGACATGTGAGTTGGGTGACGTCATCTTTATAACCTTGTGTTCATCCATGGCCGGACCGAGAATACGATTTCGTATTCGAAATTAGGTGACGTGAAAAAATCATTATATTTCGTCTAACAAGGTAAATGAAGAGTTTTAAACTCTAAACCGGGTAATTGTCACCATTTGTTACATCCGTGGCTGGTTTTCATTCCCATGATTGTCAACACACTGATGTGTTTAGTAAGACTCATTCAAAAAACATATTACACCGATCGATTATTGATGTGGATGCGCCATCTTGATTCATTGACATAAATATCACTAAGGATGCGTAACATCACGTCAGCCTAGATAAGTGACATAAGCGCAGCACTTAGACACAGTATTTCAGCTTCTCTATGATTGAGTGAGCGTTTTGGCGAGTGATTTCAGGGCCGCCTTAAACAGTATTAACGCACCATCTGCTTGAACCCCGAAAGATATTGATATTTTCACTGTTGTGAAATCTGCGTACATGGTAATGGTGTTGAGAAATCAACAGTCTGAGACTACAGATACATACACAGAGGTATATGCAAGTTTGGTTTTTTTTAGTGACAATTATATCAGAGGAAGAGGGTTTGGGACACTCGATCAGAGAATCATAGTGGAAGATACTGATGAAGTAATCTGTATTTTGAAATATAAGACAGCTACAGGATTAATCGCAAAGAGCAATGAAGAACGAAGCGTGTTTTATCACGATAAAACATTGTCTTATCATGACGTCATTTGTGGAGATTCGAATATGCGCTCGTTATATATTTACGTTATATACGTTATTTTTGAGAGGGAATTGTCCAGTAAATTCTTTCCCATTGATGGGCTATGCAGATAAACGCAATTGACGAACGATCACATCCAAAAGAGGGAGAGATATGACAATCGGTGGTAGGACAAAAGCCACAGATAAACAACGACCACGAGTCGTTAGCTTGAGCTTAATTGGGATCCATTTGAAATTTGTGGGTTCCAACCACATCTTCACCAAACGACCCCGTGGATCCCCCACCCGTGAAGATCCGGGGTAGAATAGATCTTCAGCAACCCATGCTTGCCGTAAAAGCGACTATGCTTGTCGCAAGAGGCGACTGACAGGATCGGGTGATCAGGCTCGCTGACTTGGTTGATGCATGTGATTGTATCCATGCGTGGATCGATGCTTATGATATCAATCACTGGATTGCCTGGTCCAGGCTCGATTATTTACAGACCGCCGTCATACAGCTGGAATATTGCTGAGAACGGCGTTCAAGAACAAACAAACAAACAAACAAAACACTTGCCACTTACCCCTATATGAACATGTTTTCGAATATCATATCACACAGTTTCTCGTTTTCATATAAATATTTTCCTTTCATGAAGATTTCCTTTGCTTCAGACAGAACACCGGGTCATGGCTTTGGTTTCTTATTGCGAACATTTAACACCACTGGCCATGCGCTTCAAAAGGTTGCCATTGATATTCTCATTGACACTTTTTCTTACATTCACAGTACGAGGTCCGTGTTTGATGTGACAGTAGTTACAAAGATATTCAACCCTGAGGTGCTTACCTGTCATATTAAGAATTTAATGTACGTCAATATACGTCCTGGGTATGATTTGATATTTAATAATTGCATGATGTCATGGGATAACAATCTCTCGGAACTGTAACAGGTGGTCGTAGGTGTAACAAGACAATGCGCCGATGCTCTGTGAAAGACTCTTAAGGAGTATTCGTGTGCTCGAGACAGGATTTAATGAACAAATCAATAGTCTAAGTTATCTAAAAGGCAAGACCTAAGATCACTCACTGATACTTACGTTCGTAATGAAAAAATTGTGCGTGGTGGGTGCTACAGGAGAAGGACGTGCTTGTCCATTTTTGCCATCACCGATAAGTGATCCATTCATACAATTCTCACACTATTTTGCCAATGGGATCCGGGGGCACGGGTCACCCTGTCGTCTAAGGCGCCGCGATTCGCTGTGCAGAGTTGCGTCCCTTGGGCATGCCAGAAACCTATGATTGTTGGTTCGAATCCCGATTCGTCCCGATTATGTTTCTAGGTTTGTCAGCACCATACCCGTGCTCCTGGGTTTCACCGAAGTGGTAAACGTCTGAGACCTGCATCACTTCGGGCTTTCCTCCCACATTAAGCTGACATGCCGCGATATAACTGGAATACGGCGTTAAACCCAACTCACCCACTCACTCACCCAATGGAATCTGTTTTGGCAGTCATTCGAGACTGTTTATTGTCTAGCGTTGCCATTTTGAAATTTCTGAATTTTTGACGTTCTCGTAAAGTAGGGACACGTTTGGCAGTTTGGCAGAAGACTTCTACATGGGACTCTAACCTTTATCTTTTATTTATATTTTCAGAGTTGTGGAGTAATATACTATTCCGTCAAAACATATGTCGGAAATGTTGAATGACACAATGCACTCTTTAAAATTCAAAGGTTTTGAAACAACCACCATGTATCTACAAAGAGCTGAGAACATACGTTTTTAAGTAGTTTTAAAAGTATATCTATTTTCGGTTTGATTGCTTGGATTCCACATACACAAATATGCCCTTTCCTCAATAAAACTGATATGATTAATTAAAGTATTAGAGTAGTTAGAACCAAACAAAATAAGATATTTTGTCAATTTAATTTTTATGAAAGATAATTATTAAGCCAAAGTTCGAGATCAGTCCCAAATATTTTAGTTTCATTACATCTCCAAAGACATGGCTGATGTCCTCATTGGTCCTCATCATTACGAAAGCTACATACACTGTTGTCTACAAGATTCACTGTTAATAGTTCCTTTTTTTGTGTAGATAATTCCATGTAGAAATCTGTATTGAAAATCTAAAAAGCTTTACATCCTTCAGTATACATCTATAAACAGTTTTTTTCAATTAAAGTCACAGTCAAAAACAGATTGCCATTTATCACAAACCTTTAGATTATATTCATTTGATATTAATTTATCAAAAATAATTCAAGCGCCTTTAAGAGGTTTCATCAGATCACTTAAGCAAGTGTATATATACAAATTCTGTAAAAAAAAATATTTAGTTTTCTTGATTGTTGTTTTCCACGAGTCTGGTATATTGAAAATTAACTATCTATGGTCTAATATTGTACCTTTTATCGGAAGGGGCTCTAACGTGCTTCTATAGTGTAAATACAGATACAGGGATATAAAAAAACACATGCACTATATAAGGCATATATTCGTGAACGACATATGACGTTTAAAATCCGCGAGTAGGAAAATAGCCTGAGTTTGTTTGTTTGTTGTTTAACGCTGCACTCAGCATTATTTCAGCTATATGACGACTGTCTTTAAATAATCGAGGATGGACCACACATTCCAGTGACTGATATCGTGAACAACGATCGACGCCGTCGGAGTACGATGACACGCTATCAACCAAGTCACCGACCAACCATGTAGGGTGCCATCTGTAGCAACATCAAGCAGCAATGCCAACCAGCGATAGCACTAAAATTGTATGTAAACTCGGTCACACCACCATAATCAGACCTGGACTACACCTACTGAGGCATTCCCAAGTTACACATAGAGTAAATACCACATACTGATGTCAATATTATGACGTTTATCTTTCTAGAGATAACATCCTCCGAGCAATCATCAACTTGTAGCTGTTATCATTAATAGGCAAAACTAGGGTTGTACGACCTTAAAGATCCCTCTTGGCAGTGGTGGCTTCCAATGGCATGTAATCTTTTCCAGAAGGTCGCGGGGAGTGCTTAGAACATAACTTCACCCACAACGTATTGATCATTTACATGTGAGGCCCAATTTACTTTCGCCCCCGAGCTTTTTGTCGGCATGTGAACTTCAGATATCAGATACATTCTTTGAACAGATACCCAAATATATTATGGTATTTCTGCTACGACGAAATAGAAAACAAATTGTCTCTCTTTGAGCAAGGATGATTGGAAACACATATCAAACGATAACCTTGGAATAAGGTCCCTCCGAGGGCATACTGATGGATGCGTGCACAGTCTAATGAGGGCGACACCTACACCTCACCGACAAACAAGTCGGACACGTCTTCAAGGACTTCTTCCAGCGCAATTAGAATACATGCACTACCTTCACAACATTATGTGCTGCAGTTTCGCGTCTGAAGTGTTGTAGCAAATTGATTTGTTTTTTGTTTATGGTCACACTCAGGAATATTCAACCTCAGGATGGACCATACATCATGATTGACATCATGACAATCGATGGCAATCAATCAATAAAGTCATCCAGTCTGACCAACCGCTCCATTTGGTTGCCCAATGCGACACGCATGAGTTTATCGGGGTCTTTTGTCTTACCCAGAGCACCAACGGTAATTAAATCTATACACGGACTGTGTTTTCAATGTTTAAGCTAAGAGTGGGGAGGCGTGGTGGTCCAACTGTTTAAGGGTTAAAACTGTTGGAGTTTCGTGCTTTAACTGCCAGGATCCTCTGTTGTTCGAATTCAGGATGCGCCTTGACTAACAAAAATGTTTTGAACGTAGGTGGTCCTGCACCATACACGTGGGGTTCAGCAAAGTCATAAACGTCTACGATATGCATCACTTTGGGAGAGTTCAAGAAACACACACTTGAAATAGCGGTATCAGTTTATCCGCACGAGTGAGTGACTGAGTGAGTTGGGTTTAACGCCGCTTTTAACAGTATTCCAGTTATATCACGGCGTGTCAGCTTAATGTGGGAGAAAAGCCCGAAGTGATGCAGGTCTCAGACGTTTACCACTTCGGTGAAACCCACGAGCACGGGTATGGTGCTGACAAACCGTGGAAACATAATCGGGGCGAACCGGGATTCGAACCCACAATCATAGGTTTCTGGCATGCCCAAGGGACGCAACTCTGCACAGCGAATCGCGGCGCCTTAGAATCATGGCCACCCATGCCCCCTCTCTGCACGAAGATAATGAGCACGATACACAACATATTCTATAAATAAGTGATTGATTGAGCATGTGCAGTTTTTTTAGGAGTTTTATAATCTAGCTTTGTTATTGCGGACAGCTGTGTTTCACGCACGCCGGTTGTATCCTTCTCTTGTAGCCTAGTGGTAACAACGTTCGCTCGGCACGAGAATTAAAGACATAGTTACGATTACAATATGGTACAAAGCGTGAAGTTCATCCTTGGTGTTCCCTTAACGTACAATGGCTGTAATGTTGCTAAAGTACTATCGGAAATGCTAGAAAACTGCTTTTCTGGCTTCATTTAATAAATACGAGTCATAGGACTATAAAAAGAGCATATATCAAAATAACGCGAATTGACCTTAAAATTAACTTTTACAGGTAAAATGATGATCAACTTTGAAAATATTCTTGAGTTGTCATGCATGTATGACATGGTCTATAACCTGAGGTAATTACCTAACACCTGTCCCGAGGTGATGACCTCACACCGTCCAATACATTCTCCCAGGTGCAAATGTCACCGAGCTTGGGGTGGTCTCAAAATATTGCTGTTATTGTACTTACTTGACATGCGTTGATTTAGGATATGAACTGCATTATATTTACTTGGAATCATGATAGACTAGTTAAGAGCTATGAAACGGGATGAGTAATGGAAGGTTGCGGTTTGGAATCCAGAAGTATTTGTTGTTCTACAGATGGTTTCTTGAGGTAGCATTATCTCCGCTGATGACGAATATGAATCTATACTTTTGAATGTTGGGCTATGTCTTGCTACGAACCCGTTGCACTTAGCCAGGATGAGCACAACAGGGTTGGGTTCAAAATGTTTGACTGGCGTACGTGTACCGTGTTGTGCCGCCAGCACATGTATCTGGTACTTTACTGGTTTCTTATTCAGCCGAATTTTCTCCATGAGTTGAACTATGGTCTGAAATCGACAATGTCATATTCCTGTATGGTCGCCTTCACATTACTCATGGTTTGGGCGACAGATTCTGATTCCCGGACGTTATATTAACTGGCGTTATCCATGACAATGACACTGACGTTGTTTAAGATGGGCAATACCTGAAGTTCCAACCCGTCTATGAACACATCACCTCCTATAATTTCCTTATGAAAATCTCCACTTTTCTTCTTCGCCTCGACAACTAGCACACATCTATCAATTAGCCCAATATCATGGGTTGCAGCGTGAAAAACAATGACACGATTACCTTTACCTGATGGTACCATGGGTGCTTTTTGTCCATCTGCCGATAGCTACATGTAGTCAGTGGAATGCTTCATCAAGGTAAGTTATCTTGTGATAGTTATGAATGGTTCGGAGATAACGTGACCTAATAGACAGAATGGAATATTTTCGTCTGAAAAGTGCTCGGTCATCTCCGCGCGAAGTGTATCGAAATTCCATCTCGTGGAGAACAATAGTTTGTGCAGTTAACATTGATTGTATCTTTAATTCCTCCCAAATTCTACTACAAGTCAGGGTTACCTCTGCTCATAAAGCTTGTACATTATACGCCTCATCACCCTGTATCAAACCTGTCTAATATCCTTTTACGTCCCAGTTATGTTTTTGAGACCACCCCTATACCTGTTTTGTTTTCTTATCATACCGTAGATTTGATCGTATGAATTGAAAACCCCATAGGTTTGGCAGTTTGGGAATTCATCTAAATTGATAAATGGTTTCCGTCTATCTCTCTAAAGTGTAAAAATCTTGTATACATTTCCCAGTTCAGACGCCATATCTTGTACCATGGTTATGGCTATGCAAGTGTAATGTAACATGCATCATGGGAGCAATGTTAACAAAACAAACGCAGCGTCATTTTGTCATATTAGAAGATGCACATTTAGATTTTTCTCCAAAAGATTTTTGTGTGTGGATTAGATGTTTTATGAAGACTACATTATTATCATTATAACGGAGTCACGTGGGCATATTTCTATAGTCCGTCAGACTGCCATCATTGGACTTTGAATGAATGTGAATTTCCTGTTTTCGTTCTAATTTGTCTCCTGTAAGCTTGTCGATAGGACTCCTTGTGACTGAAATACTTCAAACCACAGGTAGGGCGATCGGTAGTTACTCGATATTTCAATAACAACAGTCTGTGTAAAATTATATCCTTTTTAACAGGCAAAAAGCAGCAGTTTTCTAGCATTTCCGACAGTACTTTAAGAGTGCCTTAAAACCAGCCTCGCGCATGCATTTAAGTTCCCATGCTTTTTATTCGGAGCAATCTCAGGGACTGTCATCGTGACAAATGTTATGTTTAGGATCACGTTCGTAACACTTTATGAGGCATAATACAGTCGTAGCCGTCGTCACTGGCATCCTGCAAAAAAAGTGATGAAGAGTCTCTAAAATGATGGAGACGGTTACCGCTGTGGTGAAACCAATGGCTACGACTATGGTGCTGACAGTCCAAGATCTGGGCACCGTTCCACGAAGCGATCTTAGCGCTCCGACTATCGTAAGCCAGTGTTAAAGTATGGGGGTTACGATCACCTTAGCGGTGAGATGGCTTTGTGGAACGGGGCCCTGTTCACTCTCGTAGCGCTTTATGAAAAGAATTCCAGTTCCGAGGCTAATCGGGCTTTGATTCTTCCATTACTACAAGGCCAATAACAGTATTCACTCGCTCTGTTACCCTGACGACACACTTCGAGTTAACGTGGTACAATTTGACGTGCGAGGTTTGCTACATATATGGATGATCAGTGAAGTGGATCTCCGTGCAGTGAGGAGGTTGCAGAGAGTGTTAATATACATCACCATGTCTCCGGCTTCACGTACATTCATTAGCCCTGATCATTAAGTCCATTCTTATAATGATTATGTTGACAGAAATGACTCCTATAGCAGTAAACCACCCCCGAGAGACATTACACTTTGAGGTCTAAGCGACATAGTGTCGTGAACAGGAACTTTTCCATCAATTTCACACCACTGCCTGTTCCTGAAAGCATTATTGGATTGTTTAGAGCCCAGACGCTTCTGTTAAATGGTGTTAGTTGTGAAAACAGACGCGCGGTTGCATGAAGACGTGTCCATTACTGGATTCCAAAGCTCCACTGCTCCAGATACATTCAGCAAATGTAACACCAAATCTCTGTCACAAAGATCAACCATAATAAATCAAGGCATGCTTTTCTATAGATGAATTTTGCTAAGAAATGTAACTTAAGCTTCAGGAATATCGTTGACTGATCTCGTTCAGTTAGTGTCAAAACGGCCAAATCCCTATTTATTCCAAAACTACCAACTTAACCTATTCAATAATCTACTTTCCCTTTGTGTTTAGCAATATTCCAGAAGCTTCGCAACTTTTGGGGTACAATCGAGCAAGCTCTTTCTCCGAGGACTTCAAAGAGCGCCATCCGACTCGTCCTTAAAAGTAGTCTGATCAGGTTACATATTCAAGGCCTCAGTAAAGCTGAGTGACCAATATAATGTTCGATGGAATTCCATGTTTCCGTGTTTAAGGTCAACAGTTCACGTGCCTTTGCATGTGTTTGTGAAACAACATTGCCACACATATATCTCCGACTGGAGATGAACCACATTGTCAGACACTGTTTTCACCCGTGACTGGCGGTAAAATCACAATGCCACATGATATTTACATATGTGGCTGAAGATAAACAACATTGACACACAATATGTACATCTGTGACCGGAGATTAACCACATTATCACACAGTATTTACACATCTGCCTGGAGATAAATGACATTGTCACACAAAAGTTGTACCTGTAATTATGAGATAAACCACATTCTCACTCATTATTTACACCCCTGACTGGAGATAAACCACATTGTCACACAATATTTACACCTGTGATTATGAGATAACCACATTGTCACACATTATTTACACCTGTGACAAGAGATGAACCACATTGTAACAGTGTTTACACCTCTGACTAAAGATAAACCACATTGACACACAGTATATACACCTATGAGTGGAGATTAATCAAACTGTGAAACAATATTTACACCTGTGACCACAGATGAACCATATTGTTTCACAATATTTACACTTGAAACTGTGGATAAAATAAATAAACAGTGAGTACACATATACAAACGAAGACAGATTTCCAATAGTGTTCCGTTAACGAAACAGCCTGTGTCAAATTTGCGCCATCTTCCCGAGGCAAGAGAGTTAACTGACTTTAAAAGTCCAGTTTCCAACCTTGCCGAACTAAGCTGGAATTATGGAGTTACATTTTGGCTATTCTAACGAGTCTATGCAATAGTCCAATCAAAATCGCGCACCAAAATCGAAATCCGGTTCGTAAACTGTCGTGCAGATTTCGGTCGATTGCAGGATTTGCAAAACATGTACACCGCCAACTCGTTGTCAGCAGATATTTTCCAATTTTTTTCATGTTTTTAATCAAGGTGCACACGTGATTTGATGCATTTCGCGATTTAAGACCCGTTTTAGCACAATATAGATCTTGATTGTCGATCAGATCGTCCTGACTGGGCGCCACCATTTTGTGTGAAGCAAACGCGAGTGATACGAGAGGTGGAATCTGATTGGTCCATATGAGAGGCTTAGAAGGGACATAACTAGTAACAGCCACCGGTGGCGCTACGATCGAGCCCAGTAATTCCAGCCTAGTTCGGCAAGGGTGGAAACTGGACTTCTAAAGTCAGTTAACTCTCTTGCCTCGGGAAGATGAATTTACGCACGCCTCTATTGTCTATTTGACAATCACATGGCGACAAGAGTTGGAATACTCACACAACTGCTAAATTTGCTTTAACTGTCGCAGATAGAAACCGTAGGCCTCGACGAAGAGAGTGCAACCTCCCGGATTTGATATGTCTGAAAAAAGAAAGACAATGTCTATAAATAAACATATCTCAACCTACTTGAACATAAATGTAAAAATGATACACTGATGTACATGAACTTTAAACCTGCCTTAACATGATAACTCAACAGAACCACGCCTGGTGTTATATCTGAAGTATGATTCACGTATCACTTCAATGTTCAATCTGTGTGTATATAATGAAGGAAAGTATACACCCATGTTTGATGGCGGCTAAAAATGAAACAACCCCGAAATGGTTATTTGGTGGTGTGTATGTGATACGGGTATCATAGATGTGTTTTGGACCTGAAGTTTGCAGTATTTCGCCGTCTGTTTTCAGCCTAGTAATCTTTTGATAACTTTTGTAATTATTTGGCCAAATCAAGTCTTCAAGTGTGTACTTTCCTTGCAAAATACATGTATAAAACGACATTAAGGTTAAGGCGTTACTTAGTTATTAGAACAACCTTCGAGCACCGGTCCCTTGGGATCGCCAGTAACCTACGATTGTGGGTTTGAATCCCAGTTCGCTCCGATTATATTTCAGCACCATTCCCGTGCACGTTGGTTTCTGCAAAGTGGCTTTCCGATCACAGTAACCTGACACGCCGTTATAACTGAAATACTGTTCAAAGCGGCGTTAAACCAAACTCACTGACACTAGAGCATGGGAAGGTTCACGCTTCACATCAATGTTTGGCTTCATGTACATTGTACATGTACATGTTCAGCACTTGTTATTGCAATGTCGTCTAATTATGGACGTACATGTAGGTGTATGAGAATGGGTTTACGCCTCTTGTGGACATGTTTCATCCATATCTCGATGAGGGGCGCATTATCACATGCTGGGACTCGAACACGTGTTCAAAGCGTGACTAGTTGTTTTTTTAACGACTAGACTCCTCAACCACTCTGCTAAAACTTTCTCTTAAGATGCAGAACAAGATGTCGTTTGTAACTGATCGTTAAAATCTATGGTAAAATCGAAAACAAATTCCCATTTTGAATGAGGCCATGAAAGTATGACCAACGTATGAGGTATCATTGAGAATTAAACTGATGCTGAGACATTTCTAATAGTTAATAACGCCAATGCATCAACACCCGAAGGGAACATTTCTTCTATGAATCAGTTGTCTCTTAGCGCACTATACGTATATCATATCCAGAGGCAACAACATTGAGTGGCTCGTTATAATTTTGTCTGTTGTCGAAATAACTATTTTTTTGCAATTTAAAAAAAAATAACCCTCAAGAAAGATAATTAATCAATAAGATGATTTATTGCGGATAATAAACACACAGAGAGAGTACATTTCTGAAACGTTATCGAGTAACAGCCATTAAAATTAGTATTTGATTATTGGGAAATAACGTTTACTCAACTAATCCTTACCACTAAGACGTTTTCAATCATACACGTTCGTCCGTGTAAAAGGCACTGGTTTCTATTATTAGAGCAATTTATTTGCTTAACAGTATCCACAAATACATAAACGATTAATTATCCCGATCAGCCGTGGATGGATGTTTACGTTGGAGGAAATCCGGATGTAGATGTTTACCGCTTTGATGCAACCCACCCACACGGTCGCCGTGCTGACAAACCTGGGTGTGTTAGTATCCCAGATGCGCCCTGATTATGTTTCTAGGTTCATCAGCACCATGTCCTGCGCGTGGGTTTCTCCGAACTGGAAACCATCTAAGACCTGCGTCACTTTAGGATTTCCGCCCACATCAGGCGTGACATAACTCAAATACAGTTCTTAGAGGTGATACAACCCAAATCACCCATTTACCAACTAGGGATCATAACCAGAATTTGGAACCTTTCAATGACGACAAATATTTATAATCCTCACATCCTAACACCGGAATCCAACAAATCATAATAGCCTTATGTTGCATATTTGCACAGAGTGGTAATAAGGCAACGTGCATTAACGTTTCAACATTTAATTCTACACGCATTTAATGCAGCTATATAAGAGAGCTTCTGGGATCTAAATCAATCCTATTTACACAGGTTGATAACCAAACTCCAGGATAATCACTCGTCACTATTCTGGCAGGGTCATCGATTCGACAAATATACGTCACCTTCAACAAGGTAAATCTATTTTGGGGATCAAGTCCATCACTTGAGTCTTATAATTCAATTCTGATGGTTCTTCTTCCACCCTGTCGTCGATGATTTATATCTGGCGTTAACTAGGCGGTATGCACGGCGAATGTTTGTAGGTGATCGACAATTAATACATGTGATTTGTGGGCGATTAGATCTCTGTAATTCCTGGAACACCGACCTAAATATGTATGCTTAATGTTAAGGCCGACCAGGATTGGGGAATGACGAATGTCTTCAGTGTAATGAATTGATAATATTGTTATTGTAATAAGGAAAATAACGTTTCTTCCCAATATGACATCAATTACTGTCGGACTGGTGCTTATCACAGAGCCGGACTAGTCCTTGTAAGCAATGCAGGAGATACAGATGTGACCCAGAGATGCTGATGCTTGACAACGGTCGGTTCAAGGAATGTAAGGAGCGTACAAACTTACGTGGAAGTATTGAATACTCGAATGAAAGGTTCCAAATGGGCTGTCTAGGACCCACACAAACTACAAATAATACTGTTTTGTAAGTTTTCACCAAAGAACGCATTTCAACATTAAATCCAGAATGATTCCTAGAATGGGGACCCTTTCTGACCTGGAATTCCCACGTGGTCAAGGAAACGCAACCAATGTGGCATAGGTACAAATCAATCTCACACGGTACACATGGACTAGAAAGTAACATGAAAGTCAGTCTGTAAGATGGAACCCATTGTAATCAACCGACTTTCTTTATAGTAGCCAGACTGACTACGCCATCATTGGACTCAGGTAATGATCGGAATGAATAGAGTTACACTTGTTATGATGTTGTTCAAAAGCTCCGCAGGTAAGATACGTGGCTAGTAATTGCTTTGGGCACGTTTCTGTTAATTGGAGGATGGGTGGGGGTGGACACCTGGCGTGACGACTGTACCTGATGGGCGATATATATCTGTCTGTTTGTTTGTTTAATTTGATTTTCAACACAGCACGAGACGATTTTCCAGCAATATAACAAATGCCTGTTAATAATCGAGTCTGGCCCAGACAAACATGTGATTGATAAATATTATTATGAAATTCTCAGGCTGGAGGCTGTATATATTCTACTGTACATTTTGATGCCAGTATCCGCTGGTCGTGTATTCGAATCTTGATAGGCTATGAACATTGATCTCTCAGCACATATTCTGCCCGTGGCCTGGGTTTCACCAAAGAAAAGGTACGTCACTTTGGACGTCTCTAACACATATTTAGCTGACACACCGTAATATAACCGACAAATTGTTTATATCGGTGACGCACACGCACACACACGCACATGATGGGTTGTACTGGACACGACTGCACAATTGTGAATCAATAAACGTTTACAATGGTGAAGTAATGGACATTTTAATAGTTTAATGTTTCGTCCCTGCTTTAAGATGGTATTAGCGACTTATCGTTTATGAACTTACATGCACACCATACTGAGTACCAAGAGTTCTTAATAGTTTCAAATATTTATAATAAGGTAGTGGGAAATTTCTACCAATCACTTGTCTGTGCCCATATATGTGATGTAAGACTAAGTACATACTCGTATTTGTGAAGATTATGGTTTAGCTCATATACCTGAAGGAAGATAAATATAGCCATGTCTATTTTTCTGTAAATCGAATATCCCAGAGAGACGGATATGTTCAATGAATATCAGATTTATCAATAACCGGATCAGTATGTCAATATTTGACAACTTGTAATTCAATGCCCAGTCTGGACGTCTTTTAAAGATAATACTTTTCTGTTGACACAACCACGTCTCTGGGTGGTATCAACACAGCTTTATACCATCGTACACTGAACGAGCCGTTTGAAATAACAAAACCTGAGCCCCTTATAGTCTCTGATTACTCGCATCTGATGGCGATGGACTTGATGTGTCATGTTCACACACACGATCTGTGAATTGATGGCATGTTTACTATTCAAAAAGAGTATGACATCATGAAATATAAATGTTAACGTCAAGCATTACAACAAAGATATGTCCTTTGCAAGAACGTTTATGTCTGTAAAACGTAATACCAAAACACATCCTGAAGTTTGCACGTGTGCCACATACGTGCGTAGTTTTTGAAGCCTGATTTTTACACATTCAAGGACGGTCGATTATTCTCTGAGGACCATTAGTCATGTCAGTCATTATCATAAGTTGTGATTTACTTGATTTCAGTCATTGTTTGACTATGAACTAGCGTTGCAGCGTCTGCAAAACGCGGAGTGCCTACAAGCTATTGGCATCTGGAAACAGACAGGAACCTCCAGTGGCCAATACGTACAATGTTTCACAGTCTCTGATCAGCAGACTATGGAAAAAGTACAAACAAACCCAAAATGATGACGATCGACCCCGTTGAGGGCGTCCCAAGTCAGCGACATGAGTACAGGATCGGGTGATCCGAAACCAAGATCTACGAAATCGAGCTCAAACGGCGAATAAAAAAGCTGCAAACTGTCAACAAGCTACTGGAGTACGAGTTAAGGGTCAGAGTGAGTGAGTGAGTGAGTGAGTGAGTGAGTTTGGTTTTACGTCGCTTTTAGCAATATTCCAGCAATATCACTTCGGGAGACACCAGAAATGGGCTTCACACATGTCGGGATTCGAACCCGGGTCTTCGGCGTGACGATCGAACGCTTTAACCACCAGGCTACCCGACCGCCCCGTTAAGGGTCAGACAATTAGAAATCCTCATATTGCCAACAGACGTCAATGGTGGACACAACGTTGAAACTGGGGTAATAATCGCTGGTCACGTGTCATGCTTTCAGATGAGTCCTGATTCACTATGCACTTCCCTGATTGACGTGGTCGTATCTCACGACCTCGAAATGAACGTCAAGCCAATGACATGACAGATTTAGCGATGGGTCGTTTATGGTGTTGGGTGGCATCACTATGACTGAGCGAATCCCACTCTATATTTTGCAAGGAGAAGTCACTGGACACTACTTTCGTGACAACATATTGCTGTCCCTTTGTTGTCCCGCATGTAGGAAGACGTTTTGTCTTTCAGGACGACAAAGCCCGTGCTCACAGTGTACAAATCGTCAATGCTCACATCCAGCAGCACAACATCCATAGGATGCCATGGCCAAACTTTGAGCCCAGGCCTCTCCCCCTCCCCTCTTGAATACGTCTGTGACATGACAGGGGACGCCTGCGTCAACGTCAGAGACCGTCGACGACGTTGGCTGAACTTGGCTTGGCGCTGCAAGAGGAGTGGAACAGACTCTCTCAAATCGCCATTGGGACACTCATACGCAGTGAATGAGTGTTTGACAAATCGTGGCGGTATTACGCACTACTGAACCAAAAACGTCAGATTTAAAATTTCCCATCTTACCCCTATCGCCCTTCAAGATCGATGGACACCAACTGTCATACTTCACAACTGGTTGTAATGTTCCCGACTCATTCATTAATAAATTCATGATACAACTAATACCAGAAACTAATATCTCTTACAATTTTGATAATGTTAATTTATAAGTCACTGTAGGTTTTATTGTAAGCGACCATCAATCGCTGCTACCGCCAGTACTTCCACTCATTATATTACTGAAACCTTTATCGCAGCTACCATTACCACCATCAGTTCCCCCACCATCATCAACGCTAACTACCACCACCAAGACTATCACTGCAATCACCACCAACACCACTATCAGTGGCACCGCAATCATCACACCACCATATTCTAAATCCCCACACAACCATCATAGCCAACACCATCACTACCACCACCATCACTAATGCCAGCAACATAACTACCATCACCACCACAACCACCAACGCCACCACCACAACCATCATCACCATCACCACCTCCATCTTCTACATCCCTACACAACCAACATAGCCAACACCATCACCACCACCACCATCACCACCACTACCACTACTGCTTCATCTGGAATTCTTGTAAATAAAAGAGACAAAACCCTTTCCATATTCATAAGATATCGCTGTGTCGATTGTACGATTCCGATAGTGTCTACCGTATTAACCAATCACTATAAAAAAGTGATGATACCAGGTGTTCGCGAAAAGGTGAAAACCCCAGCAAAAAGGGTTGTTGTTCTTTCACTTGATTAATGAACGTTTATTGTATACTAAAAAGTAAATATTAAACGTCAACGCCAGAGAATAATCAGTCCCGAATATCTGCCAAGATTGGTTTCATTTGGGGCTTTGATAAGAATTTAGAAGTTAGGAGAACATGGACAGCAACTTCTTTTATTCTTTGTTTCAGAGCTACTTCTTGCTCCTTCATCAGGTGAATGCTGAGTAGGTGCATCGAGTTTATCATGATGTGTCTACACAACACAAAGTGTGATGAACGTACATATATATACACGATGACAACGCGTGTTGTGACACAAGGCATTGTCCATTGTGGTTGATGATGGGATTATAGCACAGTGGAGTACACGCTGGGAAGGTTGATACCTTGGTCTCTGTTAATGGATGCCTTTTTTCTATGGATTTCGATGCTTTCTCGGATGTTTTCTCTTTTTCCAATGGCAGATGATGGTATGGAGAATCTTGGTTTTTTTGCCAGGAACTATGGAATAATCCTGACCTCCATATTTCCTGGCCACAAACCAAGCCCGATGTATCAATAAACCTAACCATGCTGCAAGTTTTATTGCGTACATACTCTATTTTGAATGTAATCAAACCTTACTAATAGGCATATTAAAACCTTCTGATTGATAATGAAAATGTCATTTAGGTATTTGAAGATTCCCGAGCATACAAAAAAAGGCAAACCAATTTCTTATTAGCGTTGAAATTGCTGCCTTTGTAAGAGTACATGCATCTTGTTTCTTCATCAAAGGATGAATTGAGCGGATAGCCTCGTCATCTTCGACGTTGCAATTCGAAAGTCAGATTTTCTCTGATTATTCTTCATGGTTCACTCATTCGATCAAGCGACGAGAGAGTGTGATAGTTGAACATGAATATCATTTGTACATAGAATACCCGTTAACTCCCCTGCATACCAGTTAATACTACAGTACGCTTGCAGCACCACGTTCTTGATATTCAGAAGTATGTTTGCAAAGCAGATAAATAGAAAATATTATTTTTGTCAATATACAAACACCCACTTATGTGCCTAAAGGATATTTTGAAGAAGTGTAAACTACATGTAGCTTAAACATTAATAAAAAAACACGTAAATAAAAAATAATTTATTTGAAGTGCACTGATAAAACCAAAACGGTTGGGAATAAATGTCTTTCTTCAAAAGCAACAAATTACCTACGAAAACAAAAACACCACTCCACTTGGTATGAGTAAAGCACATTTTACCATGAATTTGGAAAATATTGGATTCTGATTCTTAATTCGGAGGTTTCAAATCACAATTACCACATCTGATTGAAACAGCTGATTTGAAGGCCGCGTCCATGTGGAAGGTTAATACAGAACTAATCCTTTCTCAATCTGTGACGGTTGGCACTTTATAATAACAATATGTACAGTCAGAGGTTACCTTAGAGTCGCGGCTACCAGAATAGTCAAAGTTCATGCAGCAATGCAGGTTGTTATAGAAATCGACAAGAATAGTGTATTTCAAGTTTTAGGCATATCTTTTGCATCGCAATAAGCTGTGTGACGTCGTAATACTGACGTGCATTGTAGGTTGAAAACTGGTAAGCCTTACATAGTTTTTGTTATATCGTGTCCGGTTCGTGTTAGGTCGGAAAGTGGTGTGCTATACAATCTCAATGCCTCTCATATATGCTAGTGAAGTGTTACGATTTACCACAAAACATATTTGAGGAGATACTGCATCTTGTACAGTTTCAAGCCTTTCATCCGTGCTTCCTTGATTAAGACTGACAACTCACTCGAATATTTATGTTTTATTTGTGCTGCTGTCCGCTGTAACTTAAAAAATACCCATGTATGTAATGTGTATAGGCAGGAGGTCTAGCGGATCTGAAGTTATGTCTGTCTAAAATGTTACAGTTACTTGTGGTAACACTTTTTTCACCATCATATATTGGGTGACCGTACGCTAATACAGAAGGAAATTCAAACAAGATGTAATAAAAAATGTAACAAATGTGAGTGTTTAGAAGTTTTGTTTTCATATTTAACAACTTGAAAATATGGTACATACACATTATTGTTTCGACGTGATTATATTCTTAGTCATAGAGGGGCGGTCGGGTAGCCTTGCGATTAAAGCGTTCCCTCGTCACGCCGAAGACCCGGGTTCGATTCCCGACATGGGTACAATGTGTGAAGCCACTTTGTGGTGTCCCCCGACGGATATTGCTGGAATATTGCCAAAAGCGGCGTAAAACCATACTCACTCACTCACTCACTGTTAGTCATATGGTTCATTACTTTTCCAGTTTAAACAGTCTTTTTCACAGTGTTTCACAGTGTTTCACAGTGTTCGCTATTTATTTTCTTCTCTACTTGTGTCATCCAAGTTATACGAATGCAATCTTCCTTCCACGGAGGTGACATTGTTGTTCCTGGTGGAAGAGTCGGACGTGAGTGAGTGAGTGAGTATGGTTTTACGCCGCTTTTAGCAATATTCCAGCAATATCACGGCGGGGGACACAGAAATGGGCTTCACACATTGTACCCATGTCGGGAATCGAACCTGGGTCTTCGGCTATCCGACCGCCCCGGAAGAGTCGGGCGTAATTAACTTGACCAGATTCGTCGTCTTTGACTAAGAGTCATGAGGTTAAATCCTTGAGGTGAAATCAAAATGTAATATTAATATATATATATATATATATATAGGTAGGAAGATAGTAGATTTGTCGTCTGGTTTAATTCCTTGATAACACATTGGTATTTCAACAATATGGCTTGATAGTAATGGGACCAATTCCTACTGGCAATGTTTTTTTCATTTTCAACATTTCATCCCTGTCTAACGAATCAGCAGTGACACTAAGCCATTGCATTTAGGCATATGTCTGATATATGGCCTGATAGATTTCATAATTTAATATAATTGGAAGCTAAAGGGCAGCGTAAAAATAGTTTCTTCAATTTCCTTTAATGCCATAATTGTCTGTGCATGGTAGCCGTTCACAGCGAAATTTTTGCTCATGTCGCCATTGAAGTTTCACAAGTTGCTGAGTATCGCATAGTCTGTCAACTTGTGATGCGATACTTGACGTTTGAGTAAGTGAATCAGTAATGTTTTAGTAATATCACAACAATCTGTAAATAATTGTGGCTGGGCCGAATCAGACTTGCTGCCAAATGCATTCTTTTATTTCTAATCTAAAATTTGCACGAAACGGTTACATCTGTACAATCTACGTTTAATAAATACTAATTATTACTGCATTCCTATATGGTTGGGTCAAGCGATGTATGGGTTGCGTACTCAGATCCTTGATTTATCAAGCTCGTGGTCGTACGACCTGTAGGGCGGGACATGCATACCGTTTTCGCGCAAACCTGGCGTCATCATTTGAGCTTTGATATTCGCTCGTGGGTTACAACAAAACTGGCAAACGTCGAAGTCCTTCATCACGTTTTCGGTTCCTCCTTCATCAAGCTGAAGCTCCGGGATATAAATAAACTACAGTTCGAAGCGGCGTTACATTTTCACTCACTCCTAAATGGCTCTACAATAACTAACATAATACAAGTTGTCGACCGATCTCGAGGGGTATTTGGATAGATTTGGGCGATGCGATTCCTTTGCTGCGTCATTTCTTTATTTGTTTCGTACTTTTTTTCAAAGAAGAACAATGAAACAGTCCACTACAACAAACAGCACTGTCTACTTTGACACGCCATCGTGTAATGGAGAATGCCTAAGTGCGAAACGGGATGAAGAATATGATTACTTTGCCGAGGATGACCTTGAACGGAGGCTTGCCGAATGTAGGGAACGGGCTTGTTGTGCGATCAAGCGTGTCATTTGGGAGGACATCTCCTGCATGACCATATATGGAGCCTCTGTATATAAAGGCTCCGCTTCCGCTTCTTAGAAATTGACCGACATGACAAAGCCTTATTTACGAGCCCCTTTCGATGTTTTCAATACGATATGTCAATTAGGGATCTATCAAATTCTGCAGTTCTATATGCCCATGATATTAGCACTTTCAATACCTCTCATTGTGTCTGTTGTTCGCGCGTAGCGCAACACATACTTCGTTTCATGACTTTGCGCCCTTCTTATTTGTAAGTTTACCAAAACCAAGTAAACATTTTTGTACCTTGTATCTTTGTAGATTATCTATCCCTTTAAACATTGATAAACTTTTGATTAGTTTTAGTTATCTTTTTAGAAGGTGTCTGAATAAAGTCAGAGTTGCTTTTTGATGTCACTGCGACGTTTCAGAACAATCGCTAGTACCTTTATTAAACAAACATCAAGTTTATACGTGTGTTACACTTTACGTTCAAATTCCGTTCAAATTCCCTTTAAGCCCCTAGTGAAGTTTTGTCGCTTACACCTATGTTTCCCACTTAGCCCTCCTTATTTTATGCAAAGGGGACCTATGTTTCCCTTTAAGGTTCTCTTCAACTTCTCTCTCCCAGGCCCATGTCCGCCCACCCCTCTCTGTCTCTCTCTCTCTCTCTCTCTCTCTCTCTCTCTCTCTCTCTCTCTCTCTCTCTCTCTCTCTTGTACGGGTTTCTATGGAGCTTTGGAATCCAGTACAAAAGATGAATCGGACATGTCTTCCGGCAAGTTGACGGAAAAGTTGATGGTACCGAGGCATAGAAAGAAAGAAACGTCTCCTGGCACAGATATGCACAACGAGTTACGGTGTCTTTGACAACTGGGCCATCTTTGTCCACTGAACAATTGAGACTGAAGCTGCAGTAACACCGAGAAAGCTTTATTCACTACAACTATATCCAGGACTACCCACTGTATGAAATAAAAGTACAAAGATTATCGGGTCGAAAACTGAACTACATGTCTGTAGGACGAAAAATAGTTAATTGGTCTTCCGACCTTCCCAGCATGTTTCACATTCGTTCAAGCAGGAGGTGATTGCGCATAAGGGTAGTGACGCCAGTTGCGACATCGCATGGATATAATTTAGATTAAACGGAAGCATGGCGTGATAGCGGAAGGGGATCCGTCTCGTCATAATTATAAAAGACCAGCTCCACTGACATTTACTCTGTAGGACAACATGCGCAAAGGAGATTAGAGCATAACTACTCCAGGTATAATGTCATTATTCATCCGCCTTGCGCCTTCGCCTGATGTTTCACCCTACAGTGTGATATACCAACAACTCTCTGTCTCAACGTAACCCTTTAAATCCCTTTCAAGTTCTCTCTCTTCAGAAACACTTCAGTCTTTGTCTCACACATATGTTTTCTTTAAGCTCCTATTCAATTTATTTATGTTATCCTGAGTGTCCGTCTTTAAGCCATGTCTCTCAGACCTATGTTTCCCTTAAGGCCCACTTCCGTGTCTCTCGCTCACTCGTATGTCCCCTTAAGCCCCTCTTCAATTCATGTCTTATCGTTCTTATGACCATTTAAGAGCCCCTTCACCTCCTCAATAGTCCCTCTCGTATACCTATGTTTTCCTTAACATCCCTCTTCAATTGCTCTCTCCACGCACCTTATGTTACTCTTTTAAGACCCTTTTCAGTTTCGCTCGCATTTTATACTCTCGTCGAACATTCAGGTTTTCCCAGAAGCATTCCTCATTTTGGTCTTTCCCAATACAATGGTTTAACGTTGAGACCATTGTTCATTGCACTCTCCCATTACATAGCTTGCCCTTTAAACCTTTACTCTACCTAGACCCTCCCAATTATTTTGCGATTACTTGGTGTTTGGATAATGTCACACCACAAAGCTGCAAATGCTGATGTTGATGTAGTATCACACTACTCTGCCTGCTCTTCCTTGGCAGATGGTCTCTGTCATGCTTAAACTATGAATCAATTATTTCCACAAAGATATTATCAGCAAAATGCGACACTCAACGTTCTATTTATACTTCGGGATCGAAGGACAGAAGCATCATAACAAGTGTCATGGTCATTGGATCGAAAGCCTTATCTTCCACAGAACCAGACAGTTGTTCCATTTTCAATGGTGATGCCTATTGCATCTAGTAAGCTATTTCTACAAACCATTTCAATGTGAACCTGCTTGCTCTTTTGCGATTCTTTGTCTTGCCTTCAGGCATCAAACTGTCTCTTGAAATAATTAACTTAACCTGTTTTTCAAAGCCCCGGTGACAAGACGTTAAAGGTGTTTTTTCTCTACTGTGTTCCTTTGTTTCAGCTATTTGAAAGTAGGTGTAATAAAAGCATGCCTTTAACCATTATGGAAGTTCATATAGTTATATATGTTTCCTATTGGAGCAGTCTCATTTTGCATGTCTAATTTGTGATATTTACCTTATATTTTACTTTCCAAAGTTGATATTATTTAATAAAGATAGAATGTGTTCCCCTCGCTATATGACAGATATTCCAATGCGATGTTAAATGTTAACTCAAATGTTAAATGTTAACTCTCCAACTACTTAGTCTAGGCTATTTGCCCCTTAATTGTGTATCTGTGGCTATGCACACACGGAGGACATGAAGCCCGTGCCAGTCGTACTACATCCCAGAATTACCCTTTAATTAAGGCTTTTGTTTGATCCCCTCACAATAGTAATGTGTGTACAAAAGACTACAGCGTACGTGTCATTTATACTGATTTAAGGGTATTCCCCACCTCAAATCATCACTATATAGTCGGAATCGTACTATAGATTCGCTTTTAGTAGAGATTTCTTATGATTATGGAAATGGTTCTTGTAATCATATTACAACTTGACGTATATGTGTGTATACATGTCACGTCGGGACAAATAGACCACGGATATACTAAAGTACTCACGGAAATGAAAAAACCCTGTTTTTCTCAATTTAAAAATCGACACAAAGTGTTACGTAGCTGTAAATACGAAATAACAAAATAACTCGAAAAGTACTAGTCTGGATTTGCTAGTTTGATATCAGTGAACAATACAAAATGTACTTTACAGGAGGTAATTTGTCGGTGTCAGAGGTCACCTTGATCTACTTACACCTGGTTATGCCCTGTTTCACAATAGTCTGTTTTATTCACATTTTTACACACTTTTACGTGTAAAAAGGCATAAAAACATTTGATACGCTGTATTTGTGCCACGGCCCAATTAGTACTAATTTAGTTGTTTGAATATTTACATATTTTGTATATTAACTGCAATAATTTAAGATCTGAGGTCGAAAAAACAGTTTATTTTCATTTCCGTGAGTACTTTAGTACTTGTTTGATGGGTTGCTTCTGTTGAGTCACTTAAGAACATATGACGGGAGTTCTTACACTTGCTTGTAACTCTAAGAATGGGACGGTTCATCCATTCCTCGAAGCAATCTTTCTTTAGTGACATTATCTGCATGAACATACAATTGTCATGGCTCCGAGGTTGGCTCGCAGAAAGACATTTTCCTCGGAATTAGAGATGCTTTTAAATGTTATAAAGGTGGGAAATAGTTTTCAAAGGGTTGCTTTATATTATTTGTAACTGAGGCTAATAGAAAATGCGTGGAATCCTGGTGTCTGTGGCTATGATACAGCTATAATATTGTTACGAGATGCACAGCATCCATGTGTCTGGCTATGATATTGCTATAATATCGTTACGAGATGCATAGAATCCTGCTGTCTGTGACTATGTTCAAGTTGTTTTATTCATTGCAAACTGAAAGGCCATAGGCCCATAGTTCAAGGTATTTAGAAGGTATGGGTGTTTCTTCTAACTAACAATGCATGATGTATGTACAATGCAATATTTTGTAATAAAGTAATATTTGAAGTTGACATGAGTATGCAAAACAAATTAATATTTGGGTAAGTTATAAACTTCTTTGGAATATACTTGTTTCTTAATTGACGATAGAGTTTACACACAAGCATAAAATGATACTCATTTTCTACAACATTAAGGTTACAAGATGTACAGATATTGTTAGACTTTTTAAATATACCTTTATAGATCTTTAAATCATGATCTCCTGCTCTGAACTGCGCTAGCGATACTCGAATTTGTTTTATTGTAACAGATATTAGATATTCTTCGAGTATAAATTGTTGTTTGAAGAGAGAATAGGTATATGTACATTTGCTATTTCTTAGTTTTTCTATCCACATTTGATGAAAACAATCTTTAGCTCTTTGGAATATTATTGACATAAACATCTTGATATTTCCAACACCCTGATCCACCCGTGACTATGATATAGCTATAATATTGCTATAGGTTGCGTGGAATCCTAGTGTCTGTGACTATTCTTGTTTGAACACAACAAGGATTTGACTATTTGTCCGAATTAGTTGAAAAACATATTTTGAAACGTTTGTACTGAACCAATAATTGCTTGTTTAAAATTTGATATTAGGTACACGTGCGGTCGTTCCTATTCTGTTTTGTTTCATGACTTGCTCTAAACGACATGAAAGTTTCAGCAGGCCTGCTACCAAAATACGTAATCATCTGAAAATTCTTTGATCTTTTCAAATTTCTTCAAGCTACTATTGGAATCATGAAGAAAACGTCTAAGCTGTCTCATTGTATTGCTAGAGAACGCATATCCATGGAACCTTGATCTGATTGTAATGATATAGCTACTCACCAGGAACATAACGATGGCAATTCTGCGGGAATAACACGCGTCTTAACAATCACTTGAGGCAATCCCTAATACTATAGCCAAGCGCCTCAATTGTCAAGAAGTGGAAATGACTCATTATTTGAAATGCTCACAAAAATGCCTGACAGCGAAGTTTAGAACAAATAACATCTATATTCTTGGACGTAGAACTAACACCAGGCCTGCCTCTGAAATGAGTTTGATATCTTCTCAATAACAGCCGTCTTTGAGTGAGCGAGTTGGGCTTAACGCCACTTTTAACAGTATTACAGTTATATCACGGCGTGTCAGCTTAGTGGGCCAGGAAAGCCCGAAGTGGTGCAGGTCTCAGACTTTTACCACTTCGGTGAGCACGGGTATGGTGCGCGGGTATGGTGCGAGCACAGGTATGGTGCTGACAAACCTAGAACATTATCGGGGCGAACCGGGATTAGAACCCACAATCATAGGTTTCTCCGTGCCCAAGGAACGCAACTCTGCACAGCGAAATGCGGCGCCTTAGACGAACACACACACACACCCTCCCCCAATCTTCTTTGAATACGATGTGATTCCATATAATAACACTAAAACATGTGAAGATAAAATTTCTGTTAGCTCGAAGGAGAAGGTTTAATTGAAAGTTTCGAGTTATCCGTAGTTCGAGTAAAGCAGTGCAAACATAAGATCACCGTACAGATAAGCATAGGTCAGGAGTCTAACGTTGAAACCCCTTCAGTCGAGATATTAGATGTCGCTTGTTTCGACGGATAATCGAGACAGGATTTCTCTGGCCTTGAAATTTTATGATATATTTGTTTGTTGTTCAACATCGGTCTCAGCAATATTCAAGCTATACGCAAATAATCTGCACCAGACAGTCTACTGACTGACACGGTCTACGAAATTGGGATACGATGACATCAATCAAGTCAGAGAACCTGACCACCCGATCCCGTTAGTCGCCCCTTACGACAAACATGGGTTGCTGAAGACCAATTGTGACCCGTGTTATTTGACTTGGAGTGAAGAAGTGTTTAATTTCAGATACGAGGAAATCCATACTTTCTGCATTTGTAACACTGATATGTTCTCTGTACATATGCATGAACATTTTCAAACTTTTTATTTGTTGCACTTCCCGTTAAATTGCCGTTGAAGGGCATTCACGTCAGAATTGATCGACGACAACTATTTAGCCTATGTAAACGGTCGAAGGTGGTAGTGTTGGTCGTGAAAGACACTTTATAGATATTTCAATTAAGTGATGTCTGTATCACATTATCCGAAATGGTTTAGGCAACAGAAATTCCAAACGCAATTCTTAACATTTACGCCATTACCCTTTACATGCTCTGAAGAGCAATTATAACTGTCATATTACAATACTTAACGGATCTTAACTGTGTCAGTGTTAAGTGTTTAATAGTTGCAAAATAATCTTGTTTCTATTCAGCGCACTTTGGTCTATTTATATTTTAGGTTGTTATTGAATGTGGTACCCGAACGGCGTTGGAATGTGACGAAATTGGATTGCACGGGCAAGATGTACGTCATGTTAAAATATAACCGAGGCTTTTGCCTAAAGCTATCGGTGTGTAATAGAATCATGATTGTATTTCAGGCAAACTGACTCTTATCCTTACGAACAATTCATTGGTTCACGTTTCGAAGACAAGGATCAATAATCGATTTCTATATCGGGACCTTTCTTCAGAAATTAGAATTGATGGAAACGATGCCGACGTTATAACGAGAAGATTTTTAATCTATGCATTGCCTTCCGGTCTAGCCGCGCTGGTACCTTGGCTTTGAATGAAGTGTAAGATGGTGGTCAATACTCGCTCTACAACACTATCAGCACACGGACGTTAACAAACCCTACCATGTCAAGAGAACATGGACTTTCATATCCTTTTGGATACAAAGAATGCGTACACAAGCGTCTGTCCGATGACACCATATTGGCAGAAAAAAGTATATTTATTAATAACAGAGATATATTTCCGTATCAATGTACTCATAATTATATGCCCAACTTTTAGAAAATGATAATAAACAATAGAGTTTAGTAATGCAGAAAATAGATTTACTAATAACGATAATGGTACCAGTTACTTGTCAGTTACTATGTGAGCAGGTCTACCGGTGTTATAATGGGGACTCAAGGGATAGCGTGTATTGACTGACAGAACAGACTGTGCACTGACATAGAATTGCGATTTATTAGTTTAGCTAGTCAATGTACTTGATACAGATAGCGCTACAAAACAGATGGAATGAAAACATGTAATCTAAGGCAGCTATTAGGTGCATTTGCAGAGTTGCAGCATGTAACTGAGTAAATAATGCTATCGGCAATGTTTTTGCTGTTCAAATGTTTAAGGATGCGTTTTATACACTTGCCCTTAATGTAAACGTATTTACAACTAATTGAGTACAACATGTTTGCTGAAGACATGAACCGTTCTTGCCCTGAAGTATCATCGTCGCACATAATACAGAAGTCCGAAAACGTTACACGACTACTTGCTACACGTCTACTTGCCCGTCCAACGTCTAACGGAGATACAGATTTAACATCTTATGTAAACTATGTCATGTGATAACAAGATTACAGTAACTAAATAGAACATTAGGTTGTGAGGTGAAGTGAATTGGGTTTAACGTCTCGTTCAAGATTATCGCAGTCATTGTGTTGTGCCATTAATGCCGAGAGCCAGGCAGGGTAACAACAAGTGCCATCTTTTAACGTATTTTGCCATGACGCAAACGGGGATAGAATCATCAATTTGATGACGCTAATGGGAGGCGGCCTAGAACAATAGGATAACAAAGGCATTATAAAGGTTATTGGAACCTATTCTTCTGTTGTCTGAATGTGGTCATCTTAGAGGACAAATGTTCGCCAGATGTGCCTTCCAAATAATCTCTGATGATACTTTTATCAATACTCTCACGGGAGCCTTGCTCTAGTAAAGGGCTGACATAAGGAACCCTGGAGAAATGAACGCTCCAATTCCAGGAGCTTAATCTTGTAGGTGTACTGTGAATTAGTGCACGCGAAAGGTCTTAACATACAAATGGTAGTACACGACATATACAGTTCATTGCAGTACTTTGCATTGACTCACACAGCCACCTTACGGGCTATCAACTATTGATGGTTGATTGATAAGTTCCAAGCCTCACATAGAAATATTGACCTGAAGACATTAAATTGATTTACTTCCAACATAATCCCCTTCCACGTTGATTTTGGGGGGATGTTATCACAGTTTAGCAGATGTTCTTCTCTTGGCTGCCCAAAATGTCATCCACAGCTGTCATGACGTCATCGTTCGAGTCAAAGTGGGATCAGGCTGAAGCTTTCATCACGAGAACAGATCGAAGTCTGACGAAGCCACATCAGGAAAATAAAGTGGGTACTGAATGAGTTCAAAGCCACACTCGTCTAAAGTGGTCATGGCAATGACTGATTTGTGCACTGGCGCATTGTTCTGATGGAAGGATATACCTTTTCTCAGCCTCCCCATCTCAGTCTTAACTTCATCCCGTAATTGCCTCAAAAGTGCAGACTAATATACCGTTTTTTGTACAGTAAACTACCGTTATAACGAACACACTTATAACGAAATGGCCGATTTAACGAACTTATTTTTAGTCCCGCCCATTTCTTGTATATATGCTGTATATCTGCTTATAACGATCTACGGTTATAACGAACAAACATTAGTGGTCCCTTTGAGTTCGTTATAACCGTAGTATACTGTATGTCCTTTTGGAAGATAGTCCACCTTGATGACGCCCTCATTATCCCAGAAACGAAGGCCATAACGTTTCCAGTCGTTGGTTTCTTTGGTTACTTGGCTAACCCGGTTTTCACCAAGAGTCAAAAATCGTTGCAAGAACCTATGTGGATGAGCTTAAAATAGAGCTAGATTAACAAGAGGCATGTCGTGCCTGGCCCGTTTTTGATCAGATGTAAGAAGCTTTTGAACCAAACGTTTCTTCATTGCCAGAGTTTCTGCGACAATGAAATGTACTGCCCCAGCGAAATGTCTACGGAAGTACGATGTAAGGGTCAGTTATTCATCTGTCGATCATCACGACATCGTCGATTCTCTGGATAATTCCTGGTGTGGTTGACGATTGAAGCTTTCCAGAACAGGAGTTGCCTTCAAGGCTTTCCCTGCGATGCTTACACTCTGCTGCCGATCGTTTTACGGTGGAATCGGAAGTGGCATCCTTCCCTAGCGTATCTTCATGGTGTTAAGTCCTTTTCCTTCACGTACTTGATCAATGCACATTCCTTAAGTTCGTCCATTTACAAAGGTCACAGTCCCCTTCTTATTTTACTGACAATTTGCTCAATTGAATGTGGAAATACTTCTATGACATCAAGTAAAGTTTTGTTTAACTCTGGCGCAATTCCTTCTATGTGATGACCAATCACCCCTCGTGCGGGCCCAAACGCAGATATTACATGGGTAACGACGATGTTGAAAAGGTGTGTCCATATTACAAACCTTTGTTCATGGTCATGACATGATGGAAAGGTTAAAAATATTCTGTGCTTGATAGATCTTGAACATGTATTATGTGCAAATATTTACTCATGTGACATGTTTAACCAAAGTAAATTTCATTCGAATCTCTCCAATACGTATTCTTTTTGGTATTACCTGTTGTCATTATATGCACTTAAAATGTCTCTGACATTTAACACGTCTTTCAACCCACTCTCTATCAGCAACACCACGGGTGTTCATCTGCCAATGTAACCTGAAGGCTCGCCACACTCTCAAAATGTCCTTATACTCAAATTTCTGGGATTTTTTTGGGAGACAGAATATATACTCTCTCAAAAGAGAAACGCATATAAGAATTTTAACTACAGATTTCTTTTTATTTTGATACACTGTGGACAAGTTAATAGTAAATGGAATTCGAAGAAATTTTACACAGGAAATGTCAAGGTATCACTGTTTTATAAGACATCGGAAAATGTTTATGAATCACACATCGACGTTTGATGGCGCTGAAGTCAGTACCTCGTATGACCACCATTGGCGTTCAGAACTGCGCGACATCGTCTCGACATAGAGCGAATTAGTCTCTGAATCTGATGTTGCTGCAATGTAGCCCATTCTGCCTGTAGTGCATGTGCTAGTTGCTGGAGTGTCTGGGGCTGTGGGTTACGCTGTCGCACCCGTCTGTCCAGGGCATCCCAAAGATCCCCGACGGGTGGCCCTGTCGTCTAAGGCGCCGCGATTCGCTGTGCAGAGTTGCGTCCCCTTGACACGCCAGAAACCTATGATTGTGGGTTCGAATCCCGGTTCACCCCGATTATGTTTCTAGGTTTGTCAGCACCATACCCGTGCTCGTGGGTTTCACCGAAGTGGTAAACGTCTGAGACCTGCATCACTTCGGGTTTTCCTCCCACATTAAGCTGACACGCCGCAATATAACTGGAATACTGTTAAAAGCGGTGTTAAACCCAACTCACTCACTCACTCACTTAAAGCATCATAACTGACATGCGTCATTTGGTATCATCATGTCATGCGTCATAATCGTGCCATGCCATTATAATCACGTCAGGCGTTATGCGATAAAGAGTCGTCATCGTGTCATATGTCAGAAGCATGTCATGTGTTATAAACAATTAGCAGTTTATGTTATCCACCACAATATCTATACGTCACATATCAATCTACACTGTTACATTGTATACTTATGGTGCGTTGTGATGGAATTAAAACTGTTTCCCATCAGGCATCCAAACGCAGTAAACAAATGAACAAAGGCGAGTGAGAAATATTCTAACACCGCTGGCTATAAACATGCTGTTTGCATAATATTGATTGTTAGGTAAACAGTTGTTATTCGTAAGTATAATATGGTAGTTAGCGAGTTGTCAAGACTTTCTTAACACTGACATCTAACGAGTAGGTGATAAGGAAACATGCAACTTCATGGATAACACAACTTCTGGTTTAGGGCATTAAGCAACGTTTGGATGTAGATTCTGACACCTTTACCAAGCTGTTGGTTGGTTTGTTGTTAAACGCCGCACCCAGCAATATTCCATCTATATGACGGCGGTCTGTAAATAATCGAGTCTGGACCAGACATTCCAGTGGTTAATATCGTGAACATCAATCCATGCAATTCGGATTGATGACGTGCACGTGCACGTGATATATTTGTTTGTTGTTCAACATCGGTCTCAGCAATATTCAAGCTATACGCAAATAATCTGCACCAGACAGTCTACTGACTGACACGGTCTACGAAATTGGGATACGATGACATCAATCAAGTCAGCGAGCCTAACCGCCCGATCCCGTTAGTCGCCCTTTACGACACGCATAGTCGCCTTTTACAACAAGTATGGGTTGCTGAAGACCTATTCTACCCCGGGATCTACCAAGCTGTAGTGACTACAACTAAGTAATGAGCCCTACATAAACATGTCATGGTGTGATAAGCAGAAGATTAACATTAACCACAACAGGTAATGGCTTGTTGGTTTGTTGTTTTACGCCGCACTCAGCAATATTCCATCTATATGACGGCGGTCTGTAAATAATCGAGTCTGGACCAGACATTCCAGTGGTTAATATCATGAACATCAATCCATGCAATTCGGATTGATGACGTGCACCAACCAAGTCAGCGAGCCAAACCGCCCGATCCCGTTAGTCGCCCTTTACGACACGCATAGTCGCCTTTTACAACAAGTATGGGTTGCTGAAGACCTATTCTACCCCGGGATCTACCAAGCTGTAGCGACTACAACTAAGTAATGAGCCCTACATAAACATGCCATGCTGTGATAAACAGAAGATTAACATTAACCACAACAGGTAATGGCTTGTTGGTTTGTTGTTTTACGCCGCACTCAGCAATATTCCGGCTATATGACGGAGAGTCGAGTCTAGATCAGACAATGCAGTGATTGATATCATGAGCATCCATCCACACAATTGGGATCGATGACCTGCATCAACCAAGTCAGCGAGCCTGACCACCCGATCCCGTTAGTCGCCTCTTACGACAAGCATAGTCGCCTTTTGCGGCAAGCATGGGTTGCTGAAAACCTATTCTACCCTTCATGGGTCGACTATAACCAAGTAATGAGCCCTACAAAAACATACCATGTTGTGATAAGCAGATTAACGTTAACAACAGCAGGTAATGGATAACAAATAACATAAGAATAAGATGAAGCCTGATTACACTGAGCCAGATGTGAAGTACGACAAAGAATGTTTTACAGGTCGATTAGATACTAATAAAAAAGAACCTATTGCTTGATTAGATCTTCATAGGCAGACCGGATATAATACCCTTGATCTCTGTTGATGAAAGGTTTATCGAATGCCAATGGAATAATGAGTAGGCGAAGAATGCTTGAAGATAGAAAGTATACATCACTTATGTCGTTATGTCCACTTTTGATTTAAATTCCCTGAGATGACAAACCAGTAGTTTTTTTATCACAAAGCTGTAGATCTCTCCGACAGACAATTTATTTATTTATCCTTTATAAATATTCAGTCTATTCAGTCATTTGTTCACATAAAGTGACACGTAATATTATGCTTAATATGTGTAGGTTACATACCTATACATCAGACAGCGAATTTAAGTTGGCTAGCCAGGTCACAGGTGTACAACAATGTTAACAAGTGGGAGGCTAGCAGGCTACATTTGCCATGCTTATTTCGGTCGTCATTAACTAAGTGTGGAGCTAAATTCAGACAGACAAGTTGGCAGGAGGGGTGCATATGCTGTTACTGCGGCAGTAATGTAATGATGGTTAATAGTTTATGACAGTAGAATATCATCAGTTCAGAGCCACAAACGTCTTCCATACGGGAACCATTAGCAATTTTTATGATTTTATTTGTTGTTTAACGCGACACAGGAATTTTCCAGCTCTATAGGCATGTGTGGGTCAGACAATTCCGTGATTGATATAATGAGCAACGATCCAAGCCGTTGGGGGTATGTTGAGGGTACGTTAACGAAGTCATCGTGCTTGCTACTCGATTCATTAAGTCGTCTCTTATGACCATCAAAAGATACCGGGGATCTATTCGAACCCGGACCCCTCCCAATCCCCACCCCACACACACTTCCCACGTGGTACAAATTCCATGAATGTTGACATAGAACCAGCCGTGTTGTACAAAATGAGTTCCGATGATTATGAAATGATAAATTATATATAACTCCTTATATTCATTACGGCGTTATCAGATGAATCTTTCGGATGTTCAACTCTTTTGTTCACAAAACAACCAAACACTAATTTAGTTGGAATTTCATCAATGGCCTGGGCACCTGCTTGTTGATATCCGACTGCAATATTTCGGACGAGTCATGTGTATATTTCTGTCTGAATGCTTTCCATCATAAACGTTTTTTCGCCGTCTAATTATACTGATACGTTATTATTTCTACTTACAGTGTTCTCAGTGCAGGAGACGTTAATTGTTGGTGCTCCGGAAACCCGTCGATGTCCATGTTGTAGATGTACCTGAAAAAAAGATTAAATGCCTTATTATGTATTAAGTGGTGAAATTCTGTATGTCTCTGGAAATGTCAAATCGATATCCCTTGATACTGGAACGCTGGAACATTTAATGCTGGAACCGCGTTCAGCCTGCCTCGGAGACAAAATGATCTATGGATAAAGATAGTGAAGGTCAGTAAGAAAATACATTGACATGTCGTGACATGACAGTTTACATTGATACTCGTTGCTGCGCTACTCTTGAAAAAATGAACTTTGTGATGGCACTTCGTGAGACAAACATGTCATTTGACAAGAAAATACAAATAACCTCGTCCTACGGTTTACGTCGATTGCCATACTTATTATTTGTCGACAATAAGTAAGCCAAATTATCAGCTATATATCAGTGTTATAACTTGCCTCTTAGTTCATGTTTTAAATTTAATTCACAAATAAAACACCGAAGTATAGATAAAATAAACGTGCTTAGTATTTGTGTTGTTGTATAGGTATATGACACTGTAGGGGGAAACATCAGGCGAAGGCGCAAGGCGGATGAATAATGACATTATACCTGGAGTAGTTATGCTCTAATCTCCTTTGCGCATATTGTCCTACAGAGTAAATGTCAGTGGAGCTGGTCTTTTATAATTATGACGAGACGGATCCCCTTCCGCTATCACGCCATGCTTCCGTTTGATCTAAATTATGTCCATGCAGCGATGTCGCAACTGGCGTCAGTACCCTTATGCGCAATCACCTCCTGCTTAGACGAATGTGAAACACGCGGGGAAGGTCGGATGACCAATTAACTATTTTTCGTCCTACAGACATGTAGTTCAGTTTTCGACCCGATAATCTTTGTACTTATATTTCATACAATGGGTAGTCCTGGTTATAGTTGCAGTGAATAAAGCTTTCTCGGTGTTACTGCAGCTTCTCAATTGTTCAGTGGACAAAGATGGCCCAGTTGTCAAAGACACCGTAACTCGTTGTGCATATCTGTGCCAGGAGACGTTACTTTCTTTCTATGCCTCGGTACCATCAACTTTTCCGTCAACTTGCCGGAAGACATGTCCGTTTCATCTTTTGTTCTGGATTCCAAAGTTCCATAGAGACCCGTACAAGTCCAGTAAATGTACTGCCAAATCCCAGGATTAACAACAATCCTTAATACAATCAAGGAAGGACTTTCTTTATATTCATAGAAGCTGTTGCGACACGTGAATTTGATACCATGCTGATTCTCCAAAACTCAAAGGATTTAATCTAATCTAGTTCATTTCTGTCAAAACAAGACTTTGCAACACTGTTCACCATTATCCCATAAGACAAACTTAAGTAAAAACTTCATTCCTTGATCCCAACCTGGTGACCATAGACATAGTTACACATCTATCTTCAGAGGTTCAAGACAACTTGTCCAAAATCAAATCAAATGTCACCTGAAGTTCACTGAAGAAATACAATCATGTGAAATGCAGGAGTATTACTGTACGGCAACAAACCCCGTAGGTGTTGAATGTGTGCGTGGCGGGTGCTATCGGTAGGGCATGACATGCCTACCCTTTTCGTGAACATCACTGTCATCACTGATTTACAGTGAACCAGTGTTGTCACCGCTAATTTTCCCTTTACGCCCAATGGAATCTGTTTCGGAAGATAATCGAGACTGATAAAATCATTATTCTCTGGCGTTGATGTTTACTGTTATATGTGCAGCGTCTAAACAGTAGTTCCCCTGGGAACAATAATCGTTTAGTACAGAGAGGATCTTCAGCGCTCGGAGCTGAACAACGTAAAGGTCTGTTTCCCTGCAGAAACAAATAACAGTTACATGGCATTACGGCTGTTATCGACTAATTACGCCCTCGGGTACGTCTTCGAATTGCCATTGTCTGCATATAATGGAACTGGAACTGCAACATGCACGTAACATGTTGAGTTAGTGAGTGAGTTGGGTTGAACGTCGCTTTTAGCAGTATTCCAGTTATATCACGGAGTTTCAAGGCAGTTGGACACCATTAAAATGCCTCGCAAAAATGCACCATACAGATTATGTTTAAATGACTTCGTGATTGTTTGCAATGTTATGATTGAACATAGTACATTATGATTATGTAATACATTTTATAATCAGCATGATTTACTTATGAACATAACATGTAAATATATACGTTCAGTACCTTGTGATCGTACCGTTATAATGACACTGAATACTAATTCATGTACATAACATCATGCAAGTCACAAATCATGTCCATTACGTAAAGAATATCACATACTAAACATCACGAATATCACGTATTGGTATCATCATGAACTCATCATTAATCGGTCTGCATCACGAACGCCCTAATGTAGTATTGTCATGTATATGTAAAAGCAATGACATCACATGAACACCATGTTGGTAGGTTAAAAAACAACGAATACCCTTAAAGCTCCTGGGACAATAAAATATATCGACTTATCCGATGTTCGATACAAGCATTGTAAAAAGGTTGCATCGCTTTGAACGAGGGATTAAACGGTTACCCTTTCGATGGCTGGCATACGACTTGAAAACAACTTTCTTCAGCTTTTACCCCACAAAAAAATCTAGAATTTCTGAAATATAATGTGTTGCCCATACCTAGATCGTGAGATTGGCTATAATAATAGCCACAAACACTTGTATGACCGTACAAAGTACATTTATAATGTAGATGAGCCATTTAGCCTTGTCGGTTGTGTCAGTCGTCTTTTGTCTCCGTGCAATAATTAACTATGGAGAACACGAAGACAAAACATCCACGAACATTCACTGTAAGCTATGTATATTTGATTTTCGGAACGAGTTATTGACTTGCTCTGTGTTTCAAGTTGTAGGTTGGTTGCCAGAGTGTCCGGGAGGCAAAACATTGTGTGTACGCGTGTTTGCGGAGCCTTCGGAGCATTACAGGCTTGGAAACACATTCCTGTGTTCTGTGTGTACTAGTGTTTACTAACAACCCCTTGAAGAATATAAGTGAACATTAAACCAATAAACATCGTTTGCTATTTACGTAGTGTGTGGCAACCGGAGTCACGTGACGATGTTAGCTCAATACACGCAAGTTGGTAGCAGCAAATAACTACAAAGTAGATAGCGACTCCTTTCTTCACCATTTGTACTACTCTAAACAAGGTAAAGATCATCCAATTTTTCATATTACTATATTTAATATGTCATCGTGGTCGGGTGAATAGGGTGTTCTTTTACTTCTTTTGGGTAGTATTTTTACTCTACATTAGCCGCAGGGTAAAGGTCGCTTGATGCAATCTTGTGTTATTGTTTTGAAAGTCATTTCAATAGGAGCTTAATTCCCGCGTTGTCATTTAGGAACTAAAAGAAGAACGGTGTTTGTTTCCAGTAATCTAAACATTTTCCGTCGCAACTAATTAAGTTATTTTAAAAACAACAACCATTGGATGAAATATAATGAAATAGTGTAAAGCTAGATATAGCTAGATGGATGTACGACGCATCAGTGACAAATATGATGTCCTAGGCAATTCCCTACTTTGACTTGTACCATGTGTTCCCATACTTTTTTCAGGTGAACAATTGACTTTCCTCTGGATGTGTTTGTGATGGGCGCCACTAGTGGGGACAAGATAAGCTCATCTTTTCGCGAACACGTGGTATTTGATAGTGATTCGTAAACACATGCTTATGAAACTGTCGTTTAAGACGCTGCAAATCGCTGTGCACAGTTGCGACCTTTGGACACACCAGAA
Organism: Haliotis cracherodii; assembly: GCF_022045235.1. Classification (NCBI taxonomy): domain Eukaryota; kingdom Metazoa; phylum Mollusca; class Gastropoda; order Lepetellida; family Haliotidae; genus Haliotis; species Haliotis cracherodii. Next base: position 30,708,550 of record NW_027266319.1, on the reverse strand, counting down.
ACCTATGATCGTGAGTTCGAATTTCGGTTTGCCAAAATTATGTTTCAAGGTTTTGTCAGCACCATGCACGTGCTCGCGGGTTCCACAAAAATGGTAAAACGTCTCTTCGGTCATTCCTTTTACATTAAGGTGACACTCTGTGAATACTGTTCAAAATGGCGTTAAACCCAACTCACACACTCTTGTGTTCATGAGAAGCGTTTTGTCACTTTCATTTTTTTTTATTTAACGTCGCTCCATACAATATCAAAATTATGTCACGTCTTGACTGATAATTATGGAAAGGCATCACAACCAAAGAGACACAAGTTGTGTGTGACCCTGTCGAAAGAAGCTGATGTCTTTTGAGGTGTACATGAGTCGTTCTTTGATTCAGACTGGGAAAACCGTTTCCGACGGGTAAAAAAAAGCATCAAATTGTTTGTGTCATTTGGCTTAAGCTTCAGATAGTGTTCACATATTTACAAAAAAAATCATCAAACTAGCCTCCGAATAAGACACTCTGACATGTCAATAGTGGATGTACGAGATCTTACGAGCTGTATTTTAATGTCCATCTCTCAATCACAGGTCCACACATGAAACACATTTTCTTATCCCATGTTGAACGTGATGGTGCAGAGTTCTAGTTCATAGTAAAATACATCTACTTTGTCAATCGCAAAAGGCCTTTGATGCCCAAGAATGTGCATCCATTTGTACGCAATCCTTTGTGTCCATGTCCAGACCGTAGACGTACACAGGAGGGGCCCATTCCAGTCAGATTACTGCGTTCTGAGAGAGGGAGGGAGGGATAATACCCTCAAAGGATGAAACACTTTGGGGGAGAGTAAAGGCTCTAAATACTTGTCGGTAACCATGGCTTTACATATGTAAGGATCACATTAGTAGAGCAGGATTCATACTATTGTATCTCAGACTGAAAACCAGAGGTGTATTTGTAGATTGCTTGAAAATGTTGAGGGTCCTTTGACCAAACGTTTCTTCAAAATAAATCATCTGATCCCTGATAAGATTACGTATCACAAACCACAACAAAAATGAAGAAGGGTTTCAATGTCTTTTGGTCAAGTGATAGTAAAACCTGAGTCAGTGAGTGAGTTGGGTTTAACGCCGCTTTTAACAGTATTCCAGTTATATCACGGCGTGTAAGCTTAATGTGGGAGGAAAGCCAGAAGTGATGCAGGTCTCAGACGTTTATCACCTCGGTGAAACCCACGAGCACGGGTATGGAGCTGACAAACCTAGAAAAACAGTCGGGGCGAACCGGGATCAGAACCCACAATCATAGGTTTCTGGCGTGCCCAAGGGACGCAACTCTGCACAGAGAATCGCGGCGCCTTAGACGAGTGAGCCACCCGCTACTAAAACCTGAGATCAAAGAGGAGATTGATATAATTGAGTTCCAAAAGAAACTGAAAATGCATGATGTGATAAGTTCCCCCCAAACCCATTTGTTTCTAATATTACTTATCAATCAATAATTGAAATATATACTAACTTTGGTGTATACATGTTGTTTTGGGGGAAGACAAGATTCTGTATTGAAACCATACAGTTTTTCTCATGTATTTTCATTTTATCACTTCAATTGCGGACATTTACAGTATTGGAGCTCATTTTGTTCTCGTCAAGGCACAATGTGATGTGATATGGCTGCTAAATCGGGAAGAAGGTCAGCTGTGGGTCTTTGATCTTGTTTCATGATTGGTTTCTTGTTATTGACATCTGCAAGAATTAACGTTTTCTGTTGATGAAAGTCTGCAGTTGTCATGAGGAAAGCATAATTAAACGTGGCTACATCACGAACAAATACAGGTGAGGTGGTGGTGAGTGAGTGAGTGAACGAGCACATCTTTCTTTGCGATGTAGCAGTACTGTTTCATGGATTCAAAGGGAAGTTGAAAGTGTGAAGAAAGTTCAAACGATAATTCTACATGATATTTTAGAATCCTGCATTGTGATGGTTGCTGGTGACTGCATCTTCACGAAAGAAAACATTAATTAAGACACACTTCTTTCTTAAACTTCAGAAACCCATTTCACGTCATAAACGTTGCTAAAGAACGTGTGACGGTTCCTAGAATCGTTAGAGCAATCGTGGCAATGTGTTGTAGGCGGAACACTCGACGAACGACGACCTTGATGGTGTATTGTAAACTTAAGAAACAACACAGTCGGACGGTCAACGCTAAAAGTATCTAGATGACGTATGGTCAGTTTTAAGGTCATATTAAAATAGTATAAGTATGTTTTTGGCATATGAAAGCAAACATAATTGCAGATTAAAACCGATCTTCACTAATGCCTGATTTCGTCAACCGAAGCCACATCATTTATCTCATCTGTAATTTTCAAAGATACTTCGCGTTTATTTTGTGTATATATTGTCATTTTGTTATGTAGATAAACCGTATGTATTGTCAAAAGAAAGCTTTCGAAAAACATTCGAAACCACCACATTGAAAACAATTCATCTCCTAGGTCTACATTTTCGGCCATCAAAGTCTACAGTAGATAGTTTGAACATTGATTGCTCAGTTGAGTGAGTGAGTTGGGTTTAACGCCGTTTTTAACATTATTCCAGTTATATCACGGCGTGTCAGCTTAATGTGGGAGGAAAGCCTGAAGTGATTCAGGTCTTAGACGGTTACCACTTCGGTGAAACCCACGAGCACGGGTATGGTGCTGACAAACCTAGAAACATAATCGGGGTGAACCGGGATTCGAACCCACAATCATAGGTTCCTGGCGTGCCCAAGGGACGCAACTCTGCACAGCGAATCGCGGCGCCTTAGACGACAGGGCCACCCGTGCCCCCTGCTCAGTTGAAAGTTGAATTAAGATCGAACATGAACAGGTACACCATGTAAAAATTCGATGATACACATATATACTCTCCAAACAGTAGGAGATTTTCGAAAATAACAGATCATTACAGAAAACACCAAAGAGTTATTACGTGGTAATGGTTGGATAAAAAAGGAAGGGTTAGGGAACGTGACAATCAAAATGGCATCTTGGGGTTGTATTGTTATGGTGCAAACAATCAAGAAAGTCCGTAGGGGCGTGTAGTAAAACAAGAGTCATCAGAAAGATGACATACCCCCCAAAGTGTTGTAAGAAAGTATTTAACAGTTTTTGAGTTACGCTCCGGAAACGAAAACCACCCAAATAGAACCTAAGTCCAACTTGTTGCCATGTAAACGTAAAAAATATAAATTTATGATATTCCTAAATAGCAAAAGGCACCAGTTCAGTGTGTGCCTGGTAGACATGCAAATTTTTGTAAGAACGTATTTAACGGTTTTTGAGTTACGCTCCGGAAACGGACACCACCCTTATAGAACCTAAGTCCAACTTGCTACCATGGAAACGTAAAAAAGAAAGAATTCTAAAATTCCTAAATAGGAAAAGGCACAACTTCAGTATGTGAGTGATAGATATGCCAAGTTTCGATCAAATACACTGAATAGTTTTCGAGTTCTGCCCCGGAAAAGGAAATGCTTACGGACGGACGGACAGACGGACAGACAGACTGGCTGATCGCTATATCCACCGCGTTATATGCCGGGGGGACAAAAAGTGAACGTTTGAGATAACTTGATCAATAATGGGTCATGCCCCGACGATTGGTCAAACATTTTTTAATATTGCATGGTCCGAATCAAACTCTTAATGAGAATACGGGGGAGTCTTGTCCACTCCTCTTAAAATGCATGGCCCAGTTCGGCTAACGTAGCTGGTGGCCTTTGACGTCGTCGTACACGTCTCTCGAACATGTCCCAGACGTGCCCTATGGGGAAAAGGTCAGGACTTTTGGCTGGACATTTCAGTCTTGCGATGTTTTGGTGCCGGGGGTATTCAGTTGTGATACGTGCAGGATGGGCATGAGCGTTATCGTCTTGAAAGACAAAACGTGGACGAGCACGGCGCGCAAGCGGCACAACTATGGACGCCAGTATGTTGTTTCGGTGGTACTGTCCGGTGTCTCTTCCATGGACAATATGCAGTGGCGTTCTGGCAGTGATAGTGATCCGGCCCATATCATTACAGACCATCCCAAAATCTGTCATTTTGCCTATCGTTGACGTGCGCATGACGTTTGGTAGGACGCCTCCAGACACGTCCACGCCTATCCAGAAGGTCCAGCGTGAATAAGGACAAATCTGAAACCATTACACGAGACCATTGGCGATTTCCCCTTCCTACGCTCTAAACAATATTGGCGTCTGTCTGGAATGTGTCGATTTGTTAACGGTTGTTTAACACTTGGTCGCGCAGCATGCATGGTCAGTAACTTGAACTCCGGTTGCTTGACGCAAGTGAACAGCGATTTCAATGGCTATTTCTGCTCGATTACTTAAAGCCTGGTTTCTGATTAATCAATCCTGCCCTTGTGGGACCGATCATCAACATTTTGTGTCAGCACCTGTTCCAAAGTGTGCAAATCAGAGACACATTGAATATATTGGGTTAGCTCTCGCTGAATTCTACCCGTTTGAAGCAAGCGAAGAGCGCTTTATCACGTCATTCTCAATCAAATACTGCATTAAAGTAGAGTAGAGACCTTACGCGTTACTCTGGATAACGAAAATCAACAAAAAATGGCTCCGAGCGATACGACGGCCTTTCCCTGAAGTGTCAAAGTCAAGAAAAACCAATTGCCAACGTGCATCGAGGAGTTTGATGGTCCACGTGCAATGTTTCGGGTGTGTTGGGGCGTTTCATTTTGGTACCAAAAGCGAAATCTCTGGCAGTCACTTTTCAAAGATGATCTTTCTTTTGACGACAGTTATATTTCACGATCCCCCAATTTTGGGGGAGAGTATGTAACAACTGTACACGAATGGACATACTTGGTACATATAGTGACCCGTGAAAATAGGTCTCAGCAAAGCATGCTTGTCGTTAGAAGCGACTAAGGGGATCGGGTGGTCAGGTTCGCTGACTTGGTTGACGCATGTCATCGTATCCCGTATTACATTGATCGATGCTCATGATATCAATCACTGGATTGTCTGGTCCAGATTTACAGACCGCCGTCATATAGCTGGAATATTGCAGAAGGCGGCGTTAAACAAACAAACAAACAATATTGTACGTAAAGTAGTTTGAAAATATTCTATTCTGGCAAAAAACCCTCTCTCATAAGATTGGTATTTCTAGAATACGTTTTCGAGTGCAGGTGAGATGATGTTGTCAACAATATTACAGGTGTACATTAACATTAACGAATATAGTTCAGTCAAACCAGTGATTGATAACACGAGCACCATGCCATGTCGTCGGGGTACGATGACACACATCGCTTTTGGCAATATTCCAGCTTTATCACGAAGGGGGGACACCAGACATGGGCTTCACACATTGTACACATGTCGGGAATCGACCCCGGGTGTTCGACATGACGAGCGAACGTTTTAACCACTAGACTGAGACACCACCCAGACACACATCGATGTCATGACGCATTGCAACCACCTGAGCTGGAGTTTGGTCGGATGCTATGATTAGAAGGATTTACGTGGAAACTGTTTTCCAGAATCCACCTGGAGGTCATTCGTGATAAAAATAGGCCTGGTCATGTAATGAGAAAGACGATAACGGGTGTTCACAAAGAGACATGAATTATGTCCAACTAACGAAATGCACCTTAATTTGTGATCTTAAGTTACTGAGAATGGAGAGCTTCAAATGTTCTTCCATAATTTTGTTTAAAGAAAAATAACTCTTTTAGACACAAATAGGCGTAGAATCTCCATAAGCAGAGGTAAAGGCAAAAGATCAAATGCCAGGGGTATATTTTCAGTCAGTTGTTATCCTCGTGTTACGTACGTGTTCGAGATGTTTCTACACCATATCCATGAAGGCAGAGAGTAAACACGTGTGTGAATATAAAATGTCAACGCTAGAGAATTACCAGTGTTGATTAAAACAGATTCCGTTGGACTTTAAAGGCAAAATAGCGGTGAAAATTGCATGAATTGACACACAGTGCCCTCTTTCGAGATAGAAGTCTGGCTTCTTTCCGATGTTTTTGAATTTCCTGACAACAAACACAGGCTCGACAAAACAACAAACGGTTGTTATGTAGTTTGGGCTCCAGTGTCTCCTTCCAATCAATATTCGTTGTACAGCGATAGTAGGAGAAAGGCACACGTAATGCTTCCCATACACTATCTTTGACAGTCACAGGTACTTGCTCGACATTTATACGTACAAACCAAGGAAGTTGAGAACAATAAACTGTGGCGTTTAGTGAATTCACTGTCAAAGACTTTCAAAGAAAACATGTTCTCTGAGGACTTAATGACTTCCGATTAGCGATATATGTGTATGCAGATCTTTGACATATGCTACCGGTACATTGGGAAACATATGCCAGTTAGAGAACACAAAGCTTATTTGTGATTGATTACATCCACATTAGCTCGACCTTTTGATAGATTCAGCCCACTCCGATTTTTATATTGCTTCATCACACTGGTGGGGCATGATACGCTCACCTTTTCGCGAATACCTTGTATCATCACTATTTGAGAATGATCCAGAAACATGTTCATGATATAGTAGGGATGTTTCAATGGACTCTTCTTTTAGTAGAGCGTTATGTACATGTATTGCTTTCCACACACTATGGAATCTGTTTCGGTAGATACTCGAGACCGATAAAATCATTATTCTCTGGCGTTGACGTTTACTGTTATATGTGCAGCGTCTATACAGTAGTTCCCCTGGGAACAATAATCGTTTAGTACAGAGAGGATCTTCAGCGATCGGAGCTGAGCAAAATAAAGGTCTGTTTCCCTGCAGAAACAAATAACAGTTACATGGCATTACGGCTGTTATCGACTAATTACGCCCTCGGGTACGTCTTCGAATTGCCATTGTCTGCATGTAATGGAACCGGAACTGCAACATGCACGTAACATGTTGAGTTAGTGAGTGAGTTGGGTTGAACGCCGCTTTTAGCAGTATTCCAGTTATATCACGGAGTTTCATGGCAGTTGGACACCATTAAAATGCCTCGCAAAAATGTTACAGTGGTGCACTGCCAGACTTCCTCATGGATAACATTTATGTGACATTCTGGGATAAGACTTTTAGGCAAGAAGTAGACATCTAAATGGACACCTATTGTCCTCCCCATCTTGGGTCGCATCTCTTTCCTTTTTAAATATGTGCATTAAGATTCAAAGTGACCAAAGCAGCTCAAGGCTTAGGCGCCTCATTTCGCAACTTTTGAGGTACAATCGAGCATGCTCTTTCTGCGAAGGTCTCAAAGAGCGTCAAAAGACTCGTTGTTTGAGCCACAACACAACATCTAAGACCTCTACTCTTTTCAATTTAGTTTCCTGAAATTGCAACATAGTATCTTGAATTTCAAGGTAGACCGTTGAATTTTCAACATTTTCTTGAAATGTTAACACGGCACTTTGAATTTTCGAATAAGCAGCTTATTGAATATAAAAGAAAAATATAAAACTGATAAGGACGGTACGGAAGCACGTTAGGGCCATGTCATTATTCAATAATAATATGGCCCTAATGCGCTTCTGTACCGTCCTCATCAGCGTCAGCCTTCAAGCATGCATTTGGTTCTTGGGATCTGACTCGGAATGCCCACAAGAAGTACCCACTGTATCACAGCCTACTTATAACCACCAGCAGCAGACACTGTGAGCAAGGACTAGGCAAAGGGAAAGCACTTAATCAACAATCTTAAGTATGCGATCATAGTCGGCGCCTTTGAGGTCTCCGCTCCATTTGGGGTGCACAGGTGGCCCAGTCGTGTACAGGACCGCAATTCACTTTAAGAGTCATGTATGGATCCAATGATCGTGGGACGGAAACCTTATTCGCCATGATATTGTGGTTTTCACAAAGTGTCAAACATCACAGACCTGCGTCACTTTCACTTCAAGCTGACACAGCGTGACAAAGATGAAATATTGGTCAAAGCAGCGTTAATCCAAACTCGCGGAGTCAAAGGTTTGTTGTGTTGACACTCTCCCCACCTTACCAACACTTGTGCAAGTCGTATGAAGAAACAGGCTAATGTTAATGATAATTACATATAAAATTCTTTGGAATACGCCCATGTACAGAGTCAGACGTATCCAAGCGAACTAACCTGATGTGGTCCTTTTTGATAAATCCAATGAAACCATTGTATGACCGATTTATCTGTTTCTTTTGAAACTTATGAGATTCAGGAGAAACAAGGCAAAGACAGTATGAGGACCGTACTAACGAAATGTTCGTTATACTCGCCATTCATGACAAGAAAAATCCCAATTCCTGACGCTTAAAATAGTGTTTATATTAATTAGAATGCACACATTTCCAAATGTTCGAAATATTCCAGTGTCCATTCCGTCCACTATCCTTGAAGGATAATGATGACGTAGACGACAAAAAAGACAACGACAACAACGATGTGCTGGATTGACTTTCAGAAAGCATATGATTTTGTCCACTATCCTGGAAGGTGTATCTTGCCCACATATGTTAGCGGGTAGAGACACAAAACCAAATAAAGACATGACACATGTGTATGCATACAATTTGGAATAATATGGACAGTTTACAATCATAGACACATTCCACATTAAGCCATGTTAGATCATGTTTTCACTGCTGTTTTATGTATGAGATCACAGAAAAATACGTTTTTGTCAGTCATTCAAATCTCGGGTTCAGCAAACGTTTTTGTATCTATTTTTAGTAAAAACCGTTAGGAGTTTTGCGATCAGGGTATTAGTTGTCAATTTTAGGTGCTTAATATGCACTTTAATGAATCCTTGGAGTCTGTAACCTTGAGAAACGTTGTAATGTTATTAATACAAAAATCAGTAAAAGGTAAAGCATATATTTTGTAACCGGAACTAGCATGCTCGAGGTAAAGCTTACGTTTTGTGTACCATCAAAAGCATGACAGTGATGACATTTCTTTAAAACATGACAAAATCCCTATCATCCACAACATGAGAGATATTGACCACGAATGTGTGTACCGAACTCTCGAACCTATTCTCCGGCCACGACCGCCTCACCATAAAAATACATAATATAGATTTGGACCTGTGAAGATCAGGGTTAGAACAGATCTTCAGCAACCAATGCTTGTATTAAAAGGTGACTATGGTTGTCGTTAGAGGCGACTAACGGGATCGGGTAGGTTGTCAGGCTCGCTGTATTGGTTGATTGGATGCATGTCATCTTATCCCAATTGTGTGGATAGATGCTCGTGATGTCAATCACTGGATTGTCAGGTTCAGACTTGATTATTTGCATGACCTCCGTCATATAGCTGGCATATTGCTGAGTCCGGCGTCAAACAAAAAAACCCGATCAAACAATTTAAAAATTTATAAATTTAACCGCTCATTTCGAGATAAAAATACATAGCGCCATCTCGAACTCCCAATCTGACTTTACAATAGAACTGTGTACCATTATATCGAAGTTTGAATTTGCCACCGTGACAGCTTTAAGAAATCTTAATTAGAATTTTACTTAACTGTAAACAGTTCTCCTTGATACAGGTTGAGAAATCCGTAATGAAGTCAAAGAAAGTGATCATTTGCAACATTGTCAAACTTAGTTTCATCCACAGCAACCACGGACCTTTTTCGCAAAATTCAACTCAATCGTTCACTTGTTTTTCTGTCACAATGTTTATTGATTATTACCTGCGAGATACATTTCAATTAGCTAAACCTTACACCTGTTGTATTCTGAATTGATCGTCTATGCAATCGTATTTCTATGGATCTATAATACACAGTCTGTTACTCAGTTTTATTTCGCTTATTGACTTTCAACATAGGTGAACAGGGACATTTATTTTACATGCAAACAACATGTTATTCAGGCAAATATAAATTATTACATGATAGGGGTTTGTGAACACACAAATAAATATTTATTCAAACACCTCTTCCTTTAAAAAACATATATATTAACAGACACAAATGGTTGTTACAAACAATAGTTGATTTTATGCTTCCAAACAAACCACACGCAACCTATTGTTGAATTTTAAAATATAGCCAAGGTAAATGTATCCACAATCATATTTAATCACAAATATCGTTCTGTTCTATATATATGTAATAATAATGAACTAACCATTTCAGTGGATCTCAACATGGACAAAACTGTTGGAGATGTTCAATGAGTGAATGTTTATTTAATAAAGTAAAAACGTAGATTCTTTCTTTTGATAAATACATGTAGCTGTACATCTTATAGATGTTCCAAGAGAAAATAATATAATATCTACCTATAAACCACTTTATAGTGTCTCAGATCGCGGTATGCAAAGAAAACTAGGTGCTCAAAGTGAAGCCCTTTTCCCTCTACATTGATGATACATCTGTGTGTTTAAAGTTGATTTTGACAGCCCGGGGCAAGTCAGACCCACCACAAGCCAAACACTTTTGATAGAGACTATGTTGAGAATGTAGAGAGGAAAGGGCTTCACTTTGAGCACCTTGTTTTCCTTAAATACGATGTACTGTGACATTATAAAGTGGTTTATAGTTGGATAAAAAAGCTAAGCTACAGATGTAAACACATTTGATGATACATCTGTGTGTTTAAAGTTGATTTTGACAGCCCGGGCAAAGTCGGACCCAACACAAGCCAAACGCTTTTGATAGAGACTATGTTGAGAATGTAGAGGGAAAAGGGCTTCAGTAGTGACTGTTTGAGATAAGTTTATTATTTATCATATATAGTTAAACTCAATAGATAATTCATAGTCTTTTTATTGTTCAAATAACTAATAAAACATATTTTAACTTGTCCCTTCTAAACATACTTCCAAACAATTCCAAACCATTCCAAGTCATTCCAAACATTTCATGTGTTGGAAATATGTTTGGAAATGTTGCCAATCCAATTTTGGATTTTCCGTAAAGATCGATCCTTCCAAGCTTTGGAAAGGTTGGAATGAGCGATCTTTCCAAAGCAATCCAACGTTCATTCCAAATTGGAATGGACGCTCCTTGGTCTTGTGAGGGTATATGCACAGGCCACACAACGAAACATATAAAACTGCGTAAGGCAAATACAATACATTTTTCAATTACAAGACAAGAAGAAAAAAGGAATGCATCGTCAAAAATTGATACATAAAACGAGAAGTTCTAAACATTTGTATACTGTAACCGATTCAATTTAGACAGGATTGATAGATTTCAACTTCATTTTCTTCATTCCCATGCATGGTTTCGATATCGGGCCAGTACCTTTGTCACTCGAATTGAACTTCTTTTCTATCTTTCCAGTGTGACGAAATGGTATTTGTACCGATACGATTGTAACCGCTGGGCTCAATTTACTCGGGATCTTACGATGATCAAAAGGAATCCCGCCCCCACGTGTTGAATCTACCAATTGGTTGATCGCCTCCGTGGCCTAGTGGACAAAGTGTATGCACGTAGAGCAGTCGATCGATCCCGTGGCAGCGTCATAACAAAAGATGTTTAAGAAATGGTACCTGTGGTTAACATTGCCTGGCACTCGTCATTAAGGGGATATAACAAGTACTGCGTATACTGTGTTTGAGTGGGGTATCTATGTTAAACTGCGGCTTGTTATCTCAACGGGCCAGCACTTTAAAACTGGCATAAGTCCGGACTAGCACAAACACACGCACACAGTTATGAATGCAATACTTATTTCCGCGACGTTAAACCCTATTTCACCTCGCCTCATCATGAACCGAAACGTCGCTTTGGATGTAATGAAAAATAACTTGATACCACTAACTGAGGATTTCACCTTCTTATGTTTTACAGGTATGGCTATTAGTTGCTTTACCCCTTACTTGGTATTAACTATTAAAGTATGATAGACCTTTTTGTTTTAATTATATATTTTCATAATCAGTGAACGATTGACTTGCCTTTGCATGTATTTGTGACGGATGCCACCGGTGGGTCAAGTTTCGCTTACTTTTTCGCGAACACCTGGTATCAATCGCTATTTGATACTGATTCATGAACACATGATCATGATAACATCGGAATAGTACAAACAGAGATTTCTTATGACCATTGAAATGTTTTCCGTCGCTTTTTTCACGTAACGTTTTGTCATATCATTGATCAGTTCCACTGGCTGATGTCTTTACACAGACGAGTTGTTTCAAGATATAACAATGGTAAAGATACGTTTTATAACAATGCCCGAGCTACTTTATATAAAAATGGGGGGCACGGGTGGCCCAGTCGTCTAAGGCGCCGCGATTCGCTGTGCAGAGTTGCGTCCCCTGGACACGCCAGAAACCTAGGATTGTGGGTTCGAATCCCGGTTCACCCCGATTATGTTTCTAGGTTTGTCAGCACCATACCCGTGCGTCAAACCAAACTCACTTACTCACTCAATTATATAAAAATGATGTAGCTACGTTATATAACAATGATGTAGCGACAATATATAAGAATGGTAGAGCTACATTATATGACAATGATAGAGCTACATTATATAACCATGACATAGCTACTTTATATAACAATGGTAACCTACACTCTATAAGTCTGAGACATTTAATATTTTGGAGAAGCCTCGGGTTCTGTGGTGCACGTGCTTACAGGAAAGGGATCATAATCAGGACTTAATCTGGGATTCGAGCATACGATCGCTGGATCCTGGCACGACTCTAAAAAGCGAATTGGCGCCTCAGCGCCCTGGGCCATTCCTGCATCCATATATAACAATGATAAAGTTACATGCCCTGGCACTAATAATGTGATAATGCGCAATGATGACAATGACAGCATGTTCACTGCGTGTATTCTCAAAGATATGATTTTCCTCATTATTTAATATTTTTTACTAACAATAAGTTACGGCAGTTACGGGGTCTATTACTAAATACTCACAGATTTGTTGTTTGAGGTTGAAGATCTGTAAACATGGTGTCTATTGCCTCAGAACTCACTTTCAGCCCACTACAGTTGGCTACCCTCTCAAATGTTCCTGTTTTGCAGTTGCAAGGTATGGGACACTTGACACAAGAACTCCATTGGAACAGACAAATGTGCCAAACACTCCACACTTTAATAATCCAGTATATCTTGTTCACCATGCTGTCACACGCTTTGAGTTGGTACTGCCAGGAGGATAGCTCTCAAGCAGCTGATCCCAAGAAGATGTGTTTACAAATGAGCTGAGGGCAGAGCACTGCTTCACTCAGGAGTAAGTATCGATCTTCGGTAGAGACGAGTACTCGATTTGATAGGAAGACAGTATGGGGGGTTATTACTGACGGGATGTGTTCCCAATCTTGCCTGTTTTAGGAGGATAGCAGGCGACCGTAATGAACTATTTTAGAACCTCTGTCCTGGCATCCAGATGGCATGGTTGTTGGATGTGACAGGGTTAGGCGCCAATTATGGCCGGTTTGCGGATAACAGGATCCAAACATTGGGAATGTCTCAAATGGACAACTATCCTACACGTGAACACATATTTTTCATTTTCTATTGATCTGAAAGGCTAATCTCACTGCAAACACGAAAACGTCGTTTTTTCCCGTATATGGTCATTGGACGGAAAAACGACGTTATTTAGACGTTTTCAAACCATCGTTTTTCCGTCCAAATAACGTCGTTATTTGACATCGGAATTTACTGGGAGAGAACGATAGCGTTAAGCTCCTCCCTTTCTTGATTGACACTGTCAATCAAGCAACAGCGTCTACCGGTATTTCTACTTCTCAGTTTTCATTGGTCAGTCCCCGCGTGTTAGATTACAGGCCCGCGTTTGACGCTGCACTCGAAGCGCTTAGCGGAAGTAATGAAATCAATCGTTCTGCGCATGCGGATTACTTAATGCCTTGACCAAATTTTCCGTTCTGTGCATGCGCGATTTCGCGTATTGTTTCCTAGAATTAATGTCACCACTATTTTTACAATGGTTCATAAACACAGTCACGTGAAGGTTCGGAATCGTAACGAGTAACTCCATTTAAATTGAAGAGTATCCCCAGTGATATGGGAGATTCCAAGATGAAACTATTCTATGGCTATCTAGGCTGCCACCCAAACCGATCTAAACGGGACCCGATAGCTTATTGTATGCTATATAGTCATATGGAAGTGGACAAGAACTATACATTGTATTCCGGCCGATTGTTCTTGCATTTACTTATAAGTCAGGAAAATGGACTTAAAAGGGGAGTTGTTGAATGTAATTTTTTTAATTATTAAATGTTGCCTATACACTAATCTGGACGAACTTCTCATTGTTCTGTTTATGTCATCCTATATACTATTAGTATGTTACCGTTCTAAAGTCATCCTCTCACATAACATTATATTGTTCATAGTATCAAAGTTTAATCAACAATATCAAGAGCAGCGATTTAAACCACTGAAACACCCAAACACAAGGCTGTTATCAAGCGCTAGTGCAGACGTGATGCATCGTAAAACTGTATCGTGATGTCTTCAGAAATACAATTATACTACGAGATAGTACGGCTAACGCGTGACTCACCGGTGGAACAAAGACAATATCGCTAATACAGATATAACGTATTTGAATGTTAATACTAAAGACAAACAATCATTATTTTTGCAGTGACGATATAACACGTATACACGTTTATTGTTAACTTTCATCAGTTTTGCTCTTCATTTTAATAACTTTGTTTTCACATATATATGTAGCAATACCCGACAAGCATGTCATATATAATTATGGGGCAGTTTTCAATCTTGCACTGACTTACTCTGGTGTTAATGAGCGAAGTTTATTGGCTTGTGTGTAAAACCCCGTTTTTCTGGTAATCCTATTATTACTTAGTTTATTTCTATCTAATGACACCCTGTACTCTGGATCATGGCTCCGTGACTATCCATAACAATTAAGATGAACATTCAGTTCAAGTAAATGAATGAGTTTGTTTTGACGCTACAGTCAGTCAAAAAACCAAGGCTGTGAGGTTTGATAACACACTTCCACCAGGTCGAACATCGTGGATCCTCATTTTTTGCCTAAAGAGAATCATAGTTCATATGCTAATCCATCTGCGAATACCCTCCCACTCAAGATGACCTTACTTGTTGCTGAATCTATCATCTATCCCCACAATCTCACCCCCCCCCCCCCCCGCACGCACGCACGCACACGCACACACGCACACGCACACACACACACACACACTCACACACACACACACACACACACACACACACACAAACAACTGACCTAAATAACCTGGACAGGAAATACTGCTGATAGCCTCTGGTCAACTCAGCCGCGCCACCGCAGAATGTCCGTCCAACTCTGCAGGGGGCATTCTCAGTGGCTTCAAACGCGCTGAAATGTTTTCGCCTTGCATCCACGATGGTGGACAAGTGAAATCGTATGAAATTTGGCTATTTTAGGTCTTATCTCTTTTTTGATTACCCAATAAAGTCAATTCATAGTTACACGGTTGTGAAGCTTACAACTTTATCTCATTCCAAAAAAGCTACTCGCGCTCACATAAAGTTGTAGTTATTATGTCACTGTTTTATTTCTTTAAAAATATATTACATGTTCAACAATAACAATTAAGATGAACATTCAATTTCCGATATTAGTAAATGAATAAGACATTAGTGTGTTTTACGCCACAATCACGCCACAGACAAGACCAACGTTGTCCGGTCTGATGACACACAATCTACCAGGTAGCACATTGTGTACACCCTATCCCCATTGAAGTCTCCACTGTGGGTATTCCTGGGGACGAAAAGGTCCCATTTACCTAGGAATTTCATCAATACATCCATGCGCGGCATTCTCTGCTTAAAGAAGATCACATAGTTAACATGCTAATCCAACTCGAACTACCATCCCGCTCAAGATGAATGTTTTATGTAACATCCAACAGGCCCACATTTACGCACGCACGCACGCACGCGCACACACATATTTGGATTTACCAATCCCTGAATTGAGAAGACATGCGTTACGAAGCTCCTCCAAGTCATCATCAATATCCGTATATGTCTGTGATATCATTACCCATCCAAAGCCGAATATACATTTATTGTGTTTTCTTGACAACAAATGTTATAATTGGGATAACACTTTCTGAGTAAAGTACAGATTCTCGTACTTTCTTTGGTTGAGTCCCGTCCGGGATTTGAACCCACACGGTGAGTGAGGCACCCAATCGCCAGAACACAATGTTGGCGATCTAACCCAGCCACCGAACCAAAAATGTTATTCCAGATGACGTATACTTTGTGTACTCCTCTGACAAGAGAAAAATGGCACGGCTTCTATGACCGAAAGCTTTGAACCAACAATGCCTTTAAGAAAGTGGTCAACAATAACACACATTATATTTGGATACCACTTTCTCAGTAAACTACATATTTTTAGGGTGGAGATAATAGACGTTGATGGTTGATTATCAATGGACAAATTCAAGCCAAAACTTAACTTATGAATGATTGGTAATGGGAAATGGACAATGGGCAAACGGGAGGCGGGGTAATCAGCGCCATGCCAGTTATCTGTTGGCTTCCCTTGTTGCGTTCCCATCTTTGATATCTTTTTACTTTTGTTGTTCTTACAGGTATAAATATATGTTCTCTGCCTCATAGCATTTAATAGTATGCACCTGATGAAGGAGAAAGTATATATTCCGAAACGCAGTGTTCCTCCGTTGACATCCATAAATATTTTTCCTTGTGTGTATCAGTTCTTAATGCCCTTCAAAGACTCAATCTAGCTTTTTTTTTAAATGTGGTGATATTTGCATAGAATATAATATGGTCATGCCTATATACATTTGGGTCTTTGTCTACATAAGCATTTAGACATACAATTTAAAGCTAAGGACATTGCTAATTCTGCAGGCATGAAGTACACGCCATAGCAAGCTGTGATCTTTATTCATACTTTAGATATTCGTAATGGAGATCTGTAACTGAAGTTTACCGTAATCTTCCGCAACTCTCACCTCCTGACCAGTTGAACGTCTTAGTGCATTCAGATGCCATTGTAAAATTCCAGGTTGCCCCTCTTTCTGTGATGTTTTGACGGATGAAATCTATTGCGTTATAATAATCTCTGTATGCTGATATATAATATGTACATGTTGTAAAATATTTACGATATTTTAAACGTGTAATTCGATGCATATGCAAGGCAGTGTGAACATAAGTGCGGATGCACGAAGGCGGTTATAGTCATAGTTATACTGCGATGGATGTAGGGGAATGGTAGGGGGGTGTATGTATGTATGAAAGCACGAATACCGATACATGAGGGCGGATATAGTTATAGTTCGATGGATGTTGGGGAATGGTGGGAGGATGGATTATGTATGAAAGCATGCGCATGGATCCATGATGGCTGACGTAGACATAATGGTGGGTAAAGAAGAATGTGATGTGTGTGTGTGTGTGTGTGTGTGTGTGTGTGTGTGTGTGTGTGTGCATGCGTTGTGATACGAGGGTTGGCGAACATGTTGTCAGATGATTGTGTGAGTAAGTTAAGTGGTTGTGGATGTGGCGGGTATGAGTATTCGTACATGCAGACTTGGGGTTGGGGGACTGGGTGTGCCTGTACTGAGGTCTTTTGTTTCACTCACTTATAGTGTTTTCTTTCACTTAAATACTGTTTTACGCATTTTAATGACTGAAACTGTAGTGACTCAAAGGTCATACTGGCCGGGCATTCAACATATCTACCCCAACTACATACGTAGCCATTTTTATGGTGTACAATTCTTCTTCTACCTCTCTCTCACACACACACACACACACACACACACACACACACACACACACACACACACACACACACACACACACACACACACACACGCATTAATTGTTTTATTAAATGTATCTTCGAGAGTCAGTAAGAAACTAGAAATGACTGCCTTTGTTCTGTAAACCTCACCAAGTTTCAGCTTTCGCCTCTTCCTTTGTGGACTGAGGTTTCACATTTGTAAAATGATCTCTCTTATCTGTCTGTACCATCAACTTAACTGCCCTCACCCCCTGCAGTTTTCCCGTCCCATATTGCCAAGCAGGTGACCCACAAGGAGGAATACCGCCCTCCCTCAGTCCAGTGATACTGTTCCTAGCACAATATGTTGGGGATACGTAGCCTTGCTGTGGGCAAACATTTTGTAACAATTTGGCAAACTTTGATATGTAAACAGCAAATATTATTCAGTTTTATTTCAACAAAAACGGAAAAAATCGGATCCTACTTATTTTGTGGATACCATAACAATAAATCAAGCCAATAGATCGTTTGAGCTGGCATGAATATAAAAAATAATTAGCAAGTCGATAGTCATAATTCCCTCTGTTGGTCCCACGTGAAATGTTCTTCACGAATAGAATAGATGGCTGATAGACGTTCGACCGAATAATATCATTTGCTAACTTCAACTGTTCATCTAATTTCCATGAATGTATGTTACATAGTTCATATGTTCATGGGCTTCTACACTGAATGTATAATGTGGAGGACTACTTCGCTTGAGGATAAGTAACATAAATAATGATGATAATTATGATAGTATTGCCATTATTATTCCTTCAGATTATTAAAAAAAAGTTATTATGTTTTCATAGAGAGAAAGAGGTATGGAGATTGTGAGATTATTTTTAGCATCGGAATTGTTAACATAATTCTTAAAGATATTATGTTTTGTTTGTTTGTTGTTAAATGCTGCACTCAGCAACGTAAGGATATTAAAACATTACATTTAGGTTCAGTTGTATTTTTATATTTGTATCATTTTGCAAATGTTACAGAGACCTGATAAGGGATATATAATAATGTATAGTCGCTATTCTTGAAGTAAGAATATGTTAGATTTATCAACCAGAAATATTGCACACAAGAGGATAATCATATTTCATGACACTATACAACGTCGAAGTCAACGATATTTGTGTATGTTATTGCTACATGACACGGATACGTCATGATAAAGCAATTAGAAATTGGCATTTGATGATATAAGATAGCTACGCGATAAATCACAAAGAACAAAGAAGGAAGCGATATTTATTTCACGATAAAAATTGTTCTATCATGACGTCATTTATTGAGATTCGAACATGCACTCGCAACTTGAAAAGTAAAATTTGTAAATTTGACCTTATTTTTGAGAGGTATGTGTCTAGTGAGTTGTTCCCAATAAATGTTGCTGGAGAATCCGAAAGTGAGAGTGATATGACAATCGGTATTGGGAGAAAAGGTACAGATGATTGACGAGAAAATTGTGAGAATATGCGGGACCAAACTCAAATCCTAAAATAGATTTATCTAGCATGGCCGCTGTCGGATTCTATTCAAGGAATCATCGTTATTTAAGTACGGGTAAATATTGTAAAGCGTGTATTTTTTCCTAATTTAACACCCTAAAAGAGGCTGTACGTAATGTTGATATCTCATATAGAAATAAACGAGTCTCGATCGTTGTTTATCGTACAATAAACAACTCCCACTCGTCGTTTGTTTCTTAATTACATGACCATATACACTAACTTTATATCTTTTCATGTTTATCGGTCAACAAAGGCGACATAAGCATTTCCATTATCATGAGAAACTCTTGCCAAAAGTAGCGCCAACTGCACCATTGCGACAACATCAGGAGCATGTTTCATGATTCACCATAATAAATGATGACATTGGATGCTCGCAAAAACGCGAGCTCATTCCGATCCACTAGTGGCACCCGCCACAAACACATCCAAAGGCAAGCCAATTGTTCACCCGAAAAGGCAGAGAATTGCATCTGACATCATTTTTGTCATTGATACGTCAAACCTGGAAATGCCGTCTACACGTCCAACACAAAGCCCAAGCCAGGACCCAAATCCTTCAAACCGGGCCAAAGTTTAATTAATTACATACATTTCCCCCTAACCTTAAATAATCTCTACTAGTTCTGAAGTAAATCGTATTTACCCGTATGAATCGTCTTATGTTATTTATTGCCGATAAACAGAATATGCACACTTTCTGAAAGTACTGTGTGATAAGTCACGCACCAAACCTATACTCTCGATATACATGCTGCTCTTACTTAAAAAAGAATAACAAGGGTTAACAGGATACGTATATTAAAGAACCATGCTTTCCTGATGTGCTCTCATTCTAATTTGAAATAATGGCATAAATAGTTACCACTCATCTTTCAATATTTTTCAAGGTTGGGTTAATCACGAACATATTTGAATATGTACAACATCTATACTTACTTATCTTTATACTTAAAGGCATCAGGATTGTCTGTCATAAGACCCCGAAACAAATATGTCCAACACAGCCCAATATTTGGCTCTTGGCTCCTTGTATTATATTTTATAAGTATTGTTTAAACAACTGTTTTTTTCTGTAAAATATGTTCATTTCAGAAATTAGATGTTATTCTAGCATCAGGTCTGTGGTACGTTTACTGCATCAGCATTACATTAAAACGATATTACATTATATAAATTCATACAGAGGAAATGCTTAACATTTATCTTTTAGGGAAGAGTGCAGGACGACTTGCTTTATACATATAAATGTGGACATATATGTATGGACATTTGGATGATACAGATATACCTCCTTAAAGATAGTACAGTGTTCGTAGATGACTGTAGACAATGGAATAAGTATGTGAGTAATCGGGTTAATACCACGTTCAGCAATATTTAGCCATACTGCGATATTGGTTTCCAACATACAAGACGGACCATGAAATTATGACTTGAATTTGGACCTGGCTTTCTGGTGTGATGTAACACCCCAGAATCTCCGGTAGAAAAAGGGCTCAAAGCACGAATTAAGATCACGAGATGATACTGATGTATGCATCTGGACACATATTTGCGTAGTATTACTACCTTAATTCATCAGTATATATGTATTTTGCATAAAAGGATATTATAGGATCGACGCTGACGCGCATATAACCTATTCACCAGTGCTGTAATATTTCATTTCTTCTGACACATATCGACACGAGAAATTATATTTAAATTTAAAAGGAGCCCAAGTGGGATAGAAATTTGAGTCTGAACCTGTTGAACAAGGCTTGTTTCATTTTGGGCAATAGCATTGCCGCAAGGCCTGGGCGGAAGGGAACACCTGTTTGCACCCATCAGATACCAATCACAACTTCTCTCTCCAAACGAAAACAAAATACGAAAAATGTCGGAAGTGTATCCTTCTAATTTTCTATTTAGATACATGTTTTAACTTTAAAGTAATTATATGTATCTCATGTATTATTGGTATCTGTGATGCTGGTACCGTTTTGTTGCCATTGTGTAGCTTTTGTGGAGTTATTATGAATATCAAATACATGCCTTGAAATATGGACTTCCATGACGAAAGAATACAGAGTATACATAACTCGCAATTCTATATATTCAGCAAACAGCCCAAAACCGAAACTCCACAACATATCTGATTACACTGATTAAGGCTGTCCCAGTTCTCCATGCGATACTGACGCCTGTTCGTCTCCCAGACCATACAGAATAAATTTAAAAGGAATCCAGCTCAAGTCTAGAACGATTTGGCAAGCCTAGATTGCCTTAATTCTATCCATGAAAGTAAGCATTAATAAAAAAATATTGTTCTTGTCTGCTTCAGATTATATTTTGTAGATACTTATTTTAACTAGGAAAATTGTACTGACACCGGCGCTGTCCCTATTGAAGCTATCCATAAGAATTTCGAATTGCCGTCCATTGTTCGATGTCAATACATCGATGACAAGTGAGGATATCATAAAGTAATCGTTGATGCCGCGCTACACTTTGATAAAAATTATAATCAAGTTGACTGGTGTGTACATTACTACAGTGAACATGTACATGATCATGCCCTAATAATCAAATGCCGTAATGTCAAATACTAATTTATTATTGTGTGATGAATTTAACTGGATCAGTGGTAACATGTGATATTAATATTCCATCAATATCTTTCCTGGTTGGTCCATCCATGTCTACAAAATGAAAATAATACAATTAAAATGGAGCATAGAACAATCCTTAATTTCAGGCTAGAGCTGTGGAAATCTAGACTTTCCCAATCATTATAGACTTGAGTTGGTCTCATGTTTTACATTATTCTCTTGGGTCAACGTCACAGCTCATACCATACACTAACAAGACCAGCTTGCCCCCCGCCGGAGCTCCCGGATTTTGGTTATATCATCTAACATGGCCAACTCTGCTCTTAAGTAAACAAGAACCTAATCAGCGAGGGGTCCTTTATCATCCCTATGTGGCTGCTTGTGAAAATCTGATATCTTTTCCCAAAGACCTGGTTAATAATATATTTTCTGCTGAATATTCGAAACAAATAGAGTGAGTTGGTACTACATGTACATATGTATACGGTTCTATTTTAAATGACTGCAGCGCTCCATTATGAAAACAATTTGTTTTAACGCCGCTCTCAGCAGTATTCCAGTAATATATGACGGCGGTCTGTTGTATATGAAATATATGCAAATTGAATCTTGAATCTTGAAAGTTGTAACATTTCCGCAAATAAGTATCACATGCAGTATACAGTATATCAACTGCAATATACTGTATACATCAGTATACAGTGTGTCGCGAGCTCTGCGCTGGGCTGGAGCACACATTTCCTACACCTCTCCCTTCGGCAAACACCTCATGAGGGTTGCAACGAGGTCACAGGTCAGGCGTGCACTCGTCAGTTGTCTAATACGGTCAAGAGTAAGATCTTCCGGAAGACCACTGCACTGGAGGTAAGTGGGTTATTGAGGAGGTACTACGTGTTTGGAACTGGGAGTTGAACACTAAGCACTTTTAGAGAAGAGCTCATAATAAAACGTTATGGACTCGCGGACGGACTTGTGTTTTCATTTCAAGACGTACATTTATCAGGTTGAACTTCCTAACTGTAACAATAACTGAACTTTACGCCTTTTATACACATTTGTGATGGGGCGACAATGCGACAACGAGACATATTTTGACCTTGAAAATGTCGCGTTACGGCATCGTCGCCCTTTTGTAAAATAAAGAAAAGGATTATCAAAGAGCGACAATGCGAACACGCGACAATGCGACAAATGGCCAATTGTCGCGCTTTTGTTAATTTTGACAGGTTTTGCTTGTTGTTGTAAAGGCGTCAATGCGACAATGCGACAACGAGACAATGTCCCTTCCATAGTAATCCGTGCAAATAAAACTGAGTAATGAAATAGAAGTCTGACATGCCAGTTAAAAGATAGAGTGTTGCAGCTTCTGATTTCATAGATCTTCAAGAAGGGGTTATCAATAATGGGATGGGTGATGAGTTCAACTGCATACTCTGTGATTAACAATAATGCTCCGAGTCAATACATTTTGTCAAATGTATGACATGTATTACGTGAATGAACATATTGTTTATACTCGTCCATGTTTTTGACGGACAAAATAATTTACATGCTCGGTAAAACTGAGGACGGGCATCATTGTGTGTTTCCGTGCTTTGTTCAGGTGAACAATTGACTTGTCCTTGCATGTGTTTGTGACGGGTGCCACTTGTGTGGCAGGATACGCTCACCTTTTCCCGAACACCCATTGGATGACCTGAACCATTTCGGATTTTTATCCAACAGCATTCTGATACACCATGATATAACTGAAATACTGAAATACTGTACAGTTGAAAATAATGTTTAATTCGATTACCGTAGTGTGTTACTGCAACTGTTCATATTTTGTGCAGTGATGTTATGTAATATGTAAAAGAAAGCATATTCAATTATCCAATTGATTTGAATAGAATATACTTGCGTCAGTGTATTTTATTAACGCCCCAAATCGTAATTTAAACACATAAAATAACAGATCACGCATGGTGCCTTGACTTACTACTAGATTTAATGGGCCACCCCGGAATAAAATAGTTCCCCCCAAAGCGAGGAACATATGTTTTAGTATGCTTACAAGAAATATATTCCAAACAATATCCTCATAAGATGAGAAGATCTTTTACAGAATTACCTCAGTAAGTCAATTACAATGACAGCGTCGTAATACATTTACATCAAGTACAATACGTCAAAATGGCCGACACGATAAACGTGACGGGAGATATTTTCGAAGTTGTTAATTAACCTGTGGCTATTTCAAGCCTTTGTCATCACTGATCAATTGGCCGATCATTGAAAGGTGATTGTGAAGATGTGTCAAATAGATACTAAGGTAAATTCATAGATTTCTGTAAATTGTCACTGCGACAGTTTGGATTTTTTTTCGTGTTTTTTTTCTCTCTGGGATGGGTTGTAGCGAGGGTATCCTTAAATGGGCTTGCAACCACGCTTCTGTATGAATTCGTACCAGGGAATTCCAAGGGTTTTCCCCAGGAATGTGGAAGCAGTCAGTGTTTACGGCTTTTCAAGAATACAGTCACGTGAAGAACGTCATGTGACCGACCTCGCGTCCAAGTCGTATATCTTGTAAACTTCACATTAAAAAATTAGTCATTGTTATAACCAAATGAAACACAACCCATTATCCGATAGGGGTAACTGTACATAGCCGTTACCACAATAAACTTAGTAACATTGTTTGGTTTGACTTCTTGGCGCGTGTCTGAATTCCATTAACATGTAACATATCCTAAAACTAACTTATCAGCAAATCTCGCTGCACTGCGCGCGAGAGATACTAGAGCAAGGCATGCCAGAAATACGAAACCTAAAGCTTCCGAAAGGAAGCCTTGGACATCACGTGCGTCGGGGGACCAGCGCCATCTGATTGGCCGTTAACAGTTGTACAAGGCGGAGCAAAAAGCATCGTTTTTCCGTCCATTTTACGCTTGAAAAACTCGACCCTTTTCTGGACACTTTCTAGACGCTGACCAATTAATCAATTTTAATGAATTTTTAGTCGTTTTTCCGTCCAATGACCATATACGGAAAAAAACGACGTTTTCGTGTTTGCAGTGTCTTCGCCGTGACAGATACAATATATCGATGTTCGAACTCCTTGCTGTCAACAGATACTTTTTCCTGATAATTAATACAATTTGTTCAAGACAACTGGTAATAAAGATACAGTGAGATTTATCCACAAAGAGGATCGAAACAAATGGGGCCCAGTCGTCAAAGGCATTCACTGTGTGAACATATAAAGCAGCAGCTGTCTAACATCTGTCCATCTCGTCAAGACTGTCTTTTTCAGGCGTATCGTACATATGTGATAGGATTCCTATTTTGTGTCCGTGTTCGTGAGTATCAACAGAGTTGCAACTGTTGAAAACCCGCAAATTTGCCCGTGCTCCCTCATATATCTACCACTAATGTTCCAAGCACCAAAGGGGCGTTCGGGTAGCCTAGTGGTTAAAGCGTTCGCTCGTCACGCCGAAGACCCGGGTTCGATTCCCGACATGGGTACAATGTGTGAAGCCCATTTCTGGTGTCCCCCGCCGTGATATTGCTGGAATATTGCTAAAAGCGGCGTAAAACCATACTCACTCACTCACTCCAAGCACCAAACACACACTTACATTGGTCCGCCTCCGTGGTCTAGTGGATAGAATGTTTGCCCAGAGAGCGGAGGGTTGGTGGTTCGATCCTCCGCCGCTCCATATCAAAAGACAGATTGATACGTGTTAACAGATGGTACGTGTTACTCTGCCTGGCGCTCGACATTAAGGGGCTAAAACACAGACTAATTGGCTCGTATACTGGGTCTGTACAAACTCTACAATATAAGTGCAATGGTCTTGGCCGCGACGTTACTCCCCATGTCACCTCTTCTAACCCATTTACATTAGATTTATATAAAACGTCAACGGCAGAGGACAACCAGTCTCATTGGGCGTAAAAGGAATAGTAGCTGTGAACAATATATAAAATTAATGCATCAATAAATATCACTGAAAAACAAGTAAACACATTTTCGAGTGAACGTGCGTTAACTGGATCATGTTTTCATCCCCATCACACCGATCACAGTATTTATCAATGAAACCAAGCTGACACTGTTCAGATACATTTGTCGGAGGAGGAATAATCAGGTTGCTTGAAGAAATGTCATTCAGTCTGCAACCTGCTTGATCTTAAATTGCAGGGGCATTGATGGGAGCATTCAAGACTTGCCGTTATAACAGTCATGAAAATTCCGGGGGACATATATGCGTTGGCTTCCATATGCTTTATGCTCATCTCAAAGGCCAACTAAAATGGAGAGTATATGGCAATTATGTGAGTGAGTTAAATTTGTGCCATTTTCAAAACTATATCAGTTGTATCACGGCATGTTAGCTTGATGTGTGTAGAGGTTTTTCTGTTGAAAGCAAATGGTATAATGCTGACAGACCAAGGCCAGGGGAGTAATTTACATAAAATATAAATGAAAATGAATCAGGGAATTTTTTGTGCTTTTCATGAGTATCAAATTAAGTTAAAACATTTATATCCAGAACAATTTTCAATTCGTTTTCACAGTTATGTCAGTAATATTAATTTGAATTTTGTTTCATATCGGTAGTGAAATCGGATCGGTCGGGAGATGAGAAACGACGTAGTGAAAACGATGCCCTAAATAATGCTTCACCTGAAATTGATAACCTTTTGCTATGTTGTACTCATAAACATTTGGTTATATGACTCTTCAGACAAAGAATTGTAACTAATTAAGGTCAACCTGGCATATCATATTTACTCTGAAGGAAGAATCATGTCTGAGTTTTTGTAGGATCTGCTAAAAGTCACTGCGAGATACTTTGGGTACATACAACAGCAACAGAAACGTCAGCAACAATAGCACCAATGAGTACCCAAAGAGTACCCAAATATGTGAGTGAGTGAGTGAGTTAATATTTAAAGTCACATCGGCAATATTTCAGCCATATAGTGACTATATCAAATTATACAATACATCAATTTAGAATATAAACCTGTCGACAAAGGACAGTAAAAGTACTAGATTATCACAGATGTAGGATTTAAACTAGTAAATGACCATAAAACTGCACAATTCATACAATACAATACAATGTAAAATTGGGCTATAGATCACCAGCAATCGAAAGGTAGGCCACCATACCAGGGACCATGGGGTCTTACAGTACCTTTGCTACCTGCATGGACCCCGGCAGGATTTACACCATCCCTTCAGTTACTGGTGATTGTGGAGAAGTTTAGCCAAAATGAAAACAAACAAATATGCTACGATTAAAAACCTGGTATATATAAAATACTTTGAATGAAGTGGGTTTACGCACCCTCTCAGGGGGAACCCAAATATGTAGCACACTTAAATTTCGTAACTTCTCAGTGAATGCACGGGCGTTAAACAAGTTTAGTATAAAACGTCGAAGCCTTATAACGTCTCCATTATCCACTGAAACAGATTTCAGGATCCATTGGACACAAAAGGCAAAATATTGGTGATAATTATATGAATGAAGCACTGAAAATCAGCGATGACACTAGGTGTTCGCGAAAAGGGTTAGCACCCACCACTCATGCATAATAATAGGTGTTTATTGTCTGACGCCGCTCAGCAGTAGTCCTGCTATGCGACGGCGGTCTGCAAAGAAACCAGATAATCAAGTGAAGGACCAGAACACGAAAATCCATTTCTTGATTTAGTTGAACCCCAAAACGAAGAAGAATATGAAGAAGGATATTTTTAATTATGGTGTCACACATTGTAAATCGATAAGTAACAGTAATTGTTTTCTGTAAAATATACATTGTCCGGCCAAATGACCTATGAGTCACTCAAAACACCACATACATACAAATAAACAGTAAAGGTAAGGTAGTCGCAGTACAGTTTGAGAGATTAAATATACACAATAACAGACCTGTACCTTACTACAGGCTCACAAATGGAAGACGGTTAGTTGTTGTGAAATATGTGTAACCCATGACGTAGTAACATTTATGTACAAGGTGGGGTGAGGTGAAATGAGGTTTAACGTCGCGTCCAAGATTATTGCACTTATATAGCGACGTGCATGCACGTGTATGTGTGTGGCTGCTTGTACTTGTCCGGACTGATGCCGATTTATAGTGCTAGCCCACTGAGATACCATGCCGCAGTTTAACATGAATACCCCACTCAGACACAGTATACTGACTCCGAGCCGACCAGTTATTTTAGTCCCTTAATGCCGAGCGCCAGACAGGGTAACAACAAGTACCATCTTTTAACGTCTTTTGGTATGACGCGGTCGGTCTTCGGGCGGACGCTCTACCATTAGACCACGGAGGCAGTCATATATGTACAAAGGTTGATGAAGGAAGAACATCCTAACACTAACAAAACAAACTAAACTTCAAGAAACGGGAGACATAAAAACCTTCGCTGGAACATTTGACAACGTGGTGTGGCTAGGGTTCATACAAACCTACTTGTTTACAAAGGCATTCTTTAAGCGGAGTTTTGGGACGGCTAAATCTAATAAGTCTCTTTCTAATGGCAGAGGGCTGCAGCGATCCTTAATTAAAATATGATGCTGACATCTGTTCATCATTAAAGTAACATATGGTTATACAGATTGTTAGGTGTCGATTCCCAAATTGAAACAATATGTTAACCCAGAAATCTGGACGAAAGAATTTGTGTGAAACCAACAAACAACCAACAAATAGTATACAATTGTGTGTTACACAATTAACTAGGTTAACAAATGAATAGAAATTACTTCACAGCAATTACAATGACAGTACACAATAGAGTGGTAGTACAATGTTCAATGGCAGTATCAATACGAAATATGATGGCATTGGTGATATAAAAACGTTAAGTTATAATAATATTCACCTATCCGAACAGTGGTCAAGTTTCTGGGATAGGCCTAGCCTGGAAATCCGGGGTTATAAGTGATCTTCACACGAAAGCTGGCCTTGATATGTCAGATAATATTTGAGATGAAATGTGAGATGGGAAAGTCACGTGCCCGCTCCACGTATATAGTCTAACTAGCTTCCAGCACTTCTACTCAGTGCCAGACCAGTACAGTGTCACTTGAACGTCACAGAATAGTCCACATGTTTCTATAACGCTTAGCATCCTACCATGCTACGCTTGGCTTCCTTCCATGCTATTACGGGAGTATACAGGTAATTCGACAACTAAATATATAAACTTCCTCCCCAATGCTTACATTAACTAGTACTACATTCCTGACAACGAATCATTGTCAAAATACAATGCCATGAACTTCAACTGAATCTCAACAGAGACAATGAAATACAGTTACAATAATTGTTTAACAATAAATTACACTGCCATACAACAAGATAAAGAATCTGTATTGGCATTTACCTTACCCTCATCAGTCCGGATTCTGCCGGTAAAACTATAACAAATGTTGTCTGTAGAACTAAAACGTGTTCTGCCGGTAAAACTATAACAAATGTTGTCTGTAGAACTAAAACGGGTTCTGCCGGTAAAACTATAACGGATGCTGCCGGTAAGACTATCACGGATGTTGTCGGTTGAACTATAACAGGTTCTGCTGGTAGAACTATAACGGATGATGTCGGTAGAACTATAATTGGTTCTGCTGGCAGAAATATAACGGATGTTGTCGGCAGAACTATAAAAGATGTTATCAGCAGAACTATGTCTTCGGTAGAACTATAATGGGTTCTGCCGGTAAGACTATCACGGATGTTGTCGGTTGAACTATAACAGGTTCTGCTGGTAGAACTATAACGGATGATGTCGGTAGAACTATAATGGGTTCTGCTGGTAAAACTGTAACAGATGTTGTCGGCAGAACTATAACGGGTTTTGCCTGTAGAACAATAACGGATGATGTCGGTAGAACTAAAACAGGTGTTAACGGTAGAACTATAAAGGGTTCTGCCTGTAGAACTATAACAGATGTTGTCGGTAGAACTATAACCGATGTTGCTGGGTGAATTATAATGGATGCTGCCAGTAGAACAATAACGAATGTTGTCGGTAGAACTATAACGGGTGCTGCCGGTAGAACTATAACGGATGTTGTCGGTAGAACTATAACAGATATTGTCGGTAGAACAATAACGGATGTTGTCGGTAGTACTATAACGGATGTTGCCGGTAGAATTATAACAGATGAACTAAAAAGGGGTCGTACTGCGCACATACCTTTCAAAAGTATCTTCAATATTTGATAGTATCAAATATAATATCTGATACCTAGACTAAAATCCAGTGACAATACGTAGCAAAGTATTTCTAGAAAAAATACACTGAAGTGAACTGAAAGGCGTGGAATTTCCGAAGTTTGAAATTACAAGATATTTTAACAATAATCTTCAAAATAAAATGTAAATGAGTAAGCGTGAAAATCCTTTAGATTTTGAATAGAATAACATTATCAACGCTTCTTGGTGTATCTGTTGTGTTGGTTATAAATATTTCAGGTGATATATGAGTGTAAACATGGTAAATAACATCGGAAATGACTATTTGTCTTCCACATGTCAACAACAAAACTTTATGAAAGTTTTTCTAAATGTTGTTACCTTGATCAAACATCTTTTGAACTAGAGTCGTATGCTGCTCTTTGATATATTCCTGCAAAGAGCATTTCATCTAAAGAAATTGTGAAATGTACACATCAAAGGCTTGAGCTTTGTGGAATATTGCTCGACATAAAGGGAAACGTGACTATCAGAAAGTCGAAGTCACCCTCTTTACATACAGTATTGTGGAGAGGTTTTAGTCACTCTGATGTGTCACTTTACACGTAGAGCTAAATATGAAACAGACGAGGCGGTTTCACCGGTCTGTTATGTGTCTAGTTCAGGTAGTCAGTAGTCAGTTAAATTTCTTGGTCAATTATCTTGTCTAGACTTTGCCAACCAAAGCAGAAATTCTGATAAGATGGATAAAGAAAGAAGGGGGATTCCTACATCATGTTGTATGTGAAGAAGTCAGCATGCTTTGTGTGTTTGTGTGTGTTTGTGTGTGTTTGTGTGTGTGTGTGTGTGTGTGTGTTCAAGGCTTCATGATCAGTAAGGTTTTCAAACAATTTAATGGTAGACTCGTGGATGAGTCATCAGTGACAAAAATGAGGCCCAATGCCATACTTTGACCATATGTTCCCGTGGTTTGTCGCTTGTGTTTGTGATGGGTACCATCGGTAAACAGGATACGTTCACCTTTTCGTGAACGCCTGGTATCATCATTATTTGATAGTGATTCATAAACACAATCAGTAAACTACGGCTATAACGAACTAAAAGGGACCACTAATTTTAGTCCGTAATAACGGTCATAGGCATATATACGGCATATATACCAATTCAACAAAAGGCCGGGACTAAAAAATAAGTTCGTTATATCGGTCAGTTCGTTTTAAGTGTGTTCGTTATTAACGTGGTTCACTGTAAATCGTACAATCTACTCTTATTTCAGGAGAATGTCTTATGATTATATAAAGGGTTTCGTCGCATATATAGATATACACGCAATAAAACCCTTGCATGTCTGTAATAAATGTTAAATGATGTTTTATACGTTAGGTCTGCGGTAATTGTTTTACGTACCATATAAAAATCACCATATATTTTAAGATTACCTTTTCCTAAAAGACATACAAGGATATGTACATTATTAGGAGGGAGTAGTGACACAAGTTCCTATTAACATTGAGTCCAAATCTGAAAGGGAGTGTTTGATTAATAGCTCGATGAACCAGGCTTGCTCTATGCCTCACAAACACGTTCAGCTTGGCATGACATTTTGTGCAAATAGATTCGTTGACAACATCTTCAGATTTTAAGCGCTAAAAGCCATTTTAACTATTTAACTGTTTAACTATTTAACTTTGTTTTAAGTTTCGGTTTCAGGATACCATTATTCATCTGCTTTTTAATGGAGCTTGTACTTGTAGCAAATGTTGTACAAATCAAACAGAGACAATTCCCCTTCGTATTGATCTGTATTTAATATTACAACAGTAAGTGCACGTATCAATTTAATGGTAAACATTCAATGTAATAAGATTGCTATTGTGGTAACCCTGCAATGGAACTGAAGGCTATTATCAAAACAAATATAATATAAATGTGTGAACACATCAGTCATATCGTAATACTATTTTAATATTTTAAACGCATTAAGAAGTAAAATGTTTTACATTTTCTGAAACAAGAAATAAAACAAGAAGCGATAAAATAATTAAAAGTTAGAATAGAGGCGAGGTTTCATGCAATCGGAACACACCTGTGACGAAGAAAAGGAAGAAAAAAATTTCTTGTTGGAAGCAGAGATTGCCTCAAATCTCACATGTACGTACATTGTATATCCCATGCAAAACATAAATCAATTATACGTTCTTCGCTTGACCATCAGTTGTAGTTATTCTATCTAGTGGAGAACGAAGGGAGGATTTTCAGGATAATCCCTGGGATCGTTTTCTCGTATCAGTCATATTCTCGAAACACAAACCTGTCGTTTCCACAAAATAGAGAGTAGTTTTTGCAAGAACAGAATATTGTCAAGCTAGTTGACGTACCAGACACATTGATTTTCATATACACTAGTTATATACTCTCTAAAACGTAGGGGGTCATGAAATATAACTGTCGTCAGTAGAAATATCAGAATGTTACTGCCAGAGATAGTACGGTTTGGGAAATACTATCAAACCAACGAAACATTGCAAGTGGACCATGATGTTCCCCATTCTTGATCTTGCCACTTCAGTGAAAGGTCGACGTCATATCGCCCTGAACCAATATGGTATTGTTGATTTTTATCATACACAGTACCTAGTAAGCTCTCTGCTCTTGTTTCGCTTTATTGCAGTATTCGTGAACGCCTAAGGAATATTGGCATACTTCAAACTTCAAACCAGAAGGATTCAGCCAGAGGTAGCCAATATATTCAATGCCTCGCAATCTGTGATTTGCATAATTTGGAACAGGTTTCTCTAAACACAAAATGTTAATGATCGGCCTCGCACAAAGCGCCAGGATCACACAAGTCCAGGATCGATTAATCAGAAACCTGGCTTCACGAAATCGAGTCCAAAGAGCCAATAAAACCACTGTTCACATGCACCAGGTCACCGTAGTTCAAGTTACTGACCAGACGCTTTAGAAACCATCTGCATGCTGCTAATCTGCATACTCGGTTACCGCGAGTTGTACCACATTCTCGCCGCAGGACAATTTCGACTAATTTTGGGGTGGGTCTGTAATGATCTGGGGCGAGATCATCGTGATTGGCATAACGCCACTGCATTTCGTCCATTGAAGAGTATCTGGACAGTACTACGCCGTTTGGACGCGATGCTGGTGGAAAGTTTTGTCTTTCAAGGCGATAGCGCTCGTGCCCACCACGCATGTCTCGTAAGTGACTACCACTTGCAGCAACACATCACCAGAATGCAATGGCCAGCCATGAGTCCTTACCTTTTCCTCAACAGAGCACTGGGACATGATCGGGAGCCCACCGCTACGTAAGCTGAACTCGTCCAGGCGCTTCAAGAGGAGTGGAAAAAAACTGCCGCAAATTGTCATTCGGACCATGCCATGCCGTGAAAACGAATGTTTGACAATCGTTGGGGCATAACCCATTATTGATCAAGTCATTTCAAAAATTTATGTTCGACCACACGCGTCTTCCTTGGTTGTTTGCACCCTTATATTGATTGCATGTAACAGTTCGTCCTTCCTCTTCTTTTCCAGCCTTTACCATCACTCGATACCTCTTTGGATTTTTGTAATCTTCTGTTATGTTCGAATATGCCCTACGCTTTTTGGTATATGTGTCCGGTAATTACTATGCACTGCTTGTTGATACCTATTTTTATAGGATTCGCGGGTGGCCTTATCGTCAAAGGCGTCACAGATCGTTTTATGGCGTCCTTTAGGCGTGTCAGAATCCGATGCTCGCGGGTTTGAATCCCAGATCCGCCCTTGCCATGATTAGAGGTTTGTCATCCCCAAACTAGTGCTCGTGAGTTTATTCAACGTCAAGACCCTCATTACTTCGGGATTTCTTCCCACATTTAGCTGAAACAGCATGATATGTATGAAAAACTATTCACAAGTTCAACAAGTTTACTCACTTATAACTGATTACTAACCAATGTCCTCTAAATACAAGAGGATACATCTCGCTCCAGTTTAGAAGTACTATAGCCGTGTCGGTCAAGGCTAACGATTCTATAGTAAAATGAAGATTGATGATAACGGAGACAATTGCATTTTAATGAGGAGGAATCCAGGCAACAAATTATGACAGTCCCGGAAAAATACATTAATTTTCTATCAACGTTTAATGACACAGTCTCATAAGAACGAAGCAAAGCCACAAATGCAGCTGAAGACGCTACTTCAGAAGCGATGTCATAAATATGAATGAACGAGGAACTTCCTCTCTAGGAATACTGTGGAATGCCCTATGATTGTGCTACTATACGCGTTCAAGTTTCCTCCTTTACGTGTTTCACAACCACGTTGCATTTTATGCCCATTGGAATCTGTTTCGGCAGTTAATCGAGACTGGTTAAATTTTCCCTACCGCTGACGTTCTCTACTTAGGTTTACTATAACATGGGTGTTTAAATACCCGGGTCGAGTACCAATTTCTGGTGTCTCTCGCCGTGATATTGCTGGGATATTGCTAAATGCGGCGTAAAACCACATTCACTCACTCACTCTGAGTTAATGTCCATTGTTTTAGTTGAGTACTAAGCTTCATCAAGTGGATCCAGCGATTTATTGTGGTGATATGTTCAACAATATCTCTAAAATAATGATCAACTTTCTGAAAGCCATGGTACGTTTTGGGGTTAGTTCGCAGTATAAGCGGAAACGGTATACCACAGAACATACATTCACGAATCAACGTACAGTTCACCACTGTATAATCATATATTTCGACAGGTGGTAAAGTGCGCCAGAAAAAAAGTATGAGCTCCACGTCCAGGAAATGTGTCTATCCGTCGATAACGCCATACATTTTGGGATTGACTTCACAAAGCAGAAGCGAAGTCACCCAGTATTATCATTAGCTCAGCATTTAATCAAACAAACTGCCCCCCCCCCCCCCTCCCCTTCTCTCTCTCTCTCTTCATTTGCAACGGCTTGTCCCATTTAGTTATAATCAGCGACTAATGATCCCGATGCGGCAGATGTTCCCACAATAACCACACTAACGCCTTCAATGAACTTCTGAACTTCTCAACATATGAATAGGTACAATAAAAGCGACATGATTTCCATAATCATCCAAGAAATCCAATATAGTCCAGTGTACATGCCGACTGTGTCATCAGCATGTGTTTATGAAACACTATCAAATAGTGATGACACTGGGTACATGAAACCCTCCCGGAAACACTAAACCGAAGCAAGTTTATCATTACTCGTTGAAAAATCTGTTTGGCTGGTCGTGATCTTGTGAAACCGCACACAAGTCGTATGAACGGATTGTACGGATATCATGACCTTTTTACTGTTGAATGTGTCTTTGAGTTACAGAAAGTGTGATGTCGGGGTACAATCACACATGATCAACCAAGTCACTCAGCCTCACACAATGTAACTACAATTAAGCATATACGCTTACAGATCCACAACTCCCCGACTCACATATAGAGACATACAGACACACATACACACGCCTTGACACACACACACACACAAACACACACACCCACCCCCACACACAAACACACACGCACGCACACACAAACACACACACACACGCGCGCGCACACACACACACACACACACACACACACCCACACACAAACACACACGCACGCACACACAAACACACACACACGTGCGCGCACGGCCTTTTGTTGTATATGTGCCGTATATATGCCTATAACCGTTATTACGGACTAAAATTGGTGGTCCCTTTTAGTTCGTTATATTCGTAGTTTACTGATTGTGTTTATGAATCACTATAAAATAATGATGATACCAGGCTTTCGCGAAAAGGTGATCGTATCCTGTTTACCGATGGTACCCATCACAAACACAAGCGACAAACCACGGGAACATATGGTCAAAGTAAGGAATGGCATTGGGCCTCATTTTTGTCACTGATGACTCATCCACGAGTCTACTATAAAATTGTTTGAAAACCTTACTGATCATGAGGCCTTGAAAACACACACACACACACACACACACACACACACACACACACACACACACACACACACACACACACACACACACACACACACACACACACACACACACACACACACACACACACACACACACACACACACACACACACACACACACACACACTACACTCCCGGTCTGGTAAACTCCCGTACATCCCGCTAGAAGCACACAATATAATCAATAGCAATACAGTAAACTACGGTTATAACGAACACGCTTATAACGAACTGAAGGATATAGCGAATTTACTTTTTGGTCCCGACTATTTGCTGAAGTTATGCTGTATATATGCTTATAACGAACTACGGTTATAACGAACTAAAATTAGTAGTCCCTTTGAGTTCGTAGTTTACTGTATTTGATATTTCTCATCAGGTGCGGACGACCAAGAATCCAATGCTATAATAATAAAATACAAGAGGGACTGTTTTACACTTTATATATATTCAGCGACTGAATACATCGAGTTAATGGTTAAATCAACACATGCCATAATGTAGGTTCTGTCTGTTTCTATAGTGTGCCTGAAACCATGTCCTTACCCTCGACCGCTCTCTTCAGAGTGAGAGGTTTTTATGAAAGATTAACATCGCAAACGTCACACATACTTACTGAAACACGATATAATTTTCATATATGATACAGGGCAACCTGTTGCCTATGAGTAGATTATAAACTGTAGCCCACTGGATCCCAATAATGGGACACGAAGGCGGATGAAGATGACAATGGTATGTGTTTTAGATGTAACATCTGGTTTAGATATGACACGAAGCTAGTGCTTGAGAAGGTCTGCGTATAACAGTATCATGCATCAATATGATCTTGTCCCATACTTATTTTTACCGTTATCCATGTGACATAAACTGTCGGGCAAAAGAAAGTGTACACCTGAAAATTACAAACGTTGACAAGCCGTTATTAGGCTGAGAACCACTGCAAACTTAGGGCCCAAAACACAGCTATGATACCCGTACCAAATACGAGGGGCGTTCAATAAGTTTTCGCAGAATATCTTTTGCACCTTTATTTTTCAATATAATCTCCATTCACCTCAATACACTTATTCAATTTGTCGTTCATGCTTTTAATACCACTTTTATAGAAATCCGCAGATTGGCCCTCTAACCACGCCTCTGTGGCAGCCTTTATGTCCTCGTAATCCTGGAAGCGTCTTCCACGTAGGGCAGATTTCATTTGCCGGAACAGGAAATAGTCACTGGGGGCTAAGTCTGGGCGGTACAGTTTAATCACCCACCCTACAGCCCAGACTTAGCCCCCAGTGACTTTTTCCTGTTCCGGCAAATGAAATCTGCAAAACGTATTGAACGCCCCTCGTACATCACCATAACCATTTCTTGTTTGTTTCATTTTAGCCACCTTCAAACATAGATGTAAAGTTTCTTTTTGCAGGCGGTTTAGACAGATCTCCCCCTGTGGTGCTAATGTATAGTGAATGAGAGGGCCTAACGCCGCTGTGGACAGTTTTGTGAACAGGGCGTCACTGATTTAACAATGACTTTGGTGATAGGTCGTTACACACAGATCTGGTACTGGTATTCAGTATTCACTGTATGCCGATTCTTAATAACTTGCATTGCCTTCTTGCATTGCACTGACATAACAAGGCGCGCGGGTCAAAAGAGACGCAATTCACAATATGTGGTTCAATACCTTAGCCGTGCCAGGATCCGCTGATCGAGATCTCCAATCTCAGTCTACAACCTGCCCAACCCTAATCTTTCCTTCCAAATTAAGCTGACAGATATCATGACGTCATACTGTAACGGTTGAATGTGATTTTTAGTGTGTTGTCGGGGTACAATGACACTGACAGGTGGTGACAGGTGGCTAAAAGAACTTACAAACCCATGCAACACTGTCTAGCTAAATAATAAACTATAGTAATCAAATATAACATGTCAGCATGTGTTTATCTGTATTAAAACATAAAATAAATATGTCCTTATTCCAGATGCATTGCTTGTAATAATTATCAGTGAAGATATAAAACTATACTCACAGATTCGTTGTCTGAGGTGGAAGATCTGTAAACATGGTGTCTATTGCCTCAGAACTCACTTTCAGCCCACTACAGTTGGCTACCCTCTCAAATGTTCCTGTTTTGCAGTTGCAAGGTATGGGACACTTGACACAAGAACTCCATTGAAACAGACACATGTGCCAAACACTCCACACTTTAATAATCCAGTATATCTTGTTCACCATGTTATCACACCCTTCCATGTCAACAAGTTAAAACTGTATTGCATGTAGCTCCGATCCAAGCTTTGAACTAAAGGTGGAACTCTGCACGACAGTTGAGTTACTATCGATCTCTGATGTAGGCCAACTCAAACATATGGATCGTAATACGCAGAATATCAACCCATACTATAGCCTATTAAAACACGTCTACTGTCGCAAGCCTTCTTGTATGCTTTACGAAAGGATGGATCTCATCTAGTCATTCCCATCAGTTTCAACTGTACCAATGTTGAGAACCCACTCATCATCAAAACAACAGCCAATAATTGCCAAACTTGGGAATGTTCAGCTTGGGGCTACTTTATAACTGATAATGTTCTGTGGGAAGGGCTGAAGAAAGCACTGGATACACGTCTCATCCAGTTCTCCCCTAATCTGAAATAGAACTACTGGCCAAAAGATATGTCAACGTTCAATCTGATCACCCGTCGAAGAACGAGTTCAATTTGTTAGCGCTGTCTCGTTTATGACAAACATGCATCCAAGGCACCGATGTCTTTCCGACACCTCCGAGGTGGCAAAGTGTTAATTTATGTAAATAACTTAACCCAGCATGATCAGACGAAAGTTGAACAATGAGTGAAAGAGTAAAAATGCAATTTCCATTGGAAGTCTTGCAGCCTAATAGGAACGAAAATTTATAGCGTCAACGGCAGAGAATAACCAGTCCCGATTACCCCCAACACAATTCCACTTGGTGTGAAAGGCAAAATAGCGGTGAAAATTATATAAATGGATCACTGAAAATCAATGATGACACTAGGTGTTTGCCGCACAATAGCACTGCCACATCAAAACAAATGTAGCATTGTTAGAAAAGCAGCTAAGGAAAATCAGTAAAACAATCGGCTACCTGTAATAACAGATCCGAATTAAGAAAGTGACCAGGTCATACTTACAACACGTATTCGGTAAGTACTTGATGTCATTTAGCTCATAGTAGTCACCGAGACAGGTATTAAAGCCACCAGCAACCAAAGCTTGGCCACCTCACCAGCTTAAATCAGGATATGCTACAAACTTCTCACAAATAGCCTGTGTATAAGAACACATTTGCCATAACCTTAGGATATAAACGGGTTGTATTTTTCAAACAATGAATGCAAACCTAAAGGCCAGAGAATAATCACCTCGATGCAAATTAGTGCTGAATATCATAAAAAAGGATCGCCATATATAAAAATATAAATGGCCGAATAGGCTACTCACACAAGTTTCTTTCCAACAGTGAGTTTCAGTGAGTTCGGAGGTGAAAAAGGTCATTGCGCAATATGTTAACAAGCAACGTGTCATGTTTCGTGATTTTACAACGAAAGAAGGAATGAATGAAGGAAAGTTAATCGCAGTGAACACCCCATGATGATTATGCTTGACGTGTCATCATTACTTCATATTGATCAATTAAACGCATGCTTAAGGCAGTAATAAACGTACAATGGACTCAACTTTAGTAGAGACTTGTTTAGGATTATTGAATTATTTTTCGCTTGTTTTTCATTCCTAAGCTCAATCGTTCTATGAACGTTTTATTCCTATATAAAGCTGAATAATATAACTGAAATGCTGACTTAATCACCAACACCAATCACACATTATTATTCATGGCAAGTTAAACAAATTTATTCTGTCCACTTGAATATTAAACCTTTCGTACGAGTTTACGGTAGGTCAAAATCAATATGAAATTGTTTTTTTTTTGCTTCAATTATTCTTTAATCCAAATGTGACTGCCATTTAAAAAAATATATATCTATATATAGACATTACAAAGCATTAAACAATACGGCTAATCAATAGTAGTGACAGGCTTGAAGAATATAGGTATGTACTATACTGTTTCCAAATGGCCATTTTGTCCCATGTCGGAAAAAAGATTGAAAAGATTCTACAACCAGAAATCTTTGTTGGACACTGATGTAATCCTGTGCCATGTTTCACAAGTATATGACTCAGTTCACAATCATTACAAATATTTCCCTTGTCCCACCATACGATGTGTGTGTGTGTGTGTGTGTGCGTGTGCGTGTATGTGTGCGCGTGCGTGCGTGCGTGCGTGCGTGCGTGCGTGCATGCTGTGTGTGTGTGTGTGTGTGTGCGTGTGTGTGTTTTGGTTATTCATTTAGTCTCAATCGTTAAAATTCCCACACATTGGTGTTACAATCTTGGGAAGGTCCAAGAATGATTCATCGAAGAAAAACCTGTGATAATGTGGTCTAATGGAAAAGTTACACAAGGCCATACACAAATCAGGAAGAAAATCAAATCATATAAGTATCTTTTTATTATGTTCCATTTAGGTACTTGATAGTTAATGACTAATTGGTAGTTAATGACTAATTGCATTTGATTTGAAATCGTATTAAAAATCTTTGCAGAAACAATCCACATTGTATACACTTCCAAACAAATTAGCTCCTTCATGTATCCTACATGTATGTATACAAGCTAATCTGACTACTAAAGGGCAATGTCATTATGACGTACCAATCTAGAACGAAAATAACAAAATATAATATAATCTCAAGTTCCATTCCCGATTCACAGTTGCATGGATGTGGTTTGAAACATCTTCTTGTGCAATAATATTCAGGTACATTTGGAAGGCAGAGTAGTGTTTTGTCAAATCAATTGCACAACATATGGCATAAAATAACAGTTACTGCACTTCTCAAGTATCAGATTTTGCCAATACATTATAGAGACCGTTGTCTGCTCTCTTTTATCACACCGCTCCATCACCCTGTTGTCACCACGCATTTATTGGTTTTCCCCTCGATAATAACGTACTTCTTACCTTGTTATCGTTGTACATTAATCCTATCCTATGTTAACATTAGCTGCCTGTATATCTATCAAAAAATGTCATTTACTTGATCAAGGGGTGGGAAGTAGCCCTCATAACAAACACGAAGTTGTTATCTATAATGGTTTCTGTATTCATGACATCTTTGTTCTACTATTTTCTATATGCGAATTAAGACTTCAGTGACACCTGATCCCTGACGAGGTCGACAGGTTTAGATTCATGTTATGGTAGTGCATGAAGTATGAACAGAATATGTGTTTTTGGGTTATATTATTACATTTTGTTCTATTGAATTGGACACATGCTACTTAATAAGTATCAACATTTAAGATTCTTTATGTCAGAAGTGGAGGATCCGTAGACCGGAATACAAGTTGTAGACATTCACCTTTTGCGTGTTTGTTTTTCAATAACTCATATTTTTATAACACCTTTTGCATCTCATCTAAATATGCATCATACATTTTTGGATTTTCGACGAAGAAACTTACCATCCAACAGTTTGTGTCTCATTAATATTAAATAACTTGTTTAACTCTATTTGTAACTGATATTGGGTTATCACATATTTTGATCAAGATAGATTATTTGTGACACAAACTAAAGATCAACGAATAAACAATCCATTTGTGAATTCATCTTTGAGAAATGTCCATAATGTCCCATATAGAAAACGATCGCCTAAAAATTGCTTGTGTAATCTGCCTGAAAGGACTTCTTTCGGACAGCAGTTAGGACCAAAGACATAAAACCACTTAAAAAAACGTCATCGATTTATAAGGTCAATATCCAGTCTATCGGTTAACATACACAAAAAAGGATTAGGAGATATGACATGCATTTGTGGTAAATAAGCATATGTTCACTTAACTTAGTTCCGTAGTAAGAAGACATTCAGATAAAACAAAACCCTTTCCATATTCATAAGAAAAATCTCTGACCAAAACAGAGTCGATTGTATGATTCCTCTAACGTCAACTATTTCAATAACAAACACACGTTGCCTTCTGACAAAGACGTACCTCACATTTAACCTTTCAAGGAACATGAGTGTTCACATGTCCTGAAAAGTTAAGAATCCATTTTTTAAATTAGTCAAAGTTTTCTTTTCTCCTGATTTTCATTTCCTTCACGAAATACTGCTACATGGCCGTGATGAGTGTAGTAAAGTAAAGTACGTTTATAACGAACTCAAAGGGACTACTAATTTTAGTTCGTTATAACCGTAGTTTGTTATAAGCATATATACAGCATAACTACAACAAATAGTCGGGACCAAAGTAAGTTCGTTATATCCGTCAGTTCGTTATAAACGTGTTCGTTATAACCGTAGTTTACTGTAATACCATCGACGGGGAGCTGCAACATTTATCCTATCAGAGTCTTTTACGTTTGTATTAATCATAACATTGTATTCTGCCCAGACATATCTAGATCACTCATCAGACCACTCATGATACCACTTTCTTTGATGTCAGCTTTCTTTTAGTACACCCATTGTGTATGCAGGACTCCTCGATAT
This sequence comes from Haliotis cracherodii, assembly GCF_022045235.1. NCBI lineage: Eukaryota > Metazoa > Mollusca > Gastropoda > Lepetellida > Haliotidae > Haliotis > Haliotis cracherodii. The sequence goes on along the minus strand of NW_027266319.1, from coordinate 30,665,815 downwards.
AAATGGATATCGAGAACTGTTCTTTTTTGAATGTGCTATTGTGGTCTGTTATGTGAGTTGTCCGTAACAGAACAAGAGAAAATTATTCTTTTGTTCAGCTGATATGGCCCGAGGATACATTTTTTCATGTACAATATGATCCTGTGATAATGAAAGTCTAATGGTGAAGAAACAAACCTCTTACTTATTAACATTGGGTTGATCCATTTTGTGAAATAAAGGTCACAACCTCTGTGCTGAACCATACAAGAGAGATCTGATTTTCAATCCCTGTGGCGTTTACTCGCTATCATACAGTGGCACAGAACCAGTAATAGACTTATTGTCATAATGCTCTCTGATGAACTCACGAACAGGAACATCATCATGAAAAAGGTGTCTCCTGGCAATCATGGTATCCTGCAAAGCATTGCCTTTCGTTGTGTATGTAAGGTCTAGACTCCTGTCTGAGTTTTGGCTGTTGAATATAAGTGTTATATTGTTATAAGCAGACCGATGGACGTAATAAAAGCGTCCATATTCATAGGAAACCTCTGCTAAAAGCACTGACTCAACCTAGCTTAACCTTTTCCCCCTAGTCTGAGTATTGCCTACAAAGTAACGATTGCAAGAAGACAATGTGTCTGAAGCTTGACATAGTCTGGGGGTGCTACATGAAGAGTGACGTGCAATGCGATGTAGATGTGAAGCAGCTGGATTAGGAATCTCATGTGGTAAAAAGAAACGACAATACCCTTTCCTCAATCATAAGTCCATTGTACAATTCCGACTGTATCATAAGTATGTGCTTATGAAGTTCATTTCCCATTTATGTTTCTTTTGTCTTTTGTCTTTTGTCTGTATTCAACTGTTGTTTTTACTGCGATAATTTAGACCTTATATATCTGTGATATGCATGTAATACAGATGTGATATAACTGGTTTCTGGCATAGTCAATATAAGCGTCAAAACCCTTACAATAATCATAAGAAATTTCCCCTTAGAGTACAGTCCATGTAACGATTCCGACTATATCATAAGCATGTGTTCATGAATCACTCTCAAATAGTGATGATACCAGTTATTGAAGGACCGATTCACAATTTAAAATTCTTCAGGAACCATTGTGCGACTTTCAAATCCGTTTCTTTGGTATTTCTATTTATGATTGACAACTCTGACAGATAAATCACTTGATACTGGAATTGGTCACTCAAGTTTCGAGAATGACGCTCTAAGCAAATCCTTGCCTAACGTAGACAATCAATAAAATATGTGCGCATATAATTATATCTGTATTATATCCCTGTTGGCCACATGAGAGTTCACGACTGGTTGCATTTGATTGTCTGAAACCATCTATATAAAATACACTTCTAACAAATTAGCTCTGACGTGTATGACGTGTATACTTGCTTATCTCTGGACTGCTGGAAGAAAATGTCATATTACGAGTCTCACATTAAAAATCGAGAACGCTCATTCCATGAAGAATTTCAAAGATCGTCATTGGACTCGTTGTTTGATCAGGGTTTCAACAATCACTTCCTTAGTAAAGCTCTCAAAAAGGCCGTGATGGGACAAGGTATGCAATACCATGCACGTGGAACCGCAGCATTTATCATTTAAGGGGTGGTCCAGTCGTCTAAGCGCCGCGATTCGCAGAGTTGCATCCCTTTGGCACGCCAGAAACCTATGATTGTGGGTTCGAATCCCGGTTCGGTCCAATAATGTTCCATACCCGTGCTTGCATCACTATGGGCTCTCCACCCACATTAAGCTGACACGCCGTGATATAACCGGAATACTGTGAAAAGCGGCGTTAAATCCAACTCACTCATTTACTATCATGTGAGGCGTCGTTTACATTTTAATTAATCATGACATTGTATTCTGCCTTTGTCAACCTTTCAGGAGCTGGTTCAAAGAATGTTTTCAATGACTTGCAGACAGATCTGAGGATCCCTAGTAAAACGTGATCACTCTATGATGTCAGCTTCATTCCAGTACACCCATTGTCACTGCAGGATGCAGTGTTTTCCACGATAATCAATGCCTTGTTTCGTGAGCGTACTATTATGATCAAGTGTGTGAGCTTTAGCTGACACAGAACAAGAGATACAATTATTTTGTTTAGCTGATATGGTCCATGACATTTATATCATTCACCAAATGATAGCGATCCTGCGATAATAACAGTATTGCGTTCTAGAAACATTGGATTGATAAATTTTTGTGCAATGAAATTCGATTGTACATTCGTGTATTTACCCTTTCGAGCAATATGTCACCGGTTCCAGCTGAAGATATCTACTTTTCTCTGTTGCTTTGATGCTTTGGTGCCTCTTCATTTTATATAACTGAGCTTTAATTATTTACCCTTTCGAGCAATATGTCATCGGCTCCAGCTGAAGATATCTACTTGTCTCTGTTGCTTTGATGCTTTGGTGCTTCTTCATTTTATCTAACTGAGCTTTAATCAATGTTATACCAATAAATGCCTGCATCAATAACGACTGGACATAACAGACCTGGAGACGTAGCTCACCAAACACATATTCCAATGCACACAAGCTCAGTGACACATTATCATGTAAGCAAAAATGTACAGGGAAATTACTTCCAATCCCCGGGGCATTGTAGTACAGAACCAGTAATAGACTTCCTGCTGCAATGCTGCCTGATGAACTCACGAACAGGAACATCATCATGACAAAGGTGTCTCATAGCGATCATTGTATACTTGCAAAGTATTGCCTTTCGTGATGTACGTTATGACTAAACGTAATTCTGGTGTCTGGCTATGTTGAATATCATTGTTGTAGTTTTATAAGCAGGGTGATGGATGTAAGCACTGATCTGTCACATCAAGTCTGAGTATTGTTTCTGTAGGTACGATGGCACAAATGCAATATTTCTGATGATTGGTAGAGGCTCGAGGTGCGATGTTTCTCTTCACATGTATAACGAATGTCAAACCGGAATAGATATACAACATTTGTTGTTGAGAGGTCACAGTTGTACATACAGTCATACAGTCCGATGGAAAGTTATTGTTACTCTGAATCTTTATGCATATATCTAAATATGAAGCAGACTAGGTGGTATCTCTGGTCTCTCTTATTTTTAGTTCAGGTAGGTAAATCAGTGGTAGAGTGATGGCTATTAAACCGTTTTTGAACGCTGTCAGATTACTCATATACCTGATTCCAAAGTTACCCTTCTCGGCAAAGTTCCCTTTTTTTGCTTTTGCTAGTCCCGATTCATATGCAGAAGAAATGGATCAGCCAGAAGGGGAGCACAATTGGTGCCCAGGGGCATGCCTCCTTCTTGCCAAGCGTCTTATCCCCAAATTCCACATATGTTTTCTATGAGGAAGTCCAGCATGTGGTTCTTCAGTAAACTTCAGATGACACTTGTTTCCACTGCCCTACACCTCTGAAGGTAGAGATGCAACTATACCTATGATCACCACGTTTAGAGACAAATATTCCATGAACCTAGAGACGAACCTGTTCGGTACGTTTGTCGTGTGGGATAGTGATGCACAACGTTGAAAAACCAAGTACTTTGACATATTGAGCTAGGTTCTTTTCTGGGATTGCAACATTCAAGCAATTTTTTAGAGCTGACGGTGGCATGTATATAATCGAGTCAGAAGAAGCCAAATGGTATTTATTCTACTCGCCTCAAAATTTTCTGCAAATATAAAGAAAGTCCTTCCTTGATTGTATTAAGGATAATGGTAAATATTTGAGACAGGTATTTGGTAGCACATTTACTGGGCCCAGCAATATAGCTAGCGTTTTTGAATATAGTACACAAGAGGAATGAACATGTCTTCAGGATTTAGAGTCAAGCCAAAAGTTGATAGTACCGATATGTGGTTGGTAGATTTCTCCCTCAGGTACGAAGTGAGAGGCGGATATAGGAATAGGTCCTGTTCTTTCGTCCGTCCCTCACGTTTCGTTTCTCGAGCATTCCTCGGAAACCATTTAATATTTTACTATAAAACTTGGCATATATATCATACACATACTGGTGCCTTTTAATGTTTTGGTATTTCTGGAAAAATATGTGTTATGTGTTTCCTTGGAACCTATCCGGACTTAGACGCATATACGCGGAGCATTCGTTTCCGGGGCATAATTCGAAAGCGGTTTTATAATATATTATGAAACATTGCATATGTATCCAGAGCATGCTGAACTGATCCTTGGCACCCAGTTGGGGTTAACCCAACTACAGGTTACTGTCATTACCAGAGCGTGACTTAAAACCAGATGGGTTGTTGTGTTCCATTCTGGATCATATAACCATAATCTTTTTCATATATTATCCATGAAACGTTATACCCATATATTGACAGAGCAGTAAAATTGCCAAGCTATTTTGGATTTTCTACAAAAGATCTACGCAGGGTTGTGTTACCATAATTACCCTATTGAGATGTATAACACTTGATGGTCCGTAGACATTTACCAGATGGTGAAACCCATGCGCATGGGTATGTATTTCTAAATCCTTGCAAATCTGGAATTCGAATATGATCACACATTTTAATGTATTTCACCAAGGCTCCAAATAAGTCCTTTTATATTTGAAAGCGATATCGTTTTATACTATTCATCTGGACCAGCTATATATGTGTTGAGCGACGAAAGAACATATGTGCATAAAGGAGTATCGACAAGCACAAATATCTGAACTCTCTTAATATCTCGATATCTGGAATCATGAATGGTCAAGTTATATATATCCTCTGCATGTAATATCATTTGACTGTCATGATTCTTTCCGTTACAATATTTCTATCTTCATTGGTTCTTGGTCCGATGACAATTATGGTCATAGTGCGTTGGCGTTTTCGAGACCTTTCTTTTCGACAGGGATAGGCTTTGGATTATACACTTTGTTATTAGTAGATTCTAAACGCCAGTGAATAAACAGTCTCGAATATTTGCAGAAACTGACAGTCATTTCTGCGAGATTTCTCAAGTACACTCAACTTATAAGTCATACAGGAATGTCCTCGGAAGGACGGAGTTCCTTGGTATAACTACATGTATGAAAAAATATAAAAAGGCGTTAGACCGTCGGTGTTGGAAGTGAATATCGCTTCATGTTTATCTGCTAAATATGTCGATATAAAACGAAAGTTGTGATGATTACATATTTACGGAACGCTACAAGAGGCAGGTAGTTACATGTGCCTCGATGGTGGTATTTGGTCCCACTAAGTGTGAAATTACTATTTGGAGTCGGTCGGTACCTTCCCAAAACTTATGAATAATCTTTGCCCAAATGTCTGAATAATGTTCGCATAATGTATAAACTTCAAACGAAGAAGCGCATTGGTTAACCTAGATAGCGATTCTTACAGAACTAAATTGTGAAATCAGTAAACGACCATACAAGACCAATGAATAAGCAATCATAAATATTGAAACTGATAAATTTACCCCTCCATTCGAACAAGGCAATACTATTGGTGAAATAATTGGAATAACAAACCCTAAAATAAATGTTCGTGCACTTGAGACAGGCCTGGCTTTTAGATACTGTCCAATCACGTAACTTCTCGAACGATCGAGTCTGCCGTTTATGAAAACAAGGTCGGTAACTCTAAATTCCACTCGCTGCCACCTACAGCACTTGATATTTCACTACTTTTGTCATTTACTGCCACTTACAATTACTACAAATAAATTTACAGACAGTCTCTACCGCCATGAGCGCACATCTAATCACAATTTCTAATCTAGTTGAAATTTCACATGCACACAGACGCTAAAGTCCCCTTAAATGTCTGTGGGATGTTCTCGGGAAGTGTACGCCAGAGAACCAGTCAGCAACCGCCAACGTGTTCCAACGTGAAATAGCGGGCGATACCAAGGGCAAGCATGCGCAAGTTAATGATCAGTATGTATCGCCCAACATGGTGGACACACCACATATTGATCATGATCTACACACCTGAAATTTAGCTTACAGTCATTTATCGTCATTAAAAGTTCACTATCATTTCATCAGTTCCCTTATTTGTTGTGGGTAGTATATTTGAAATGGTGTTTAACGTCGCGTCCAAGATTTTTGCACTTATATAGCAACATGCATGCACGTATGTGTGTGTGGCTCCTTGTACTAGTCCGGACTGATACCAATTTAAATAGCCCAATGAGATACCATGTCGCAATTGAACATGAATACCCCACTCAGACACAGTGTACAGACTCCGAGCCGACCAGTCCTTGTTTTAGCCTCCTAATACCGATCGCCAGACAGGGTAACAAAAAGGAACCATATTTTAACGTCTTTTAGAATGACGCGGCCGGGGATCCAACCTCGGTCATTTCGCTCTCTCGCGGACGCTCTACCTCTACCCACGGAGGCGGTCATATTTCTCAATAACAACTCTTTTACTCACAAAACATGATATCTCGAATTAAGTCCGGGGCACATAAATGTTTCATGTTTCACATGATGCCAGAATAAGAAACGCCAACGCCATAGAATAATCAACCTTGATTATGTACCAAAACAGTTTCGTTTGGGTGTAAAAAAGTTGTGTTCGCGAAAACACTGCATGAACAATCATATTCAGATACTTTTGGCAGGCATGTTGGATTTTTGGTAATTCATTTGATGTATCATGTCATAATATAAATATTATTTTCAATTACATTAACCATTTTGTACACACACTATTTTCCCTACGCCTTTATTGGTTTCTCCCTCAATAATTCTATCAGCACCGCTATTATCTTATTATTGTTGTACATTAAACCTCTTATGTGTTAACATTTGCTGCCTGTTTTGGATTAGCGTGTTTTAGCTCCGTCATTCACCTGATCAAAAGGCAAGAAGTAACCTAGAATCTAGACGTCGTTACCAACAAGAAACTATTATCTGTAACGTTTCACGTCTTCATGATGTCTTTGTTCTACCATTTGGTACCATTAATCGGGGACACGGGCGGTCCAGTCGTGAAAGGCACCTTAAAGGTGCGTCAATTGGGCACGCAAGAAACATATGATCGTTGGTTCGAATCCCGGTTCGCGTTGATTATGCTCCTAGGTTTGTCAGCGTCATAATCGTGCTCTGGGTGTGACTGAAATGGTAAACGTCTGAGGTCTGAGATCTACGTCACTTCGGGTTTTCCTCCCACCTTGGGCTGACACGCCCTGATATAATTGGATTTCTGTTAAAAGTGGCGTTTAACCCAAATCACTCACTCACTCACTCACTCACTCACTCACACAGTGACAAGTTTAGATTCAGGTTATGTTACAACATGACGTCTGAACAGCAGTGTGTGTTTCAGTTTATTGTATTCTGCTTCATTACATTCGACACATACGATCTACTTGTTTCTGTAGTCAAGGTTTTATAGGTGTAGACATACATGTTTACTTATGTGTCTCATCTAATGTTGATAATACTCGTATTTTGATGTTTGACAAAGAAACGACATTAAATTATTTGTGTGTTTTTAAGATGAGTTTTATTGTTTTGCTATATTTGAAACTGTAAACTTGAGTCTGGTTTAAACAGAGGTCCTGATAAGTGCAATTATTGGAAAAAGGATAAGGTAGAAAAAGAACAAACATTTCTCAAAGTATATTTGGGGCTGTTTTTGTAGGCCATAATTGACATAAATCCGCATTTTGAAATCAGTCATGCTGTTAATTTCTCCTTGATCTTCATTTCCTTCACGAATCACTGTTAAAATACCAGATTCCCAATGTGACCCCATGCACGCTGAACTGCAACATTTATCGTTTAAGGTATATTTTACGTATAAATATTAATCATGACATTGTACTCTGCTTTAATGAACATTTCATGAGCTGATTCAAAGATTTGTTTAATGACATCCAGACAGATCCATGGATCACTCGTGAGACGTGATCACTCTTTGATGTCAGCTTCATTCTAGTACACTGACTTTCAATGCTCAGCGCATCCATATAAATGATAATCAATACCGTTCCAAGGTATATGGCCCAAGGATATTTATTTCATTTACCAAATGATAGCAATCATACGCTAATGGTAGTCTAGTGTAGAAGAAACAAATCCAGTTTGATTGAACCTGAAATTGGTAGCCAGTAATTTTCTGATTTTTGTAGGACATCCTTAAGTGGCTACAGGAAGGGCATGACATAATTACCCTTTGTGCGAACACCCTGTGTCATCACTGATTTTGGATGGTCACTTCATATAATCATCACTGCTGTTTGGCCTTTTTCGCCCAATGAAATATGTTCGGAGCAAAAAGGAGATTGGTTATTGTCTGCCGTTGATATTACTAGTATTATATTACTTAAAAAAATTAAATTTCGTGTAGCTTTTTTTAATGTCTGGACATTGAAACTGTATTCCACTATTTCTTCTCACAGCCATACTGTGTTGAACACAACCGTATTGTGAGTGTCATCTAACATGTACAATCATAAACATTATCCACTGAACATTTACAGCATACTTTCCGACTTCTTTGGATAGGGTCGGTATCGGGTTATAACCACGAAGAAGGGATACATTTCTCATGGATATTGGAGAACAGTTTGCGAGGATTGATGCATTTGATCTATATGAAGGAAATGGAGAAGGTAGTAATACTGTGTCAACGATTGGACTTGATAGACCCGGAGACGTGTCTCCCAACAAATATATTCATACATAGTGTACGCAAGTTTTTCTGGTTTCTTAATTGTTCTGGAATGTCGGCTACCCGAACGTCCTAGCCTATTCAAATTCCACACTATACACAACAGTCCCACATGACAAACTTCGGGGAAAATCCGTGATCCTTGAGGTTTTTGTCGCTAAACGCGGTGAGCATGACCATGACTTATAAATCATTCTTCAAAGGTAAAGGACAATTGGTCAATAATGAAATGAAATGTCATTTGAAGTTTACTGAGAAAGCAATACGCAAAATGCTTGACTTCTTCATAGATAGGGGCGGTCGGGTAGCCCAGTGGTTAAAGCGTTCGCTCGTCGCCCGGGTTCGATTCCCGACATGGGTACAATGTGTGAAGTCCATTTCTGGTTTCCCCTGCCGTGATATTGCTGGAATATTGCTGAAAGCGGCGTAAAACCATACGGTAGAAAAAGAACAAACATTTCTCAAAGTATATTTGGGGCTGTTTTTGTAGGCCAGTATTGACATAAATCCGCATTTTGAAATCAGTCATGCTATTAATTTCTCCTTGATCTTCATTTCCTTCACGAATCACTGTTAAAATACCAGATTCCCAATGTGACCCCATGCACGCTGAACTGCAACATTTATCGTTTAAGGTATATTTTACGTATAAATATTAATCATGACATTGTACTCTGCTTTAATGAACATTTCATGAGCTGATTCAAAGATTTGTTTAATGACATCCAGACAGATCCATGGATCACTCGTGAGACGTGATCACTCTTTGATGTCAGCTTCATTCTCGTACACTGACTTTCAATGCTCAGCGCATCCATATAAATGATAATCAATACCGTTCCAAGGTATATGGCCCAAGGATATTTATTTCATTTACCAAATGATAGCAATCATACGCTAATGGTAGTCTAGTGTAGAAGAAACAAATCCAGTTTGATTGAACCTGAAATTGGTAGCCAGTAATTTTCTGATTTTTGTAGGACATCCTTAAGTGGCTACAGGAAGGGCATGACATAATTACCCTTTGTGCGAACACCCTGTGTCATCACTGATTTTGGATGGTCACTTCATATAATCATCACTGCTGTTTGGCCTTTTTCGCCCAATGAAATATGTTCGGAGCAAAAAGGAGATTGGTTATTGTCTGCCGTTGATACTACTAGTATTATATTACTTTAAAAAAATTAAATTTCGTGTAGCTTTTTTTAATGTCTGGACATTGAAACTGTATTCCACTATTTCTTCTCACAGCCATACTGTGTTGAACACAACCGTATTGTGAGTGTCATCTAACATGTACAATCATAAACATTATCCACTGAACATTTACAGCATACTTTCCGACTTCATTGGATAGGGTCGGTATCGGGTTATAACCACGAAGAAGGGATACATTTCTCATGGATATTGGAGAACAGTTTGCGAGGATTGTTGCATTTGATCTTTATGAAGGAAATGGAGAAGGTAGTAATACTGTGTCAACGATTGGACTTGATAGGCCCGGAGACGTGTCTCCCAACAAATATATTCATACATAGTGTACGCAAGTTTTCTGGTTTCTTAATTGTTCTGGAATGTCGGCTACCCGAACGTCCTAACTATTCAATTTCCACACTATACACAACTGTTCCACATGACAAACTTCGGGGAAAATCCGTGATCCTTGAGGTTTTTGTCGTTAAACGCCGTGACCATGACCATGACTTATACATCATTTTTCGAAGGTAAAGGACAATTTGTCAGTAATGAAATCATTTGAAGTTTACTGACTTGTTTGAAATATTATTATTATTGTTTGCCGACGATGTTATTCTTGTCTCTGACACAGTAACTGGTTTACAGAACCAACTTAATATTCTTGATAACTTTGCAGATTCACATGGATTAACGGTTAATTAAGATAAAACGAGTGTTGTTGTATTTAGACGAGGAGGGCGGTTGTCTGTTCATGAGAAATGGTTCTATAAAGGCAAACGTATTTCAACCGCCAACTCCTATAGATATCTTGGGTTTGTATTCTCATATACATCAAAGATGAACCAATGTGTTTCAGATCTAGCATCAAGGGGTAAACGAGCTTTAATGGAAATATTTCGCAATCTACGGAAGATTGGTTTTGTTGACACTTCAGTTTTCTTTAAAATATTTGATACTCAGATTCAACCTATTCTTTTATATGGTGCGGAAATATGGGGTGTAGACAGATTTAAAAAATAGAACAAGTGCATATTATGGCTTGTAAGAAGTTTCTTAACGTTGGTTTGCAAACCCCAAATGCTATTGTGTATGGGGAATGCGGTCGGTACCCACTACATGTAAATGCTATGTGTCGTTCTGTAAAGTATTGGCTAAAACTGATTGAAATGGACGAAGATAGGATACCAAGAAAATCTTATAATATGCTTGTATATAACGACAAGTGTGGTCGCCATAACTAAGCTTCTTCTATTCGTTCCATATTATTTTCTCACGGATTCGGAGTAGTTTGGCTCAGTCAAGCTGTTGGCGACAAACCATCATTCATGAATAGTTTTAAAAACGTTTTGATAAATATGTTTTACCAATCATGGAATAGTACTATCAAGGCTAGTTCTAGGTACATTCTGTATAAAGAATTTAAAAGTCTCCTGGAACCAGAAAAATACCTTTCCATTATTACTGAAATAAAATATCGAAATGTTTTGATAAGGCTTAGAGCCGGGCTACTAAGACTTAAGGTAAACGAAGGTAGATGGGCTGATATTGACTTACGTTTACGACTCTGCCCCATATGTGAAACAAGTATAGAGAATGAATATCATTTTACTTTAGAATGTGAATATTACAACGATATTAGACATCTGTATTTACCAACAACATTTTGCAATAATCCAAATATGCATAAATTTAAAACGCTACTGTCATCTTCGTGTAAACAATTACTTGGAAAACTATGTAAATACTTGTATTACAGCTATGAAAGAAGACGTAATTATGAAAAGCTTGTAAACCTGTAAATTTGTACCTGACATTACCTTTTTTCATGTACCACACTATTTCAAATGTTTGTATTGTATATGGGCCAGTGGCCTTGGTACAAATAAAGACTTCTTCTTGGAGAAAGCAATACGCAAAATGCTGGACTTCTTCATAGATAGGGACGGTCGGGTAGCCTGGTGGTTAAAGCGTCCGCTCGTCGCCCGGGTTCGATTCCCGACATGGGTACAGTGTGTGAAGCCAATGTACAATGTGTGAATTTCTGGTGTCCCCCGCCGTGATATTGGTGGAATATTGCTAAAAGCGGGGTAAAACCATACTGCCTCCCCCTCTTTATAGATAACATGTAACATTTGGGTATAGGACATTTTAGCAAGAAGTAGGCCTCAGAATTGGCATCAAATTTGGGTCCCATCCTTGCTGATCTGTTTCTTTATGCATATATGAATCGGAATTTCTGCTAAATCAAAACACGGGAATATGCCCATATCCAAGAAGCTTCTGGTACCTTAAGCTTAACTCCAGCTGAACTTGCGTTTCTGGTATATCAATGATCTCATATTGTAAAATTAAGGTCTAATTGTCTTCAACCGTTTTACCCACATGAACTAGAAGTAAAAGCGACCAATGTCTCATGTTTTGATGTATAGAGATTCAGAATGACAACAAACTATCCACATGACTGTATCACTTCAACATTTTATAAGTCAAGTTTCCCATTATGTCAAGCAAACATACAAACAGCTCCAGCCTTGGTAAAACAAAGCATACACGAGCATTCCAAGTCATACGACTCTTCCTCAAAAGCTGTTTGATCATGGTTTCAACGTTCAAGTACTCAGCAAAAGCTTTCCAAAGGTTTGATCGTTAACATATGGAATATATTTCCAAATTTAACCCCCTTTCCATAATCATAACAAATGTCCGCTAAAAGCAGCGTCCCTTGTAAACACATGATTATAATGTCTAGTCAGAATCGTACAATGGACTCAGCATTTAGTAGAGATGTCGTATGGTTATGGAAATAGTTTTTGTCGCTTTGACGTTAGTGACTGGCAATTTCCTATCCAGGCTTGTTAGTACCTTGTTAGAGACAAAATCAAAATTCAACTTCATGATAGTATTATCTGTGTCAATATGAACAAATCAGGCAGGGTTAATGAGCACGTTCCATCATGTAGGTGAAAATGTCCCAGTGACAATTACCGATCACCATACAGTGACACAGAACCCGATGATAGAGTTCATGTTACAATGCTGTCTGATGAACTCACGAACCGGAACATCACCATGACAAAGATGTCTCCTAGCGATCATTGAACAATTGTAAAGTATTGCCCTTCGCGGTGTACGATAGGACTAGATTCCTGTCTGATGTTTGGTCATATTTAAAACAGTGTTACATTTCTATGAGCGACGGACGTAAGCTCTGCGGCAACGTAGCTTCACCTTCCACATCAAGTCTGAATATTGTTTCTGCAGGTGGTGCGATGGCAGCTTGGAAATGTGTCTGAAGCTTATTATAGGCCGGAGGTGCGACGTGCCAGTACTCAGGACATAAAGAACGCCAAACCGGATAGCCTTGTCAGGCTAGAAATAGACACCATTGGTTGCTCAGCCTTCAAGCTTCATTGAAATGACAACATTGTGCATTATATTTGTTTTCATTTTTCACAATTGATGTTTCCAAATTACACCTATTTCCAGTTTGTAATAGGACACAGGTCCTATTTGACTTTGCCCGTTTGGATAGCAATGTGGTTAACATATTTTGTTTAAATCCTGGGTTCATTTCCTTGCAGTAATATTGACGGACTAATGTTAACTTCACTGAATGTTATTCGGTTACTGCAAAAATGACAGCCACAGTCACCACGGGGACAAGGAAGTATTCTCAGATAGACGAATTCTCTGTAGGAACGGAGCTTTTTCACTTCTCATTTGTTTTTCATTGGATCTTTGTATTTGTTTAACTGGTGCAGAGATGTAATGCATCTGTGATATATATGTAATATAGATGTAATGCATCTGTGATAAAGCTGTAATAGGGATGTAATGCATCTGTGATAAAGCTGTAATATAGATGTAATGCATCTGTGATATAGATGTAATATAGATGTAATGCGTCTGTGATAAAGCTGTAATAGAGATGTAATGCATCTGTGATACAGATGTAATAAAGATGTGATGTCATATAACCGGAATAGGATTCTAACAGTACAAGTGGACCCTTGATTCAATCAACAAATAAATAAAGTGTTAGAAGGTATTTACGATAATAATCTGTACCTTGAACACGATGACTAGGGAGGAAGTTACAGGAGCTGGAACAGCATGGCAGAACGAATACTAAAGATGAACCACAAGTAGACCGTTATTTATATTCTGGGGAAATGAATGTAGTAAGTAGGTGAGTATGGTTTAATTAGCGCAGAGACGTGCTTAGTCATTTCACATCGTATCAACTTAAAGTGAGAAGAAAGACCAAGGTTACAACGGGCTCCGACGCAAGTTCCAATATTCATACAGTTTAAGGTGCACTCTTAGGTTTATACTCCAAAGAACGCACCCAAAGTAAAAGTCAGTTGTTAAAGTTTTGAAACCCATTACTCCTAATCTGTCACTTAAAGCAATTTCTTGTAAAAAAACACCTACATAATCATTGACAATGTTGGTCGACACTTGGTAAAAGAACTCCCTTGTGAGCCTTAATTGTGAATATCCACAACTTTTTGGGGCAAGAATGATATTGGCATGTTATATATTTTTTGGTCTCACTGGTAGTGAAGAAAAGAGCTTCTTCTGCTGCAGCATCACAATCTGTGAAACCGTTACTCCAACATCGCTCGGTCAACAACTGAAGAAAAATATTTCAATGTCTAAATCCCAAAGTTCACATCTAGATTGACGTTGAACATCGACCAAAGCTGTTTGAACACAACGGTGGCAAGATGTTTACTATCTGGAAAATCGGAAGCCGTAACTCTGGGTTTATTGAGAGATACGTATGAGGTGAAATGGGGTTAAACGTTGCGTCCAAGATTTTTGCACTTATACAGCGACGTGCATGCACGTATGTGTGTGTGGCTGCTTGTACTAGTCCGGACTGATGACGATTTATAGTGCTAGCCCACTGAGATACCATGCCGCAGTTACCCCACTCAGACACAGTTTACTGACTCTGAGCCGACCAGTCCTTGTTTAAGCCTCTTAATGCCGAGCGCCAGACAGGGTAACAACAAGTACCATATTTTAACATTTTTTGGTATGACACGGCCGGGGATTTAACCCCGGATCTTTCGCTCTCTTGGGAGACGCTCTAACACTAGACAACGGAGGCGGTCAGATACGTATGAAAATACTATTTGTGACTTGATGTTTTCCATCTGACAAGTAGGATTTATGATACAGGATAAGTTATTTTAGATATTGTGAAATTCTTTTTGTGCTAACGTAAACAGTTATTTACTAGTTGTCTGGTTTATTATATCAATTTGCGTTTTTGAGGCCGCACTCAGCAGTTATATGACGGCTATTTACAAAATAACGAGTCTTGACTACACAATCCTGTGACTGACATCATGATCGTCCATCTGCGCTGGTGGGATATTATGACATCAACAAAGTCAGCGAGTTTGACCACCCGATCCCGTAAGTCACCTCTTACAAGCAAGCTTTGCTTGGGATGTTGGTCATGTACCTTTGTTTGTAGCAACATAGCAGTTACATTGATCGTGGACCAGACAATCAATCTAAAAATGACCCATGTCGTTAGAGAGTGGAACTATATCAGTCCGGAAACCACGTCTTTCCGGGCGATGACTGCCAGTATTCGAATGCATATACAAGAAATGGGTCACCAGTTTGATAAAAGGGGTTTCAGTGTATACCATATATCATGAGGCTCAGAGCAGATGGTGCACCATCTCTGTAGTCACGGTATGTTCAGCATTACGATTACCGGAACCATGTATCAGCAACTGGCAAGACTCACTGTTGATTTATCTGCTCCGGAAGCACGAGGTCCTTCCTTTTCGTTACTGATCATGACCAAATTACTCTATCAATACCTTGCCGGACTGTGAAGGCCGACAAGGTGGAGAGCGTGGTGAAGATGCAACTGTCATCCGGCGACTGTGTCACTGAATAGACGTAGATGCATGTGTCTTCAATTTATGTATGACAGAGTACGTTAGTTCGGACCTTGTTAATTCGGAAACCTCTTCCGGACGATTACCGTTTGGGACATCCTGCTCGAACACCTGGTGTCATCACTGATTTTCAGTGATCAATTCATTTGGTTTGCACTGTTCTTTTGCCTTTTGCGCCCAATGGAGTCTGCTTCGGAGGATGGGCGAGCCTGGTTGTTCTCTGACTTTATAAATTAGAAATTCAATTTTTACGCAGCTAAATCAACAGGTAACCTAGTTCCACATTGAAAACACAGTACCAAGAAAAAAATCCTAACTCTTCAGTGTTGAGTTTATTCCAGTGTTTTGAACAGGTTTTCGACTGAATTAAGGAAACAACGATAATAGCCTTTACAAACAATATGGTGAATATGCTCAAATATCGGAATCGAATATTACATCATGATCGGTGGTTAATGTGATTTGAACCCGTGGCTGACCAATCAGAATGGAGTATTTTTGAAAATTCATGGTTGAATATGTATTTGATGTAATATCCCGGACGCCTTCGCTAAGAATGTATCCGTTTTCATAAATATACTGAAACAGCAAAACCAATTGGTACTCTTCGCCGAGCAATGATACTGGGTTCAATAGCAAATATACAACGTCTGCGACAGTGAGTAACTAGTCTCGATTATCCACCGAAACATATTACAGTGGGCGTGAAAGGCATAATAGCGGTGAAAATAATATGAATGGATAACTGCTGACAACCTATAACAGATTGTATCTAAACACTGTTCAATAATGATATAGCCACCCGTAATCTTATCATGTGTTTTCGAAGTTTATTATCTCAAAAAATAATTGATGAGGCAAATGAATTATCACTAACCAGATGTGATTAATAGTGACTAAGGAACACGGACTTCAATCTGGCGGTGACATGTACAAGGCATTTCTGATATAATAACATGACCCGTGATTGCTGCGTGATAAACTGTCTCCTTTCGAGCATCAAATTCGCGTTCCTTAATGAATACATCGTCTGTACGTGACGAGTAAAACACATCAAGTGTAGACGTGGACATCTGTGTTGTTATCGGTAATAAATCCCAACTGTCTGATCACGAGGTTATGGACCCGTGAAGATCCGGGGTAGAGTAGGTCTTCAGCATCCCAAGCTTGACGTAAAAGGTGCTATGCTTGTCGTAAGAGACGACTAACGGGATCGGGTGGGCTGACTTGGTTGAAGCATGTCATCGTATCGCAATGGCATTGATCGATGCTCATGATGTAAATCACTGGATTGTCTGGTCCAGACTTGATAACTTACAGACCGCCGTCATATAGCTGGGACACTGCTGAGTGCGGCGTTAAACAACAAAAAATAAACGAGGTTATGGTCTTGTTTTCCATGGGTCAAGATTACCAGGCGATACACTCCGACTATCACAAAGGACCCTGTACAGTGAAAACCCGCTCATTTTAACGATACCATTCCCGATGAAATCCACGATTGACGTGAACATGAGTTATGGCATTACAACATCAGTCGCCCAGAGAGTATAACATATGGAAACTCGAACTCGTGTGACAATTCAATGTATTTACCAATATGATAACAATAATATATGAAAGGGACAAGACCCTTTACAAATTTTAACAAGTATCTGCTAAAAGCAGAGTCGAATGTACGATTCCCACTTTTTCACGAGCATGTGTTTATCAATCACAAACAAACTTGGGCCTTGTCCTACCCTTGAAATAATTATTCCAATCTCATTAAAATGAGACCTTTGTGGATATTCCATAACAGGCCTTTCCCGAATTTCGACCGACCAATGAAATGACGAACACAAAGTCGACATTAGCCAGTAAGAAAGCAGCTTTCTCGAGCTTTACGGTAGTAGTTTCAAACTGGTGACTTCCATTCCAGACTACGCTTTGTAAAATATTTTGACAAAGTCAGATTCAAAATTTGAAAGCTGAACAAAAGAAAATTCTGGAATGTTTATTAGATGTCCGAGATTGTATGGCAGTGCTTCCCACTGACTTCTGTTTGAAATATTTATCTCAATGAAGCGAGAGATAGACAATGCTTTTGACGAAATCAGTTCAGAATGCCTCCTGTTAACCTTTTCGAGGTTGCATGACAAGAAAACACATTCCGACGCTCTGATCGGTCGGATGAAAGGTTGTTCTGACATGACCTGTAATGGGATATCCTCAAATCTTTGTTTAGCGTTGGCAAGAACCAATATGTGATTTTAATGAGATTGCTATTATTCAATACACACATTTCTGACAGTTCTTAAATACAGGTTTCTTGGCGCCATGATACAAGAGATTCTACATTATTTCAGAGTGGAGACACATCGTCAGAAAATAGGAATGAGATTTAGAGGGAGTGGACGCACTTGAAAAACCCAATGCTAAAATAATGCAAATAATTCGCGATACAAGTTTATGGTTTAGTTTTTTTGTTTTTTGTTGTTGAAAACTATCACATATTGATTTACATGTAGTTTTGTATACGTTTAGCATACTTCTAAATGGGGTGCGATTCCCTGCAACCTCACCTCCTAATAACCCTCATGGTGCTTCGCAATACAACAAACAAACAAACAAAACGCATGCTATGAACACCTGGTGCTTCAGCTCTAAAATCGGACAAATTACAGACAACTTGAAATAGGTTTTTATTAAATACAACAACATTCACTGACTCACCCGGTAGTAAAGAACCCCCCCCCCCCCCCCATCCCAAACCCTAGAATGACCCCCATATGCACAAGAGTGAGCAGCTTGTAATGTATTGACACGCCAGGGCGGTAAAAAAACTCTGGATGTCCTGGAATGTACACAGGAATAGATCACTTCTTTTTTTACCAGGGCTGTTTCACTGTGTGTCCCCAGCTTGGTAAAATCACAGCTGTTTCGGGATGTCCTTCAAGAAGTGCCTTCGTTATGGTTATCGTAACACGTGAATATCATTTGTATTTCTATGAGTCCTTCCTTCAGGCATAACTAGACCGCCGAGTATGTTGGTTGGTCTTTGATCTCTCTGTGGCGGTCAATGATTGGAAGAAGGTGAGGTTGAAGAATTTGATTCATGTAGCGATTTGCTATCAAATTTCCCTAAACCACAACAATGTCAGATCCGGTGGTGTAGGATATGCCCCCCTCCCCACACACCCGCACACACACCATGACACTACCGCCACCGAATCTGTCGAATTCACGTTCACAATGTGGGGCAAAACTTTCATTTCGACGACGATAAACACATTGTCTTCCATCTCGTCGTCGAAGAAGAAATCGCGATTCATCGCTAAACCACACTCGTCCCATTTTCTCAAATTCCAAGGCTGTAAGGTATGACACCATCGCAAGCGTCGCTCTCAATGGATCTGTTGCAAAACAGGGACGAAAACTGGTCTTCTGGGTCGGATTCCAGCCTCGCGAAGATGGTTCCTGACAGTCTGGTCCGATATACTCCTCAAACCAGGGATGCATCCTGCAGTCTCCGTAGCTGTGGCATTGCGATGACGTAGGTGGAACAGTCGAATGTAGCGATCCTGTGCAGGGGTGGTAGCTCTTGGTCGGCCGGTTCTCGGGTCTGCAGTGGAATTGAACTCTGTGTATCGGTCACAAAGGCGGGCGGTAAATGGTGCTGTGGTGGACGTTGAAGTGTCGTGCAACAGAAGACTGCGTACCCCTCTTTGGATG
The DNA here is from genome assembly GCF_022045235.1 of Haliotis cracherodii. Classification (NCBI taxonomy): domain Eukaryota; kingdom Metazoa; phylum Mollusca; class Gastropoda; order Lepetellida; family Haliotidae; genus Haliotis; species Haliotis cracherodii. Next base: position 30,646,320 of record NW_027266319.1, on the reverse strand, counting down.
CCGATGTTGACAATTGAATGACAAATCATTGGCTTGTGCTTGCCTTTTTATAGCCACTACCACGAGTTACGAATGCCATAACTTGCACGTGCATTTTGTTTTACTGTTCACATTTCTGAACAAGTGTGAAAACAATGCCGATTAAGACATTGCAAATCGACAATGGCTGCGTCAAGACGCACCGTTTGTCGAATATCAGGCCACCAACATTTTCTAATAACATATATCCAATTTATATGCCGGATTTTTTTGTGTAGTCAGGCTCAATGAACTACATACTACCCGTGCGTTTCTTTTTTGAAGAGTGTATCTCACTTGCGAAATTGTATCTTGAAGAAGCGACAGCATCATGTGATATATTTTACACAGTATCGTTATCATAGAACTCTTGAATTGAAAAGCAATACTAATCATCAAGAACAAATTTCATTTCAAATATAGTTTTATATTTTGTGTGTGATTCCTTCTCGTATTTATTACCATTATATTATTAAAGGGCACATCCCACCCAAGTATTATATTACATGCACTGCATGTCATCATTCAAATATAAAAACGGAAATCTATAAAAACTGTCGTCGTTACCGTAGCCGTTAATTTCCTGTCAGACATCATCGTTTTAACAATCAGCTCGTTTAACGAGAAACATTTCCTGATGAATGACTTATGTAGTGGTTAAGCCTCAGCAACAAGGACTCTGCTCACCAACCATGTCTATTGCGGTAGCAGGGTATTGTGGAGATTTAATGTTAAAACAAATATTGAATGTTTTAAATGGATTCGAGCCGCTCCCAAATTTAATTACAAAATTAAGTTAGGTGAAATGGGTTTAACGTCGCGTTCGAGATTATTACACTTTTAGTGTGTGTGTGTGTGTGTGTGTGTGTGTGTGTGTGTGTGTGTGTGTGTGTGTGTGTGTGTGTGTGTGTGTGTGTGTCTGTCTGCTTTTACTAGTCCGGACTAATACCGGCTAACCAACTAAGACACCATGCCGCAGTTGAACATAGATTTCCTACTCAGACACACTGTACTGACTCCGAGTCACTGTTTTATCCCTAAAGGCCGAGCGCCAGGCAGGTCAACAACATGATGTTATAAGAAACACACAGCTTTGCATTGATTTTTGTTTGTTTTATTTTTTAAATAAAAGATTTGACTACTTAGAGGGTACGTATGCCCTATTTTTGGACAGGCATTATTTCTTGCAAGTATTAAATATTAATATAGCCTTCATTCTAGTTTATAATAGAAATTATATTTTCTTTTGTAAAACAACTTAAAAATGACAATAGTATTGTGTTTAACAAATGTTTAAATTAGATTAAGGAGCCATGTTGAAGAAATAAAACATTAACTGTTACTCAAAGTAAAGATGGAAAATAATTTATTTGGGCAAATTCTTGGTAGAGTCATGTACAATGTATATGACTCATTAGTCAGATACAATAATTGATAGTGTATGCTGATCAATTAACCAAATAGAATCACGTATGCTATTGAGACCTTGAGGCTATTGAGAATCAGTTGGGCATAAAGAACAAGACATATATCTCTTTACAGGCGCTATATCCACCAGCCAGCATGCTAGGCGTTGAACAGTAGACTGGTGTCAGAGGATCTTCACGCTGTTTTCCGTGATCTTGTGAAGCTCCTCTTCATATGCAACAAGCAAACCCTTCCCGTTCAGCTGTTTCCCGTACAGTGTCTTTCATTTTTGCAATCTCCACAAAGGAAGAAAAGTAACTTATTTTTGACCAATCGTAATGATACTGTGGACCCCAGTTGTCACACAGACTAAATGTCATCTTGTGGATATCGAATCCCACTGTTTTTTTGTTCACTCACATTTTGACCATTTTATGCCGGCTAATTGACTCCAAAAAGCTGCTTCTGCTTCTGCTTCTGTCACTGAGTCCTGTACTGCGTCGAGTAGGAATATTATTCCATGTTAGTCTTTCATTAACGGATGCGTAAATTATACAATGTACGAATTGCATAACGTAGCTCTTTTGTGTAGGTGGCAAATCATGACACCATCACAAAATTGCTGGATTACAAAATTTGATGCAGTCTAATCTTGGTGGACTGATGTTCGTGATTATATCTTAGTGTGACCTTTTAAGCTCTCAGATCCCATGACTATAGAGCCTCTTCAGGAGACCAATTGGTCCAAGAATACATTTCATGTTAGTTTCATCTTTGGCTTCAGTCAGCATTTAGCACGACTGGAGACTTCATTCATATCATTTTCACTGCTATTTTTCCTTTCACGTCCAATGGAATCTGTTTCAGAGACTGTGTTGTTTATACACTGGTGTTGAGGTTTTATATTTACACATTGTACCCACGTGTACCCCATCATCCCTTCTAAGTAGAGATCATCATGGTTGTTGAGTTGTTGCGTGTATACTCTTTAAAAAGTAGGGAATCATGCAATACTAATGTTAATACAAAGTATTGGAACACAGATAAGTGTCAGCGACAAACATGCTATTCAAGTACGTTTATGTCGGTAAAACGTAACACCAAAACGCATCCTATAATTTGCACGTGCTTCACGCCGTAGCGCCAAACAAATGCGTAGGGAATCATTCATGACTTTTCCACTTTCAAGGAAGGTCGATTACTCTCTGTGGACCATTATTTCTGTCAATCTCATTAACATACAGTTGTGATTTACTTCATTACATTAATAGACCGCCTCCGTGGTCTAGCGGTAGAGCGTCCCCCAGGAGAGCGGAAGGTCCGAGGTTCGATCCCAGTCCGCGGCATACCAAAAGACGTTAAAAGATGGTACTTGTTGTTACCCTGTCTGGCGCTCGGTATCAAGGGGCTAAAACAAGGACTGCTCGGCTCGGAGTCAGTATACTGTGTCTGAGTGGGATATTCATGTTAAACTGCGGCATGGTATCTCAGTGAGCTAGCACTATAAGTCGGCATCAGTCCGGACGTGGCTATATAAGTGCAATAATCTTGGACGCGACGTTAAACCCCCTTTCACCTCACTATTACTTTAACTGTTTGTGTATGAATTAGCGATGCGGCGTCAGCAACGCGTGAAACGTCTGGGGCCATTGGCACACTCGAAACGTAATATATAAATTAATAACAATATTAATTCTTTTACAAAGTGTAACCATCTTTCTCATACCAATAACACAGTGGGCCGAGTGTGTTTTGGATGGCTCAATTAATTGAGTACATATATGATAGCAAACGTCAAGAAGATATATCAATTCTGAAAACATAGTATTTGACGTCATGATTATTGTTATATTTGTCGTATTTGGTAGGATCTCTGTGGAGAATTGGTCTCCAGCGCCAGGGAATACCGAATCACATTGCTTCCTACAGAAATACTCTTCCTACAGAAATATGCTCCCTACAGAAATATGCTCCATGGTTGTTCATCTAAATTCAAATGCAGCTCGTAAGCATGGAAATATGGAATTACACATGAAAGAAACAGGCAAACTCGGGAGGAAGGCAGTGAGTGCCTCTCTATTGTGTTTTATTTCCTTCAATCTAATTGTGTTAACAGCAGTAGAGCAATAAATAATGAACAGTGATGGTTCAAGAACATTTCACAATGTGACATTTGAATTGAACTGACGTACAAAATACGTTACCTCTTGTCGACAAAACATGCAATAGTGGCATCGTTGGGTATCATGTTTTATTAATCACAAACTCATGAATAAAATACAAAACGCCCACGCCAGAGACTTGACAGTCTCTAACTCAAGTACCTAACTCAAGAAATGGTATTTTCCAATGCATTCGAAATCTGTTAACAGTTTTACCTTGCGCTCGACGTGTACAAGTAGAGCAGATATTGCACATGGATTTGACGATACTCAAGTCACGGGGAATCTGAACTAATGATACAAAAATTAATGTACACTAATCATCTTGTTATTTTCCTCTATTCGGATATTACAAACATGTCTTACAACAGTATATTCCCGGTGAACGAATGTGAATATGACCTGCAGATAAGTCAGCGAGCATGACCACCCGATCCCGTTAGTCGCCTCTTACGACAAGCATAGTCACCTTTTACGGCAAGCATGGATTGCTGAAGACCTATTCTAACCCGGATGTTCACGGCTCTTGAGCAACAATCAAAATTGACACACCGTAAACCAAGTCACCGTGAAGGCCACCCGATTCATTACGTTTCCTCTTAATCCGCATATGTTGTTAGGGGCATTATTTTCTAACCCGGAATTCACACGGGTTTCAATTTAGTCACCTCTTACGACTAGCAATGAGACACGATCTACCCTGACTCCTCAAGAGCCTCACAAACTATATTTGCTCTATTCCAATTCAGTTTTGTTTAACGCCGATCTGAATATTATTTCACGTAAGAGTTATGGTTTCTGTTCATCGCGTGTTAGCTCTGTATTTGATTTGAAAGAATTTTACGTCAACTGATCATTAGTCATCCAACAATTGTGAATGGAACACCTTAAAAACACACACAGAACACCACTTCCTATTTTATTTTTGAACTGATTCTGTGACAAAGTGGAGGTCATCAAAACGTCTCCAAAACGATCCACCCACGGCCAACTGTGAAGCATGTATGATTAGAGGTAAATCAGGGAAGAAATTGTTTATCATTGTATGGACCTTCTCCGGACAAAGCACACTACCTTGATGGGCACCATTACGATTATGGCATACCAGAACTTTTCTGTAATAAACATACGTGAAGAGACCTTTTAGACATAGACAAAAGAATCCATGCATCCGAATATTTTATCTTTCGGTTCTAGAAGCTTCAGTTTGAAAAGAAGCCATTGTTTCCAGATCATACCATATGTTTTTTAAATGTCAAGAAAGATACACAACATGCACTCTTGGTTGAAAAAAAGCATTTTGTACTTCAGTCAAGAGTCAGACATGATGGCCTGTACTTGAGCGCCCCTTTTTGAAACCCGACTGAATTATTGTGATAAGCATCTCTATTTATCTCAATATTATAATTCAAACCATTCCCACCCTTCTGCGATCATTTGCACAAGTTTGAGGTGAGTGAAATTGGCCTTTATAAGGTATAAAGTCACGTCACTTTAATTTGCACAAGTTTGAGGTGAGTTAAATAGGCATTTATAAGGTATAAAGTCACATCACTTTAATTTGCACAAGTTTGAGATGAGTGAAATTGGCCTTTATAAGGTGTAAAGTCACGTCACTTGCACAAGTTTGAGGCGAGTGTATTATGTGGAAGGCATAATTGGGTCTTCCCTGGTTTCGGTACCAGAATAATTATGGATTGGGTATATCCCATAATTCTTCAATCACATGGCCTCCCAAATGTCAAGGTAAATTCAAAATTCAGAAGACTCTTTCACTACTCTCGAATTGCTATCAGAGCTGCTAACATGTTGACATTTCTTTAAGTGTGTTTATGAAGATTTGATACTTTACTACCATCTGAGCCTAAATAGGCAGAGGGCGCCGTCTGCTAGTGCCATTCCTACTTCTAATTCGAGACTACGGAGAAGATAATGGTGCGAATCTTTTTATAACTACATGTAAACTATACGTACGCCAGCTAGAGCTTCAGCCAAACGGGCAATACGTTAAAAGGCAGCATTTTTGTCCTGTTGTTACTGATTGTATTTAAGCCTCCACAATAACAAAATTATGTACTTATATTAGTACAAACAAATAATAACTTTTGCATAATTTATTACAGCTACCAAACAGCATCATGCACTGACTTACCAAACTCAGAAAGATTTTTAAAAGGTTCAACTTGCCCTTTTTTGTGGCATATGCTTTGACAGCAACCACACTGATTCCCAATTGATCAACGATGGTATTTTTTCTCTCTTTTCGTGTTTCCTTACATGTTGTGATGTTAAGATGCATAATTGTGTTGTCAGGTAACCATCTAATTACAGACTTGAATATGTTTTTTCATGGCATTCAAGAAAATGATCTCTGCATCCTGTATGGCTGACGTATCATAATGTGGCTTTGACAGCGCCCGATTAGAGATCAGACGAACCACCTTCTGAGACTGTGATATATTTGCGGCTGACAAAAATAGTGCTCAGGGAAGACTAAAATGTCATGACCCGATGATAAAATAGAAGCAATAATTTGGCGCTGACATAGTGGTTGAATTTGGAAGGGTAGCCTGCACTGTCAGGGACCGACTATTTCATATGGTATTTCAGCAAAACCAGATATTTATAAAGAAACAAGGAGCCTTAATGTGGTTTTTTTTACCAAAACGCCTCAAAACAGTGTAGCTTTGTGGCAAACAATTTCTTACTTTGTTCAGCAGTTTGAAGCATAAATATTTTTTTTTCAGGTGTGAGTATATGCCCATGAAATAGTGATGATACCAGGTGTTCGCAAATAGGTGAGCATATTCTGTCACAAACGCATGCAAGTACAAGTCAAATGTTCACCTTAACAAAACACGGGAACATATGTACATATCACGACGCCCGGTCTGGGGTCAATCTCGGTTACTTTTTTGAAAGCATGTCATCCTATATTGACGCGGGACCTTGCTCACATCAGCCACTGGTTTGTCTGGTCCAGACTCGATTATTTACAGACCGCCGTCATATAGCTGGAATATTGCTGAGTGTGGTGTTAAACAACAAACCAACAAACCAACCAACCAACTGCAAAATTCTGAAACCGATGATTGCGCGGCCTTGACACAGTGGTGTGTGTCTGTTTTGCATATTTAAGTGTGGTTTGAAATACATTTTGATGTCGAATGTATACAATTCGAATGACTTTGTTATACGTACCAAACCATAGCCTATCGCGATAGATACGCAAGTTTGTGTGTGAAACGGCATGTTAATTTTGAGGTATCGATTTTAAGCTCTCTTTTTAACTAATTAGAATCAAGCATTCTTGACCATACAGATTTTATAACACTAAATACTGTACATATGTTTATAAAACCTATGTAGCTCGTATAACTCAAGGGGCGATCGGGTAGCCTAGTGGTTAAAGCGTTCGCTCGTCACGCCGAAGACCCGGGTTCGATTCCCGACATGGGTACAATGTGTGAAGCCCATTTCTGGTATCCACCGCCGTGATATTGCTAAAAGCGGCGTAAAACCAAACTCACTCACTCACTCGTATACCCCTGATAGGGGTCTAAGTGTAATGAGGTATGTTCTGTTAAATAAATCAGAACATTATAACTTCATATAAAAAGTTAACTGGTCTGTTAGTAAGGGTAATTATTTTGTCTTCAAGCGTTCATCATCTTTCAGCAAGGCGCTCTTGCACTGACTGCTTACATTTCAGGTTAAGTAATCTATTGGTTAAGAGGTAGTGGGCGAAACACGTTTGATGACTTGGGGTTTATCGATATCTATTTTACTTCAAGAACGAAAGCAGAGACATAACCCTCCAAGCACATTACTGGTTTCTTTGACCACTGAGCTCTTAGAATAATTATTCACGTCTTAGAAGAAATATACAAACGACATTATATTTTTCTTTGCTCAGGAGAATGTTGATGAGCAGGTTGCATGATTTGTAATCAGTTTTGCCAGAATTAGGAATTTTGTTTCAACAAAGTTCACAACCATTGAACCGTTTGCTTGAATAACTGTCCACGTTAGGGAAAACTCATGAGAATTGTTTTTGAAATACATGTCATAAGTTTGAAGAAAATTCATAGAAATATTGGTCTTCAAAGTTCTATATTTCATTGAAATTCGTCTGATTTACACAATAGGGTTAGTATTGAGTTGAGGTTATTGCCTTTTTACTGATACACCGTGCCCTAAATTCATAAACAGGAGGTTACCAGACAGTTTTCCCGTAATATGTGTTGAGCAATTTCAGTTATTGTGGAGAAACTTCGTAATGTGAAAAGAAAATATATTCCACCAAAATACTTTCTTCCATATTTATTGTTCACTTCAACCAACTTACAACACTTCAAACTTTAACGATGCATGGGGCACACTGTAGATAAATGAGTTTTTATTCTAAAAAGGAAACGGAGGTATCGGTAGCACAGTCGTCTGAGGTGCTGCAATTCTCTGTGTAGAGTTGTGTCCCTTGGATACGCCAGAAACCTATGATCGTGGGTTCGTATCCCGATTCGCGCCGATTATGTTTGTCAGCACCATACCCATACTCGTGGGTTTCACCAAAGTGGTAAATGTTTGCAACCTGCCTTACTTCTGGCTTTTCTCCCACATTAAGTAAGGTTAATCCCTTGACTATTTTCATACTAGTGCTTTGAAAGTTACCAAGAAGTGTCTTTGACAATTATGAAAATGTGGTAATACCCAACAAGAATTCCTATGACAGAATAAGCTTTTGATAAAACACTCAATGGAAAATATGAAGGTACACATGAGCAACTCTCTATTGAAAGAGTTGTGACCGATGACAGATAAGAGAACCATTCGTCTATTCTACATTGCCGGATATTTATTTAACTTTAGCCTACTCTAGGGATATGACGTGTTTGTATATTAGCGATGCGACATGCACAGTTCAGATTGGTGACCTCTTTGCATCTCTGAATTATACAATCGAAATTAGGAATTAAAATTTTATAAAAATTCAAACTTCTGAGCCTTTCTCCCGATCACATGTTAACACCAATAACACAGAACACAGAAATAGTTTTTCATTAGTCGTTTAAAGATTTAATCATTTTATTACCTTAATGAAACACCAGCTGTCACTCAATGCGCGGGAGTTAAAAAAAATACGACTGAAGTTTGGAATCCGCCAATACAAACCACATATACACTGTTTATTGAAGATAAAACTTCTTATCCAAAGGGAAATTTGTATCTATCTATCTATCTATCTATCTATCTATCTATCTATCTATCTATCTATCCTCAATATTGTAGTTTACAATGTAGTTATATATCATATAGTTTAGTATAATAGGTATATAATAGCTGTAATAGTTCAGGGCAAAACTATACTTTATAACACTATACTATAGGAAGAGCAACCTATATTACTTTTCTAAGATGCCGAATTAAAGACTAACCTTTTATTGAAGCTTGGTTTAAAATCAAGTCTGTAATGACCTGTGACGTAAATTGAAATTCCTCGAACAGGGCTAACTGACGAGGTATTCCACCCAATTGCCTGCCCCCTTACGTTAGGAGACATAATTACGTTAAAAAACCTGATACAACACTACTAAAAGGGAAGTTTATTACTTCAACAGGTCATTCTTCATATCCGATCAGTGTAGGGTAATCCATGAACCCATGCGGGAATGAGTATAATATTTTAATTTCAGTTTTTATATTATTTGCTTCAAATTAATCACGTGACTCGAAAAATTCCACAAGAGCATTGTGGGGCCGTGCTAACATGTAAACATAGACGAAGTTAGGTATCGCTGGGTATTGTGAGTTCAGGTGTTTTCTGTAAAAGAAGTTGCAACTTGGTTTCCACCACTTATGTTAGCAGACTGCAGCAACTGCAAGCCAGAGAATAGTGCGCTCACTGAGTTAGTTGCACAACATGACAAGACGGCTGTGGCCGCCGTGGGACGAACATGGCGGAGGAAGAACAACAGCGTTCATTTTGTTTGACTGCCATATGTTGCTAAATGTTTGCTAAACGACTGATTGAATATTTGTGGGACAGGTCTGCAGCATGAGAGATTGTTGACATATTGCCGTATTACTTCCCACGTAATAATCTTCAAATTGTCGACGAGTTTCAAGAAACTATTTCACTGAAATTGATGTGAATGCGCCATCTTGCTTGGCGGTATTGAAAGCTCTATGTTACCATGGAAACGTTAGATCACAGGGGAGGTAATTTAAACAGCATCATGGCGTCAGCCCATTATGACGTAACTCAAAAAGTACTTAAAAAGTGTATATAGAAAAAAGCACAGTAAGGTTCTAACTCTCAGGCACAATATACAAAACATAAGTAAGTAGAGTAAAATTGAACACAGTTTTAATTGGCTAGAGTTTTCAACTCGTACCACGTACGAGTCTCACCAGGCCATTACTAAATATGTTAAATGTAAACGCGTAAGTATAATATATTTTATGCATACCGTAATTTATCTGTATCGCAGCAATAGTAAACTTTAATTAAAGGGATAATGCCAAGAAAAGATTTGTGAACAACAAACTGGTAAAAAGTATTAAACAGATACTAGTAATCAGATGAGACTGGCTGGTTTGAATGATTTCTGGGCCCTGTTTGTTTTCGACATGGCAGTCGGCGGCGAGAAGGTAGAAACTGTTATTCGGAGTGAAGTTGGGTAGTTGGTTGGTTGTTTAACGCCGCACTCAGCAATATTCCAGCTATATGAGGGCGGTCTGTAAATAATCGAGTCTGAACCAGACAATCCAGTGATTAATATCATGAGCATCGATCCACGCAACTGGGATCGATGACATGCATCAACCAAGTTAGTCGCCTCCTACGACAAGCATAGTCGTCTTTTATGGCAAGCATGGGTTGCTGAAGACCTACTCTACCCCGGATGACTTATATTTATAATGTGAGTGTGAATAGGATGAAAACCAAACAAAATTAAAACCCATACAAATCATACAGATAATTTAAATGATTATGAATATAAAAATAATGTGTAAATGTACATGCGACAAAATTGTATATTAGTTCATGTATGTTGCCAACTTGAGTGTACAATTGTTTAAATTAGTATTGGCGTCCCATGGTCAAGTAAGAGCGATTATGAGCACTTACTAAGATGTTAAAGAAGCTCTGGGTTATGAGTGAGTGAGTAAGTATGGTTTTACGCCGCTTTTAACAATATTCAAGCAATGTCACGGCGGTGGACACCAGAAATGGGCTTCACACATTGTACTCATGTCGGGAATCGAACCCGGGTCTTCGGCGTGACTAGGCTACCCGACCGCCCCCTCTGGGTTATGCTTACCTACAGACGCGGTGAGTAACCTTGGCCATCACTCCCCATGACCATCACCTTACCATTACCATGAACCTGCTTGGACCCAACTCAGTAGGCATCTCAAGCGGTCAGATCCTCGTCTGGGTAATAATACCCACAACGACTATAGTGTACAATTTAGTCGCACTGAGAGTCTATTTTGGTGAGGTGATGGGAAATTGGGAATACCGTCGGGTTTCACTTTAACAGGCATCGGACAGACGCTGAATCCAGATGAACTTGCATCTCTCTCTGAAAACCAAAGAACAAACAAGAACAAAGGAACAATACTATTTAAATTAGAGTACAAATAATAAGTACTCACATTTAAGAATTAAGAAATCATATATGATGTCTTAAATGAAAAACATATTTGATAAAGTCCAAGATAAGCACTGCTGTGCGGTGTCAGGCTACAAACACATATAATTTGCACTCCTGTATTTCATTTTAATCCAATGGAATCTGTTTCGTCGGACAATCGAGATTGGTTATTTACTTGCGTTGACGTTTCATATTTCAAATAACCAGATTCCAGTTGCCCCATTTTTCGGTTCTTCGGCACACAACCACGTGAATTCAACACGTCAACGCCAGAGAACAATTAGTTTTGAATAGAACAGAAACAGATTGCAGTGGACGAAAACATATAGAAAACCGTAAAAATCAGTGATGACAGCAATTATTCGAAAAAAGAGTATTACATAAAGATACATCAGTTGGAATGCATATAAACTACACACAACAGTAATGTCCAGGGCACCGTTCCACAAAGCGACCTTAGCACTACGACTACCGTCAGCCAGTGTTAAGGTATCAAATATGGCAGTTACATTCACCTCATCGCTAAGATCGCTTTATGGGACGGGACCCAGGCCCCACTAGCACACAGCGATTGTAACGCTATAATTGTAGCTTCAACGGAAGATATAGTTGTAGCGCTAGGGCCGTTTCCAAATTGTTGCAAGGGGGCTCGGATATGCAATATGTAACCCATGACGTCAAAGGCCTGCTTACCCATTTCAGATGTCTTATGGTAGACGTTCAGAGGACTTTACTAAATGGTACACGTCAACGTGATGGGAGATGCTATCTCATGCTGTGATCTTAATATGGCGTTTCACACCTGGGAACGGATATGGGTATTGATATGGCTATAATGATATATAATAGATGCCGATTTATGTGGCGCCAAACTCCGCATCGATAATATGCTCCTGGCGCATACGATGCTAGTTTTAGGTTGATTAAAAAGTTAATTCTTCAGCTGTGCATTCAATGCAGAATCGTTATCATGCTGGAAGACTATAATGCGTGGCTGTTGTTAGATAAACTTCCTCTAGCAATGACTTTGCGTTGAATGATAACCAGCCTAGTCTTCCACAGAGTCCTTCCCAGACAATGCCTCCATTGCCTACAAATGCCTGAACTTTCTGGACACAGTTCGGCTCTAGCCGTTGTCTTTCTAAGGGCGGATCCAGCTTTTATAAAAGATAGAACCCCCCCCCCCCCCCCCCCCCCCCCTCTGGATCCGCTTATGCTTTCACGTCTGTACACACGCTGCTGACCATCAGCCTCACTGCCGTTGCTGTTGCGGGGATGAAGCGGATTTTCGGAGATCAGGGGAAGGGGGAACGGTCTTCAATGGGCGTGGACGCATTGGGTGTCTCATTCCTAAGCCTGGCTATTGCCTCATCTGTCTGACATAAACGTCACATCGACCTGGTTATGCCAACACGGGTCCAACCGAATGTGTTTGGCATGAGGGCATAAGTGGCTCCCTCCTGGGCCATACCAGCTATCATTTGACAAAACGCAGGTGTGCTTTTTCTTGGACGTCAGTTTATATTATATTGAGGAGTGGAATATTATCTTGTCCACTTTTTGTGCGACATAACCACATTTCTCTAAATGTACAAAAACAGTAAAACGCTAAAAACGACTTTGAGGACAAAATCCTCGAAATGACACAAATGTCACGGAGTCAAATTGTCAACTTCGGTAATGGGTCGGGTGCAAAGAAGTGACTGGGATCTAAACAACTGTTTCTTTGTACAAAGTATTTCATTAACCATTGCCGTTTCTTAACATGCCAGAGCAGGTATTTCAGACATGCTTTAATGTTTCTATCAAGCAGGCAATTGTATGAAGATAATGGATTTTTTTTTATGTTTCGACAAAAGCTGCATTTGGCCTGTGGATGAGGTTTTTCCATCTTTCGCGTTTTGTAAAGATGACATATGGTTATATGAAACATGTGGGTCGTTGTGACGTCAAAAGCATCTTTTTTAAGAACAGAGCACAAGAACGCTTTCCCAAGATAAATGTTGGGGAACAGATATGTGAATCGAGATGTTTGATGTAAACACGGAAAGCCAATAGTTAGAGTTAGTGATGCTGATTACAATTACAATTACAAATTCTGACTGGTCGAGAGCTCCCGAAAACTTGGATTTATATTCAATGAATGCACAAAAACTTGCATTTATACATCGTAAATGCCAGTTTTCCCGGAAATGAGAGAACTACCTTCAGAATGACGTCGACCTTGTTTACAACTATTATAGCTTGATGTCGGGAATTCACTTCCAGATTGGGGATCGACTTAGGAGCGACTCGTAAAAGATTCATATTTCTTTTTAAATTGGACGAAACTGGTAAAAAATAGAGACAAAAAACATTTATTGTTTTACATTTTGCCTTTAAATTCAATTATTACAACATCAAACAATCGCCTGGCATCCCCATTCACGAAACCCTACCGGCCATAGCTCAGCCCGAAGACAATACGTATGGCAATTTTCGACTCCTCGCCTTTTGAACTTGAACAAGGAGATTGTGCTTTTGATTCCGATAGAAACTTTAGTGGAAGTATTGAACGCTAATGATGAGGCAAATCGGCATAATGAAGGTAAAACAAACTTGCTTACATTGAGAAAATGTAAACAACTGCCCCGCTATGCCACGCGATTTTCTACAAATTAAAAAGAGATCTTAAGACAATTATATGGAATAGAACGACAGGAACATGTAGGTATTCTTCGCATTTGTATAAATGGCGTTTTCAAACACAGATGAAATATATGCATTTAGAAACTTTTAAGTTAGACCCGTGTACTTCTGGAAGGACAATTTTCTCATAAATATAACTATTTCAACAATGAGCTTTGAGCAAGATGTGCTATATGTTGTTCATGTGTTTCATGCCTACCCTGTGTTTATGGCTGGGAATATAGTACTGGACAGACTGGATAGGAGACACCATTACAGCTGTGGGGATTCCATGGTAGACTTGGTCACTGATTGCGTGGATCGTGTCTGGTTTGTCAGGTAAAGACACGAGATTTCACAGGGCGCCCTCAAATACCTGGAATATTGCTTGCTGTGGCGTTAAATACAGGTCACTCACTCGCACTCTTATTTCCTGATAACTATTACTAGTTTCGACTTTCCCTTTATCCTGCAGAAATTCTGCGACCATCGGTCGAATTTCTTGACAGCGAGTGTTTCTACTGGAGACGAACGTTGAAGTTGTACAGTGACCTAACTTTCATTGTGTTTAATTGTCTTTTATTGTCTCACGATTAGCTACTGATCATCAGGACCTGTGCGAACTACTAACGCCTAACCTACATTGTAGACTCACGTTAAAGTGCATGTGCATCCCGGATCAGCTACACAGGATAGTTTAGGAGGAGCCAATTAACCTTCTCCAGGGGTTAAACATATGAGAACAGAATTCTGTCGAGACACGAGAGAGGTAAAAGGAGAAGCATTAACACAACAGATACCAATAACCTAACAGCGCTAGACTATTGGAACTGAATATAAAAAAAAATCAGAAACACAAAGGAAAACCAGTATATATTACAATTACACCTAGATGCTGTTCATAAAAGGTTAAGTGTTGTTTAACTGACAAAGTAGGGAGGAAGATGACACAGATTGAAATAGAGACAAATAAAATGGACACTCTCTCGTGAAAAAAAAAGACAGCGTCATATTCTATGGCTTTCTTGATAATAATGCCGAGACGCATAGAAGTTGACTGTAGACACTCTGAGGGATATTCAGGAGTGATATCCCCGTGATATTGAGAGATCATTTAGGTTAGGACAAAGGTCACGTCTCTGTTAGTGCACTAAACGCACGACACGACAAAGTTAGCATTTTGAACCGAAGGAAGGATTATCAAAAGGTTGGTGTTGGTGATTCCAGTGACCCTCCCTGCGATAAACAACTGCTCTAAAGCAACTTCAAGCGTTGCTTTTTCAAAAACGAAAAACGATTTTGTATCAGATGTCCCTTATTGGTATGAATCTTTCAGAATAGACTTTTAGACTTTTTATACAGTGGGAACAATCCTTGCTTCAAATTAGGAGGATACTTAAGTGAGTGTGAGTGAGTTAAAATTTTACATCGCATCGGCAATATTGCAGCCATATTGCGATCACTTAAGGATAAAACTAGTAACTTAGTGTGTAACTAGTGTGCTTAATAGGGTGATGTTAGAGGATAACGATCCTTTTTTATACGTCCCGTAAATCAAAAGACACTGACAGTGTTGTAAACAGATTTGGTCAGCTTCATTGACTTATGTATTTCCTTAGATATCAACATTA
This sequence comes from Haliotis cracherodii, assembly GCF_022045235.1. Lineage (NCBI taxonomy): Eukaryota > Metazoa > Mollusca > Gastropoda > Lepetellida > Haliotidae > Haliotis > Haliotis cracherodii. The sequence continues at coordinate 30,630,774 of NW_027266319.1, read as the reverse complement.
TGAATGGTTGTTATGGTGGTGATAGTAACATTTAACAGAGAAAATGGTCAGCTATTTCAATAATTTCTAGCAACTTCGCAATAGTTATGTCACTCACTAGATATAGGTGTACTTCATTCACGAAAGAGAAGTTACATATCCAAGAGAGGGCGAACGATATAAGCAAGTTAAATCCAGGAATTTTAATAGTCCGTGTCAAATAAATATCAATAAATAAATGCCGAAAAAGACCCGTGAAGATCCGGGGTAGACTAGGTGTTCAGCAACCCTTGCTTATCGTAAGAGGCGACAAACGGGATCGGGTGGTTAGGCTCGCTGACTTGGTTGATGCATGTACTCGTATCTCAATTGCGTGGATCGATGCCCATGATGTCAATCACTGGATTGTCTGGTCCAGACTCGGTTATTTACAAACCGCCGTCATATTGGTTGGATTGTTTGTTGTTTACCGCCGCACTCAGCAATATTCCAGCTATATGACTGCGGTCTGTAAAATAAATCGAGTCTGAACCAGACAATCCAGTGATTGGCATCATGAGCGTCGATCCACGCAATTGGGATCGATGACATGTATCATGACATTTTCGTTGAGGAAGTCCAGCATTTCACGTAGTGTTTTCTCAGTTAACTTCAGATGACTTTTGCTTTCATTTTTGACAAATTGTCCTGAACCTCTGAATATATACTAGCCACATAAAGAAACTGTGCACGGACAAAATATAGATATAAGGGCACATCGTCCATATATGAAATATATGTTTGAACACAGCAATTATTGGAGACATTCAAACGCTCATGCACGTGCCATGCGATATGACGTCATTGATGGGGGCCTATGGACGTGCAATGTGTTACTGCACGTGCATCCTGTGCAGCTGTACACAGCATGTGCAACTCAAACTTCGCTGTCACTTTGGAAAGCATGATCTGTGGTCATTCGAAAATTCAAAACTTCTCAGGCGCAGACACAAGCATATCACAAGCAAATCATGCCAAGATTGACAGCTGCACAGCGTCATGAAGCCATTGGAATGATCCGAGCGGGAATGAGGCAACAACAGGTGGCAACACATTTCCAATGCCATCGTAACACGATATCGGCATTGGTGAGGCGTTATCAGAACACAAATGACGTTGCCGACCACCCACGTTCAGGACGTCCCCGAGTAACGACGCCAAGACAGGACAGATGGATTCGAGTTACACATCTCCGACACAGGTTCCAAACGGCAGTAATGACGTCCCAGACAATTCCTGGACTGCGCCGTATCCAACCCAACACTGTCAGGAATCGTTTACGTCAGTACGGGGTTCGACCACGATACGTCCCATCCTGACACACCGTCATCGAGTCAACCGTCTAAGATGGTGTCGAAATCATGTTCGCCAACCTCGAATATGGTGGAGAAATGTTGTCTTTACAGATGAATCGAGGTTCAACATTTCCCACAGTGACGGGCGCCAACGTGTCTACCGGCGTTTGGGAGAACGTTATGCACGCAACTGTATTGTGGATAGGAATCGTTTTGGAGGTGGCTCTGTGACGATTTGGGGTGGGATAACAGCACGGCACCGAACCCCTTTGGTGGTTGTTCAGGGCAATCTCACCAGAGATCAGATTCTGAGGCCTGTGGTCATTCCTTTCCTGCAACGTCATGGCCCGGGATTGACATTTCAACAGGACAACGCTCGTCCTCACACGGCTAGGGTCGCAATTGATTTCCTTCACCATAACAATGTCATGTTACTGCCACGGCCTGCTAATTCTTCAGATCTCTCCCCAATAGAGCATGTGTGGGATGAAATGGAGCGCCGTCTGCGTCGTCTTCCAAATCCTCAAGAATAACGTCCGTGACTTGGCACAGGATTTGAGGAGCATATGGCAGGCCATTCCCCAGGCCTTCCATGCCCATTTGGTGGACTCCATGCGTCGCCGATGCACTGCTGTGATTCACGCACAGGGTGGTCATACCCGTTATTGACTTTGTGACTGTCGTTTGACCCCCTACTCCATTGTGATCTTCTGACGTCATCGTAACAGATGTTGTTCAGGTCCCGTTGTCATTTTCTTATGGTCCGATCATTCAGCTGCTACAGCGTCTGCATCATTTTGTTCTTGCTGTATTGTATTTCATTCCAGAACATATTTTCTCCGTGCACAGTTTCTTTATGTGGCTAGTATAGATACGTAACTGTATCTATGGTCACCACGTTTTGTAACAAAAATCCCACGAATCAAGGAATGAAGTTTTTCCTTTGATTTGTCATGTAGGACAGTGGCGTAGTTGAAAAATCAATGTTTTGACAGAATGGAACTTGATTCTTTTCTGAGATTGCAAAAGGTTAAACAAATCCTTTGAGTTTTTGAGAATCTTCATGGTATTAATTCTTTTTTCCTCATATACTTTCTGTGAATATAAAGAAAGTCCTTTCTTGATTGTATTATGGATTATGGTTAGTCTTGAGACAGAAATTTGGTGGTGCATTTGCTGGACCCATCTGGACATATCTCTCTTTACATTGATTCATCCTCAGTAACCATACTGTCCTTTTATGTAACATCATTTGATATGTCATTTATACTAAGTTCTTTGCTCAAACAATTAATGTAGTTATGCTTACATATTAACGTTTCTGGGACAGAATGGGTTCACTTCACTTTGTGCATTCTACCAATGACAACATCACGCACTGACTTTGAAAGACATTCAACAGGTTAATCTTTTCTTTTGCCCATGTATTGTGCCAAACCATGGGCCGAAAATAACAACAGAATATGTGAAGAACAAGAAGATTTTAGGACCGGATGTGCAACAATGGATAACATGGTCACACTTATTGCTTGCAACAAAGATATTTAAGTAAACGTAGAGGAAGATTCTATGTTGCCACTGTAGAAAAAATACGTACGTATGTTCTTAAGAAATGTGGTTGCCTTTTGAAATGTTGAGAGATTTAGTCTGTGTTTTCGTCTGTTACTGTAACAGCATGTGTACGGTGTAACGGTTTTAACTGGATGTTTCGATTGCCATATTGGACTAAAATATAATTGGACTGCTGTGTATATATGTCGAAGAGTAGTACACTTATTACTTGATTTATCCAAAATTGATATTTGCTATTCCCGATATATCTATTTTGAATTACGTTTGCTGTGTACAACACACTTCAGACACACACACACACACACACACACACACACACACACACACACACACACACACACACACGCGCGCGCGCGCGCATTCTTAATGCATTCTGGTATGGTGCTGACAACCCTAGAAACATAATCGGGGCGAATCGGGATTCGAACCCACAAACGTAAGCTTCTGGCGTGCCCAAGGGACGCAACTCTGCACAGCGAATCGCAGCTCCTTAGACGACTGGGCCACCCGTGCCCCCCTCGGTTTGATGAGATCCAGATGACAGCCTAAGCCTATGTCGATGTCGGTTATAAAGTGGTTCTGGTACAGAACAGTGATGTACCGTAGGTTCTTTATGTTGTACACAAGTCATTAGCTCAGCGGTTCGTTATGTGCGATTGCGTGGACATATGTTGATGTATTGGAACAGGAGTTCATGACGGACAACAGTCCAATCCATCAATGAATAGCAAGTCAAATGTTATTTGACAAGTCTACAATCAGTCAGGCATGGCTTCTGGATGAAAGAAAATATAAAACAAACTGTTATTGGTCAAGTTTGAATTGAGTGAGTGATTTTGATTTTACGCCGCTTTTACCAATATTCCAGCAATATCACGGCGGGGGACACCAGAAATGGGCTTCACACAGTGTATCCATGTCGGGAATCGAACCCGGGTCTTCAGCGTGACGAGCGAACGCTTTAACCACTAGGCTACCCGACCGCCCCGTCAAGTTTGAAAGTCAACCACATCAGTCTGTCTACATTGGTCACAACACACATAACCAATAAGACTAGTTCAGGAAGACGTAGCTTGAGAAAATGTGGATAGAGTTAAAGAAAAGCTGTTAAGAGATCAAATGCTGATGACTTCAATGTTGACATAAAGAGAAGGGGGCACTGCACGCAAAACCAGGTGCAAACCCACCACCACAATTTCCTGAATGTTTCAAATAATTACCATCAGAAACATGCATTGTGAACTATATTAATTTTACCATATCAGATGACTCATACATGCTCAATGCAGTGCAACTTTGAAACAGAACAAGCCATGATAACAAAGGAATCAGCACATCCAATTTGGGATAACAAGTCGCCAGTGTTCACAAGTACAGCTTTCAACCAGAGAGTTCTCCGGCTACAGTTCCTATCCAGCTGATTTATAAACACTCTCGTTTTCATAAAATCTCTCCCCGGTTTAGGAACACATGCCCAATGCTGTGCAACAGAAAAAAACAACCATATGCCTGTACACTACATTTCAAAGGTCACTTCCCCTGTATCGCGAAACTATTTCGCGATACGTTCATGATAGTGCCGTGAAAGTAGCGCAATAGTATCGCGTTATTGTCTCAAAAGTGGCGCGATAATTCCGCGTTAGTGCCGCAATAGTGGCGAGAAAATTTCGCGAAAAAAGGGGAAGTTACTTTTGAAATGTAGTGAAGCTACCTTAATAACAAAACACTTAGGGTTTTAACATCACTTCCGCTTTGGGAAAACAGATGCAGTAAAACTTTGCAAGAGAAAGACCCATGCCTCCAGCTTCTTTAATCACTAGGTATGAGTACGTCTGGTTTTAAAACAACACTTCTGGTTTGTGAAAACACACGGCCAGTGCAGTACAGTTTTGAAACAAAACATCGTATGCCTCTTGACGCCCCAAAAACGGTTAGGGCAGCAAAACAAAGAACACGCTACTGGAGTGTGAGTTGACAGCTGGACTTTTATCTCATGTGCAAAGCACATACGCTAGTTGTTTCTAACCCTGCAAATATGCAATGAAAATATCTATTAGATGACATAAAACAAACATGTCACATAGTATCAACACACCTGTGTATAAACTACATTAAGATTCACTGCTCGTCTAATTCAATATGCTATACATACTATAAGTATTATTTATACTTGGTATGATACATTAATGTGTCAAACATGCAGAGCATTTGTTACAGTTACGCTTGTAGCCAAATCACAACTTAAAATATTTAAATAAGTACCGCCTCAACAAATTGCCATGGTATAAACACAATATACACAAAATATACACATAACTTACCACTTTGAGGCAATGAGCTGGCAACTATGTCAGCGTTGGTCACAGCACAGGCATCGTAAGATCGATTGCCATATTCTAGAAAATTGAAACAATAAGGACGCATAAGAAACAGGAAATGGCCAAAAAATTAAGAACATGTAAAATTACGTATCCATTCAATCATAATCTACATATATACTACATTCACACATGCCATATTCTAAAAGATTTAAACAATAAACGGGAAACAGGAAATGGCCAATAAAATTAAGAACATGTAAAATTACCTTTTCAAACGTATCCATTTAATCATAATCTACATAAATACATACACACTGCATTCACACAAGTAGTTAAATGGAATTTAAGCCATGATTAATGGTTAAATTCGATGATAGATTTAATTTAGATTTGACTAAAGTGTTCAACAAATAAAGAGGGAAGGTAAACCAGCTGCACAGTTGGTAGGATATCTGAAGATATCAAGATAACATGTATACTAATTATGAAATGCTAGTTTATATTTTAAACTATTTTCAATTTGACATATACTTATATAAATATATGTAATTACCAATCAAAGCACTACCTTAATGTATCTAATACATAAAACTAAATGCACAGACATATTTACAAGATACATAAATATGAACATAACATAAACTAACCTTATAGAGATCCTGAGCACTAAAAACAACCCATCCGCTGATTCGAAGACAATGACAGGAACCACCTTTTGATCTTTGGAAATCTTAGATGCTTCAGCAGCTCGTTGGTAGGCTTGTCAGGGACGTTCCTTCGGAGACGTTCCTCCGGAGACGTTCCTTCAGAGACTTGGTATATTGAAATTAAGACCTCTTCTGTTGGTTAAGCTCAAGTCCAAATGCCAGGTCGATGGGCAGTCTTGGTTCATGTCCAAACATAAGAAAGAAAGGAGTCTTGCCAGTGGATTCAAAACGTGCTCCTACATGTACATGATTCTTCCAGTCTCTCCTCTGGTCAGGTGCAAGAGTCCCAAGCATGTTTTAGAGTGTTCTGTTGAATCTCTCAGCAAAGCCATTTCCCAACGGATGATAAGGAGTTGTCCTGGATTTCTTGACGTTTAAAATATATACAGAGTTCCTTCACTAGCTTGCCATTAGCGTTTGCACCTTTGTCTGTGTGAAGGCATTGAGGCATACCAAAATACTGAACAAAGTTGATGTAAAAGGCTTCAGCAGTGGTGTTGGCTGTTTGATGCCAGGTTAGTATTTCCATGGCATATCTAGTAAAATTATCCATGATAACCAAAATGCCGTCATATCCTCGTGATGATTCCAGAGATAATATCCTCGTGATGATTCCAGAGATAAAAAAAACTAACTCTAAGTGGCTGGGTCGTCTATATGCTCACCAAGAGGGTTCTGGTATTGGAAGGAGACTTTCTTCTCAGACATCTTCCAAAGGCACGGATCCATTCTTCTGTGTCTATCAGAATGCCAGGCCAATAAAAAACCAACCAACCAACCAACCAGCCAACTTTAGGGTCAAACACTCCTTAGCGATCCTTAGGGTAAGGTTAGGGTTAGCCACCAATTCTTACCTTTCAAGCGTTATTCCGTTTAATCCAATTAGAGTAATCCCTTTAGACACGTTTCGTCCCACCAGGACTCATCAGTGCAGCTTGGTTTCCCGGAGGGAAACTGCAGACGTGTTTCGGTTGGCTGTCTGTTTGTTTGGGAACTGTCACTTTGGGCCAAAACACGTCAAGGCGTGGCGTAGGCGAGGCGCTATCGGTTACCGCAACTACGTTCTCGGTGGAACGGAGAGCTTTCTGTTCCTTCAGACGAACTGCAACACTGTCCAGGGAGGAAGGCCAGGTATTTACCTGGTCGCGCCACTGAGGTATTTCTTACGAAATTTGCACTCAACAAAATACGAATCATAGAGGGATTTCTGAGTCCCGGAACTGGAAAATTGCACAGTTCTTCACGGCACGCCAGGTGGACTCGATGGTGTTCGTATGCACTCCGGTCTCTGGGTCTTTGAAGTTCACTGAGTGGTTGACTGTTTGATGTGTGTAGCCAATCTTCACAAGGAAGCTGTAGGCTTTCCCCCAATCGCTAATGATGGTCCTCCCTTTTGCCACATGCTTCTCGATAGCCGGGATGAGGGTGGCCGCACTCCTGTCGGTCAACGTGGTCAGAAAAACTTGACGACTCTCACGCTCGATCCCGCCTAGAACCCAGACTCTTTCGACCCTTTTCCCACGGTGGTACTTGCGTTTCCCAAACTTGGATTCCTCTGTTTCCACCGTAGTTCCAGGGCCGCCGATCTTTTCGCTGTCAGCTTCAATCACCGTCATGCAGACTTCTCGGCAAAACATGTTCCAATCCACTAACGTGTGACTGGAACCGACTCGAAGTTCCCGCCGTGACGGCACTCTTGTACACCCAGTAGTACAAGTGCTTCAAGAGCTGCGACAGGGTAAGATGGGAGCCGGAAAACCAACTCCCCTCACGTATCGACACCTTCTGCCCGCAGCTCTTGGTCCGGCAGCGCCAAACCAGGCCATCTCTCCCATAACTGGAGTCTTTCTTCCGAGTCAACTGGCCACTACCGCAATGGGGACAGGCTCCTGCGAAGTCACCTATGACCCTGCGGGTGGTAAGCCAGTTGACAAGAGTCATGGCATCAAACGTGAGACGAAACACGTCATCCTACACCATAGCGTGGCCGGATTGGTCGTTCGTGTTTTCCATAACAATGGCGGGAGTGGCTTCAACAATTGATGAATGGGGAGGCGGATCGTGACGTAAAACGTATGCACAATCCGGTTTATCCTCACTTTGCCACCAGGCCACCAGGGATTAACAGTAGCAATGTTTATACAATCATGGGGGCCATATCAAAGTCACCAAATACTGAACTAAATTCACCCCCTCAATCAAGTATCGTGAGAAGAGGACCAGAGGTACCAGCATCCACTGGAAGTGTTGCTAATCAACATGCCCAGCTACCATCAACACATCGAACGACTTCATCACCACAGTCAACAACATCCACAACTATGACGCAAACCATACCAAAATTACTGTTGATAAGTTTGTCGCCTCAGTGAAGAACATGGTTAAGAAGGACAGCAGATCCATTCCTTCAATTTACCTCTCAGAGTAAATGGTATGCATGAGTTGAGCTAACCTGCTATGATATGAAGTGCTATATAGAATAACATAATGAAATACACTGTAAATATGTGTATGATGTATCAAAATGCTAAATGTAATGTTATTTAATGCTATGATATGAAGTGCTATAAAGAATAAAATAATGAAATTTTTGTTCATATCATATACCAAAATTTTGAGATGACCCCTGGTGCCTTCTATTGTTTAACCAATTAGCATGCCTGACTGATTTTCATACTGGGAACAATAGGTGGTGGCAAAGTGAGGGGATCCCCACAATCCATTGTTTATTTAATTGCACATGCGTGTTAATGGGGTACTAATGACCCGTTAAACGAACACTAAGCACCTGTGATAGCGGTCGTGGTAGAGCGTTGGCTAATTAACGCATTAATTAGCCTAGCCGATGAGCCGGCGAAACGCGTTCCAACCCCTAAATCTGAAAAAGTGCGCCCGATAAAGTGCACTACCATCCACATCAAAAGTACCACATTTGATGACCAAGGGGAATAATACTTACGAATAATTCCACAAAGTAAAACGTGGTTCTAAGTGGTCCCTTACTTCTTGGTACATGGATGGAGGAATGCATTGATGTCGTTGCTCAAAGAGACATTCCTCAGTGAGTTTAATCCAGTGAAGTACCTTGTCCGTGTGTCAAACATAAATATCTCCAATTGAGAAGATGTCTATGTGGTCTCGGATTAAACCTTTGCCTTGAGCTAACTGTTCTGGTGTCGCAGCTGCTTCCTTGAAATCCATCTGTTCAATCAGGGACACTGTGCTTGAGGTAGATGACTGAGGCATATCTTCAATAGTGACACGCTTAATCTTGCACAGTATAGGGTGAGGTGGTATGTAAACAGTCCTGGTTGTAATATTGGAGATGTACACATCAACTCCCATCTTCTGTGAACGAGGGTATGATACTTGACTTGGAGCTATCTCGAGGTCGTCTGGTACAGCTGATGATGGTGTTGCATAGAGCACTGCACATGGTGAGTGATTGTTATGGGGTTTGTGAAGAAATCCAGGAATTTTCACTTGAATGTTAGGCTGAACAGTGATCTTCTTGAACTCTACACATTTCACAACAGCAAGCTTATTCTGTTTTTTTATTTACTCTTTTTCCCTGATTACAAGACATCTAAAGGCTAAATACCATGGGGTAGAGAGGTTAGGTCTGCAAGAATCTCTCTCCGTGTAGTTCTTTACACAGTAACAGTGCATTCAAGATGTTGGTCTCAATCAGAACAAGAACAGACTCAACTAAAAACAACCCATTCTGCTTGGTTGGGTACATGCCAGTTACAAAAAGTGGTGCTTCTACATAGCCTAAATAAAGTTAAGGACTGACCGTCCGCACATTCAACATTAAGGATATGTTGCAGTGGGATTACCGGCAGGTGAGATAAATGTTCTCGGAGAAAGGACTCGCTCAAGATTAAGAGAGTGGCTCCTGTACACAACAGTGCTCTGGTTTTCACCCCATGAACGGCAACGTCCACTTTTGAAGTACTTCCCACATGGTCAGTCATGTCTTTACTAGCCATGTGTTTGCCATAGGTGGGCATCGGTGGTCTGTTCATACATAACATTGACAGCTGAGGCGTCCGGCTTGACCACAGCCACAGAAGATAGGAGTGGGTTGACCATAGGTATCAGTTGCCTATCCTGGTTTCATCCTGGGTGTCTGGGTAACTGGAGGCCTCTGATTACTGTGTGCCTGAATTGAAATGGCTGGTAGTAACTGTGCAGAGGGCCCCTGAACATAGTTACTGCTGTCCTGAAATGTGGGAGATGGAAACCGAGTGGGAGGTCCTCGAGACTGCCACGGGGTCCCTGAGGGTGTGCATACCTTCCACCTGAAAAATGTCCTGGTGGTGGCCTAGATGGACAAGAAAGTGGACCCTGTGATGGTGGTTCCCTCTTTTTCTGCAGTTCTGCCACTTCACCTATGAGTTTCTTGATCATTCCCTTGATTTCTTCCAGGTCCTTATTTTCAGCTTTCAAGGCAGCCATTTCGGGAGTAAATTTCTTTTGTGGTGACCTAGACCGAACCTTAACCTCTTTCTCTGTTCTTCGGAGGGATACAGGTAGTTCACTGAAGGTGTGGCTGTTGTCGAACTTGTGACCAGATATGTCCTTCAGTCCTGGAAGGAGTCCTGTCCACAGCATCGTTCTCAGCATCTGAGCCTACTTCTACTTCTCCAGCATCCACAGCCAGTCCAAGGAGATCTTCAAGACGCAGTACCCAAGAACCAACTTACTCTGAATCCCACTACATAGCTGAGTAGAACTTAGCTTGGCGTGCCTCAGCTGTGTTAACATCCCCAAAGACACTGTTCATCTTTGTCAAAATAGCGTAATCATCAACGTGAGCTCCCAGTCTAAGTAATGCCCTAAAAGCTGGACCTTTCAGAGACCGTCGAATGACTTGCCTCGCCGTATCTCCTGAGTGGAGCTTGTCTTGAAAGAGATACCTGACCTCATACCGCCTGAGATCATAGCTTGAATCTTTACTGGCCTCACCAGATAAAAAGGTAAACATGGATCATCTGCCACTTTTACCACCGTGCTGTGTTTTAACGGAACCTCATTATTCTCAGTGCTATCTGACCCTCCAGGTTCTACTTTTACTTCAATGCTAGCCTTGCCGATACATGCCTGCATCCAAGCCAAGAAATCCTCTAGGGTATTCTGAGAAGTATGGAGCTGATGATAACTATTGTGGAAGGTAGTTTTACACTGAACTAAAAGGTTAGATAAACTGTGCTCAATTAATGTTAAGTAAAAGTGCAAATGCAGTGTACGTGCACAAGGGATATACAAAGTAGGTATATTTAACGAGACTTAACCTTATAGACAAATGACACCAAATTACCAACTATCAGAACCGGTGAAGACAACCGCCAAGGAAAAACAAGCTTAGAGATCAACACCATCACATCATGACTCCTCTAACTGCCAACTTTATTTATAACTAATTACTACAATAGCAACCAAGAGTAAACGATGTATAATTTTGTTGTAAGTAATAATACTAAGCTAATGATATGTAACCTAACGCTAAGTGAAGAATTTATACTAAATTTATACTATTGAGATTTTTAAGTTTAGATATTTAAGTTTTAATGGCTTGATACTTAGTTATGAACAGGCAAACCCTATCAATTCAAACACATGCACACTAAAAAGCAAGACAAAGGTACCTGGTTCTGGGCAAACAGATATGGCATCAATAAGTGAAAACTAATCAACACAACATGGCAAACAACAGGTAAGTATGGCATAATAGTTATGAGAAAGCAATCAAATGGTAAGTATAGTATTCAGCATATGCAAGTACATCTATGACATAGCATACACATTAATAGCAAACAATAACTGAAGTGTAACGATATGCACAAGTGAAAGCAATAGGGCGATCTAGTTATAGAAGTACTTAATGTTCAAAGCATGTCAAATAAAATAGCAATGATATTCACAAGAATTGTCACTGAATCTAAAAGTCTATGAATTCACAAAGTCACTGAGATGAAGAAGAATTCAAACTGCAATATCACTGACAAAAACAAACAAGTCACAGACAACCAATGGCGACTGATGATGAACGCCAGGTTCCACTTCCCTCGATGTTCAGGCTGTACGCCTCCATGCTGTCAACTCCTGACTGGGGCTCCAAAATGTAGTACCCGGCAAGGCTCCGGTTAGGGCAGCAAACCAAAGAACAGGCTACTGGGGTGTTAGTTGACAGCTGGACTATATTCCATGTGCAAAGCACATACGCTAGTTGTTTCTAATTCTGCATATGCATAAGAATACAATGAAAATATGTGATAGATGACATAAAACAAACATATCACACAGTTTCAACACACCTATGCATAAACTACATTTAGATTCACTGCTCGTCTGATTTAATATGCTATACATACTATAAATACTATTTATACTTGGTATGATACATGAATGTGTCAAACATGCAGAGCAGTAGCTACACTTACACTTGTGATTTTTAGCCGAATTATAACTTAAATTACTTAAGGCGGTTACATAAGTACCGCCTCAACAAATTGCCATGATATAAACACAATATACACAAAATATACAATAACTTACCACTGTGTGGCAATGAGCTGGCAACTATGTTGGTCAGAGCACAGGCATCGTAAGATCGATTGCCATATTCTAGAAAATTGAAACAATAAGGCCGCATAAAAAACAGGAAATGGCCAAAAAATTAAGAACATGTAAAATTACGTATCTCTTCAATCATAATCTAAATACATACTAAATTCACACATGTAGTTAAATGGTATTTTAGCCATGATTAATAGCTAAATTGGATTATAGATTTAGTTTAGATTTGACTAAAGTGTTTATCGAATAAAGAGGGAAGGTATACCAGCTGCACAGTTGGTAGAATATCTGAACATATCAAGATAACATGTAGTCTTATCATGAAATACTAGTTTACCAATAATTGCCAATCAATGCATTACCTTAATGCATCTAATTAGTAAAGGTAAATACACAGACATATCTATAAGATACATAAATATGAATTCAACATAAACTAACTTTACTGAGATCCTGAGCACAAAAAATAAACCATCCCCTGAATACAATTACAGGAACCACTGATTCTTTCAAATGTAAGTGACCAACTGATTTAGCAAACTCAGATAAAACAGAAAAAAAGTTTACTTACATAATACAGAAACTGGAAAAGGAAGACAATTTTGGAAGCAAGACGCTTGTGCTGTTGGTGACTGTATAGGTGAAAGTGGCTACTGTTATGTTAGTAGTTATATTAGTGGTGGAGCTAGCCTAATTGTTGTTTTATTTATACTGCTCAAGTAATCTAGCTTTATGGAAGCTAAAACAGAAACAAGACAATTAAAAGACTTTACTAAAATATTTACAAAATAGCACCAAAATCAACTCGGCCAAAACTCTCTTGATCACTTCTGTGAAGTCACAGTTATGAAAGTAAATTTAAATGGTGAATAGGAATCGTGGACCTCTCCATCATTCTGAAAAATGGCTTTTTAGAGTAAAAGAACTTGAAACAGTAGGTTTTCACAGATATTTTGCTGTAATAGTCACTCTAAAATTATCATGGACCAGAACTCAAAGTTGGTTATCCGCACAAGCAAATAACGCTCTCAAGTCAATAAACAGGTACCCGAAAATAGTAGTTCATATCTCATATCTGCCATATGACGGCAGTCTGTAAATAATCTAATCCGGACCAGACAATGCAGTGATTGATATCATGAGCATCGATCTGCGCAATTGAGATACGATGACATGCACCAACCAAGCCAGCGAGCCTGACCACTCGATCCCATACGGCAATTATGGGATGCTGAAGACCTCTTCTAACCCGGATCGAACCTTTACATACAGTTAAAACTCGTTAGCTTGGAAACCTGTGTGTGGATGTATCGTGACAGAATCGTTGCATATCATTGACAGAGATCACAAGAACATTTTGTTCTGAGGTGGCGACAACTGAATGCATTTATGCTCCCTTGGCGTCAAAGACTTCGTTTGACGACCGACAAATTAGGCAGATGCATAGGCATGCTTTAAACTGGGTCAACACAACGTCACGTTGCAAACGTCTTTGGTGTCAGCCAAAGTAGTATCAGCGAACATGGAAGACGTTTTGATAAGCTACTCAGCAACAGGTGGCCGACAGCGTTCCACCACACTGTGGGAAGACAGGTTTCGTCAGCGTTCGTGACTGCTACCCTACTCAAATGTGACCTGCAGAACGCCAATGGCGTTAACGTTTGTACTCCGACAGTGCGTTATTCTCTCCTTGAGGATGGTCTCCGATCACGGCGGGCATGCATTCGCATCCCACTTCCCCGACATCACAGACATACACGTTTGGATTGGGTTGATGATCACGTCAATTGGACAGACAAAGGACGAGGATTAAGTACTTTTCACTGATGAAACGAGATACCGTCGAGATACTTCATTGATCGTCGAGTCCGACTGTGGCTCAATTTCAGGATCCCGACGTAGCCGTTCATAACTGGGTGGGATCAAGAGAGCTGGAATAACCGATCTCCGTGACCAACACTAGGGCACAATGACAGGTGTTGGCTACAGGGATGACTTTCTGGATGAGTCAATGGGACCGTATGCTGGTGCAATCGGATCCCCATGCACGATAACGCACGTTAATAGAAAACTTCAAAGTTTTATCATTATCAGCTAAATGTGATTTAAAGAGAGGCAATCTAAATGGTCAAGACCCCAGTTGACACTGACAATGGTCATTGAATAATAAACTGTATAACAGTTATAACAACATACAGCTAAAAAACCTCTCACAGGGCAATCGGCAAGATGCATAGACAGCCATTTAAGCCGACTGTGATCATTTTACTGTGGGCAATGTATTAATTGAACGCTCTAATGAGTGAATAACCTTGGCTAGGTTGTTAGAACTTAGGGAGAAATGTGCACCGAGCGTCTATCCCTATGATAGACAAATACGCCTGAATAAAAAAAAAGCCTTTTGACTCAACTCGCTTTGACTGAGCAAGGAAATTCTTTTCTTCCATACCTACAAAGTATTTTGACTCACATCACTTAAAGGGTACTTGACCTAAAGAGTAACTTGACTTACAACCACATGATACTAGACCTGAACTAAGCGATCCCATGGAAATTATTCACGGATTATTAGAAAAGGGGCTATACAATATATTATCCAAGACAATAAAGTTCACTCACAGACAACAGAGGTATGTCAGTAGAAGATCAAAACTGCCTAATAATTAGTAATAACTAAGTTTCGACTGACGACCCAGTAGCAGAACGACCCGTGAAAGGTCCAGCAATAATGCGTCAAATTTGAAAAATCCCCACGTCTGCGTTTTTTAACGATATCAGATCATGGATATGACTGAAGTTAAACTCAAACAGTTTAGAGGGGAACACAATTGGTGCCCATGGGAATGCCTTCTTCTTCACAAAATGTCTTTCCCCCAAATTGAACACATATATAGTTTAAAAGGAAGTCAGTCATGTTGAAAAATAAACATACATGATACTCGGATTTTGAAAAAATACAAGCATTTACTTTGAGTTTTTGAGAATCCACATTGTATTAATGTCACGTATCTCAAATGGTTTCTGTGACTATAACGAAAGCCCTTCTTTGTTTGCATTAAGGATGGTGATTAATCTTTGAAACATGTATAATTTCGGTTAATTTGTTTCGTTTTCAGTGCAGCAAAATGGACCTCAATGTATGTCAAACTGGATGACACAATACATCGAGTTATCACTTGGAGCCCTATACTGCACTCTCATCTGTAACTAAACATACGTATACAAGGTGTATGTACATAGTGTTATATGACAGTGTATTGTAGTGTTTAACATCGATTGTAATTTTATGACATTGTTTCTGTTGAGATCCATTAACGCTCATTGCATTGTATTTAGGCAGTGATAAGTCTTCAGGAATGAAGTACTATTTAATGTGAGCAGTCGTCAGGAAGTCACTATATTTAGATGCTAATGCGATATGTAAACTTGCAGAATTCTGGTGGGTTAGACTGGTGAGGACACGGTGTAGAAATCACCAATAATGTATATATTATGGGACAAGAGCGTGTTTAGAGATATCTTACTCATTTCGTCTCTGCGGGGTCAGCTTTCATGTGAGGATCACACCTCATCTCTGATTCCCTGCCTAGCCACTCACGGAAGTTTGATCACTGTCGCCGCTGGGAGAATATATACAGTAAACCACGGTTATAACGAACTCGAAGGGACCACTAATTTTAGCTCGTAATAACCGTAGTTCGTTATAAGCATATATACGACATTTATACATATGTCAGGGACTGAAAAATAAGTTCGTTTTATCAGTCAGTTCGTTATATGCTTGTTCGTTATAACCGTAGTTTACTGTATTATTATCCCTGATTTTTGCTATCACCACTGACCACTGCCATCATTTACTGAACCGCAAAAGAAACGTCACCATCGATAGATAGATATATGAGAAACCTTATTTGTCCAAACAATGTAAACATCATTTGAGACATATTAAAAAGATGAAACTTGGCAAAACTTATCATCAAGGTTGAAATGAACGCGTCAAATGTTCTTAAAGTGAAACATTGGTGCTCAGTGGGATTTAAATCGGGACTGAGGACAGGCCACTGCATGGTTCTGGTGCCATTCTGCTGAAGGAAGTCTCATGTTGCTCTCGCAGTGTGGGCAAGGGTGTTATCATGCTGAAACTCGTGGTTGCGGCGACGTGACAAAAAAAGTATGGCGTGTGGTTTCAAGACTTGATGAGCTGCTGTGACACCATTGCCTCTCCCTGGAACGATGTTCTGGAAGACCACAGGGCCGACCCTCTGTGCAAGATCAATTCTACCCCACGCCATGATGCTCGGACCACCCCACGAGTCTCTCTCAACAATACAAGCATTCGAATAACGTTCTCCACAGCGTTGCCAGACTCTCTGTCATCTGCTGTTGAGATACCGTAACGGCTCTCGTCTGAGAATAGGACTCTTCTCCACTGCTGGTGGCGCCGATGCTGGTGCTGTATTGCCCACTGAAGACGGTCCCGGCGATGACGTGGTGTCAGAATGAGTCCTCGGTGTGGCCTGTGACAGTGGAGGTGGCTGCTCGTTAATCGTCGACGCGCGGTGTCCGCACTAATGTGTCGCTGTTGTGTCCCAATGGCCTGTCGAGCAGTTTCCGCAGCAGTAAGAAAGCGATCTTGAAGATGCTATCGCACAATCTGACGATCCTGACGTCGGTTGGTGACCGACGTCAGGATCGTCAGATTGTGCGACAGCTTCCACCCGTGAAGATCTGGGGTAGAATTGGTCTTCAGCAACCCATACTTGCCGTAAAAGGCGACTAACGGGATCGGGTGGTCGGGCTCGCTGACATGTCATCGATCCCAAATGCATGGATCGTTGCTCATGATGTCAATTACTGGATTGTCTGGTAAAGATTCGATTATTTTACAGACCGCCGTCATAGAGCTGGAATATTGCTGAGTGGGGCGTTAAACAACAAACCAACCAGCAACATTTGATCAATGCATTTGGAACAGTAAACCATCAAACCACCTTCACGACTTGCGATGCTTATTTTCCACCGCGAGTTACAAATGAAGCTGGGTCAACATGTCAACCTCGCTAATGGGTCTGGTGATTGGAGAAGTGATTGGGATCTAAAAAGTTGTTTCATTGTACAAAGTATGTCGTTACATGCACCAAGGCCGTGGAGTTTCTATGCAGTTATCACAGACATGCTTGAATGTTTCTGTGAAGGAATTTTGACGTTTCGATAATAGCTGCATTTTGTTTCTTGGATCGATTATTACAGTCATAAGGTTATTCCAACCTTCGCGTTGACTTTGAGGATCTGTACCGAGTGAATGAATGTTGCGAGCTTTTAGCGGAATGCTCTTTCTGGAACAATTCATTAGAACGAACGATATGTACATGCAATTCATAATTGATTTTTTTATTAATAAGAGCGACAAACCAATTTCCAAAGTAATGTTTTTGTTTGTTTGATGTTTAACGCAGCACACCTCAATATTCTATCCACGCGACGCGGCCTGTTAATAGTCGCGTCTGCATCAAACAATCCAGTGATTTACATCATAAGAATCCATCTACGTAAATGGTTTACGAAGAAATGCATCAACCAAGTCAGCGAGTCTGACCACCCGATCCCGTTAGTCGCCTCTTACGACCAGCATGGAAGACCGATTCTAACCCGGAACTTCAGGGGGGGCCATTATTATGAGGTTTCCAAAGACAAATGGTAATGTGTATTTGAAATAAAGCACCTGCGCCTGCAATACTAGAGTGGGTCAGGGGGGCTCCGAGAGGGTCGCCAAAACATATGACTATCTCATTAACGCATCCTCTTCGAGTGTGTCAATACAGTTGTCTAACAGGCATAATTTGAGTGTTAGATGTAACTAGTTTCAATAAAATAACTCACAAAATATGAACGCTGAAAGCCTCAGGGGACTTGCTGATCTGCAAATGGTTTCTGACATTAACACTACTTTTATTCCTCAAATATGTTTTTGACGAGAAGGCATATTCTGTATGCGTGAACTCGGGCAACATCATATTGTGCAGAAGCACGGGGGGGGGGGGGGGGGGGGGGGTGATCACAACAGGCGAGGTAATAATATGACTTTAAAAAGAAGGGTTATGAAGGAAATTGGAAATCGTTAGAGGAGATCCAATCACTTGTTGCTAAAAAAATATCTCTCTGCTAAGTTCCCATTAAACTCGTACTAACCCTTCAATTTGCGTGGAATCTAATGTTTATGTAAAGCATATGTATCTCATATGGTGCCATGCATTTAGAGGGCGCCAATAAGGAATCATCATCACAGGTCAGTGTTTTAGTTTAATTTTGTTTCCTGATCATGTGAAGGCAGTATATATGGATGTCAGATGTCAGTATTTCTACACATTCAATTTCAAGAAGCCGGTTTCAGGAAACGTTCGACTAAGAGTTACTCGTATCGGTAAAAAGTGATCATGCTGTTGCAAAAACACTGCATGGTGACTCAGCGTTGGTGTTCGATGGTCGCGAAACTCTTGATCACAGGAATTCTGGAGAATCCGAAATTCAAAATGGTCATCAAGCTGTTGTGAGCGAACGTGTGATGATACAAAAGACTGGTTTGTCCTTCCCCCCAACAGCAACGGCTAACCCTTTCCACTGAACACTCATGTGGCATCGAACAAACGAATGTCACAGGTGGTCAACTATATATTAATTCAGTGACCAAGCTGATGGTGGACTCGAGGCACATTTACATATGTCGTGTACGCTTTCTGTGTGCTTTTATCATTAGCACAACATGTGCCGGAGGCTTCTTGACGTGAGTTGGTGTGGCAAATGTCACTCAATCAATGGGATCATTTTGGACCGACATGTCCTCAACAGTAATTGCTGCTTCTCACTTGAAGTCGGTTTGAAGAGATCCAGATGAGACCCAGTGTCGTCTCGGTCATTAATTGATTCGTACATGTCCAGAAAGCTTAAGCTGAAGCACATCAAGCTTACATATGTTGTACACAAGTCATCAGCTCAACAGACCCATGAGGTCTTCAACAACCCATGCTTGCCGTAAAAGGCGACTATGCTTGTCGTAAGAGGCGACTAACGGGATCAGGTGGTCAGGCTCTCCTGACTTGGTTGATGCATTTCTTCGTATACCATTGATACATGTCATCGATCCAAATTGCGTGGATCAGTGTTCATGATATTAATCACTGGATTGTCTGGTCCAGACTTGATTATTTATAGACCACCGTCACATAGCTGGAATATTACTGTGTGCGGCGTTAAACAACAAACTAACAAGCCAACCATTAGCTCAACATATCGCCATTTGGCTGAAATAATGACGATGCGACGTTAAATTTTAACTCATTCACCCATTAGCTCAACAGGTCGTTGACGTTTTGCTTTGTTGGGAATAACGTGTTGATGATGATGTATTGGAGCAACACTTCATGACGGCCGGCCAAACAGCAGACTAAACCATGAAAAAATACCAATGTCAAAAGCATATGACACGTCCAGAATTGGCCTGGATGATGAAAAAAAATACCAAAGTATTATTGCGGTGATACAACAAAAACGACTGGTTACGTTCGAAAGTTATACACATCATTTCATATTAACTAGGTAAAAAAACACATAAAGATTTGAACTAGTGTTCAATGTTTTCCGGGTGGTATAGCTTGCGTTACAACCGACAGATTTAACGAAAAGTGATTGAGAGGACAAATACAACAATAAGCTGATAACATTTACATGAACCTGGAACTCGTTTCCTACTGATGACTTAAACAAACATGATGAATCTACTTATCCTACTTAGATTCTGATTTCTTTTAAAATAAATGAAAATTGGTAAATAGTGACCATAGGTCACATGTAAATGACTAAATTGGCTTTGGACTTGCTTCAGAGTGAACACTTCTGCAAACAAAGAAGGATTTAAATAATTATTGTTATTTATCATTATTAATTAAGGTGTTCAGGATTTTAAACCTTCAGGTTAGAGTTTCACATTCCCCACAAATGATTAAGAAAAGACTGCTTTGGCACAAATATTCTTGATAAAGCTTGTCAGGAATTGACTATTAGCAAGTAAGACTCGAATTCCGATCAACTACAGCATGCGTATCACACTTAATTAACTTCCTGTCCATTAACTCACTACATCCTTAGTGACTATGCTTGTCGCAAGAGGCTGGAATGTTGTTGATTGGGAGTAAAAACAACAAACAACAGAAACGAGAAGCCCACGATTCATTTAAACCATATGCCTAAGCTGTAGTCATAACAATGTTAAGATTTTTAAAACAAACTATTTTACAATCATCTATGCTTGTAGTAAAGTAATTTTGTGCGCATGTTAAAAAATAAATATGCGTGTCGTAAGAGGCAACTAACGGGATCGGGTGGTCAGGCTCGCTGACTTGGTTGATGCATGTCATTGATCCCAATTGCGTGGATCGATGCTTATGATGTCAATCACTGGATTATCTGGTCCAGACTCGATTACTTTCAGACCGCCGTCATATAGCCGGAATAGTGCTGAGTGCGACTTTAAACAACAAACAAACACTACATCCTTAAAGACGATATATATTTTTATAGTCCCGACAGAATGCATCTTCCCGAGGCAAGTGAGTTAACTGACTATAAAAGTCCAGTTTCCACCTTTGCCGAACTAGGCTGGTATTATGGAGTTACATTTTGGCTGGACTAACGAGTCTATGCATAGTCCAATCAAAATCGTGCATCGAAATCGAAATCCCGTTCATAAACTGTCGTGCAGATTTCGGTCGATTGCAGGATTTGCAAAGCATGTGCACCGACAACTCGTTGTCAACAGATATTATCCAAATATTTTCATGTTTTTACTCAAGGTGCTCACGCATTGTGCGATGTAAGACCCGTAGACACATAGATTTTGATTATCGATCAGATCGTCTTGACTTGGGCGCCACTGTTTTATTTGAAGCAAATGCAAGTGATACGAGAGGTGGAATTTGTTTAGTCCAAAGGAGAGGATCAGAAGGGACAGAACTCGTAATAACCACTGGTGGCGCTACGACTGAGCCCAGGAATTCTAGCCTAGTTCGGCAAGGGTGGAAACTGGACTTTTAAAGTCAGTTAACTCTCTTGCCTCGGGAAAATGTTCCCACACTGCAGCACATGTGGCACATGACAAGGCATGTGACTTTGTTCGAAATATGCCCCTTGCGTTTAGGCCATTCACAAAGTTCATAGGAGCTAATGCCTTGCACACAACCGGACATATCATAATAGCGTGGGATATGAGTATTTCATGCTTGTATTTATATGTTTTAAAGGTTTAAGTTAGAATGCACGCAGCGCTGTCTAGTGGAACATACAAAGAACTTTCCTGAGAATATGAAAACTCCCCAGTGCTGCAGCTTTCTGCATTACCCAGAAGAGCTGTGTTCCCGGCTGCAAACTCTGGAACTCGCCTGTCAGTCAAGTACCAAACCTAAGGCACCGAGAACAATGGATAGTCGAACAACTTTGTACTTGGGATGCAAGCGTGACTTGTCGTGATCGCGGTCCAATGGATTTATCCAAAAGGACAAGATCAGGTTTGTAGGCCTGGATATGTCTGAGGCTATAAACGGGCCTATTGAAAATAATTTTGTATTTTTCATTTTCAATGACGCCGTGTACATATTCCTACACTGATAGGCACTCGTGAAGAGCAACCTCCCCGTGGTGAGTGCTGGGTAACGCTAATAGCTCTTCCGCCGTGTGGACTCGGGGTAGAATTTGTCCACAGCACCCCATTGCTGGTCGTAAAAGGCGACCAAATTGGGCAACCCGTTTGCCGTGGGTTGCGCCCCTGTGTCGGCGGAGGACGGGATTCTGGTGGTTGAGGGCATTGGAGCCAGGAACAAGTGTTCCTATTGCCCAACACACCACTTCGACCCTTACTTCGCCTAGACGGGTGGTAGAATTGGCCCGATTCTATCAATCGGCTGGTCACGTCATGCCCTAGCATGAAATACATGGCTATATTATTAAGAATACAATCGCACGCTAAACTTTGTTATCAAAATCATTGTTTTGTTCCTGTTTGCCTAGAGTCGTATGCCAGAAGGCGGTGGCTCATGGGCCAATCTGGAGATAGAGACCTCTGAATTCTGTGTTTCTTGGGGAAAGTGTTATGGGCCGAACCAGCCTGACGCTTATTCTTTTTGATCTCATAGCTTTTCAAGTCTATATTTTCTGGAGTATAACACCTCTGTATCCCTGGTGTTGCAGGTTGGCTTCCACTGTGACATCGTCCTTGTTGACACTCGATGGCGGGTGGGGAGCAGGGGTGCCGAATCACTACATAACACCATGGCTCACCACAATCTATCTGGTTCTTTCAAAACAAATAAACGTCGTCATGTCGATTCTATAACGTCTGACGAAGAAGAAACATCAACTGAGATTGCCGATTCTTGGCCGAGATTCATTGTCATCGCATCTGCTGATGGCAATCCTTTAAAACTAAATCCTTTCGCTATCTCGAAAGGCATTCAAAGTGCCTGTGGAGAAGTTACCAATGTTACACGTCTTCGTTCTGGTTCCATCCTTGTGGAATGTGCACGGAGACAACAATCTGTCAATCTGCTGGGTCTACAGCAGTTTGTTAACACCCAGGTTGTTGTTTCGGTGCACAGGACACTGAATTCAAGTAGAGGCATTGTCAGGGACCGCGCACGCTGTCTTTCTGACATGGCAGAAGAAGAGATTGCTGCTGAATTGAAACATCAAGGGGTCACTGCTGTTAAGCGGTTCAGCAGAAAATCAGAAGATGGAAAATTTATCCCCACTAACACGTATCTTTTTACTTTTTGTCTTGCTAAAATACCAAATTCCATTAAAGCCGGTTACTTTAACATCGGAGTGGAGGTTTATGTTCCAAATCCTCTCCGGTGTTACAAGTGTCAACAGTTTGGACACGGGGCAAAAACTTGCACTTGCAAGGCCAGATGCTTCCGTTGCAGTGGAATTCACGAAGGTTCCGAGTGCACAGATGATGTCAAGTGTGCCAACTGCGACGGGGAGCATGTGGCCTCATCCAAATCATGTCCAGTGTTCGTATCAGAATCACAGATCTTAAAACTGAAGCACACGCAAAATATTTCTTACTCTGCTGCCAAACAATTGGTACAACTTCCATCAAAATCACCCGCAAATATCACTTATTCAGCTGCAGTCTCTTCTCCGCCGCCAGTTCTCAAAGTTACTACAGCCTCTACATCCTGCCAGACTTTGATCTCTTGGGTAAAAGAAGACCAGTTTACCATCGACGATGCACAGACATCTCAATCTATGAAATCTACTTCAGCTTCCCAGACAGACCATCTACCATCAGCACCTCAGATTCTGCAAACTCAGAAAACGGTAACTCCATCAGAACCCAGCCATGTGAAAATCACCAAAAACATTCAGGGCGAAGCCCATCTGACTAAAACAGAAAAAAAGAAGTTAAAAAAGATAAGGGCTCTCCAGCACTTGGAATTGCCTTCTCTTGCTGACACCACAGTAGAGGTTCATAATCCATTTGAACCTCTAGCGATGGAGGTCAGTCCCTCACTCCCGGTTCGTGGGAGTGGACCTCCCTCTCACTCAAGAACTCCAGTTGAGCCTCCATGAATGGCTCCAATACTCTTATTCAGTGGAATTGCAGGGGACTAAAGAATAATTTTAATGATTTACAGTTATTGATACAGGATTTTAAACCATCAGCATTTTGTTTACAAGAAACGTATTTTAAAGATAATGATCAAATCAATTTGAGGCAATATGATGCATATAACTTCTTTTCTCCTCCAGCACCTAGGGCTACTGGAGGATCGTCAGTGTTGGTGAGGCAGGGTGTCATACATAGCCCTGTTCCACTTAATACTCCACTTCAAGCTGTTGCAGTCCGTTTAAGCCTCAACATTGTTTTCACATTGTGTTCGCTTTATGTACCTCCATCTTCTACTCTTCACCAAACTGATCTTCAGGCACTCTATGACCAGCTCCCCAAGCCCTGTATCATTATGGGCGATTTGAATGGGCATAATCCACTTTGGGGTAGTGCTGACACGAACAGTAAAGGTAAGATATTAGAAGATTTCATTTCGAACAACGATTTATGCATCTTTAATGATAACTCTAAAACTTATTTACATCCTGGAACAGGCACATATTCTTCTCTTGATTTATCACTTACCAACTCCGATCTGTTGAATGAATTCGAATGGTCAGTCCACGACGACCTTTGTGGAAGTGACCATTTCCCGACTATTCTTCAAACAATAATTCCAACTGACGTTCCTCCATCATCACGATGGAACTTCACAAAGGCTAACTGGCCTTTGTTCCAATTACTGTGTACGAGCAAATTACATCCTGGCCTTTTTGTTGATGTTCCTGATTCTATTACGGTGTTCACTGATGAACTGTACAAAATAGCTGATGATTGTATTCCAAAGTCCTCTGCAAATCCACACATCCGTAAACCATGGTTTAACAATGACTGCAGGCAAGCTAGGAAGGCACGGAAAAAGGCTGAGCGTTATTTCCGTCGCCATCCGATGGTCCATAATTTGAATCAATTTCAAATTTCAAATGTTTAAGCCAGGCGTACTTTTAAACATAATAAACGCCAATCTTGGCGTGATTATGTTTCAAAAATAAATTCACGAACGCCCATGTCTAAGGTATGGAATATGATACAGAAAATTAAAGGTAAGGGTTCCAAATCTAGCGTCCACCACCTTAAGAATGGGGATGACCTATTAACTAACAAATCGGATATTGCAAATAAACTTGGTGCAACGTTAGCAAAACATTCTTCCTCCTCAAACTATGTACCTAAATTCCAAATATACCAAAAACAGCAGGAAAAGAAAACTATTAATTTTAAATCAGATAATGGGGAAGATTATAATGAAGTATTTTCAATCCATGAGCTTCATACTGCTCTTGATCAGGCTCACGATACTGCTACAGGAGCTGATGGTATACACTATCAACTCCTGAAGCATTTACCAGAACCGTGTCTAGAAACCCTTCTGTTAATTTTTGATGATATCTGGACTTCAGGTGAGTTTCCTTCTTTCTGGCGTGATGCCATAGTTGTACCCATACCAAAACCTGGACGGGATCATACTGATCCATCAAATTATAGACCCATTTCACTGACCAGCTGCGTTTGCAAAACCATGGAACGTATGGTCAACAATAGATTAACATGGTACTTGGAATCTAATAATTTACTTACAAATATTCAGTGTGGTTTTAGAAAGAATCGAAGTACTGTTGACCATTTAGTTCGGTTAGAGTCATTTGTAAAAAATGCAATAATTAATAACCAGCATGCAGTGTCTATCTTTTTCGACTTGGAAAAGGCGTATGACACTACCTGGAAACACGGGATTTTAAAAGATTTACATGATTTTGGATTGAGAGGCCGTTTGCCTCAATTCATATCCAGATTTTTAACTGACAGACAATTTCAAGTCCGTGTGGGCTCAACCCTGTCTGATCATTATCATCAGGATCAGGGTGTCCCACAGGGCTGTATTTTGTCTGTTACACTATTTAGTATTAAAATAAATAGCCTCTCTAAGGTTTTAAATGACTCCATTGATGGATCTTTATTCGTGGATGATTTTAACATATCATGTCGTGGTAAAAACATGCATACTATCGAAAGACAATTACAATTATGTCTAAATAAGATAAATAAATGGTGTTTAGAAAATGGTTTTAAATTTTCAAAATCCAAAACAAATTGTATCCACTTTTGTAGGAAATACAAACCCCATAAAGACCCTGATTTAATTTTAGATAGCACTCCGATTAAAGTAGTAAAAGAGGCTAAGTTCTTGGGTCTTATGTTTGACCACCATTTAACGTTTTTACCTCACATAAAATATTTGAAAAATAAATGCCTGAAGGCCCTTGATCTCCTAAAAGTTGTTTCAAATTCCAAGTGGGGAGGGGATCAGAAAACCCTCCTTCAACTGTACAGAGCACTTATTCGCTCTAAACTTGATTATGGCTCCATCATCTATGGTGGAGCCTGCAAAAGTAATCTTAAACTTTTGGACTCTATCCACCATCAAGGTCTGAGACTCTGTCTTGGATCTTTCCGAACTTCTCCTATTGACAGTCTGTACGTTGAGGCTGATGAACCATCCCTCAAACAACGCCGAATTAAATTATCCTTACAATATGTCACTAAATTACGCTCTAATAACTCGAATCCTGCATATGACTGTGTTTTTAACCCACTTTATGAAAATCTCTATAATAAAAATTCATCGGTTCTCCCCCCACTTGGAATAAGACTTCAATCTGATATTTCTGCCGCTAAAATTAATCTTGATGCTATAGCCCCCACGCAGCTTTTGTCTTCTCCGCCTTGGCAGTTAGTAAAGCCAGAGGTGGATCTGTCATTAACTAAATTAAAGAAATCGGAAACAAATCCACTTATTTATCAACAAAAATATAATGAATTAAGAAACACATATAATACTTACAAATCTATATTTACTGATGGATCCAAGGATAGTGGCGCTGTTGCTAGCGCCACTGTCATTGGATCCAGGACTATCTCCTCCAGATTACCCGATACTAGTTCTATTTTCACAGCTGAGGCCAATGCCATTTTAACAGCTTTACAGTATATCAGTAAACAGTCAAAATATCAGAAGTTTATCCTATTTTCCGATTCTCTTTCTTGCTTGCAGGCTATCCATAACATCTCATGTCAACATCCACTTTTAATCAAAATTATTGAATTATTTAATGAACTTGCTACTGGCCAATACGACATCGTCTTTTGTTGGTTGCCCAGTCATGTGGGCATCAAAGGCAACTCAATGGCTGATGCTGCTGCAAAAGCAGCACTCAACAAATCTGTGACACCACTTCTTATCCCATACACTGATTTTAAACCTGTAATCAGATCTTATATTTGTGATCTGATGCAAAAGAAGTGGGACTCCCAAGTAGGTATCAATAAATTACATGAAATTAAACCAAATATTGGTTACACCTACTTGGGCTGTCAGTCCAGATTTGAAGAGGTCATTATGCGACGATGTCGTATTGGCCATAGCAGGTATACACACGAATATCTTTTAAAAGGTGAGGATCCTCCATTTTGTATCCCTTGTGATGAGAGAATCACCGTCAAGCATGTCCTGCTTGATTGTGTTGATTTTTCCATCACAAGGGATAAATATTTCAAATCGTCATCTATTAAGGATCTTTTTAGCAGTATCGATTCTCGTTTAATCATTGGTTTTTTAAAAGAAATAGAGTTGTGTGCAAAATTTTGATTGTGTTTTGTGAAATATAAATGTTTTATGATTGGTAGATTAAATTAGCAACTGAGAATGTTAGTGGCTGTATCCTCGAGGGGGGTTAAAGTACTGTAAAATTATTGTCCTCCTGAGAGGGTACATAAGTTCCACTTCTTTCAAGGTAAATTTAGTACTACCGTGTTTTTAATCGTAGAATATGTGTCATTTTAAGACGTGAGGCTAACTCTGCCAATAATCGCCAACCACTGAAGGGATGATGTAAATCCTGCTGGGGTCCATGCAGGTAGCAAAAGTACTGTAAGTCCCCATGGACCCTGGCGTGGTGATCTACCTTCAGTTGTTGGTGATCTATAGCCTGTTTTTATGTTGTGTTGTAAAATGTTAATATCTTTTTACATGCTCTCTGACTAGTTTTATGTACATCTGTGATATTCTAGTTATTATACTGCCCTTCGTCGGCAGAATTGTATGCAGTTTAAAATATATTGTTCATGTCAACTTTTGTTTCGTCACGATATGGCTGAAATATTGCCGATGTGACGTTAAACTTAAACTCACTCACTCACTCACTCACCTACACTGACAATGTGTTGGACAGTCTCATAAAATTCATTTAATCTATATAATCTTCATTTCGTTATTATTATTATTATTATTATTATTATTATTATTATAAGTAAGCGAGTGAATTTAGTTTTAGGCCTTTGAACGGTATCTCAGTTATATCACAGCGTGTGAGCTGCAGGTGAGAAGAGAACCAAAAGGGACACAGATCTCAAACGGGTATGATGATGGCAAACCTAGGAAAAATATAGAATCTTGGATTCGTACCCAAGATCATTTCTTTCACACAGTCAATTACGGGCCACCCGAACCACTATTGCTGCTTAAATATGTTTCAACTTAAAACAAGTCACTTTTAAATTTGATTTTGGTCTGTGAATCTCATTTGAGTAAACGTTTTATATTTATAACAGATAAGATATCTATGGCTACCAAAGATACCAGATGGCTGTATGTTATTGGCAATAGCTCATCTGTACATTATAAGAAAGATTCTGATACATGGAAATCAGTCTTGCGTTGTTTCAACGGCCACTTTCTTCTTCACCACCAGCATGTGAGGATGCCAGAAAAGGTCGTCAGTGTACTCCGCTTGTCGTGTGAGTACAGTGTGTCAACAGACTGATGGTGTGTTATCTTGACAAGACGGCGTAAATAGTTGATTGTGCAGTCAACCTCTTGATTGCCTGGCCAGACTCGCTGTGATACAAAGGAGAACATAGAAGGATAAGATTCGTCAAGCCTGCAGTCTCTATTTCATGAACCCAAAGCAAGAGGTACAGCCTTCTTGCCCACGTCAGACTTTGACAAACTATTCTTTTTTGGAAAATGATTGAAACAAAAATTGTGTGAGTCGTCCTTACGTGAAGCAAGTGGAATGTGTTCTTTGCTGCTGGTACACGTGTGCCATCCTTCGTCACGAGTAGATCATGAAAATATTTTATCAATCGATTGCACGAACATGTCATATATGAAATATATAGTCACGATAAAAAAAGGCGTCGAGACGTGAAAAACAGGGATTCCACAGTCTTCTGAAAAGAGTTAAACATGTGAGACATAATACCCTAGTTTTCGAAGGAGAGGCTTTCTGAACGAATCGAATGTATGTACAGTGTGTTGAGAAGGACAGCAATCCTGCAGAGTTCTTCGCTTGGATGAAGTCGGCTGGCCTGAAAAGTGAAACGGAAGGCTTTCTGTTTGCTGCTCAGGACCAGTCACTTCCCACTCAAAACCGTCAATGTGTGATTTTGCATCAACACAAAATGACTTTAGTGAGACTCTCCAACACAGTGTCAGCTGATGTCCAGCTTTGGCACAAACACAGAATCTTAAACGGCATGATGGCATGGCTCGAGACTTTTATCACCGCCTTCGCCATACTTGTGGTTTTGACACAGAGGTCCATCCATGGTACAACTACACTACTGCCTAAAAGTTCATTCCCCTAACACGCGTTGAGAACGCGTGTAACACGCATGTGACACGGGTGCTCAACGGGTTGCACACGGGGTGAGCACCCGTTGCACACGGGTGTGCAACGGGTGTGCATCGCGTGTGCAACCCGTTGCACACGCGTGTACCACGCGTGTAACACGGGACCGGGTTCCAGTTGAAGTTGACAAAATTATCAAATGAATAGGGAGATAAAACAAAACAGTGAGATGTGAAATTTGAGTTAATGAGCGGCCATTGAGCTGTGTTCACCAGACCGTAAATACAAGGTCGGCCCGTCTTAATTAGTGTTCGGTTGTTAGACTTTTATGGCATGAACCATTCCACTAGGGTCCCGTCATTGTGGCTAGCCGACAGTAGAACAGTAGTGAATTTAGATGCGAGTTTATTGCTAGGGGAACCACCGCGTTGACACGAATGTCGCGGGTTGGTAAATGTTCGCCATTACTAAAATGATTGTTTGTGGATTACGAACATATTCATTTGCCCACACGAGTCATTTCATTTGATTGCAAATATAACGTTTTTCGTTCGCCAAATTTATGCTTTAGACAGTACAATTATGATATAGCCGTCACCACTACTAATGTCTCATTATTTCACGTAGGAATATGTCCCATTTCCCCACACCCCACTTTCTGTTTTGTATTTTGAAAGAATAAATAAAAGAAGGTTTTGTGTGGGACACTTTTATACTAATTATAAGAGGATGTTGTAAATGAATATGAACAGCCATGCTGTCTGACTGTTGATAGAATTTGAGATCTTCACAATCACCGGGTGTCACCATGTAGACATAATCTCGTTAGGGTTTGTGATTTTTACATTTGCCCAATGTCAAAACTGACCTCCCTGAATATGTTTTATAGGTTTGACAGCAACTATGCTTGTGGATTTCAGAGATAGACATGATTTGTTAGCTAGATGTTATTACAATAAGCGAAAATGTCTTAAAAGTCCACAGTTTGCTTAATAGTACAAAAAGTGTGTTATAGATCTATCAACGTTTTCTTTTATTGAACATAATATTTGCACTATATTGCTGTTAGCTGTAAATAATCTAGCCTCCCCATGTACGTAACTTACATATATTTATGTATGACCAGAACAACAAATAAAGTTCTGGTAGATAAGTACCTCGGAGATTTAACGTGCGCTTTCCGACTTAAGCCTATCTCGCACACGGGGAAGCACTTATACTATTAGGGTAAAAAAACGTAATGATTAAATGCACCCCCCCCCCCCACACACACACACACAAAAAAAAAAAAAAATAAAAAATTAAAGTTTGCAGCCTATTCCATTAAAGTTAAGGGGGTTGGGGTTTGGCTGGGTGGGAGTGGGTGATAAAAGAATATTCAATAATATGGTAAAGGTAAAGTTTGGGCGGGGGGTGGGGCAAGCGTGGGAAGGCACGGCGTCGGCTGGCGAGCATGTGTGGCTAGAAGTCTAACGGCGGTATCCTTCTAGTAGTCTTAGTAGTCTCTTGGTCAGCTTCTCATCCTGGGGGTTGGGATTCTGGTAGAGACTCTTGGCAAGGAGGGCGGCGGTATTGGCGACGAAGTGGTTTGAGGTCGGTACGCCACTACTCTGGAAGAAGTGGTTCAAGTCTGTGTAGTTTGTGATGTCGTACTCGATGTCCTGTCCCCCCTTCTTGTGCACCATGACGAGAGGGACTCCTTGTTTGACGTAGAGATGTTCCTTTGGGGTGTTGATCTGGTCAACCTTGAGATCCGGTCGGGCCTTGTAGTGGTTGATCGGAATGTCTGACTTTTCCACTAGTAATTAAAGTTCTTTGGTATGACCTCTTTTATCCCTGCTGACGTTATCATAATGTTCAATTTCAGTCTGCCTCACCAAGCGTAAGCATTGTACATGTTCTGATAAACCACACTGATGCAATTAAGCAAATGAATATTTGCTGTGGGCAAATATCTATTTTCTATATATATATTTGTGGATATGAAGCATTCTAGTTAATTGTGGATACACTGGGCAGACAGAATTGTGTTTATTTCCAGGCCATCCTGATCGTCGTTTACTACTATAAGGTGTATGTTTTGAGGCAAGATCAAAGGCGCCGCACAGCATTTGTTAGATAACAGACGGGGTCGTCCGTTTCGCTTTAAACAACCACCCCACCCTGTCTGTAGGAGTTATATAATCGGTGCGCAAATAACTGTGTCAAGTCCACTGCCGGGCTGATGCGGTGTCAGTGTCAGCGATGAACATGAATGCTCAAATTATAGACCTGTAGCACTCACAAGTTGCTTAGCCAAAATATTTGAAAAGTGTATATTCAATTCTCTGATAACAGCAAATATAACCTTAGAAATAGATTCAACATACCAACAATCAAATGTAGAACACAGACCTATGCTTAATAATAATTTCTTCTGGATATGATCAACCTGCGGAACCCTCTATCCGATAAAGTAACTAATGCTCGCTCATTAAAAGAAATCAAATCATTAATTAATCGTTCTGATGCAATTACTAATAAAAATTTTGACTTCAAATATTTTCATAGATCATTCCAAATTGTCCACTGTCGCCTTAGGCTCGGATGCAGTGACTTAAACGCTGATAAGTTTAGACGACATGTATCAGACATACCAGACTGCACTCGTGGATATCACCTTGAAGATGCAATTCACTTTTTCTATAACTGTCAAAAAATACGATAATATCAGAAACACTGTGTATTTCTACACACATGGGTATGGTCTAAAAATGATATTACGTGGCAGTAGTTAATCAGTTCTACAAACATGACTCTTCTTAAATCAGTTCACGACATCATTGTCAAAAGCAAAAGGTTTGAGTAGCTTAATGTTATGCATATAGTAAAGGAAAACTGCATTACCTTATTTCACAGACACCACTTGCTTCAGTGTATTGGCTTCGTGTATTTCATTTGTGCATTTTGTATGTTTATGTTCATCACTCACTTAAATATATCCAGCTGTTGTTAAGTTGTTACCTGGAGAGGTATTACATAAGCAAGTTTTGCTTGTTTACCGATCCAGATTTCTTTTGAAATAAAAATACGTTTAAGGCAACACGGCTAACCCTAAAACACATGATTGTAAACTATTCACAAAGGGGCACTAATCTCTGGCTTCTTCTCGGGTGTCGGACTCAAACTCAAACTCATTTATTCTTAGAATAACATGACATACAATTATCTACAATTTTTATTATGTACAATTTAACAAAAATAAAAAAATAGGATACGTGGATACTAATACAATTTACCAATTGTATTGTACCCATTGTTAAGGAATTTAGATAGGCCTTTTAGATTTCTTACACTGTTAGTGGTCATAATTTTCTTAAATGTTTGGAAACTTAAGATATTGCTTATTTAAGATGTTCATATCGCCATTGGTGAAAACTTCACATTGAAATAAATAATGCAATTCATCTCCCACAGCGATAGATTCACAGAGTGGACACTGGCTGTCTTCCCTGGGAATGTTCAGGCACCGACCTGTTTCAACTGGTAATCATTGGTTAGAAAGTTATGACTTTAATTTTGAGAGCAGTAGATATTTCGCAAATGAAGGTTGATTCTTCAGGTAATACGACCTTTGGATTTCCGCTTGGGCTTTCTAGCTGCCGTGAGTCAATTTGCTCGTTAACGCAACCGAGCGTGACAAGGGACTGGGCTACCAGTCTGCAAGGACAGCTAAATAAGCTTAAGCATTTTTGAAAACTGATTGGTTACCCATGATCTATGAAGATTTCAACAAAGGGCGCATGGTAATTAATTTCTTCAGCCTAAACAAACAGACAAATAACGGCGAAAGCTCATCGGGTGTCGTTATTTTGAAATACCCCTGATGGTTACAGTTTAATAATAAAAAAGTATCCATGAGTGAAAGCATTTGCGGATTTCGGATTGCGTGGATGATATAATTACTACTCCCTTGTTGTCATCCACATTTTCTGGTATAACCCTACACTTGTGTATTTGTCGTAATTTACTTGCTTCTCAGTTAATGAATTTATAACATGTATACTTAGTTGTAGCACCACTCAGATTATAAAGGTTCAAATTTGGTCTGTCTTGTACCTGGGGTAATTATTCAATCTAAATCAAGGTTTGAAGTGAGGTGGAATGTGAGTTATGTGATATGCACGCGGCAGCCCAGCAAGAGATGTATGGTCAGTTGCTTTACTTTTTTTGTAAATCAACTGATCATTCCCAGACATCAAAGGATCAACAGGAAATACGTTGATTTATTAATTACTGTTATCTTGCAGAGTGGATATGTCAAAAGTAAGTGTTTACATGTGAAGGTAGGTTTACTAAACCTAGGCAATACACTCATATCATGACGTGAAGTACAGATGTAAAAACAACATACTTTGTTCAAAGGGTAACCGATAATACACTGACTGGTTGTTCATTGTTATCTAACTCAATGTATGTTTTAAAGAACCGTGGACATTATAAAAATAGTTGTCACGTGGGCTTTCTCAGCTAACTTGGCACCTATGTGAAACAATTGAAACAAACTAGGTGATCAGTTAAGAAACAAACACGGGTTATAATATTCGATACATTTAAATAACGTTTAAAAACGATATATTTAAATATTTTAATATATTTCATATATATTCCAAATATTGTTTCCAAATAATTATTATTAAAGTATTTGATTCTCACATAGACATTTGACATCGAATAAGTATTTTTGTACAGCTGCAGACGCAATGGATATTGTTCTTTTATGTTGATATTCCCGGATACATTATAACTTTGTTAGGTTGTAATAATGATATTTGCATTTTGTTTTCATTCATTCGCTGCAGCTTTGAACAGAATCATTCTTGTTCCTTTCCGTTTGGTTGGGAAGTTTTTCGATGCGCGATAGACGTTGTTTTCGCAAGTGTTTTCTTTTGTAAGCGTGTATATGTTACAGTCAATGTGTAAAATATGATTCACTCAGGCAATTTATTAAATATCTAAATATTTCAGTCATTTTACAAATTGACTGAATAGTCCATTCATTTATTTAACCGACTGACTAAAAATGATAAAGACGAGCAAAAAGAGCTTATACATATCACAATATATTAATTATGCTAAGAAAAGAAGCCAAACAATACAGAACTGTACTTGGTGATGATATTAAACATAAACAAATATTTGGAATTCGTTATCATATTAATAAAGATGGACATATTTTTCAGTTAATTTGTAAAATGAACTGAATATTTAGGCGTTTAATAAATTTCCTTAGTGAAATCTGTTTACATTTTGAATGTAAACATATACACACGGTAAAATAAGCAATGTTCAGATGAAATATTTACTTTGTGTTGCAAGTCAAAATAGTGTACACAAAGATCGCACAATTACCATGCAAGTGACTTACAAAAACTGCATCACTATTACCGATGCTCCCCACAAATATACCTACATTTCCAAAACTGTATTTCATTTTTGTTGATCAGTGTGACCATACGTCCTTCTACTTTCAATAAAAATGCGCTTACGAATGGCGAGCACAGGTCGCGAACAAGTCTAGATTTCTGCTCTATCATCCGGGTGCTCACTGGGAAAATACAGTAATGCACAGGTAACAACTACTCCCGCGGAATTGCTTTAGAACAGTGCTCTTTTGTACGTTGAAATACTATATATTGTGAATGCCAAAATGATGTATCAAGGATCAAGTAGAAGATACATTGACCGCAGCGCTGGGAGTTTATTCAACAGGCCCGTGAAAATAACACTGCTGTATCTTATTATTTATTTTAGATGACGCAGTCAAAGCTCACTTCTCCTGGCGGCCATTATCGAACGGCCAGCTAAAACACAACCCCGCGCTTACGTCTACAGGTCTCTTCCTGTAGTACGGTAATTAGTATTCTCTCCCTCAAGTGTATCCTCAATTATATCACCCACCCTCATTAATTACCTGCTTCTCTTTTCCAGCCTCACGGCTATGGAGCTGACATAAAGAGTCCAAGTTATCATAAAGTAATTAGGGTCCAATAAAAACAATGCGCCGCCAAACCTCATACATATTATCACTGAAAGTCGTACTACAGACGGTTAATGTCAAATCACAATAAAATCATTTCAATTGCAATAACATGTTCCAGGACCATGTATTCTCTTAACACAATCGGATTTAGAAGCAATGGTCGTATAAAACAAGACAGATCTATTTAAACACAACAGTATTCATGTTATTCCCACAAAATCACATAAAGAAAGGAGACATTAGCAAATTCATGTGTATTATCATTTTTCGTCAGGAGAACAAATTTTTCTCTCCTTGTTACCACCTCCAGGTTCAGCTTAAGACGGGTCCTCCTTTGGTCAAAAGTTTGTTCCCCCTCTAATGAGTGTGTCACGCGTTGCACACGAGTGGCGGACGGGGTGCACACTTGTGTGCAACGCGTTGCACACGGGTATCACACGCGTGACCAACCCGATGCACACTGGTTGCGTAACGCGTTGCCCATGCGTGTAAGGGGAATGAACTTCTAGGCAGTAGTGTAATTGCCTAAAATTCCATGTCACTGAGGGACATGCTCAATGCGAAATATGATGTATGTACATATATACTGAACCGCAAAGGAAACGTCACCCCAAGTAACATTGCATGAAAAGTTGTCATTTTAACTATCTGGGTATTTTTTGTCAAAGTTTCTGAACTTAACATTACCTTGTCCGGAAAAACGAAATTTGATGATAAAAGAAAAAAGCAGATGACAATAAAACCGATCGCCCAAACGCATCACGGCAACGGCCATGGTAACCCGATGCACGTGAGTTGAAATTTAAATGCACTTGCTTCCCCCATTTCTTGCCCTATAAAAATCCACAAAGAGCGGATAACATTCATTCGTTATTGACCCATTCTGACACCACGTCATCGCCGGGACCGTCTTCAGTGGGCAACACAGCACCAGCATTGGCGCCACCAGCAGTGGAGAAGAGCCCTCTTCTCAGGCGAGAGCCGTTGCTGTATCTCAACAGCAGATGGCAGAGAGTGAGAGTCTGGGGAACGTTATTCGGATGCTTGTCATGTTCAGGGAGACTCGTGGGGTGGTCCGAGCATCATTGTGTGGTTGGTTGGTTGGTTGGTTTGTTGTTTAACGTCGCACTCAGCAATATTCCAGCTATATGACGGCGGTCTGTAAATAATCGAGTCTGGACCAGACAACCCAGTGATTAATATCACGAGCATCAATCCACGCACTTGGTATCGATGACATGCATCAACCAAGTCAGCGAGCCTGACCACCCGATCCCGTTAGTCGCCTTTTACGACATGCATAGTCGCATTGGTATTGTACCGTAGGTCGGCCCTGTGGTGTTCCAGAACATCCGACCAGGGAGAGGCAATGGTGTCACAGCAGCTCGGTACACTGATCAAGTCTTCAGACCACACGCCATACCTCATTTGGCACGTGTCGCAACCACGAGTTTCAGCATGAGTAACAAGAGACTTCCTCCAGCAGAATGCCATCAGAACCATGCACTGGCCTGCCCTC
This sequence comes from Haliotis cracherodii, assembly GCF_022045235.1. NCBI lineage: Eukaryota > Metazoa > Mollusca > Gastropoda > Lepetellida > Haliotidae > Haliotis > Haliotis cracherodii. Next base: position 30,593,446 of record NW_027266319.1, on the reverse strand, counting down.
AGTCCCGATGTATATCCCACTGAGCACATGTGGGACGAAATTCAAAGACGGCTGAATGACGTCCGACCAAGGCCGACAACTGCAGCTGAACTGCATCATGCGTTCCTCAGAGTGTGGGCTCAAGTGCCTATGGCCTTCATCAACAGCCTCATCAATGCCACATGTCGACGTTGCTCGGCAGTCATCAACGCACATGGCGGACACGCGAGATACTGACATGTGATGCCATTTTCTCAGAGACTAGTTTTGTGTTTCACTTTAAGAACATTTGACACTTTAATTTCAACCTTGATAAGCAGTTTTGCCAAGTTTCATTTTTTTTAATATGTCTCAAAGTATGTTTACATTTTTTGGACAAATAATGTTTCTCATATATCTATCCATGGTGGCTATCTATCTATCCATGGTGGACAGTGTTAAAAAATATAGTTCCGCCCAGACCAAGTGTGCATTATTTGTGAATGTGGGTTCAAGATAAAGTAGCCATAAAAAATCACAATAAACTGTCCATTCGTGAACAAATAACGGATTGTTTTAATCATAAAGAGACGTCGCAAACGCCCTGTATATAGATGAAAAAATCGGTTACTGCGTTGTTAAACAAAATCACTGAATCATTTAGTGACATACTCGCCCCCTCCCTGAGTAAATCACATCATTTCCCCACACACAAAAATACGCGAAATACCTTGCTTCATCACACACACAAAATGCAAAGCAACTGTGCATAAAATCAGTTGTTTACTGATATTTCAGATACAAAAATAACATCACGTGCCCACAGTTCAAAAACATCCATCAACCCTTTTAAAATGTCAGTCTTGCATCTTTTGTATGATAATGTGCTAAAGTACAGATACCGATGCCACACTGGCACGAGAGACGACTTAGCAATAGCAAACACAGACCAATTCATATTTTATGTTGCATGTGTTTCAGCCCACAACCCTTTCATCTTGTCAATATAACATTATTTTTCCAATTCTTCATGGTAGAAATACAATATAATTGCTTTATTCTTATCCAGAAGAAGTATCATACACCATGTGAGACTAGTATTAATAAAGGTAGTACCCCATGTGGCTGGTGTTTGTACAATATCTAGTGCAACATGTCTTATGTTTGTTCAGAATAAGTGGAACAATTATGTATGGCGATCCAATAGGAAGGCAAGCTATTTCTTGGAATAGAACAGTCACCGTTACAAGTAGCTCATCGCCAAAACTGCATGTCTTACCATTGATTTTGGTTATGTATAGAATCATATATATTACTGCAATAAAACAAAAACAGACAATCATGAAACAGGAGTAAACCAACAAATAGAAATCTTTTCTTCTTTATATTGATAATATGGGATTGGTCTGGACAAGCCGAACACCTCTTTCACTCTTAGTTGATTAGTGATTAGTACGAGGGTTAGAATTGGTCCCCAGCTGTGCTGGTAGTGAGAGGAGACGTACGGATCGGGTTGTCAGGTTTCCCGACGGCAAAGATCGTTGCTCAAAATATCAAAAATATAAATAAGATAAATAAATGGTGTTTAGAAAATGGTTTTAAATTTTCAAAATCCAAAACAAATTGTATCCACTTTTGTAGGAAATACAAACCCCATAAAGACCCTGATTTAATTTTAGATAGCACTCCGATTAAAGTAGTAAAAGAGGCTAAGTTCTTGGGTCTTATGTTTGACCACCATTTAACGTTTTTACCTCACATAAAATATTTGAAAAATAAATGCCTGAAGGCCCTTGATCTCCTAAAAGTTGTTTCAAATTCCAAGTGGGGAGGGGATCAGAAAACCCTCCTTCAACTGTACAGAGCACTTATTCGCTCTAAACTTGATTATGGCTCCATCATCTATGGTGGAGCCTGCAAAAGTAATCTTAAACTTTTGGACTCTATCCACCATCAAGGTCTGAGACTCTGTCTTGGATCTTTCCGAACTTCTCCTATTGACAGTCTGTACGTTGAGGCTGATGAACCATCCCTCAAACAACGCCGAATTAAATTATCCTTACAATATGTCACTAAATTACGCTCTAATAACTCGAATCCTGCATATGACTGTGTTTTTAACCCACTTTATGAAAATCTCTATAATAAAAATTCATCGGTTCTCCCCCCACTTGGAATAAGACTTCAATCTGATATTTCTGCCGCTAAAATTAATCTTGATGCTATAGCCCCCACGCAGCTTTTGTCTTCTCCGCCTTGGCAGTTAGTAAAGCCAGAGGTGGATCTGTCATTAACTAAATTAAAGAAATCGGAAACAAATCCACTTATTTATCAACAAAAATATAATGAATTAAGAAACACATATAATACTTACAAATCTATATTTACTGATGGATCCAAGGATAGTGGCGCTGTTGCTAGCGCCACTGTCATTGGATCCAGGACTATCTCCTCCAGATTACCCAATACTAGTTCTATTTTCACAGCTGAGGCCAATGCCATTTTAACAGCTTTACAGTATATCAGTAAACAGTCAAAATATCAGAAGTTTATCCTATTTTCCGATTCTCTTTCTTGCTTGCAGGCTATCCATAACATCTCATGTCAACATCCACTTTTAATCAAAATTATTGAATTATTTAATGAACTTGCTACTGGCCAATACGACATCGTCTTTTGTTGGTTGCCCAGTCATGTGGGCATCAAAGGCAACTCAATGGCTGATGCTGCTGCAAAAGCAGCACTCAACAAATCTGTGACACCACTTCTTATCCCATACACTGATTTTAAACCTGTAATCAGATCTTATATTTGTGATCTGATGCAAAAGAAGTGGGACTCCCAAGTAGGTATCAATAAATTACATGAAATTAAACCAAATATTGGTTACACCTACTTGGGCTGTCAGTCCAGATTTGAAGAGGTCATTATGCGACGATGTCGTATTGGCCATAGCAGGTATACACACGAATATCTTTTAAAAGGTGAGGATCCTCCATTTTGTATCCCTTGTGATGAGAGAATCACCGTCAAGCATGTCCTGCTTGATTGTGTTGATTTTTCCATCACAAGGGATAAATATTTCAAATCGTCATCTATTAAGGATCTTTTTAGCAGTATCGATTCTCGTTTAATCATTGGTTTTTTAAAAGAAATAGAGTTGTGTGCAAAATTTTGATTGTGTTTTGTGAAATATAAATGTTTTATGATTGGTAGATTAAATTAGCAACTGAGAATGTTAGTGGCTGTATCCTCGAGGGGGGTTAAAGTACTGTAAAATTATTGTCCTCCTGAGAGGGTACATAAGTTCCACTTCTTTCAAGGTAAATTTAGTACTACCGTGTTTTTAATCGTAGAATATGTGTCATTTTAAGACGTGAGGCTAACTCTGCCAATAATCGCCAACCACTGAAGGGATGATGTAAATCCTGCTGGGGTCCATGCAGGTAGCAAAAGTACTGTAAGTCCCCATGGACCCTGGCGTGGTGATCTACCTTCAGTTGTTGGTGATCTATAGCCTGTTTTTATGTTGTGTTGTAAAATGTTAATATCTTTTTACATGCTCTCTGACTAGTTTTATGTACATCTGTGATATTCTAGTTATTATACTGCCCTTCGTCGGCAGAATTGTATGCAGTTTAAAATATATTGTTCATGTCAACTTTTGTTTCGTCACGATATGGCTGAAATATTGCCGATGTGACGTTAAACTTAAACTCACTCACTCACTCACTCACCTACACTGACAATGTGTTGGACAGTCTCATAAAATTCATTTAATCTATATAATCTTCATTTCGTTATTATTATTATTATTATTATTATTATTATTATTATTATTATTATTATTATAAGTAAGCGAGTGAATTTAGTTTTAGGCCTTTGAACGGTATCTCAGTTATATCACAGCGTGTGAGCTGCAGGTGAGAAGAGAACCAAAAGGGACACAGATCTCAAACGGGTATGATGATGGCAAACCTAGGAAAAATATAGAATCTTGGATTCGTACCCAAGATCATTTCTTTCACACAGTCAATTACGGGCCACCCGAACCACTATTGCTGCTTAAATATGTTTCAACTTAAAACAAGTCACTTTTAAATTTGATTTTGGTCTGTGAATCTCATTTGAGTAAACGTTTTATATTTATAACAGATAAGATATCTATGGCTACCAAAGATACCAGATGGCTGTATGTTATTGGCAATAGCTCATCTGTACATTATAAGAAAGATTCTGATACATGGAAATCAGTCTTGCGTTGTTTCAACGGCCACTTTCTTCTTCACCACCAGCATGTGAGGATGCCAGAAAAGGTCGTCAGTGTACTCCGCTTGTCGTGTGAGTACAGTGTGTCAACAGACTGATGGTGTGTTATCTTGACAAGACGGCGTAAATAGTTGATTGTGCAGTCAACCTCTTGATTGCCTGGCCAGACTCGCTGTGATACAAAGGAGAACATAGAAGGATAAGATTCGTCAAGCCTGCAGTCTCTATTTCATGAACCCAAAGCAAGAGGTACAGCCTTCTTGCCCACGTCAGACTTTGACAAACTATTCTTTTTTGGAAAATGATTGAAACAAAAATTGTGTGAGTCGTCCTTACGTGAAGCAAGTGGAATGTGTTCTTTGCTGCTGGTACACGTGTGCCATCCTTCGTCACGAGTAGATCATGAAAATATTTTATCAATCGATTGCACGAACATGTCATATATGAAATATATAGTCACGATAAAAAAAGGCGTCGAGACGTGAAAAACAGGGATTCCACAGTCTTCTGAAAAGAGTTAAACATGTGAGACATAATACCCTAGTTTTCGAAGGAGAGGCTTTCTGAACGAATCGAATGTATGTACAGTGTGTTGAGAAGGACAGCAATCCTGCAGAGTTCTTCGCTTGGATGAAGTCGGCTGGCCTGAAAAGTGAAACGGAAGGCTTTCTGTTTGCTGCTCAGGACCAGTCACTTCCCACTCAAAACCGTCAATGTGTGATTTTGCATCAACACAAAATGACTTTAGTGAGACTCTCCAACACAGTGTCAGCTGATGTCCAGCTTTGGCACAAACACAGAATCTTAAACGGCATGATGGCATGGCTCGAGACTTTTATCACCGCCTTCGCCATACTTGTGGTTTTGACACAGAGGTCCATCCATGGTACAACTAATTGCCTAAAATTCCATGTCACTGAGGGACATGCTCAATGCGAAATATGATGTATGTACATATATACTGAACCGCAAAGGAAACGTCACCCCAAGTAACATTGCATGAAAAGTTGTCATTTTAACTATCTGGGTATTTTTTGTCAAAGTTTCTGAACTTAACATTACCTTGTCCGGAAAAACGAAATTTGATGATAAAAGAAAAAAGCAGATGACAATAAAACCGATCGCCCAAACGCATCACGGCAACGGCCATGGTAACCCGATGCACGTGAGTTGAAATTTAAATGCACTTGCTTCCCCCATTTCTTGCCCTATAAAAATCCACAAAGAGCGGATAACATTCATTCGTTATTGACCCATTCTGACACCACGTCATCGCCGGGACCGTCTTCAGTGGGCAACACAGCACCAGCATTGGCGCCACCAGCAGTGGAGAAGAGCCCTCTTCTCAGGCGAGAGCCGTTGCTGTATCTCAACAGCAGATGGCAGAGAGTGAGAGTCTGGGGAACGTTATTCGGATGCTTGTCATGTTCAGGGAGACTCGTGGGGTGGTCCGAGCATCATTGTGTGGTTGGTTGGTTGGTTGGTTTGTTGTTTAACGTCGCACTCAGCAATATTCCAGCTATATGACGGCGGTCTGTAAATAATCGAGTCTGGACCAGACAACCCAGTGATTAATATCACGAGCATCAATCCACGCACTTGGTATCGATGACATGCATCAACCAAGTCAGCGAGCCTGACCACCCGATCCCGTTAGTCGCCTTTTACGACATGCATAGTCGCATTGGTATTGTACCGTAGGTCGGCCCTGTGGTGTTCCAGAACATCCGACCAGGGAGAGGCAATGGTGTCACAGCAGCTCGGTACACTGATCAAGTCTTCAGACCACACGCCATACCTCATTTGGCACGTGTCGCAACCACGAGTTTCAGCATGAGTAACAAGAGACTTCCTCCAGCAGAATGCCATCAGAACCATGCACTGGCCTGCCCTCAGTCCCGATGTATATCCCACTGAGCACATGTGGGACGAAATTCAAAGACGGCTGAATGACGTCCGACCAAGGCCGACAACTGCAGCTGAACTGCATCATGCGTTCCTCAGAGTGTGGGCTCAAGTGCCTATGGCCTTCATCAACAGCCTCATCAATGCCACATGTCGACGTTGCTCGGCAGTCATCAACGCACATGGCGGACACGCGAGATACTGACATGTGATGCCATTTTCTCAGAGACTAGTTTTGTGTTTCACTTTAAGAACATTTGACACTTTAATTTCAACCTTGATAAGCAGTTTTGCCAAGTTTCATTTTTTTTAATATGTCTCAAAGTATGTTTACATTTTTTGGACAAATAATGTTTCTCATATATCTATCCATGGTGGCTATCTATCTATCCATGGTGGACAGTGTTAAAAAATATAGTTCCGCCCAGACCAAGTGTGCATTATTTGTGAATGTGGGTTCAAGATAAAGTAGCCATAAAAAATCACAATAAACTGTCCATTCGTGAACAAATAACGGATTGTTTTAATCATAAAGAGACGTCGCAAACGCCCTGTATATAGATGAAAAAATCGGTTACTGCGTTGTTAAACAAAATCACTGAATCATTTAGTGACATACTCGCCCCCTCCCTGAGTAAATCACATCATTTCCCCACACACAAAAATACGCGAAATACCTTGCTTCATCACACACACAAAATGCAAAGCAACTGTGCATAAAATCAGTTGTTTACTGATATTTCAGATACAAAAATAACATCACGTGCCCACAGTTCAAAAACATCCATCAACCCTTTTAAAATGTCAGTCTTGCATCTTTTGTATGATAATGTGCTAAAGTACAGATACCGATGCCACACTGGCACGAGAGACGACTTAGCAATAGCAAACACAGACCAATTCATATTTTATGTTGCATGTGTTTCAGCCCACAACCCTTTCATCTTGTCAATATAACATTATTTTTCCAATTCTTCATGGTAGAAATACAATATAATTGCTTTATTCTTATCCAGAAGAAGTATCATACACCATGTGAGAGGCACTCGTGAAGAGCAACCTCCTCGTGGTGAGTGCTGGGTAACGCTAATAGCTCTTCCCCCGTGTGGAACCGGGGCAGAATATTTCCACAGCCCCCCATTGCTGGTCGTATGAGGCGACTAAAATGGGCAACCTGTTTGCCGTGGGTTGCGTCCCTGTGTCGGCGGAGGACGGGATTCTGGTAGTTGAGGGCACTGGTTCCTGGAACTGTGTTCCTTTGCCCAACACACTACTTCGACCCTTACTTCGCCTAGACGGGTGGTAAGATGGGCCCGGTCTTATCAATCGGCTGGTCATGCCAAGCCCTGTGCGTAATATTGTGTATGCACACCTGTGTTGTATGTTCATGTATATTTTTGGTCTTGGCCACGCATAACTTGTATGAGTTCACAATTTCTGATTGAATACTTTGCCTAGAGTCTTATGCCAGAAGGCGGTGGCTCATGGGCCAATCTGGCATTACGGACCTCCGGGTTCTATTTGTCATCAGATAACTGTCTAGGGCAGAACCAGCCTGACTTTTAACCCTGTTTGACAAAAATAGCTACCTGTGTCCTTCTTGCTTGAGTATAACACCCTTGTAGCCCTGGTGTTTGTAGTCGGCTTCCACTACATCACCGTCCTTGTTGACACTCCATGGTGGGTGGGGATCAGTGGTGTCGAACAACTTTCTTTCATTATGGCTACCCCAAACTTATCTGGTTCTCGCTCAAAAAGTAAACGCAGGCATATTGATTCAGATCCTGCAGTATCTTCAGATGAGTATTCTGTACTACATATTGATTCTTGGCCACGTTTTCTGGTTATTGAAGGTGTTGATGGTGAACCCCTCAAAATCAACCCCTTTGTAGTATCAAAATCTATTGAAGGAATATGTGGAACTGTAAAAAATGTTACTCGTCTCCGGTCCGGTTCATTACTTGTGGAATGTGCTCGGAGACAACAATCTCAGAATCTGCTCCAGGCACATCATTTCGCTGATACTGAGATTGTTGTCTCAGTTCACAAGACTCTGAATTCCTGTAGAGGTATTGTTCGCGACTATGCGAAATGCCTTTCAGATATGTCTGAAGATGAAATTGCTGCAGAGCTTAAAAATCAAGGCGTTACTTCTGTCAAAAGATTCTCTAGGAAGGATGGTGATACATTCATTAAAACGAATACCTACCTTTTTACGTTTGCACTGACAAAGCTCCCTTCTTCCATCAAAGCCGGGTATTTCAACATCGGGGTGGATGTGTACATCCCCAATCCACTCCGATGTTTTAAATGTCAACAGTTCGGACATGGCGCAAAATCCTGTCGCAACAAACAAGTTTGCTCCCGCTGCAGTCAAAACCATGATGGTACTGAGTGCACAGAATCCATCAAATGTGCAAACTGCAGTGGTGAACACATGTCCTTTTCAAAATCATGCCCCTCTTTTGTCAGACAAACTAAGATCCTTAAAATCAAGTACAGCAATGACATTTCATTTGCTGATGCAAAGACATTACTAGAGAAGGAGTCATCCCCTTCCCCTTCTACTCTATCTTACTCTGCAGCAGTTTCCTCTTCAACTCTCAAAGTCGATCATGGGTGCCAAACGGCAATTACCTGGGTCTCCGATGTACAAACCATGTTATACAAAATTGATGCTGCCGTCACCCATTCTTCCTCTACATCAGGTTCACAAACTGAGCTTTCGGCAGAACCTCTACCAGAGACTGACACTGTGCCTGACCCTGAAACTCCCCCCGAACCTGTGGCTGTATTGAAACAAAATGTTACTGTTACCAGAAAAGCAAATAAACAACAAAAGAAAAAGGAGTCTAAGGCCCTTAAACACATTGAGGTGCCTTCTACATTGACAGCCCCACTGGAGGTTCATAACTCTTTTGAACCTCTAGATATGGAGGTCACTCCATCGCTGCCATTGCAGCATAGACGACCTTCCCCACGCTCCCGTTCTCCAATTGAGCCTCCATGAGTTGCTCCCCCAATTTAATCCAATGGAATTGTAGAGGACTTCGGAACAATTTCAATGATCTTCAGCTATTAATTCAGGATTTCAAACCATCAGCAATTTGCCTACAAGAAACTTTTCTTAAAACAACAGATAATTTTGATTTACGACAGTATGTTTCTTTCCATTGCTTTTCTCCTCCAGGTGATAAAGCTACTGGAGGATCTTCTGTTATGGTGAGGCAGGGCGTCATTCACAGTCCTGTTCCTCTCAATACCCCTCTTCAGGCCATTGCAGTACGTATAACACTAAATATTGTTTTTACTTTATGTTCTTTGTATATACCACCATCGTACTCTCTCCGACAGTCTGATCTTCAGACGCTATATGATCAACTCCCTAAGCCCTGTGTTATCATGGGAGATTTGAATGGCCATAACCCACTTTGGGGTAGTCATGCCACTAATAATAAAGGAAAAGTACTTGAAGATTTTCTCTTCAATAATGATTTGTGCATTTTAAATGATGGTACTCACACATATCTACATCCTGCAACTGGCACTTACTCTTGTTTAGACCTGTCAGTTGTAGATTCTAGTTTACTTCAGGAATTTGAATGGTCAGTCCACGATGACCTAAGTGGAAGTGACCATTTTCCTACTATTTTACAATCTGTGACACCATCTGATGTACCTCCGTCATCACGATGGAATTTTACTAAGGCAAACTGGGCTTTATATGAAGTCCTTTGCACTAATCATCTAAAACCTGATGGTTTTCTTGATGTTTCCGACCCTATTCAACTTTTTTCTGATAAACTCAACAAAATAGCTGATGAATGTATTCCGAAGTCCTCTTCAAATCCTCACATACGTAAACCATGGTTCAACACTGATTGCAAACTAGCTAGGAAGGCAAGGAAAAAAGCTGAACAGTATTTCCGTCGCCATCCTATGGTCCACAATTTAAATAAATTTAAAATATTAAATGCTAAAGCACGGCGTACTTTTAAACAAAACAAGCGTCAGTCTTGGCAAAATTATGTCTCCAAGATAAATTCACGTACGCCGATATCTAAGGTATGGAACATGATTAAGAAAATTAAAGGTAAGGGTTCTAAATCTAGTGTTCACCACCTTAAAAATGGGAATGAATTATTAACAAATACTTCTGATATTGCTAATAAACTTGGTGAAACTCTGGCTCAACATTCTTCCTCCTCGAACTATGCCCCTAAATTCCAGAAATATCAAAAGCAGCAAGAAAAGAAACCAATCAATTTTAATTCAGACAATGGGGAGGATTACAATGAAATATTTTCCATTCATGAGCTCAATACTGCCCTTGGGCAAGCTCATGACACTGCTACGGGGTCTGATAATATACATTATCAACTCTTAAAACATTTACCGCAACTCTGTTTAGAAACCCTTTTGATGATTTTTGATAAAATCTGGACGTCAGGAGATTTTCCTTCTTCATGGCGTGATGCTATAATTGTTCCCATACCCAAACCTGGACGTGATCATACTGATCCTTCCAATTATAGACCCATTTCATTAACAAGCTGCGTTTGCAAAACCATGGAACGCATGGTCAATAATAGATTAACATGGTACTTGGAATCAAATGACTTAATAACAAACATTCAATGTGGTTTCCGTAAAAATCGCAGTACCATTGACCATTTAGTTCGATTGGAGTCATTCGTTAAGAATGCCATTGTAAATAAGCAACATGCAGTGTCTATCTTTTTCGATCTAGAAAAAGCATACGACACTACATGGAAGCACGGTATTTTAAAAGACTTACATGACTTTGGATTGCGAGGCCGTTTGCCTCAATTTATATCCAAGTTTTTATCTGACAGACAATTTCAAGTCCGAGTGGGTTCTACCCTGTCTGATCATTATAATCAGGATCAGGGTGTCCCACAGGGCAGTATTTTGTCTGTCACTTTGTTTAGTATCAAAATCAACAGTTTAGCAAAGGTTTTAAACGATTCAATTGATGGATCGTTGTTTGTGGATGATTTTAATGTTTCTTGCCGTGGTAAGAACATGCATACGATTGAGAGGCAAATGCAACTGTGTTTAAATAAAATCCAAACATGGTGTCTAGAAAATGGCTTTAAATTTTCCAAATCTAAAACTAACTGTATTCATTTTTGCAGAAAATGTAAACCTCACAAAGACCCGGAACTAATATTAGATAACAACCCCATTAAAGTTGTAAAAGAAGCGAAATTTTGGGGTATAATTTTCGATCATCATTTAACCTTTTTACCACATATAAAATACTTAAAGAATAAATGTCTGAAAGCCCTAGATTTGTTAAAAGTTGTCTCTAATTCCAAGTGGGGAGGGGATCAGAAAACCCTCCTCCAACTATACAGAGCTCTTATACGCTCTAAACTTGATTACGGCTCCATCATCTATGGTGGGGCTTGTAAGAGCAATTTAAAATTATTAGACACCATTCATCACCAAGGCCTGAGGCTTTGTCTTAGAGCTTTCCGTACTTCACCTCTTCACAGTTTGTATGTGGAGGCTGATGAGCCATCCCTTCACCACCGACGCATTAAATTATCTTTACAGTATATATCTAAATTACGTTCTACTGAATCCAATCCAGCGTATGACTGTGTTTTTAATCCCCTGTACAAAATTCTATACAATAAAAAGACATCTCTTATTCCACCCCTTGGAATAAGAATACAATCTGATGTTTCTGCTGCCCAAATCCATCTTGAAACCATAGCCCCCACTCGGCTGTTCACTTCTCCACCATGGCAGTTAGTGAAGCCCGTGGTAGACCTAACATTAAGTAAACTAAAGAAATCCGACACAAATCAATTAATTTATCAACAGCAATATAATGAATTACGAAGCACGTATGATACTCATAAATCTATATTTACAGATGGATCCAAGGATGGTGATGCTGTTGCCAGCGCAACCGTCATTGGGTCCAGGACTATCTCAACCAGATTACCAGATAACTGTTCTATCTTCACAGCAGAAGCACATGCTATTTTAACGGCTCTAAAATACATCAACAGCCAAACTAAACATAAACAGTTCATTATTTTTTCAGACTCTCTTTCTTGCATTCAAGCTATTAAAAACATGTCTTCCACGCATCCACTTTTAATGGAAATTGTTGAACTGTTTAATGAGCTTGCTACTGGCCAATACGACATCGTTTTCTGTTGGTTACCAAGCCATGTTGGAATCACTGGTAATACCATGGCCGATGCTGCAGCTAAAGCAGCACTCAACAAATCTGTGACACCACTTCTGCTTCCATACAGCGATTATAAACCCGTGATTAGATCTTATATCCGTGATCTAATGCAAAAGAAGTGGGACACTCAAGTAGGTATCAATAAATTACATGCTATAAAACCAACCATCGGTTACACCTACTTGGGTTGTCAGTCCAGATTTGAAGAGGTCATTGTACGACGATGTCGCATTGGCCACAGCAGATATACGAATGAATATTTACTTAAAAGTGAGGATCCTCCATTTTGTATCCCTTGTGATGAAAGAATCACAGTCAAGCATGTCCTGCTTGACTGTGTTGATTTTTCCATCACAAGGGATAAATATTTCAAATCATCATCGCTTAAGGATCTTTTTACCAATATTAGTCCTCATTTAATTATTGCATTTTTAAAAGAAATTGAACTGATAAATAAATTTTGATGTACATAATTGTTTCTTAATTTGATAGTGTCTAATTGTGAACTGAGATTGTCATTGGCTGTGCCCTTGACGGGGGTTAAAGTACTGTAAAATTATTGTCCCCCTGAGAGGTCATAGTAAGTCCATATCATTCGAAGTCTGTTATTCCTATCTTAGTTTTAATCGTAGCATATATGTTCTTTTAAATTCAGCTAAATTCCCTAATCGTCGCCAACACCTGAAGGGATGATGTAAATCCAGCTGGGGTCCATGCAGGTAGCAAAAGTACTGTAAGTCCCCATGGTCCCCAGTATGGTGATCTACCTTCAGTTGTTGGAGATCATAGCCTGTTTTTATAATGTATTGTTATGTATCGTACTATCAATTTTATGATTCCATACTAGTTTTAAATATTTCTCTGTGATAAATCTAGTTATTTTACTGCCCATCGTTGGCAGGTTTTTATACGTTTTCAAAGTATTTCTGATATTTAACCTTTGATAGTCACGATATGGCTGAAATATTGCCGATGTGACTTAAAACTTAACTCACTCACTCACTACACCATGTGAGACTAGTATTAATAAAGGTAGTACCCCATGTGGCTGGTGTTTGTACAATATCTAGTGCAACATGTCTTATGTTTGTTCAGAATAAGTGGAACAATTATGTATGGCGATCCAATAGGAAGGCAAGCTATTTCTTGGAATAGAGGCACTCGTGAAGAGCAACCTCCTCGTGGTGAGTGCTGGGTAACGCTAATAGCTCTTCCCCCGTGTGGAACCGGGGCAGAATATTTCCACAGCCTCCCATTGCTGGTCGTATGAGGCGACTAAAATGGGCAACCTGTTTGCCGTGGGTTGCGTCCCTGTGTCGGCGGAGGACGGGATTCTGGTAGTTGAGGGCACTGGTTCCTGGAACTGTGTTCCTTTGCCCAACACACTACTTCGACCCTTACTTCGCCTAGACGGGTGGTAAGATGGGCCCGGTCTTATCAATCGGCTGGTCATGCCAGGCCCTGTGCATAATATTGTGTTTGCACAAATGTGATTGTTATTAATGTATTATTTGGTCTTGGTTATGTCTTACCTGTTTGACATCCCAAATTATTATGTAAACGTTTGCCTAGAGTCTTATGCCAGTAGGCGGTGGCTCATGGGCCAATCTGGTGATACGGACCGCTGACTTCTGTGTTTTTATAGGAAAATGCCATGGGCCGAACCAGCCTGACATTTGTCCTTTTATTAACAACAGCTTTTCATGTCTTTATTTCTGGAGTATAACACCCCTGTAACCCTGGTGTTCCAGACTGGTTTCCACTGTGGCACTGTCCTTGTTGACACTCGATGGCGGGTGGGGAGCAGGGGTGCTGAAATATTTTCTTACAACATGGCTTCCAATCCTCCTTCTGGTTCATCAAAAACAAACAAACGTAGGCATATGGATTCTCTTTCGTCTGATGAAGATGTCCCTTCACAGGCAACTGACTCGTGGCCAAGGTTCATTGTCATCTCATCTGTTGATGGCAATCCCCTGAAGCTGAACCCCTTTGCAATCTCAAAGGGAATACAAAGTATTTGTGGGGAAGTTAAGAACGTGACCCGTCTTCGTTCTGGTTCAATCCTTGTTGAGTGTGATCGGAGGCAACAATCTGTTAATCTGCTGAGTACCCAGCAATTTGTTAACACAAAGGTTGTTGTTTCTGCACACAAATCGCTTAATTCCTGCAAAGGTATTGTCCGAGATCGTGCTCGCTGTCTCGCAGACATGACAGAAGATGAAATAGCGCGTGAATTGTCAAACCAAGGTGTTACCTCAGTTAAGCGCTTCACAAGAAAAACTCAAGATGGTAGTATTATCAACACCCAGACGTACCTTTTCACTTTTTCGCTCTCTGCCATCCCGAAAAACATTAAAGCTGGATATTTTAACATCGGAGTGGAGGTGTATGTCCCCAATCCACTTCGGTGTTACAAATGCCAAAAGTTCGGCCACGGAGCCAAATTTTGCACTGCCAGGACAAGATGCTTCCGTTGTAGTGGAACTCATGAGAGTTCTGAAGATTGCACAAATGACATCAAATGTGCCAACTGCGACGGACAGCACTTGTCCTCATCAAAATTCTGTCCTGCCTTTGATCGCGAATCAAAAATACTAAAAATCAAATGCACCAACAATATTTCGTATACAGAAGCTAAAAAAATATTTCTTCCATCACAAGCAACTTTCACCAAAACATTTTCTGCTGCTGTATCTGCTCCAACTCCTGTTGTCAAAGTATCCACAGCCTGCACTCAAACTGTTATCTCTTGGGTCAAGGATACTCAGCTTGCACTTGACGACTCTACACAGTTATCTCAACATAGCCCCTTGCTAGTAACATCTGCTTCCCAAACAGAGAATCCTTTATCTGAACAAACAACAACTAAAAAATTAGAATCAGAATCTCTCAATGGTATTGAAGATTTACAAGGCGAAGCCCACTTATCTAACAAACAAAAAAAACAGAGGAGAAGGGCCAGGGCTCTCCAGCACTTGGAGGTGCCTTCTCCTACTACAACCCCTGTAGAGGTACATAATACTTTTGGACCTCTGGAAATGGAGGTAAGTCCCTCACTCCCAGCCCAAGGGAACGGACCTCCTCCTCGCACTCGATCTCCAGTTGAGCCACCATGAGTTGCTCTTCTACTATTATCCAATGGAATTGCAGAGGACTAAGGAACAATTTTAATGATTTGCAATTATTAATCCAGGATTATAAACCATCGGCTATTTGTTTACAGGAAACGTATTATAAAGATACTGACAAAATCCAGATAAAACATTATAATGCCTATAACTACTTCTCCCCTCCAGGACCTAGAGCCACTGGAGGATCTTCAGTATTGGTGAGGCAGGGTGTTATACATAGCCCTGTTCTACTAAATACGCCACTTCAAGCTGTTGCTGTACGATTAACTCTAAACATTGTATTGACATTATGTTCACTTTATGTCCCGCCTTCTTCTACTCTACAACAGACAGATCTTCAGGCGCTCTATGACCAGCTCCCCAAGCCCTGTATCATTATGGGCGATTTAAATGGCCATAATCCCCTTTGGGGTAGTGCTGATTCAAACCGCAAAGGGAAGACATTAGAAGATTTCATTTCTGACAACGCTCTATGCATTTTTAATGATAACTCTAAAACCTATTTACATCCAGGTACAGGCACCTATTCATCTCTCGATCTGTCACTTACCACCTCCGAGCTTCTAAGTGAATTCAAATGGTCAGTCCACGACGACCTGTGTGGAAGTGACCATTTTCCAACTATTCTTCAAACAATAACTCCATCTGATGTTCCTCCATCATCACGATGGAATTTCCCTAAAGCTAACTGGTCATTGTTCGAGTTACTTTGTATAAGCAAATTAAATCCTGTTCGTTTTATTGATGTTCCTGATTCAATAAAACTGTTTTCTGATGAACTTAACAATATAGCTGATGAATGCATTCCCAAGTCCTCTGCAAATCCACACATCCGTAAACCATGGTTTAATGATACTTGCAAACAAGCTAGGAAGGCACGGAAGAGGGCTGAACATGTTTTCCGTCGCCATCCTATGGTCCATAATTTAAATAAATTCAAAATTGCAAATGCTAAAGCACGGCGTATGTTTAAACAAAATAAACGCAAGTCTTGGCAAGCTTACGTTTCAAAAATCAATTCACGAACGCCGATGTCCAAGGTTTGGAACATGATCCAGAAAATCAAAGGTAAGGGTTCTAAAGCTGGCATTCATCATCTTAAGAATGGGAATGAGTTATTAACTGATAAATCTGATATCGCAAATAAACTGGGTGAAACTTTGGCCAAACATTCTTCCTCTTCCAATTATGTGCCTCAATTTCAAAAATATCAAAAACAACAGGAAAAGAATCCTATTAATTTTAATTCAGATAATGGGGAAGATTACAATGAAATCTTTTCTATTCATGAACTACATACTGCCCTCGAACAATCCCACGATACTGCTACTGGAGCTGATAACATACATTATCAACTCCTGAAGCACTTACCAGCATCCTGTTTAGAAACACTGTTGACTATTTTTGATGAAATTTGGATGTCAGGAAGTTTTCCACCTTCTTGGCGTGATGCCATAGTTATTCCAATACCTAAACCCGGGCGAGATCATTCGGACCCTTCAAATTACCGACCAATTTCATTAACAAGCTGCGTTTGCAAGACCATGGAACGCATGATAAATAATCGTCTAGTTTGGTACTTAGAAACCAATAATCTCATATCAAATATTCAATGTGGTTTCCGTAAAAATAGAAGTACCATCGATCACTTAGTCCGTTTAGAATCATTTGTGAAAAACGCCATACTAAACAAACAACATGCAGTGTCTATCTTTTTCGATCTTGAAAAAGCATATGACACTACATGGAAACACGGAATTTTAAAAGATTTACATGATTTTGGATTGCGAGGCCGTTTGCCTCAATTTATATCCAACTTTTTAACAGACAGACAATTTCAAGTTCGTGTGGGATCTACCCTGTCTGATCATTATCATCAGGATCAGGGTGTCCCACAGGGCAGTATTTTGTCTGTCACATTGTTCAGTATTAAAATCAATAGCCTCTCTAGGGTTTTAAACGATTCAATTGATGGATCGCTTTTTGTGGATGATTTTAACCTCTCTTGTCGTGGTAAAAATATGAATACTATAGAAAGACAATTGCAGTTATGTCTAAATAAAATTCAAAAATGGTGTCTCGAAAATGGCTTTAAATTTTCTAAATCAAAGACCAATTGTATTCACTTTTGTCGAAATTATAAGCCACATCGAGATCCAGAACTTTATTTGGATGGCACACATATTAAAATTGTAAAAGAAGCCAAGTTCTTAGGACTTATTTTTGATAGTCACTTGACTTTTAAACCCCATATAAAATACCTTAAAGCTAAATGCCTGAAGGCACTCGATTTGTTAAAAGTCGTTTCCAATTCAAAGTGGGGAGGTGATCAGAAGACCCTCCTCAAACTATATCGATCTCTCATACGTTCTAAACTGGATTATGGCTCCATCGTTTATGGGGGTGCATGCAAAAGCAATCTCAAAATTCTGGATTCTATCCATCACCAAGGACTACGGCTCTGCCTCGGATCCTTCAGAACTTCTCCCATTAACAGTTTATATGTAGAGGCTGATGAACCATCACTAAAACTCAGACGTCTAAAATTATCTTTACAGTATATTACCAAATTATCTTCAAATCAGTCAAACCCTGCATATGATTGCGTTTTTCACCCCCTATATGAAGACCTCTACCCAAAGAAATCTTCTCTTATTCCCCCTCTTGGAATAAGGTTGAAAACTGCAATTTCTGATGCAAATTTACACCTTGAAAATGTTTCTCCTTCCCGCCTTCTGTCTTCACCTCCTTGGCAACTTATAAAGCCCGAGGTAGACCTGACACTCACACAACTAAAGAAATCACAAACTAATCCTCTAATTTATCAACAAGAATACCATCAACTGAGAACTAAATATGATACATACAAATCTATTTTTACAGATGGATCCAAGGATGGTGACGCAGTTGCTAGCGCTACTGTCATTGGATCCAGAACAATATCGTCCAGGTTGCCACATGACAGTTCAATTTTCACGGCAGAATCACACGCCATCTTAACAGCTCTTAAATACATTCAAAATCAACTTAAGCATAAGCAGTTCATAATATTTTCAGACTCTCTTTCGTGTCTTCAGGCTATTCACAACATGTCCAGTACACATCCACTTTTACTCGAAATTGTCGAATTATATAATGATCTCGCTACTGGCCAATACGACATCGGTTTCTGTTGGTTACCCGGCCATGTTGGAATCGTTGGTAACACAATGGCTGATGCTGCTGCAAAAGCGGCACTCAACAAATCTGTGACACCACTTCTACTCCCCTACAGTGATCTTAAACCCTTGATTAGATCGTACATCCGAGATCTAATGCAAAAGAAGTGGGACACCCAAGTAGGTATCAATAAATTACATGAAATTAAACCAAATATCGGTTACACCTATTTGGGTTGTCAGTCCAGGTTTGAAGAGGTCATTCTGCGACGATGTCGTATTGGCCATAGTAGATATACCCACGAATATATTTTAAATGGTGAAGATCCTCCATTCTGCATCCCTTGTGATGAGAGAATCACCGTCAAGCATGTCCTGCTTGATTGTGTTGATTTTTCCATCACAAGGGATAAATATTTCAAAGTTTCATCCTTAAAGGATCTTTTTAGTATCAATGCTCGTTTAATTATTGCATTTTTAAAGGAAATTGAATTGTTACTTAAATTTTGATTGATATGTTTTGTATAAAATATAGTTTTTATAATTGGTAAAATAAATTTGATGACTGAGATTGTTAGTGGCTGTATCCTCAAAGGGGGTTGAAGTAACGTAAAATTATTGTCCCCCTGAGAGGATATGTAAGACCACATCATTCAAAGTACATTTATTCTTGCCACAGTTTTAGACGTAGAATATTTGTTTATTTTAAGTGTTGGCTAAATTGCATATAATCACCAGCGGCTGAGGGGATGGTGTAAATCCTGCTGGGGAGTCGTGCAGGTAGCAAAAGTATTGTAAGTCCCCACGGTCCCCAGTAAGGTGGCCTACCTTTGGTTGCTGGTGATCTATAGCCCATTTTTATATTGTGTTGTTGAATTGTTCCATTGTTCTTTTATATACTCTCAAACTAGTTTTAACTAAAATCTGTGATACTCTAGTTATTGTACTGTCCTTTGCCGACAGGTTTTATGGTTCATTTTTTGTGTTTCATGACTTTATAACTTGATTTAGTCACGATATGGCTGAAATATTGCCGATGTGACTATAAACCATAACTCACTCACTCACTCTTGGAATAGAACAGTCACCGTTACAAGTAGCTCATCGCCAAAACTGCATGTCTTACCATTGATTTTGGTTATGTATAGAATCATATATATTACTGCAATAAAACAAAAACAGACAATCATGAAACAGGAGTAAACCAACAAATAGAAATCTTTTCTTCTTTATATTGATAATATGGGATTGGTCTGGACAAGCCGAACACCTCTTTCACTCTTAGTTGATTAGTGATTAGTACGAGGGTTAGAATTGGTCCCCAGCTGTGCTGGTAGTGAGAGGAGACGTACGGATCGGGTTGTCAGGTTTCCCGACGGCAAAGATCGTTGCTCAAAATATCAAACAGGAATTTCAGCCTAGCTCGGCAAGGGTGGAAACTGGACTTTTAAAGTCAGTTAACTCTCTGGCCTCGGGAAGATGACTATATAAAGGGAAAGGGGTGTAACGAGGCCAACTCACTAGTTCGTTCAAGGACCACTGTAAATACGTCCATAAAAATATACACTTATTTCAAGCCAATACATTAAGCTACACAATGAGACAAGGATGAAGAAAATCGAAGCCAGACTTTTGGAGCTAGCGTCTTAAGAAGCTCAAAATATCGTGATTTTTCAATTCCGAGTGAAAATACCTTCTCAGAATTTGTACCCCTAACTTATACTTTTTTTGTCTATTGGATTTACACAAATACCACGCACAAAAACACGTTCAATCGATGGCACCGGTCATCCCGCCGATTCTTTCCGCGTCACATAAACCTGATGGAGTAATGAGTTTGCGTCCATTTATTCGCCTCAATAATCCCTTTGCCGTGCCCAATCCGACATAGAAGACCTTGGCCTTGACATCCCCCGCCCCCCGCTGAATTCGTCCTCGAATGAACTTAGTGAGTTGGCCTTGTTGCGTCCCTTTCCTTTTATACTGACACTGGGATCTTGTAGCTGCTACTTGTGGCGTTACAAGCCCCTGTGATTCAGGCTCACAGTTTTCGTTAATCACTTCGGTCCAACCTCCCATATCAAATTAACGCTGCGTAACTGAAATATTACATTAAATCAAACTCACTCATTCACTAAATAAGATCCTTAACTTTCTGTTTCCTGTCTGTATTACATCCTTTGTACACAATGTTCGGAAAGAAATTATGAACGCTGTTTTCTGTATACTATATATCGGGTGTCACACATCCTAGATGATATATTTCTTCCATTCGATTACGATAAATATCTTGGATAGCCATCCAATCCAATTACTCATGGGCAAGGGGCATTCAGCTATATTCATTTAGGTTTAAGAAAGAAAGTGAGTGTGACCCTTTCCGATATTAGGTTGTGGACACCATAGGAAGAGTGGAGCTAGGATTATATCATAAGCATTGTTTATGAATCACTATCAACTAGTGATGACACCAGGTGTTCGCGAAAAGGTGAGCCTATCCTGTCATGACAGTGGCTCATACAGTGATATGGCTGATGTGCAGGTGAAATGATCAGTGTTGGGTTACTGAACTGATTTGAATGAATGATTACTATTAAATATTCGAAAGGTAATACACAAATTTGGGGATTGAACCAGAAGGTAGTTCAACGCACAGATTCATTTACTGCAGAGCACTGCTGGAGAGTACACTCGTGTGGGGCTTGTTACACTAAAAGCACTTTACGAAAATACTAAACACATAATTTTAATGCACTTGATTAAATAAACGCACGCACGCGGATTCTGTGTCACAATGACCGAATCTTGTTGTATGAGGCGACTGATTGAATCGGGTGTCTTGGCTCGGTAATGATTATTTACGATTTCCGCCAGATTGTTGCCGTCGATTATTTACAGGCCGCCGTCAGAAAGCTGACTTGGTTGATGCATGTCATCGTATCCCCATTGCGTGGATCGATGCTCACAATATCAATCACTGGATTGTCAGGTCCAGACTCGATTATTTACATACCCCCGTCATATGGCGGGGGCATTGCCGCGTTAAACAACAAACAAACAAACAAGCAGATACACAAATACACACGGAAGAAAACTTATCAAAGTAGTCACCTGTAAAGCAAACGTACAAGAACTGAAACAACACATGTAGGTAGCCGTGAACATCAATCATCGTCCAGCCTTGTGTCATCTCCGTAAGGAAACCATAGACGCTCCCATTCAACTGTTCGTGTGCTGGAGTTGGTGTAATATCCTCTTGTCCACCTTTCCGAATGTGGCTACACGGTAGGTTTTCTGTTTGATACCGCCCTGTGTATGTAAAAGTCAAGATGCTCGTATGCGTAATGACTTTCGCAAGAAAGGAAGCATGAAATGTCATGAGTTCAGCTCAGAAACTCGGTTTACAACCTTTCCGATTATGATTGCACTAAAAACTCAGTAGTGTATGCTTATCAAGATAGTTGCATGACCTTCAAGGTAATTTTCATTTTTTTTGTGTGAAACCCAATAGACAATTTGTTCGTTTTTAAAAAAAAAAAATTGGTCAAGGTTTAAGTTTAAACTTGGCGTTGCGATTGGCACATGTTTATAATACTAGTCAGCATATTGAACTGCATATCAAAATGTAATTATTATATATTGTTTCAGGAAATCCAGATTTTGAACCTCCACCGCGGTAATGAGAAAGCTATTACCAGAGATAAATGTGAGGTGTTGAAATTACTGTCAGTGGTATAGAGAATGGAGCTAATTATAGATGACATGGCATATTGGTGCTCTAGAAAAACGGCGTTCTTACGGTATAGTGTGTGCATGTAGTTGAAAGGGGAGACTCCTTCACTGAATAACGAACACAAGGAAAAAGTGTTTTTGTGCTAACATATCCTAATTTCCCGTGGGATTTTTTCAGGTGAACAAACAACTGACTTGCCTTTGCATGTGTTTATGACGGATGCCACCAGTGGGGCAGAATAAGTTCACATTTTCGTACGCACCTGGCATCATCACTATTTGAAAGTGGAAAATCTGTCATAAACTCATGTTTATGATATAGCAGGAGTAGTACAGTGGACTAATAGTAAAGATTTCTGATGATTATTGACATTGTTTTTGTTTTGTTTTGTTTTTATTATTACCATGATGAACCTACATGCATGACCTTTCTGTTCTTTTGGGATGAGCCATTTTATAAAACATATTGTTTCAAAAAAAGGATAAAAAACCAACACGTTTTCACCGCACATGCTAGGTGCCCTGAAAATGTCTGGCTTCGCCTTTCAGAGGACAACAAGCAAGCCAAGAAGCAGTGAGTGGAAGGTGTTCTTTCTGTGATAAAATCAAGAAACGATACACAGATCATATAAATGGCTTTTCATCGATTTTAGCCTAACAAGCCAGTTGGCACGAACATGTAGGTAACATTTCTCTCCAAAACGAACGTGACATCCTGATACATTTTAGAGATTGCCTGAGGTCGTTCAAACTAATTGTAATAATTCAGGTTTTTCAAAAAAGATTCTTTTATGGAAAGTTTGAAAAACATACCAAAACTCTTGGTAGTTTCACCCAATACCCATACGGTATGACTCGCTCTTGTATGATGCCCAAGCTGCAGGCTCCGCCGATTGTGGATATTTTAAATGCAATTAAGTGTACTGCGGCGAAGTCCTTCTAAATTTGGGTCCAAAACGAGTCATTTCGCCAACGATTACAGCTTTTGAGCACATGCAGACGGGGAATATAGTGAGTTAAAATTTAACGTCGCATCGGCATTATTTCAGCCAGATAGCGACGAGACCAAGCTAATATATACACAATTTAGTTATTTATGCAATGTCATATTTAAAAACAATTGATGACAATTGATGGACAGAGCCTTTAATAATGTCAGTTGTTAATAGCATCACACCAAATTTAAAAACATGCATTTCATTATTCACATACATATTCAAAATTTATTATACAGACCAATTTCTTTCAAGTAATTTATGATGAGATGCCCACTGACACGGGAAAAGAGATCTTTTAGATTTATGCTTTGATAATGTGAATCCCTTGCGATTGCAAAGTCCACACAGTCAAGCAATATATGCTTGATGGACGGGGAGTATAAGAATAATAGAGCCCTGGACAAGGATATATATATATATATATATGTTTCTCCTTTTGCGTGCATTTGTTTTGTCTTCAAAGGGTAATTAATCTGATTACTTGAACATAAACCTATATATAGGCAACATAAAGTAACACAATTTTATATATTTTAACCTTTTAAGGATTATTCAAATATTTAAAAATGTTTATTAGACTAAGTCCCTTCATTCTATCGCGTGCTGCTGTAACCAAGATTCACTATTACACATACTCAAATCATACGATGTGAGTTCGAGCCTCAATTGCGACACATCAAAATCATCATTTAAACAGTCTTCAGATATAAGAAGGATAATCGTGAAATGTGATGTAAAAGTATATTCGAAAACACTTAAAGTCTTTCTATGTTATATAATTAACCTGTGTATGTCATATTCATACACTGGAACCATTCACCACCAAAGTGAAGGGAAGTGATGTCACTATCTCCACCGCTCTTCCCACTGGACTGGATGTGTCAGCTATTTTTGGCGGTTGCAAACGAATTAATAGTGGTGAAAACGTCCAAGGTATTTATCCCCACATTATGGATACATCAATATAATTATTGAAAATGCACTTGATAGTCGATGATGCCTAATTGGCGTCTCACCGGGTTCAAGAAACGATGTGTTTATTTATGTCAAACGAATTTATTGGCTGACCTTAAAGCCAAAATATCATGTAAATAATAGTGACAAGAACCATTTCGATAATCATAAGAAATGCCTACTAATTCCGGCTATATCATGAGCATGTGTTTCTGAATCACCAAATAGTGATGATACCAATAGTGTTTGCGAAAAGGTGAACGGATCCTGCCCCACCGGTGGTACCCGTCACAAACGCGTGCCTTAAAGATCTAGGTAGCGCCCCCTTGCGGAAAACTGGGCAGAAATAAGTCACGGAATACAAAGCATGTGAACACCAACATTCTATCTCCAAAATGTATGGTTTTAGGCCAGTTGAAAGTAAAAAGGAGAGGGGATTTGCTATGGAAATCCACTTCACCTCTCGTCAGCATCGGTAATGTGCTAGCCGGATTAAGCTGTGATCTTGTTCGACTGTCTGACCATCTAGACTAATCCAACAGAAACTAAAGCTATAGGCTGAAGACTGAATCTTCTGGAAAAGGTGAATCCACAAACTGGAAATCATTTACGGGGTGATGAGGTTAGCGTGAATTGAGTCTGGATAAACCTCCGAGTGCAAGCTTCAATTCCAAACCTTCCAACTTTCAACTGAAACAGTTCTGTAATTTCTCATTGATTGAACATATTTAAAAGTCTATGGGCCAAGGTCTGTGCATGCAATGAAATAATGCTATGAGAAGCAAAACAAAACTTAAAGTGAAAATATGTACAAAACAATAATAACGAATGTCACTGAACTGTCATATTCGTTCTGGTACTGTCAGCACACGAAAGTAGTGATATTTGTTTCTATGGCATGTCTTTGGATGCATATAATCGATCCCAACTGCGTGGATCGATGCTCATGATATCAATCACTTTTATTTACAGACCGGCGTCATATAGCTGGAATATTGCTGAGTACGGCCGTAAACAACCAACCAACCAACCACCCCACTAACACGCACGCACGCACACATTCACGTTGTTCGTGCTTCCGCTGCCTGTTCTAAATTCACTGTACATCGGACGTCGCGATGTGGGTGAAAACAGCATTGGAATATTTAACCAAAATCCAGTCACTCTGGAGTGACGCCGAGTGCAGCGTTAAACAACAAACCAACCTTTTACCAATTATCGCTGTCAGTATCTCAGAAAATAATTATCTCGTCGATAGGCAGTCGCCGAACAACCATGTCGAAGGTTGGTTGGTTGGTTTGTTGTTTTTACGCCGCACTAAGCAGTATTCCAGCTATATGACGGCGGTCTGTAAATAATCGAGTCTGGACCAGACAATCCAGTGATTAATATCACGAGCATCGATCCACGCAATTGGGATCGATGACATGGATCAACCATGTCAGCGAGCCAGACCAGCCGATCCCGTGAGTCGCCTCTTACGACAAGCATAGTCGCCTTTTACGGCAAGCATGGGTTGCTAAAATGTTGATATACTACGTACACAATATACAAGAATAAACGCCAAATTGTCTTCTTTAGGGCAAGATGAATGTCAAATAATATTAAAACGTCATGGCCAGAGAAGTAAAGAATTGAAAATCCGTGCCTATTTTGATAATTCAACTTCAGGTTGTTTTGCGTAGGTGAAAATGACAGGTTATTTGGCGATAAGACTTCCCGTCACGCAATGGAGTTTCCGCCTTCACAAAAGGGTTATCTGTCTCGCCCCGGCAGTTTGCCTGGCGCATAAGATATTTTAAAAGAAAATGTAATGACACATACATTTGCAGTCACTCAAGGTTAGGCGTCTGAGATGGAATCGTGTGCAGAGTCGCGTGCCTGATCCCTGTTAGGACCCTCTGTTCGCTTGAAGGCCGTGATAATGATTCATTTATCAGAAACATATCCGTGACAAATGCGTTACCACAAAACGACAACGCCAGATAACAAGCAGTCCCGATCATCCGCCGAAACTCCACCGGGTGGAAAAACCAAAATAGCGGTGAAAACTATGAGAATGCATCACTGAAAATGAGGGATGACCTTCGGTGTTCGCGAAAATGGTAAGCATGTCCTGTCCTACTTGCTTCGCCTCTGGCTTTCCTGTCAAATGAAGCAGACACCATTATAAAGATGAGATTTATGTTTTAAACGCTGTGCGTTGATCCAGACTCACTCAGTCTGGAGTAGTTATGTGCAGTTATATGTCATTGGCCAAGCGAGAGTGTTGAAATAATTCACCCTCAGACTAATTTAAGGAAACCTACAATTGTCGGTTGAAACCACGAATTTCTTCTTTGATAATGAACTTAGTCTAGATATACTCGAATCCTATAGCAGACGTAATAATATCCTCATTCTCCGAATACCGGAAGCTGCTGGCGAAGAAAACATAATTGCATGTAAAGATACAGTGTTATCAATGAACATCCTAAATCTGAAAGATTGCAACCATTGGACATCATACGTGCACACAGGCTTGGCGTTAAAAGTGTAAATGCAAATCGACCTCGTCCAATCATAACTCAGCTACATTCGTCTGACGATAAAGTTCGTGTCTTGAAAACGAGACCACAATCAAGGAAGGTGGACTTGGAAATCAATTTCCAGTGACCAAACGTCAGTCCAATAGCTGCAGGTACTTAAGATAACCAACACTTTTGTTATTTCAAAGATGGTTGATTGGTGACAAAACCCCGCACAATGGAAACAACACGAACAACGTTCATGTTTAGCGCTGATGACGCGACACACAATATGCGATCTTTGCCCAGAAGACCGGATGGCAAAAACAGTCCCACGCGTTTCTATGCGCAAGGATACAGCCCGAGGCCCGGATATTATCTCACAAGATCCTAAAACTACCAACACCGGTGTTACATTAAGCGTTGATTACAAGAAACACATTCGCCTTTCGTTAGAATATTAATGGGGTGTGTGAGTAAGTTAAAATTTAACGTCACACCGGCAATATTTCAGCCATATCGTGACGAGAACTGACCATTATACATAGATTAATGGTCGTCGAAACATAATTGATAATGCTGATTTTTTATCATACCTAAAACAAATTAAAATAGTATGTCTTGTGGACACTTTTGTCGACTGCTTTTACAATAACTGGGTAGTAAGTGATGATATTTAGTCTAGCAATAAAGTTATCTGACTACGGCAGGGTGTCAACTGGTGTTTGTGTATGTCTCCATCAATCCTTCAGTACATTTGGTAAGTTTTGTAATTAAAACAGATGTATTTAATCTCCTGTGCCTGAACATATCAAAAGTGTTACTTACAATTGATCAAAATGTTTATTTACTTGCTGTGTAGAACCGTGAAGATCCGGGGTAGAATAGGTCTTCAGCAACCCATGCTTGCCGTAAAAGGCGACAATGCTTGTCGTAAGAGGCGACTAACGCGATCGGGTGGTCAGGCTCGCTGACATGGTTAATACATGTCATTGTATCCCAATTGCGTGGATCGATGCTCATGACATCAATCACTGGATTGTCTGGTTCAGACTCGATTATTTATACAGACCGCCGTCATATAGCTTGAATATTGCTGAGTGCGGAGTTAAACAACAAACCAACCAACCAACCAACTTGCTGTGTACAGACCAGCTGGCTCGAAGTATTATAACCGTTTCAACTCAAACTTTAGCATTGATGATCAGCTTGAAGTCGCAGTTTAGGTATTACATAAGTTCCATATGAATGATGGTATTGGTAAAAAAAACCAATCAATCCTCACGTCGATCTGCAAAACGACGTTGTTCACAGAAACTGTCCATTTCTGGGAGACGAAAACATATATACTCAACAACAAAAGTTCCTGTGTGTGCTGCCGTTTATCCAACAACAGCCACGCAGTATAGTTTTCCAGCATGCTATACTCAACAACAAAAGTTCCTGTGACACCAATATTTTAGTGTATTTTTCAAACAATTAAAGTTTGGTTTTCAATATTGTAGTACATGTATGGATCAAGTCACAAAAACGCAACTGCTACAGAAAAGCATGCATTCCATGCAAAAGTTGACTTTTATGCAAACCCCATGCATTTCACTACCCAAGAACGGGTATAAGAACATGTGCGTTAACGGGATTCCATGTAATAGTTAGAATCTATGA
Organism: Haliotis cracherodii; assembly: GCF_022045235.1. Lineage (NCBI taxonomy): Eukaryota > Metazoa > Mollusca > Gastropoda > Lepetellida > Haliotidae > Haliotis > Haliotis cracherodii. The sequence continues at coordinate 30,564,934 of NW_027266319.1, read as the reverse complement.
AGAGAAATCTTAGTGGCTAAGAAGGGGCTGAGCGAGCGGAGGGGGCGAGCCTCTTTTTTGCCACTAAGATTTCTCTTCATAGATTCTTTTAGTTTATTCCAAATAATAAACTGTCCGGGATGTACAAGAAATTCTATGACGAAGCAGGGATAAATACAGATGGAAGACCACTCCGGTCGCGTTACATGTTGTACAACATTGTACAACAGTGGATTTAGCGTCAAGGCCGCTACAAGCCGGAGTAAACATCGCAGTAACGACGTGAGAACAGTTTGGTATCCTACAAGATATCAGCAACAAGCTCGGTCCCCCGTGTCCTACTGAAAACTTGCAGCGAAACAACAAAAACAACGAAACTGACACGTCCCGGAGTTTCGACACAAAAAAATCGATGGTCGAACCTCCATGCACTGCTGAAACTCTGTTGAAAATACCTCTAGCATTGTCCTCTCAATTCCCGAATGTGTTAAAAGTGTGGTTATTTGCAAGGGTGAGAAAAAGGTAACCATTGACATTTAAAGAAAGTAAACATGACTTTTTGTGTTCATTTGTTATCAACAGGCCTAAGTTGGATGTCAATAAACATATGAAAACATTGTTGTCGTTTTCCTTTGACCAATGAAAGCCTGTGTGGGCGTGTCATGAAGAGGCATTTAGCCTTGAGTTCTTAATCATTAAGTGTCTATTTTGTCAGGAAAATCCGACCGTCTGATTGGTTAAAAATTTAGGTTGAGTTCTAAATGCATTGTTAAGCATCGTGCTGACAACAACCACTCAGACTTAGTTCAGAGAGAGATGCATGAAAAGTTAAAACCACGTTCTCATGTGGTTTTTGGTGGTCAGAGCAAGCCATGGTGGAATGATTATCTGCGTGTGTTGTGGAATGACATGTGCGAGGCAGAGAGAAAGTGGTGTAAATGTAAACGCCCTGGTAATGAGAGAATGTCTCTGAAACATATTGTTGTTTAAAAGCGAAAACATTTTGACAAAACAGTGCAAATTAAGTTATGTAAGTATGTATATGCCTCATTCTTACCGCTCTGCCTTCTCCAAATTTAGATCAGGTACTGCTCCTCTGAAGTTGAAAACAGGCAGATATACGAATATGAATGTGAAAGAAAGAGTGTGTTTTCAGTGTAAGGAAAGTATTGAAGATGAATGTCATGTATTGCTTGTTTGCCCTGTGTACGATGATTTGTGTGAAAGTTTATATGAAAAGGTGAGTTTTAGCTATCCCAACTTTCTAGAGTTATGCAATACTGATAAACTTATTGTACTTTTTAGATATTAAGTATGTTTTACAGCCAAAACCTGCTTTTTAATTCTCCAACGAAGAAAAAATATTTTATATGGCTAGTTACGGGTAGCATATTTTCATACTCCTTTTACACCAATATATTTATGCTGTACATACTGTGATATATTTTAAGTCTCTCGTCACCCTTAACGGGTGGCTCACTTTTATGTCCTTTTATATGTATTTATGTAATTATTTTTGTGAGGTGAGACTCAAATAAACAATCTGTCTGTCTGTCTGTCTCAGAAAAACAACTTAATTACGCAATTATTCAACATAACGAAATGCCACGCCTGTCCGAAAATGAGCGTCTGTGAGCCATTGGTATTGTGACAGTGCACAATTTATGATAACATATTTCACATATTTATATTAATTTGTATATTTATATTGTGCACATATTTGCCATATATTTCATGTAATTATTTCTATACTTTATTTGTATGTTCATATTTTGCACATATTTGCCATATTTCATGTAACATGTCACAAGGCCAAGCTGACAATGTCAAGGCCAAGCTGACCTAGCAAAACTAATTAATATCAACCAGATGCTATCGCCAGTGTCTACTTGAAAATCCAATCTATTGATTTCTTTACCTGTAAATTACCTTAATGACCATTGTATAGACATCCAGACTGCGGCTGTAAAAACAAACTTTTCTTAATCTGATGTAATTAACGCAATTACCATCGTGTCACGGTCACGTGACAAATCCTCTAAAAACTCATTAGACATCCTGACAGCAGCTGTAAAAACAAACCATAATTAATCTGATGTAATTAACCCAATTACCATCGTGTCACGGTCACGTGACACATCCTTTCGGCTCATTTCGGCCTGTCCAATCAAATTCCTATTACTAAATTACCTAATCTATTTCAACCAACCACAATTGTAATTAAAGGCAGCTAAACAATCAAACAATCAAATTTCAAAAACAAACCAAATTCTTAGGTCTTATTTTCGATGAACATCTCACCTGGGATGCTCACATCCAAAACCTAATAACTAAATGCAGTAAAGACCTAAACACCCTAAGATGCCTAACTGGCTCTAACTGGGGAGCCTCCAAAGATACTCTCCTCTCTCTCTCTACATATCCCTAATTAGATCAAAACTAGACTACGGCTGCGCCATATACAACACCCTAAACAACTCTCTATCTAAAAAACTTGACTCAATACAATATCAGGCTCTCAAACTCATTACACGCACCCAACATGGCACTTCCTACACTTCACTTCAGGCCTTAACAGGAGAAATGCCACTAAGTCTACGCAGGGAACAGCTAAGCTTAAATTTCTGGGCCGCGTCCCAATAAAACCCTCTCATCCAAAACTTAATAAACCAAAACATCAGCCCTAAAAACCAAGCTCTAGCTCGTAAACACCCCTTACTTACCCCAATATCCCAAAGAATAACAAACTACCTAAATGAACACGGAATTAAAAATCTTAAACAAAACTGCAAACAATCAAATATCTTCACCCCTAAACTTAAAATACCCAAAATAGACACAACACTAGCTAGCCAAATAAATAAACAAACCGACCCAAACATAGCTAAAACTACCACACTAGCATACATACACAAAAATTGGCCAAATTGGTGTCACATTTACACGGACGGATCCTCAGATCCGACCTCCAAACACACGGGTTTCGGAGTCCATACCACACAACCAACTAAAACCACACAATCCTTCCGACTCCCAAATAACCAATCAATATTCACGGCAGAACTAATGGGCATGGCCTCAGCCCTCCACAATCAAGAATCCAAAAAACACCAAAAAATCCTAATACTTACTGACTCCCTAAGTGGACTACAAGCCCTCCAAAACAAAAATACCAAAAAACGACCTAAATTAATAAATCAAATACTTAAAAGCTCCAACGACCTAACAAAAGCAGGCAAACAAATAACCTTCTTGTGGATACCCGCCCACGTAGGAATATACGGTAATGAAAACGCCGATAAAGCAGCTAAACTATCCCTCAAAATCCCAGAAATAAGCTTAAACTTACCCATCTCAAAATCAGAAATTAAAAGTGTAAACAAACAAAAAATCACAAAAAAATGGCATAACCTATATCTAAACTCAAATAGCCAAATCAAAAGAGTGCTCAGCAAACCACTAACCAAACCAAAAATTCTCCATCCATCAAAAAAAATCGACAGAGTAATCACTAAACTCCAAACAGGACACACCAACCTAAATAACCACCTAAAAAAATTTAAAAAACACACTACAGGTAACTGCCCACACTGCAAACAAACAGAAACCCCAGAACACGCACTCATCCACTGCACACACTACCTAACACATCGAACCGCATTACAAACCACCCTCAATCTAAACAAGGCTCTCACTCTAGAAGCAATACTAAACCCACAAAATAAACTAGAAAACTTCAAGGCCTTAGGCGTATTCTTAATAAAAACGGAACTAATAAAACGCATCTAAAACCATAATAACCTACCAAATCAAAATCACGGAAACAAACAATCATCCACCATACCCAGCTCCCTTAGTTCTCCTCCCCAACCCCATCGGCATCTATTCCAAATCTCAAAATTCCCAAATTCTATATAAGCAACCCCTAAAGCCCCCTCTTGGGTTGCACAGACCACCCTCGCCCCTTTCGGAAACACATTAAATGGCCTGGCCGGGCCCGTGTGCGAAATACGCATCAGTCGGAAAGCGCACGTTAAATCTCCAAAGTAAGTAAGTAAGTAATTAAAGGATACATTGTATGTTTTGGCCAATCAAGAGAATTCCGACGTTGATCAGTGGTGTTTCCAGTACTTTTTAGACTATAAAAAGAGGTCCTTGATTTTATATCAACACATTGAACCTCACAATAAATACTGGAACATCTCCTTGACTGATCATTGACTCACGGAATTCTCCCTTCAAATTTAAGGTAAGTTCACTTGTACAAACTCTTTTATTTATGTCAAATAATATCACAATTCGTGATTTACTATTTATTTGATTATGGTGAATAGAAAATGGCAAATACCATGTATTTTGTGTATTTCTAAATAATCTCTGCATGAATATTGTCGTGCATAATATCTCAGTCATTATTGAATATGTAAATGAATTAGATCTATTGTCATGAATAGTTGTGTATTTATTGCATTCATGTATGATTAATTATATGGATAGAGAACCAATAGGTTCAACAGCATATATCATTTATATAGGATTTATATGACAACCTTTGAGGTATAATTGACATATGATTTGAGTAATTGTATGAATGATTCCTGAACGATTATTATCCGATGTTGTGTTGAAAGAATGAAATATTTTAAGTGTCATTATGTATACAAACTCTACCATGTGAAACGCTAACCCCCCAATCAAATGAAATGTGTATTTAAGATTATTGTTTGATTAATATATCATGTATGACATTGAACCTCACAATAAATACTGGAACATCTCCTTGACTGATCATTGACTCACGGAATTATCCCTTCTAATTTAAGGATAAGAATACGTCTTGTTATCCCATAAGTAACGGGGTAACAGTATGCTTGAAGCTGGATCGAGTCAACGTGATGTTGCAAGACAATTTAACGTCCACAGAAACACTATTTTCAGACGATTGCAGTCAGAGACCATCCTCGGAGTAGCAGGCAAGACAACTGGATTCGAACAACACACCTACGAAATCGATTCCAGCCAGCAACAGTGACTGCAAGAAGCATCCCTGGCCTTCGACGACTATCTTCACAAACCGTACGTCGTAGCCTCAGATGTGCAGGGATTGTCGCCAGAAGACCCCCCAGACGTCCAATTTTGAATATTGCTAAAAGCAGCGTAAAACCATACTCACTCACTCACCCCAGCGCCTGTCACCACAGTTCCAGTAATCTTGGTTTGGTTTGTTGTTTTACGCCGCACTCAGCAAAAATTCCAGCTATATGACAGAGGTCTGTAAATAATAGAGTCTGGACCAGACAATCCAGTGATTGATGCCATGAGCATCGATCCACGCAATTGGAATCGGTGACCTGCATCAACCAAGTAAGCGAGCCTGACACCCGATCCCGTAAGTCGCCTTTTACGACAAGCATAGTCACCTTTTACGGCAAGCATGGGTTGATGAAGACCTATGAAAGATGGTTATTCGATCATCAGTTAGTCAATATAGTAGATCACTATTCATATTTAGTATTCTGGTTCTCAAACACAATTAATTTGAAAAATAATGTACCCATGACTTGTCCTTGCGTGCAAAGAAAGCTTTAATAAGTGTAATGTCTATTGCACATAAAGTTGTAACTATGCCAGCTAATATTTTCTATAAACCCTTTGATACTCAGATACAGCCAATTGTATTTCATGTATATGTTCTGAAATGTGGGGATTTCAAAGTTAAGACTGTTAAGAGAAGGTTCACCTGTAAGCATGTAAATCGCTTCTTCTTGTTTAAAATTCTTCATATGCATGAAGAACGTCTCACTAAATTAGCTTATAACATGCTTTTACAATTAGATAAGCATGAGCATCACGGAAATCTTTTCTTTTCTCATTGTTCTGTTTTAATATGGCTGTCAGTCAGTTGGAAAAATAAATATCTTTCTTAAAGAATTTCGAAATTGTCTAATCACAATGTTCTACCAAGAATGACATTCCAATTTGGAGGATAGTTCAGGTTATGAATATTTCAAAACTTTCAAGACTTTACTTCAAACAAAAAAATATTTATCAGTACTCACGATGGGGAAAACTTAAGAAAACGATTGATTAAATATCTGTAACCATTGTATTATTTTATCATCCTGTGATATGTATAGTGTAACGGTCACTTTTTAAAAACAGAGGACGCCAGTCCTATATAATCGTATTTAATATAATTTATATTAGAAATGTGTATTTATTGCTAATAATAAAAAAATAAAAAATTAAAAAGTGTGTACATGGTACACGGTACATCATACATTGTTCATAGGCTCCACACGTCAACATAAGTTCCCAGCGGAGTGCATTCAGATTGTGTTGAGAATAATTATATTGTCACTAGTGTTGTCCAGACATATCTTTAATGACCTGATATCAATTTCGTCAGCCTGGCGAAATTCCGACAAATAAATAACGATAATGAGTTCATTTGATGGAGAAAATACGGTAAAATTTGTTTCATTAGCGACAGTAATTGTAACTTAATGGAATAAGATCAACTTACGGTAGTATTCAGTATCAATCTTTCCCCCGTGTTGCATCGGAGTCATGATTAGTTCTTTTCCGAATTTTCCCGGTAATCTAAGGATATAACGAATCTCTTTTATTGTATGCCATGTACCACCATAGACGATGGACAAAGATTGTTGACATTGATGTGTATTAAAGAGGTTGCATACAAAAAAAATAAAAAAATCAAGAAATGGGTACCGGATGATAAAATCATTTTGCCAATAAAATGGTCATTTTAAAGTTTGATTATAAAATGAGTGTTTTTAAATAGACATATTACAGTATTGATATGACACAAAACAGAAAAATGAAAAATCAAGTCAAAACATTTTTAATTTCACACATCATTTGACTTTAGAAAAAGCACATTTTCCCAAAAAATGATTCATTTAGTCAAAAAAGCATTTTACAAAATCAAGATATTTTTCAAACTGGCTTATTTCAACACAGCATACCCCTAAAATAATGAATCAGGGGAGGTAACTCTTGCCCAAATTTACATTTCTATGTGTTCTTATTGGCGGAAGTACAATTAGCCGCGAGTAAGAGGGACGTAACCGCATTACATATACTCGCCGTTATATGCGCGTCCGGTATGCGCATGAACAATGGTATCCAACGTCTTTAAGAACATGTTAGGGTTCGCTAGTTTGTATCGACGACTGATATAGACAAACAGACAGACAATGTACATTGTATTAGTATATGTGGCCAAAAGACCAATAGTACAAAGACCAGTAGTACATCTTGTTTACATTAAGGCGTAAATGTTACAATGATAGCACCTTATATATGCTGTACAAGTAATAAAAGACACTAGTTCATACAATGACTGTTCTCTTGCGAAATATACGAGGGCTGGCTGAAAAGTTCTAAGCCTAAGTGGGATATCTCAATCGGATTGAAACAAACTTTTGTCACCAACTAGTACAATCAATAATGAATCATAGACATAAGAACTGCAACTGTAGTGTTATTATTGTCTTTGTACCAGACCATCTTGTGAACCTACCCATTGAAATCACAAGAAATGGACAAAACTGGCTATAGGGCAGTCATCAAGTACCTGCAACTGAAAGGGCTAACTCCAACACAGATACATGCTGACATGGTCTTCACTTTAGGGGATGATGCCCCTTCATTTTCCACTGTAAAGACGTGGGCCAGGAAGGCCTTCAAAAGCAACCATTCCGGAAAACATTACCCGGATGCATGACATGGTAATGGTTGATCGACGATTGACCACTCGACATATTGCCAGTGTTGTGGGCATCTCTCATGAGAAGGTTGAGCACATTATAAAGTTGGGAATGACAAACGTTTCTGTAAGATGGGGGCCAAAGCTCTTGACAGCGGATCAGAAACGTGTCAGATTCCTGACGTTCCGTGACAATTTACGCCGTTTGAAGCAGATCCCGATGATTTTTTTACCCGATTTGTAACCATAGATGAGACCTGGATTCATCACTTTCAACCAGAAACCAAAATTCAGACTAAACAATGGAAGCATCCGGTATCATCAGCCCCCCAAAAAGCCATGTCGGTTCCTTCTTCTGGAAAGGTGATGGCTTCAGTCTTTTGGGATTCCAAGGGTATTCTGCTGATTGACTATCTTGAAAAAGGCCAGACTATCAATGGAAGATATTGTCCTGACCTACTGAGACAGTTGCATGAAGCTATCAAAGCTAAGCGACGGGGAATGCTCACTAAAGGAGTCCAGTTCCACCAAGACAAGCTCCTGTTCACAAATATGTGGTTGCCAAGTCAGCGATCCATGATTGTGGCTTCGAACTCATTGAACATCCCCCTTATTCACCCGATTTGGCCCCGTCAGATTTCCACCTGTTTCCCAAAATGAACAAGAGTCATAAGAAAGATGACATATTCACCCGGCAGCTGTCTGTAAAGTATATAACCACAAGTAAATGTGAAATTCTGAATTCTGTGGTTTTTTTATGCATACAAATGACAAATTACAAGAAACAATGACTAAACAAGCGTACAGTCACGAAGTCATCTATATCCCCCACCAATTTTAACACGTTATGGTCCCAAACCAGGTAAGTGACCCAACATTTCTTTTAGCCCATTTCAAAATAGCTGCAATGGAAATTCTAAAATAAACATTTCTAAAACTTATTAACTTCCTTAATATCAAATGGCACCAGTTCAGTATGTGTGCTCTTTAGAAAAAATTAGAAAAATCCCAAAATATCTTCTGTATGTGCCTGATGGCTTTGCCAAGTTTCGATCAAATACACTGAATGGTTTTCGAATTCTGCCCCGGAAACGAACCCCATCCCCAATGGAGTCTATGTCCAACTTCATGCCATAAAAATTAAAAAAAATAAAATTAGGAAAATCCCAAAATATCAAAAGGCACCACTTCAGTATGTGCCTGATAGCTTTGCCAAGTTTCGATCAAATACACTGAATGGTTTTCGAATTCTGCCCCGGAAACGAACCCCATCCCCAATTGAGTCTATGTCCAACTTCATTCCATAAAAATTATAAAAAAAAAAAAAAAAATAAGAACAATCCCAAAATATCAAAAGGCACCACTTCAGTATGTGCCTGATAGCTTTGCCAAGTTTCGATCAAATACAATGAATGGTTTTCAAATTCTGCCCCGGAAATGAACCCCAATCCCAATTGAGGCTATGTCCAACTTCATGCCATAAAAATTTAAAAAAAATAAAATTAGGAAAATCCCAAAATATCAAAAGGCACCACTTCAGTATGTGCCTGATAGCTTTGCCAAGTTTCGATCAAATACACTGAATGGTTTTCGAATTCTGCCCCGGAAAAGGAATTGATTACGGACTGACAGACGGACGGACCGACAGACTGGCTGATTGCTATGCCGGGGGGATAAAAAGGATCTAGCCAGTCGCCATTTTCCTGGTAATGATGACGTCATTTCCGCTGTTAATGACTTTTTCCGGAAGGCTGAAGAAAATTTCTTCTTGACCGGCAGCCAGGCCTTGTAGCATTGCTGGCAAAAGTGTGTAAACCTGGAAGGGGACTATGTGGAGAAATAAATGAAAACCATCGACATGGTACGGGTCTTTCACAGTTAAGCTTAGAACTTTTCAGCCAGACCTCGTATGTCACAATAATATTAGCTTAAATAGGAGATTATCGTCATCAGTCTGTATCAGTATCAGAAACTTTTCACACGAGGGCCTGATTACAAAATACAGGGGTAAATATTTCATTCTTATGTTCCTTTATTCTGGACAAATCATAAACACATGATATTCATCTTCTGTGTCACGGTTGCAGTAAAAACATGTAGTATTTTCTGTTTCAGGAGTTTTGGAAAACGACTGATATATGTTACAGCCGATGATGTGTAAAATGTGATACTCAATTTACAAAATACCCAAATATTTCAGTCATCTTGCAAACTTGCTGAAAATCTGTCCATTAATTTGGCAGACTGAGTAAACATTATAAAGAGGTTCGAAAGAGCTTAAAATATTCTGATAGACTATTTAAGCTATGACTAAAAGTAAAATAAATGGACACATTTTCCGGTCATTTTTTAATATGACAGAGTTTTGTAAATTGCTTAGTAAAAATGTAAGTGGTTTGCCACATGGACTGTAACATATATACTCGCCTCCAAAAGAAACGGGAACCATATATGCATATAGAGGAGTATGCACGTTAAGAACACATGTTTCGAATGTGTACCACATAAAGACAAAACTAACAATCAGACAAGGATTACCACAGTGTCTTTATTCGTATTACCATATGCTGCACGTGTTTTCGAAACTTGACACGCTAATCCGGCACAAGACAAATGGTTCATCTCGAGTCATGGATCTATGACGACACATGTGATGCCTTACATGTATAACAGTATAACATAACAGTATGTTCGTTTGTGCATCGAACTAATCTATTATCTCTTGAATCTGTGAGTATATAATGCAGACACGGCGATGCTGCTGCCAGCAGACACTGTGTACCGTATAATGTATTACAGTAAAACGATTCATCTCACTGTGCAAAATAGTGGCTTTGCTAATTGTTGGAACTAGATACTTCATTTTGAAAAAAACACCAAACACACTTTCCCTTAATTGTTTTCAAAACAACTGCTGCTACCTTATGATTTCATATTGACCTGTTTTAGTAATCAAACAATAATCACATTTCAGCTATCCTTTCCGCATCGTCGTCTTAGAAGGGAGATTATATAATATATCCTTCTATATATAATTGGAGTGAGTGAGTGAGGTGGGGGTTACGTCGCTTTGAACAGTATTCGATTATATCACGGCGTGTCAGCTTAATGTGGGTAGAAAGCCCGAAGTGATGCAGGTCTCAGACGTTTGCCACTTCGGTGAATCCCACGAGCACGGCTACATGTAAGATACTAACACATCAAGAAACGTTATCGGGGCCAGAAACCACAATTATAGGTGTCTGACATGTTCGGGACGCAACTCTGCACAGTGAATTGTCGCGCCTTGAAGGACTGGTTCACCCATGTCTCCTGTCATTGAAAGACAAAAGGAACGACGTTTAGGTGTTAATGGTCAAATGAACATTAACAGAAAATAACTACCGAAGAGCAAGGGAGATTATCCCATGACACTTTCAAAAGAGTGGAACAATGTTCCGAGTTTTAACAAATGGATGATTTATAGAAACAATTGAGTTAGTTCAATTGCATTGACTAGGTTAGGGTTACACATTATTCTCCAAGTAGGAGAGACTGGGTGAAATCAATAAGAAATAATCACTTTCAAAGTGATTGGTGAATAATTAATGACCTCATTTAATGGGATTATTCATTGATTTACGAATCAATAACCAGAAATACGATCACTAAACCCATGGCCATGGCCACAGTTTAAAATAATGATATAAAACGCACTCGTCTATTTTAATAAAATATTTGAACCTTGAGCTTTGATTAGATATGAATCACATACATGGTGGCACGTGGTCCTGTGCGCAGCGCGCCGGTCGCAAATCAGAATTTAACGTCGATGTCGTAGGGTAGCTGGATGGGTGACCGCTTTCGGCAGCTTCACTCCCGTCTTTCAAGGTTTTTGGTTCTGCCCCACACTGAAGCACGTGTATCACATGTGGTATCTCCTTCGGCAAGTGACTTTGATCGAATTGTGCCTCTGTTCACCCAGCAGTGAATAAGTATTATAATTCTTATCATTACAAAACCCTTTATCATGCCCATGCATCAAGACATCGACGGAATGTATTAACAAACACTCCCAGATCACTTCGCTCGTCCCTGTCAACAGTTTAAAACCCCGTCGATGATTTATGTGGCCGTGTAATGGGTTTTGTCTTTTCACACAAAACGTTCCCGTTTGGCGCTAGTGTTGACACAGACTTCAGACTTAAGTTTCTTCAAATTTAAACGTGGTAAAATGCTGAACGTCTGAGACATGCTTCACTTTGGGCTTTCCTCCCACATAAATCTGACACGCCGTGATGATATACCTGGAATTCTGTTCAAAGTGGCGTCAAACCTAATTAACTCACGTTATTTTGAAGTTTATGTGCTTATCGGCCTAATAAGAGTGAGTGAGTACGGTTTTACGCCGCTTTTGGCAATATTCCAGCAATTTCACAGAGGGGGGCACCAGAAATAGGCTTCGCACAGTGTACCCATATAGGGAATCGAACCCGGGTCTTCGGCGTGACGAGCGAACGCTTTCACCACCAGGCTACCCTTCCGACCCGGCCTAATACAAAAGGTAGATGAGAAGGTATGGCTTGCATAAGAGGTGACTATTTACACATGGATGGATACTTGTACTTGCATTGGCTTACACTTGACGATTTGTAAGAGACGTGTGTGTGACAGTAAACCTAACCGTCTTGACACTCGGAACTACGGATTGTTTCCCTGGTGAAATTTATGTTTAAAGTCCGGAGCCAAGGCCCAGTATTGCCAACGTTAATTTGACTCTGGAAATATAGTTCGTTATTCCCCGCAGCTCGTGTGGGTCAGTCTGTCGAGAGGGCCGGGGACACGCAGGCCTAGAGCATATCTTAGCTGGAAATGTTGATCCTTTTCCGTGTAGCGAGTTCTGCCTGTCGAGAGGGACGGGTTCAGGCCTACAGCTGTTCACTATGCGGCAAACGTTGACCCATTTTCCTTTTAGCGATGATCTTTTGGACAGCGTGAATAATTGACTGTCAGGCTACACATAAGAATTAGTGAGGTAACTCGTAGAGAAGTAAGGTTCATGGTTAAAACAGGTAGCCGAGTGGTTTAAGCGTTCGCTCGTCACGCCGAAGACCCGGGTTCGATTCCCGACATGGGTACAATGTGTGAAGCCCATTTCTGATGGAATATTGATATTGCTGGAATATTGCTACAAGCGGCGTAAAATCATACTCACTCACTATTACTGAGCACTCTGTCTGTCCGTCTGTTTGTTGTTTATATACTCAGCATTATTCCAGCTATATGACGGGGGTCTGTAAATAATCGAGTCTGTACCAGACAATCCAGTGATAGACATCATGAACATCAATCCACGCAATTGGGATCGATGACATGCATCAACCAAGTCAGCGAGCCTGACGACCCGATCCCGTTAGTCGCCTCTTACGACAAGCATGGGTTGCTGAAGACCTATTCTGCCCTGGGTCTTCACGGGTGAGCACTCATTCCCATGGGGACTGTTGGAGCATCGTAATGTCGCGTCTAAGAACCTGGTTAACGATTCCTTACATTGATACACTGTGTGTATCCCATTCTTGCGAGTGTTTCATCCGCCGTGATGGTCTTTACCACTCTTTAAAACTCGTTCATTTTTATCTATACACTTTGCAGCAACCATTAAAATACTTTGTTATCATTGAAATGACAAACCTAAAAATATGCTGCTTAACACTGGTCCAGCTGGGGCTGACGCGAGCCTGAATGAACACTTAAAGAATCTGAAAGTGGTGTCCATCTATGAGTTGTACCATCGATAACCACAACCTGACATCGACCATTACTACTTCCTCCTTTGTGGTAATATCAAAGGTGAATCGAATACATCCCAATGGTTTTGAGGGTCCTTTTAACCTTTTATAGTCTCAACTCTTACTGTCAGTGTAAGATTAGGTTGTGCAGGAACGTTAGTTTGTTGCAGGCACTACACATAAGACTGTTACAATGTATACCGAAGAACGGAGCATATAGGTCATTGTAACTCTTTAGACGGGTATAATTAAACAAGTTCGAGTATTATCAGGTACCAGGAAGACTCCTTGGTACTATCAACATTGTTCAACACGTGGACACCTGGGGGTGTGGGGCTACGATCTCTCTGCTGAGCCAATTATCAAGAATACCACAGCACAGCTCGTAGCTCGCAATGGCTAGAGTAATGCCCCTGTACGAAGGAGTGGTGGGGAAGCGTAGTGGTTCGGGAACACGCCGAACACCCGGCTTCGATTCCAGTCATGGGTACAATATGTGAAACCCGTTTCTGTGTCCCCCGCCGTGATATTGCTGGAATTTTGCTAAAAGTGGTGTAAAACCATATTCACTCTCTCACTCTTCACCTGGGGAAGGTAACTACATGAGTATACGTCGATGTAACTGATGAAAACTCATAACTGATTCTTAGGAACCGACTGTTTGATATTCAGCTTCCTCTGCAAAACCAGATATTATTTGCATCGACACCGTGAGCCTAAAAAACGTTTTACAAAAAAACATGAGGCTGACAATGTGTTTCCTTCCATCAGTCCATCAAAAAATCCGGGATAGAAGCAACCCATGCTTGCCGTAAAAGGCGACTATGCTTGTCGTAAGAGGTGACTAACGGGCTCGGGTGGTCAGGTTCGCTGACTTGGTTGATGGGGGGTGTACCCATTATTTCTGTATAAATTACCACCAAAGACAATAAATAGATCTTAATTGTCCACCCCCCCCCCCCCCCCCCCTTTTCAAAAAAGCTGTATCCGCCCATGCTATGACACAAGGTGTTCTTGAAAGGAATAAGTATGTCCTGCTCTACCAGTAGAACCAGCCACTGACGAGACATAACGTCCCATCAACAGACATCGTTACACATATCGTTTCATCGATTAATTAGTAATACTATTCATCTGACCTTAAAACATTCTACAGCTGTCCACACCACGGAAAGCTATACAAGCAAAGTTGATAGTATTCTGAATCACCCGTAGCTGCTACTGTGGCCTATTTATCATCGTATCTAACCTTCGACCTTATTTAACCTTTACGCCATCTGCAAAGCCCGAATTTGATCCTTTACTAATTGGTTACTCGTAATCCGTGAGGTTTCCCTTTAGTATACGATCTGTTCCAGACGGAAGCTGTCTTCCGGTTTCGTATTAGTGCTTCCGCCCACGTTTGACTGACTTGCTGTATCATCAAGTCTAACTAGGTCTCGGGTGCTATGACGTGTGGCGCTCGTAGGATGGTATTAGGTTGTTGGAGCGAACCACAATACTAGGACATCGCTAGTGTAGACATTTCTCATAATCTACTCCCACGTGTCCTATCCTTTCGAAGTGACTGCAAGTTTGTCTTTCTAATTACAGATTTTCTTTTGTGTACACTGGACAGGTAATTGATGGGTGAATAATGGTTAGTTTGCTATTGTTTAAATGTGATTTTTTTGGTTTAACACCGCACGCAGCAATATTCCAGCTATATGACGGTGGTCTGTAAATAATCGAGTCTGGACCAGACAATCCAGTGCTTGACATCATGAGAATCATCCGCGCAATCGGGATCGGTGACATGCATCAACCAAGTCAGCGAGCCTGACCACCCGAGCCCGCTAGTCGCCTCTTACGACAAGCATAATCGCCTTTTACGGCAAGCATGGGTTGCTGAAGACCTATTCCTCCCCCGGATTTTCACGGGTCTGATACATATGGTACCGGACCAATTCAGTTGCCTCTCTCGACCAGCAGATAATGCTGGGGACCAATTATTACCAGAATCCCCACAAGGTTAATTTAAAGCTGTAACCACAGACCAGGTTACAATGATTTAGACCTATACATGTATCAGCGCGTTAATCGGCTTATAAGTCCGCATTATCGATGATGATGATGATGATGATGATGATGACACATTGCGATCACAAAATGTCGGGATCATCTCGTTTCCGGTAGCACTAGGCGTGAGTGAAGGTCATTCTCGCTAAACAGCTTGTCTGGGAGGAAATCAAATATCAATAATTATTTCTCTCGGGTAATTTCTAGATGACCAATTTGCTCTGAACTGCATTGGCCATGGGTCATCGAAAGTGGTCACGTGGTACAAAAATGGCCTTCAGCATGTACCTATTAAGGAGCTGATCAAGCTGGAAATGCTAATAAGAGATTGATGCAAAACCAGAAAGTTTATCTGTTTTAGAAAGTCATATATATACAGCAAACGTATCCACAAGTGTGTATCCTTTATCGTCTATCGTGTGTTGGCATTTCAAACGAAACACTTTTACACATCTTGGGAGTTTATCAGCATTGCGCAAGGTTGAGGGGACAATGTCCATTTTCTCATATCTCACAGAGTAACGGTTAGTATTTTCCCAGCAACAAAATGATTTAGGACGCTTTATTTTCAACCTATATTAAAATTCCGTAAGACCTCTTATTTTATGTAAGTAACGTGGAGACTTCGCTCTGTTTTACCTGAATTTGACACCTTTGGTATATACTATGCCCTAAGAATGTAGGGGACAGTGAGACTCACCAAGACACATCTTCTGATCCATATGGTTTGTTTTTGTTTGTTTGTTGTTTAACGCCGCACTCAGCAATATTCCAGCTATATGACGACGGTCTGTAAATAATCGAGTCTGGACCAGACAATCCAGTGATTGACATCATGAGTATCGATCCATGCGATTGGGATCGATGGCATGCATCAACCAAGTCAGCGAGCCTGACCACCCGCTCCCGTTAGTCGCCTCTTACGACAAGCATAGTCGCCTTTGACGGCAAGCATGGGTTGCTGAAGACCTATTCTACCCCGGATCTTCACAGGTCTGATCCATATGGTATTGGCAAATGAAAATGATATGATCATATCTGCTGGGGGGTATGCGATCAGATCGGTGTGATGAGAAGATGCCCCCCTGTGGACGGCTCGCTGACTTGGCTGCATGTCATCGCATCCCAATTGCGTGGATTGATGCTCATGGTGTCAATCACTGGATAGTCTGGCCCAGACTCGATCATTTACAGACTGCCATCATACAGCTGGGATATTGCTAAGTGCGGCTTTAAACAACAAACAAACAAACAAAAACCCAAACGATGCTGCTCGGCGTTAGCGTCCACAAAAACCTCACTGGAACGTCTCCAAACACGATCCCTTCGGTCATGGAAGTCGAGAGTGAACCTCGATTCGTCAGAAAACATGACATTAGTCCAACGGCGATTATCACAGTCCCTCCACCATTGATGCCTCTGATTCAAATGACGTGCAGTAAGTTGTGGGTTGACACGTGGAGGCAGTGCACACAAATGCCATCTGTGCAGACGATGTCGCACCGCCTGGGCATGTACTCTTACACCAGTCGACTGTTGCAATCGGTCCCTTATCTGAGCGCAACTTTTAATTGATTTCTTAATGACATCGTACGGACAAATCTGTCCAGGCTGGAGTTGTTGCCCTTGGGCGCCAAGAGCGGCGTCAGTCATAGACGGTAAGTGTTGGTATCGGGGCCACAATCTCCAGCGTTTGGGCAACAATATTCTGACGTATGCCCACCTGCAACATGCCTATGACACATCAGCGTTCAGCACCTTGCAAACGTCGCATGATCAATGCTGCGTCTTTCACAACAGGGGCGGTTGGGTAGTCTAGTGGTTAAAGTGTTCGCTCGTCACGCGCCGAAGACCCGGGTTCGATTCCCGACATGGGGACAATGTGTGAAGCCCATTTCTGGTGTCCCCCGCCGTGATATTGCTGGAATATTGCTAAAAGCGGCGTAAAACCATACTCACTCACTCACTCACTCACATAGAGTTCCATCATTAGACATTGTGAGCCTTATCTCGCTCTTATCATCAATTATGTTAAATATAATTCCTCGAAAAGCTGTACAAGCGCAGTTACTAGTTTTCAGAATGACCAGTAGCTGCTACTGTGGCCTATTTATCATCGTATCTAACCTTCGACCTTATTTAACCTTTACGCAATCTGCAAAGCCCGAATTTGTCCTTGTCATAGTCCTAATAGTATAAAGTAAAGAATTTGGGTGTCCCTAGATACAAATACCTAAGACCCAACTTAATTTCCAATGCTAGGTTAAATTAATCTAGTCAGCTACTTGTTTTGAAAGTACCAGTTTGCTGAAACAGACTTGTGGAAAATTACATCTATAAGGGTATACCTAAAATTCAGTGACACCGTAATGGAAGTTAATGATAGTTTAGTGACGGCTTTGTACAAGTTCAAGGATTGGATGAACTAGATCGGGTGGTCAGGCTCTCTGGCTAGGTTGATGTTTGTCATCGTATCCCAATTGCGTAGATAGATGCTCATGCACCCGTGAAGATTCCGGGATAGAATAGGTCTTCAGCAACCCATGCTTGCCGTAAAAGGTGACTATGCTTGCGTGGATCGATGCTCATGATGTCAGTCACTGGATTGTCTTGTCCAGACTCGATTATTTATACAGACCGCCGTCATATAGCTGGAATATTGCTGAGTGCGGCGTTAAACAACAAACTTAACCAACCATCCAACCAACCAAAAGATGCTCATGCTGTCATTCACTGGATTGTCTGGCCCAGACTGCCATCATATAGCTTGAATATTGCTGAGTGCGTCGTTAAACAACAAACAAGGAAATAGTTGTTTCCAATTTTAGAAGTTTAAATAAATTATTTGGAAGTTCCCTTTATTACTTTTTAAGCTTGCTAACACATTACAAGCAAACATAAGATAGTTTTTATCATTTGACAGACGTCAAAGTGACTGTAACACCTAAAATTGTATTGTGAGTGAAAAATGTTGCATTCAATACATGAACACGACACGAAGATAAACGCATGTTTGTCAGAGTTCAGTTAAGAAAATGTGTCAGTTGAAATAAGTTGAAAAATATTTTAAATGTATGATACTATATTGTTCAGAACAATGTTCTAGTCATGATAGTTGACATGAAACATTCAACATTTATAATTTGACGTAAGGAATATTCCTGGAGAGGTTATTGGTGAGTAGACTATCAAAGATGAAGATAAGCCTTAAGCTAATATCTTCAAGGCATTGATGACTCACTTTGATATATATTTCAACGTGTTGCTTTCAATACAACTACATGGCAGAGTTTAGTTAAGAGAGTACGTGAGTTGAAATCAGTTAGAAATTATTATTATTAGTAGTAGTAGTAATTCATCTCCAGTAGTAGTGATAGTAGTCCCTCTCCAATGACTCTTAATGGACTCGTGAAGATCCGGGGTAGAATAGGTCTTCACCAACCCATACTTGCCGTAAAAGGCGACTATGCTTGTCGTAAAAGGCGACTAACGGGATCGGGTGGTCAGGCTCGCTGACTTGGTTGATGCATGTCATCGATCCCAATTGCGTGGATCGATGCTCATGATGTCATTCACTGGATTGTCTGGTCGAGACTCGATTATTTTACAGACCGCCATCATATAGCTGGATTATTGCTGAGTGCGGCGTTAAACAACAAACAAACAAACAAACAAACAAACAAAACAAAAAACTTAATGCATGTTCAACAAACCATAGATTAACAACATACAGCCGTCATATTGCTGAATGCGGCGTCAGACAATACAGGAAGGACAGACTTGAGTACCGGGTGAGTCACACTGTCATGTGTACCATTACAACATAGACATGACTCATACCGCTTAACCGTGACAATTGTTGTATTGTGATGTCTTGTCACGTTGTATTTTAACGTGCTGATAGTGTAGTGTCATATTAAAATAAATGTACTGTCCTTTTTTTTCACGTGGACAACGCGGTGAAATGCGGCTTTGATGTAAATGTTGTTTCTTTGGTGTTAAGATAAACATCGTGTATTTTCCAGTAGAAATATGATCCCCAAACGACTTTGCTGCGTTATGAACGAGAAGTGTAGATGTATATGTGGGTGCGTGCGTGCGTGTGTGCGTGTATATGGGTATTAGAGCAGGTGTGTGAGTGCGTACAGTGAGAGAGTGAGTGATCATGAGCATCAGATACATCCATCATTAAGCGACAATGACATGTATGGAAGAAGAGTAAGATCAATATGCTTGATCAAAGGGATACATTCAGGTCCATCCTCGTCTGAGTATACGATATTCGGGCACCAATCACAGACGAACCAGCTTACGTTAATCGGAAAGGAGGCAGTTTGTGTCCACGAAGGTCACACGTTGTATTAGAATACAGATACAGTCGAGTTTTGCAATTAGAGTAGCCTCCCTTCCAAGGTCTATAAAACAAGCTCCTACCAAACCATGACACTCT
This sequence comes from Haliotis cracherodii, assembly GCF_022045235.1. Classification (NCBI taxonomy): domain Eukaryota; kingdom Metazoa; phylum Mollusca; class Gastropoda; order Lepetellida; family Haliotidae; genus Haliotis; species Haliotis cracherodii. The sequence continues at coordinate 30,544,947 of NW_027266319.1, read as the reverse complement.
CGGTAACTTCGCTGCCACCAGTGTGGGCGCGGCCATTACAAGAATCTTGAAATATGCCCTCTAACCCAAAATTAAGTAACGTTTATACTTTTGTTTTTGGGAATGCCATCACAGTAAATTTTGTAAAGGTTTACGACTAACCATATTTCCCAGATGAATTTACCTTTTGTTTGTTTGATCGGATTGGTTCGAGATAGCAGACGAACGGAAAATCAACCAACTTCTCCCTTACATTCTTACTATATCAATTACATGATAGTTATAATGAAACAAGACCCGTGAAGATCTGGGGTAGAATAGGTCTTCACCAACCCATGCTTGCCGTAAAATGCGACTATGCTTGTCGTAAGAGGCGACTAACGGGATCGGGTGGACAGGTTCGCTGACTTGGTTGATGCATGTCATCGATCCCAATTGCGTGGATCGATGCTCATGATGTCAATCACTGGATTGTCTGGTGAATACTCGATTATTTACAAACCGCCGTCATATAGCTGTAATACTGCAGAGTGCGGCGTTAAACAACAAACTTGTTTCTAAACATAACGGTCAACTCGGTTGCGAGTTCAACTCCAAGCATGGTAGGGGGCACCTACACAGTGGGGAGCTTTTACTGGTGGCAGCGATAGTATAGAGACCTCCGCGAACGGGATATCGTTGTGAGGAGCTTGGTCTATAAAACTACGTATTAAAAGGAATCGGAATATGATGAATAATGGAAAGTTTGCGTGAATGCACTGTTTACTCTTAAAACAAACAAATGAGATGTTCTAGACAACTAACACAATATCGTATTTTTACATTTTCGCTTTAAATTGGATTTTTTTAGTTTTTTAGAAAAGTATATATCTGAAATCATGTTCAAATATGTAATGTATCATTGCCTATAATGGAGATACAATTCATCCATTCTGAAAATGCCTTAATGTCTGAATGCGTTATCTAATCTGAAGGAAAATTGCCGAACGTGTGTGCCAAATGGCAGGGATCAACTCATGACAGCCACATATTTAGAACCACCACTTCGTGTAAATACTGAGAGAGATCATACACACATCAACATCAAATGGCTTTCTATTGGGAGACAGTGGACGTTATTACATGCCTTTTCTCCAAACACCATACGCGACTCCACAGACCTGTGAAGATCCGGGGTAGAATAGGTCTTCACCAACCCCTGCTTGCCGTAAAAGGCTACTAAGCTATATCGATGCTCATGATGCTTATCACTTGTTTGTCTGGTCCTGACTCGATTATTTACAGCCGCCATCACATAGCTGGAATAATGCTGAGTGCGGCGTTAAACGACAAACCAAACCGAAAATATATAGAATGACTAGAACTATTAATAATTCAAAGTAGCAAAGAAGCAGCTTCTAAATTGTAGATTTTAATGTGAAATACTGTAAATATGTTTTTGAGACAAACATAGTTCTAGTCAACAGATAAGGATGAGCCGCGGGTGTCAGCCTGCCTGTGCTGTCCCTCTCTCTCTCTCCCCCCCCCCCCCTTAAAAAATAAAAATAAAATAAAAATAAATAAAATAAAATATACTATAAAATCAATATTACTGAATAAGTCGCTACAAGATGACAGCGACATCCTAGGCGATCAGACAGCAGCAGACACAATTTGCGGCAGACATGATAGACGAGGTATTAAAGATCATACTCCCAATACTTTCTTCTCCAGCTAAAATATTAAAACAGAGGACAAAATAATTGGAGATAACTGCAAATTTATTACACCATAGAGAGTAACAGTTGTGATAGACCAAAAATTGTCAATATCATTACGTTGCATTATTTGGAATTGTGTGGGTCAGTCTCTTTTTTGTCTATTTCCTGTTTTTCTAGCTCTCCTGACAGGACTCGTTTCTGTAATTGATACGCTTTTTCAGAAGGACTGTTTTTTGTATTTTCTTTTGAGTTGAGTTCATCATCAAGTCTTGGTGCTACCGCACTGTGCGCTGTTACTTGAGTCTCCGCCTTCAGGATATTGTAATACTTGGGCGGAGGTGGTAATAGCTCCTGCATTATCTTCTGTTGCATAAGTCGTCAGCTTGGGCGGAGGGCGGAGGTGGTAATAGCTCCTGCATTATCTTCTGTTGCATAAGTCGTCAGCTTGGGCGGAGGGCGGAGGTGGTAATAGCTCCTGCATTATCTTCTGTTTCATAAGTTGTCAGCCCAGGATCGCCCACTGATGAGAGTACAGCACAACCCAATTATCAATATATTTTGGTTTCGTGTGTGAGTGAATGAGTTTAATATTCAGCCATTGTATGACTTTAACACGTTTTACAATATTGATAAAAAAAACTGTCGACGAGGGACATTATAATTAGGAGATAAACCTACCGTGTTTTCAATGTAGAGCGGGGTTACCTGTAGATTTAACCCCGCTTAGTTGATTTTGGAACCGAACGCGTTTAAGTTGGAACTCTTTGAGGTGCAACGTTTTGTTGAGTGAGCAGGACACTCCATATGTGAGAAGATGGGTTCACTTTCCCATAGGGGTGGAAGGCTCCTTATAACAGCAACTTAAAACAACAACAGAAGACAAATATACATAACAATGTTTTAATTTATTCAAATTACCATATCTTATGTTTACATTTCAAATACTATCTCATTGAAAAAAATCACTGAGAACTTCAAACAGAATTCGAATACACCCATTCACCCTACAGTCATAATGCACTCGATCAAGCACTACTCCCGGAAGTAGTTATTTATAGTAACATGGCAGTTGGAGAGTTGGTACGGTCCAGACATTCCAGTGTTAAATTGATGTGACATGTTTACCTGATTATTCGAAGTATTGTTCACGATGATACCCTGGAGAATACCCGAGTATTGCCGCTTTTGGCTGGAGGCAGATTCTGTGTTGTAAGACATAACGATTGCTGATTATTGCGACCTGTTAATTTTACAATTTCGCGCGCCCGACAGGACAGCTGTGGCTCTGGCGCAGTGATTCGCATACACCGTGCTCAAGCTGGATTGTGTGGAAATTACTGTCATCATCTGAGAGATTGTGTTTTTACTTTGTACCGTTACCTTGGTTACTTGCGAATGGTCCAAGTTTAGCCAGAGATTAAAAGTTAACAAATATATTGTAGTTAAGATAAAGGTAGATATAAATATACTTTTAATGACGTGGTCTTACATACCTCCCTTTACGGTAATAATCATAAACTACCAATTTTATAAATTACATAACTTTGATTCACTTCAGAATCTGTGAACTTGTTCTATATCTTTTTAAAAAGTTAATGATTAAACGTGAACTACCTTTGTTAAAAATATCCTGTTTTTACACTTAATTATTGATCTCTTGTAATGGAAAAATCAATACAGTCAAGCAAGACATGCATGTCTGATTCTTTCCGCACTCGGCAATATTCAAGCTTTATGAGGGCGGTCTGTAAATAATCTAGCCTGGACCAGACAATCCAGTGACTGACATCATGAGCATCGATCCACGCAATTGGGATACGATGACATAGATCAACCAAGAGCCTGACCACCCGATGATCCCGTTAGTCGCCTGTTACGACAAGCATTGTCGCCATTGTACCCCGGATCTTCACGGGTCGTGTTGAAATTAGAGCACTCTAACATCAACAGGGTATCCATCTAATGGCAAATGTAGGAGCCCGAATTGATTTTGACTGCGTCTGTTTGTTCACTGAATATTCGTTTCGTCTTTATTGTGAGTAACTGAATTACACTTTTCATTAAAATAAAGAAACATTTTACTACCGCTTCACAATTAATTGCATTACTGACCTTGACCCACTACGCTGGAGCGGAAGCGTGCTTATGAATGAACTTCGACAGAAGTTGAAATTGTGATATATAAACGTGAACAAATCAGGTATGTCATAAGTTTTTGCAGTAACAATCAGCTGGCTTCCGGCTAGATGTTGACCTTGCATCTGATCCCGTCTAATAATGGACCCGTGAAGATTCCGGGGTACAATAGGTCTTCAGCAACCCATACTTGCCGTAAAAGTCGACTATGCTTGTCGTAAAAGTCGACTAACGGGATAGGGTGGTCAGGCTCGCTGACTTGGTTGATACATGTCATCAATTCCAATTGCGTGGATCGATGCTCATGATATCAATCACTGGATTGTCTGGTCCAGACTCGATTATTTACACACCGCCGTCATATAGCTTGAATATTGCTGAGCACGGCGTTAAAAAACAAACAAACAAACAAGGTAACCAGAATTCATGAAACTTCAACTATTACTGCGTCCAAATGCTCAAATCTACTTGACTACTGAGGGGTGATTACAAAGGCGTCAAGTTTTATTTTCATATTGAAATTACGAAGGCTGTTTCATTTTGGACCTGAGTATCTCAGGTATCACATATTTCCAGTATGGTTGGAATCTGAGTAGTAAAGGAAATCAAATGCATGTATATGATTAGTATAAGTAAGGGTGCTCATGTTACAAGCTATTAAGGATTAAAAACGGAACTATGTAGTTCTGGGTTAAGGCCTATGGATTGTCATAAAAAAAATTCTCCCAATTATTTTCAGTTGACTGTCTGATCAAGGCCCCATTATATAAAGGTCGCCGTCGTATGGCAGGAGTGCTGCTACAGGCAACAAGCGCTGACTTTTTTATGAGGGTGTGTGAGTTGCGTGTGGAACCGGCGGAGCAGGCTATGCTTACTCTTTTCGCGTAGACGTGGTGTCGTCACCGATTTTCAGTGATCCATATATATCATTTTCACCGACAATTTGTCTTTTACGCCAAATGGTATCTTTTTCGGCAGATATTCGAGACTGGTTATTCTCTGGTGTTGACGTTATATATTTTGAAATGTTTTTTGAGAGTATGGCTAAAGTCATATACGTGTGAATGCATGGATTCTTTGTTGTCAGGCAAATATTAAGTGGCATACAATTGTTATATTTCGTACAAAGAAAGACATTCAACATGGATGGAAGTGGGTGTGAACAAGTCCAGTAATCCCCTTGTATCACAGTAACAGACGCCACTTTGCATGTGGTCTCTCTCAGACGAAAATCATTTAATGTATACACACGTAGAAATATAGTGATCACTTGCTCATCAAACAGAGACGTCCGCTCCAATCACTCCTCCAGACCACCTTAATTGACACCACTAATATCTAACATTGTCGGTTCAGCCTGTATTTAGGGTCCCTTTCCATGTTTTAACTAAGCCATAAAGTCGTAGTAGTCGTTGACGTGGTTGTTCATGAATATGCACCGGCACCATTTCCATAACCATAATACATAGAAAACGTCCACGCCAGAGTGTAACCAGTCTCGATTATCCGACGATTATCCGACGAAACAGATACCATTGAGCGTAATTTATAATTATAATTTATAATGATTTATAATTGGATCTGTGAAAATCATATATTGTTTAGTTGGTCGAATCACTTGCACCTGCGACAGACCCGACCAGCCCCTTGACCCGAGGACAATGATATGTTCACCGTATTCATTTGTGTACATTTGGATATGAGTGCTACAATGTCCAAAGGTATGTGTGAACATCCGTGCTACAATAGGTCTTCAGCAACTCCTGCATGTGGTAGGAGCAGACTTACGGGATTTGGGGGGGGAGGGGGGAATCAGGTTCGCTTACGATGCATGCGTCTGTCATCGTTTCACACTTGCGCGTAGATCGATGCTCATGATGTCAATTACTCGATTGTCTGGTCCAGACTCGATTATTTAAAGACCGCCGTCATATAGCTGGAATATTGGAGTGCGGAGTTAAACAACAAAGAAACAAAAAACAAACTTCATCACCATTTCCCGAAGATGTTGGCAAACCAAGTACTTCCAGTACGAAGCCAAGGTCAGCTAGCAACTGAGATGTTTCAGGGATCTCTAACAAAAACAGACATTGAGAACAAATCTGTTGTAGCTTTCCCAGGTTGTTTATGGGTCTTGTTTTTGCGCTATTTGCACTCTGTCAGACATCATTTGTCTCCCACGATTAATGGCTACTTGGAAACTAGATCTTCTGGTGCTTAGTTGGTCATATTCATCATCAATCCTGTCTACAAAAGATGAACTGGAAAATGATTGAAAAGCAGTATTAAGTTCTGTATCCTACTAAAGAGGAATCTTATCAACCATCAAATGAATCTAAATACTTTATCTTCGGGATCCCACCGTCCACCTTACCGTAGTGAATACTTAATCCAGAGTTGCTTAGTGAAAGGTAAACTACCAAAAGTAGAACTTTTGATGCGTTGCCTCCATACGGCGGCAAACTCTTTGGTCATCAGATTAATATTACAATAAAATAATTCCCCTCAAATAGTTAACATGTTGTCAACTCCCTCTGAGAAGGTCGAAAGGCTAAAATGGCTGGATGAGATAGAAATGAGAATTTATCTTGTGATGAATTAGGAAAGAAAATGGCAAAGGAAAAAATATCTTTAAGAATATTACATTACTAGTATTAATTCAGATTTAAATTGAAATTGAAATTACAATGAGCAAAAATAGTTGTTCATAGTGTTATATCAACACAGACACATTGAAAAGAAGAAAAAACAAATCTTTCAAATGCAACATTCGTTCATTTGTTCAAATTTTATGATTCACTATTGTTTCTGCCTCGTATGCGGTTACCTTCCGTACTGACTTACAAACAGACCGCGGCGGCATGTCCACCGTGGAATTAAACATCAATAACTAGATAAAAGCTCTGCAGAAGTAAATATGATAATACATAATTTAATATCGTTTTTATCTTAATTTGATTCATATTTATTTCTGCTACAGCATCAGGTTGTGAGCCATAAAATTATACTTTATGGTAATCACGTTGGTTGTTGGTTGGTTTGTTGTTTTACGCCACACTCAGTAGTATTCCATGTATTTGACGGCGGTCTGTAAATAATCAAGTCTGGACCAGACAATCCAGTGATTTACATCATGAGCATCGATCTACGCAATTGGGATCGATGACATGCATCAACCAAGTCAGCGAGCCTGACCACCCGATCCTGTTAGTCGCCTTTTACGACAAGCATAGTCGCCTTTGACGGCAAGCATGGGTTGCTGAAGGCCTATTCTACCCCGGATCTTCACGGGTCTTTGGTATTCAGGAGCGGTTGGGTAGCTTAGTGCTCAAAGAACTTAGGGTCGATTCTCCACATGGGTACAATGTGTGAGGCCCATATTTTTGGTCGTCTCTGCGATATTGATGAGCCTGCACAATCACAATATGGCAGCACGAATCCACTTGTCCTATTGTCGAAAACAAGCCCAAGAGGCCTCATGACCTTCGCACACACAAAACGTGCTCAGACAGGAGAGGCGCCGCTTCTTGATGATACCTGCGGTCTGTAAATGATCAGGATCAGACAAACCAGTGATTAATAGCATGATCAACGTAGGGTTATGACCGTAGGGGTATGGCGACATGTCACTCAGCCTGATCGCCGATCCATTATTCGCCTCTTACGACCCGCATAGGTTGCTGGAGACCAATTCTAGACGGAATCCTCCTAGGGTGTTGGTCAGTGAAACGACTTCAGTACCAGTGGTAATATGGTTTATAATATTTGACCCATGCTTGCCATGAAAGGCCACTGTGCTTGTCGTAAGAGGCGACTAACGGGATCGGGTGGTCAGACTCGCTGACTTGGTTGATGCATGTCATGGTATCCCAATTGCGTGGATCGATGCTCATGATGTCAATCACTGGATTGTCTGGTCCAGACTCGATTACAGACCACCGCCATATGGCTGTAATACTGCTGAGTGCGGCGTTAAACAACAAACCGACTTTAAACTTTGAGGGGGTACGGGTGGCCATGTCGTCTAAGGCGCCGCAATTCGAGTTGGGCATACCAGATACATATGACTGTCGGTTCGAATCGCCCTTCGCCCTGATCATGTTTCTAGGTTTGTCACCTTATGATTTATGCAATAAGATCTGAAACTTCGGGCTTTCCTCCCACATTAAGCTGGCACGCCCTGGTATAACTAAAATACTGTTCAAAAAGGCTTTAAACCCAACTCACTCACACACTATAGCACATTAGACAAACAAAAATGAACTTCACTGTCTTTTATTGACATCAAAGCTACACGCACTACGGTCATGAGAAATAGTGTTCAGGCAAACATGCATATGAATAAGCAGAAAGTGTACAATGAACATGTATGTTCTATATCTGAGAAAAAGGTTAATGTTCTGGTACCAGGTTCATTACTGCGTTTCCAACCGTGGAACCCTTGTGGATAATGCGTTTGCTCTTCACTTCGGGATCAACACTCCGCACCCCCTCAGTCCTTGGTCAGCAATATGGAACCAGTAGATGTTCCAGAACTAAAAGTGAAATAAAAAACTTCATTTGGATTATGTCAAAGTTCGGGAATGTTAGACAAACATTTTTTACTAATGTGTATCAATTATAAGACGTGCCTTGTTTGTTTCTTTTCAATAAGCAAATGATCGCGTGATAGATAATTAAGAGCTAACCACTGCCCGTATAATCAATATTACGATTCTATACTTAAATTTTCCTTGGGTTCATTGAAATTCCTGTATTCTGTTATAAGGTTAAAAATGCATCTCAAAAACATTAGAAAATGGTAACAAATAAAACCGTTATAGCTGCAATGAGGAGTTGCATTAGATATAGTTTGTGACAGAACTTTTAGTTGGAAAGGAATCAATAGATAAAAGACATTTCACATTTATCACAAGGTATTCTGGACATTTCATAATTATCATTGGATTGGTTCCTGGTTATCGTCCATTAGTTACTGAAACAAATAGAGAGTTTCAAGTTATATTTCATTTGGGGCTTCCGGATGCGAGTCACAAAATCAATTGAGAGATGAGCAATCTGGCACGTAGGCGTCTGTATTTTTCCGATTACGACACAAATGAGTTCATGGTCAGATCTAACTTTTAACGAATCAAAATGAAGTATTGTGACATGTGACAAAGACAGGCCAGGCCCGAACCCTATAAAATGACACCTTCAACATTAGGATAGGAGAGCGCGGTTTGCAATCGATCGAGTCGAATCCCGATGGTTCTAAGTTTCCCCCTGTTAGTGACGAGTCTGGCCGGTCTGATACTGTTCTGTATAGATGGGCTGAGAGTAAGTAAAACTCTGTGAGTATAAAGCTGGTGTTGCGTTCCTTTATCATGCGAGTATGAATGCTGATAGAGACAACTTGGAGTAAGTGTCGTTAGACCAATCACTCCTTGACGGAGCCGAGCCGCTGCGGACAAGGCGAGGGGCAAAGTCATGGCGTAATTGACCATGATGACCAGGAACGGCAATACATTTAGTAACTGTAGTAGTAAATTAAGCCACGCTCACCGAAGCAGACTACTGAATGTCGGGGAATCCAATAGCACAGTCGAGGAAATTCACACTCTGCTCACGTGTATCGTCATGCACAGGATATTTAGCAAAATTCATGCATAATCATTGTCCATAAAACCCTTTGGGACCGAAGGCCGAGAAAGAATGAAACAGCAAAAGTGCAGGCTCGCTCGACGTTTTTTTTCTCGCTCGCCTCGGTTCCACAACTGTCATGTCTTCGGATTTCATTAAATATTCTAACTAGCATTATTCCAACTGTGTCTTCCCGTTCTCAGGAAACAAATTTCGAATCTGGCGGCAACTGACAATGTCATTTGAAAAAGCCGCCTTCTCCCGGACATATTTCTTCCGGTTCGTTACAGTCTGACTGCTGCTGACAGTATGTATTCTTACACCTGGAATGTTTATCAATCTCGTCATTTTTGACTGCTTTGATTTAAACAACAGTTACTGTTTTTGCTTAAACTATTGTATGTTTTCGATGCCGAATTTAATCATAAGCATTGACTGTGTACTTATTTCGGTTCATTGAGGTATGAATCGAGAAAATGTGCAAACTTTTGTAAGAATCCGCATACAGTTTGCACATCTGTTTTTCGATTCATACCTCAATGAACCGAAAAAAATACACAGTCAGTCCTTAAGTAAAATAAGTATCTGGTGAACCATTACTTTGTGGTAGTAAGCACAAGGAAGGGAAAGGCTGAACTAGAAACCTTGTAACCTGATACTACTGACCATATTTAACCCCTAGGCTTAGGCCATTGACTCTGGACCAACTCTTGGTGATGCCGTAAGCTCCGCACCCACCGAAGTGTAGCTCCCCGTCGAAGAAGTAGTCGTCTGGAAGCAAACCTTGAGCGGAATGTATCATCCGGGCACCTGACGTCCACTCTGACGTCACCTGATGGGTCTCCCATCCACGCTTTTGAGGCTGGTAGTTACTCGGGTTAGCATAGAACGTGAATTGAGAGTTTGGATCTCCGTTACAGTTGTGGAACGACTTGTCCATGCCATTAGCTTGATACCCATTGATGAAACCCGTGGAAATCAGGACTTGAGGAAGAAAACCAACAAATAGATAAGGTTGAAGATTCAAATTCATGGGTGCTTTGTAGACGGTGTGTTCATTGGCCGTGATAGCAAGGGGTAAGAAGGAGTATCTGGACAGTTGGGCGAGTTTAGATACGGTCTGAGTCTCATTACTCCACTTTGCGACAACGTCGACTTCGGACTTTGTATTGTAGTGGTGACTTAGCTCTTCTGTTGTCAAACCGTCTGCAGCAGATTTGGAGAAGTAGGTGGTGATGACGCCATTGCTGAAGCGGCAATACACTCTCCGGTAGTTGAACAACGTATACTCTCCGCTCTGGCTGGAAGGGTTGTGCAGGTAGATGTCGCGACAGGCTGGAAATATAGTAATGACTGTAAATAAGTACTACATGTATTCTAGGAATATTAGCTTCCGCGGTGATGCGGCCGTCAGCTGTTTCAATCAGAGGGGTTTATGGTGAATTAATATGCACTGATTGACCAATCAGCATCGAGTAATTTCCAAATTCATGGTAGAATTGTTAAAATAACTGATGAATGAAATACTTTCAGTGAGCACGCTAAAAACACGTTGTTTAATAGAGATAAGAGAAGGTTAGACTCAGTTAATTCCATGCAATTTGATTTACATCCCTTACATGACATTTTCTTCTGTTAGTTCAGCGTGTTCAAATTGTACGTCAAATTAGCAGATAATGATTACCATTATTACACCTAGACATTAATTACAATGTCTAGACCAAAGGAATAAGCACAAGACCATGTAGCACAGTCTACCTTAAGTGTGAGTAGGTTATGTTTGACGCCGCTTAAAACAGTATTCCAGTTTTATAAACTTAATGTTTGAGGAAAGCCCGAAGTGATGCATGTCTCAGACGCTTGCCGCTTTGATGAAACCGGTACAGCGACTGGACCACTCGTTCCACCCTCCCTTTAGTAGACACATGAGACGTCAATTAGACAGTAGAAAACGCGCATGTCCAGTCTAACATACATAATCTTATACCAAATCCTAATTGGGGTGGTCGGGTAGACTAGTGGTTAAAACGTTCGCTCGTCACGCCGAAGATCCAGGTTCGATTCCCGACATGGGTACAATGTGTGAAGCCCATTTCTGGTGTCCCCCGCTGGAATATTGCTAAAAGCGGCGTAAAATCAAACTCACTCACTCACTTACTGTCGACAAACATACAAATACACAAGCAAATCTGCCGAGAAATGACTCCACAGCAACCTGCTGAATGAGGCTGACTGTCCATTCACAGATATAGTTAAATTTTGTTTATTTTTGTTTGTTGAACGCCGCACCCAGCAATAGTCCAGCTATATGACGGGGGTCCGTAAAAAATTCGAGTCTAGACCAGACAATCCAGTGATTGACATCATGAGCATCGATCCACGCAATTGGGATACGATGACAGTTATCAACCAAGTAACATTAAATTCGTGAATGAAGGTTTGCGAAGAGGATATATGACATACTGCGGACTTGACAACGTCTTCTTCCTCCTACGTGACCTGCTTCAGCGTACAAAATGTCGAAGAGTCTATTGCCACAAACATTACCCTGCACAGAAAAAAGCACTGACATATCACAAAAATGATTAAGGAGCATATAAAAAATAATTGATTGTTTCATGAGTTCATGGCAATATAGAAGCTTGGTATAATAATTACCTGTGGTGACTGGTATGCGCACGTCTGGTCCGGTTGTCCACACCCTGAACAAACCACAACACCCTGTTGTTGACAGCCAAATGCGATGGGACAAGGGTTCTGGCACTTCGTCTGCATACAGCACAGTACAAGAACTATGCAGGTGACAGCTAGTCTGGTGTACATCGTGGGGACAGTTGATCATCTGCAGAATAGCAACTAAAGCATTAAACTTTTTGGCATATCCAATTAAGATTTGTGTTCGTTATTGTTTAGCGCCACACCCAGCAATATTGTCCAGTTTTAACACACACACACACACACACACACACACACACACATATATATATATATATATATATATATATATATATATATATTAGTTTATTCACAAAAAGTGTTGGGCCGTAGGCCTATTACACAGAACTATTTACAGAGAGAGGGAGAAAAAAGAACTACCACTATTTTACATATATATCCATATCCATACACATTCATACACATGCAAATATTCAAATAAATATTTAGACTGTATTCAATGAACGAAGTCGAAAAGCTTTGTACACGTAGACTGCTAGATTTCGTATGATTTTAAAGTTAGTGGATGAAATAAGAGCATTAAATTTATTTTTAGAAGGGGTTGTAAAATATTTAGGAGGAATGTATTGAGCTCTTAAATCACTATAAGCATTGCATACAAGCATAAAATGATATTCGTCCTCAATAAAATTCTGGGTACAAATCAAACACAGTCTCTGTTCTCTAATTTCCTTAAAATATCGACCAGTCTCAATTCGCAGCCGATAGGAGGAGCATCCCAACTGAGCAACTTCAGCTTTATGAAGGCGACATGTAAATAATCAACTTGTGATTAATATTACGAGTTACGTCCTACGCCGATTATACATACATCGAACTACGACCCGGAGGCTGAACCACTGGTCCATATGGTCTCCTCTTACGACAATAATAGGTTGATGGGGATCTGGGTGGAAGTCAGTGGCCCGCTACTTCTGGGGTGAGTGAGTGAGTATGGTTTTACGCCTCTTTTAGCAACAGTCAAGCAATATCAGGGCGGGAGACACCAGACATTGGCTTCACACATTGTGCCCATGTGGGGAATCGAACCCAGGCCTTTGGCGTGACGAGCGAACGCTTTAACCACTAGGCTACCCCATCGCCCCACTGCTTCTATTTGTTGGAAAAGTACTCTTCAAGCCTTCTATAATGCTACCAGTTATCAACAGCTTGGTCTGCTTCAGTATATATTTATATATACATGTTTATGTGTTCATGCTCGCGTGGGGGCTGTCGGGTAGCCTAGTGGTTAAAGCGTTCGCTCGTCACGCCGAAGACCCGGGTTCGATTCCCGACATGGGTACAATGTGTGAAGCCCATTTGTGGTGTCCCCCGCCGTGATATTGCCGGAATATTGCTAAAAGCGGCATAAAACCATACTCACTCACTCATGCTCACTCACTTATCTCACCGCGGGGTTTTTCGTTGCAAGAGAGGATACTGATAAACAATGACCACACAAACTAGTGGTTGATATTGTGAAAAACATCCCCTCCATCGGGGAGCAAAGTCACCGAGCCAACCGATCAACCGATCGCCTCTTACGACAAGTACAGGGTTTCTGGGAACCTCTTCTGATCCAGAATTTACATTGGCTCAAGAAGAGAGAAATAATGAATAAAGCTGAGGTCACAACCAATTGGTTGAATCTGTTTAGCTTATATTATACAGGGATCACCGGTACACCCCGCTTTTGTCTCTCTGTACAATGCTCCTGCTCGTGGCAAACGCCAAAGACCTGGACCAAAATCAGATGCTCACAAATCACACGGACACACTGTCAATAACGTCCTTGCTGATCAGTTTCTTTATGCACATGAATTTCTTCTTGGATTGGCAAAGTCAAAACAAGATATTTTGGCCAAGAAGTTTAACTTAGGCTTCAGGTATAACGGCGATCTGATATCGTTCAATACCATCCATTTCCCTTTCATTTGATTTATCACCTAGAAATATAGCAGACCAGTGAAGGAGACACTTATATGACTGGGGTGAGTGATAATGGTTTTACGCTGCTTTTAGCAATATTCCAGCAATATCACGGCGGGGGACACCACAAATGGGCTTCACACATTGTACCCATGTCGGGAATCGAACCCGAGTCCTCGGCGTGACGAGCGAACGCTTTAACCACTAGGCTACCCGACCGCCTTGAATATGACTTGGTATAGATTCATGAAGAATAAGATGGAACGCATATAGTGGTATTATACGTACAAAGAGCCTTTTCGACATAGCTTCTGGCAAGGTCTGTTAGCTGAACCCAAATTAATCCCTCAACACGATAAGCACAATGCATGGATTCTTTTTATAATATCTTATTATTAAGTATGAATAATAATTCCATCAACATATACACGTTTGCGTCATTATGTATGTACAAAATGTTAGATACCAATGAAGATCCGGGTTACATTGGTCTTCGGAAGCCCGTGTCTTTTTCAAGAGCCAACAAAGGGATAGGTTGTTAGGCTCGCTGACTTGGTCGATACATGGCACCTTAACCCAATTGCGTAGACTGATGCTCATGATCTCCGTCACTGGATTTTCTGGTCCAGATTATTTTCCGACCGCCGTAATTTAGGTGGCATATTGCCGAGTGCGGCATTAAACAACAAACAATTAAAGAAACAACAAAGTGTCAGAATGTATAATGTATTTCCTCTCACTCGCTTTGGAAATGATTTCGTTACTTCAAAGAACACTCGTGTATGGAAACATCGCCTACCATTAGATAAAGCTAAACAATACTCACCGACCTGTCCTTGTGCCCGATGATGTGGCGCTCCTGCTTGTGGTCCCAGTGCACACGTCACTACACGGATGTGTCATGATCTATTTCCGTTGAGGATGTTATGTTGCAACGCCCAATGTCCGAATCCACTTTGTTTCTCAAGAGTGTTGTTGTGTCTGAATTGTGTATTTAGTATGTGAACATGTGGTTGCAATGGGTGCGATGGAAAAAGGACCATGTTGATTTATTTTGGTTAGTTGTTTAACGCAGCACTCAGCAATATTGCAGTCTGTACATAATCGAGTCCGGACCAGACAATCCAGTGATAGATATCATGAGCATCGATCCACAAAATTGGGATCGATGACATGCATCAACCAAGTCAGCGAGATAAAATCGTTTTAGATAATCAGTAGTATTTTCTAAAACTGTAAACTAAAACAGCAATGAGATAGAATGTGAAAAACACAATAGATATTTATCAAGGTATTTAGAGCGACAAAACAGTTTCTGTAATCATAAGAAATCCTAGATTCCTGACTATATCATAAACGTGTTTAAGAATCGCCATCAAATAACGAGAGTATCGTGCCCCACCGGTGGCACCAGTCACAAGGAGTCTACTGTATTTGTACAAATAGGTACAGTACATATGTGTAGATAGAATATTTGATGGCATCACAGAGCAGTTTGTTAATTCTGCAGAAGGTTGAGTCATGGTTGCCGTACCCCCTGCCAGTAAGACTCAGTTGGGGACATACGGAAAAGGCGTCTCAACAACGGAGGGTGAACTCGCCTGCTGTGTGAGGGGACGCAACTGATTGAGGGGATGCAAGTGATTGAGGGCATGCAGACAAAACATCTAAAATACCCGTGTGTGGTAATATTCCTGTGTCCTTGAGAGTGTTACGTAGTTTCTGCCGACCAGACTGTCGACTCCCACGGCGGATTCTGCAGAACTGCCTTGACCTGATATTGGCCGTTCGAATCCTGAAATCGATGTATGTATGACCGTTTTGTTTGTCATGACCACTGCACATTCGACTAACAAAATGAAAGACTACCTGTTTAGTATATTTGCAAGGGCGTTAACTGACTATAAAAGTCCAGTGTCCACCTTTGAAGATCCGGGGTAGAATAGGCCTCCAGCAACCCATGCCGTAAAAGGCGACTATGCTTGTCGTAAGAGGCGACTAACGGGATCGGGTGGTCAGGCTCGCTGACTTGGTTGATGCATGTCATCGATCCCAAGACCCGTGAAGATCCGGGGTAGAATAGGTCTTCAGCAACCCATGCTTGCCGTCAAAGGCGACTATGCTTGTCGTAAAAGGCGACTAACGGGATCGGAGGGTCAGGCTCGCTGACTTGGTTGATCCAGGTCATCGATCCCAATTGCGTGGATCGATTATCATGATATCAATCACTGGATTGTCTGGTCCAGACTCGATTATTTACAGACCGCCGTCATATAGCTGGAATATTGCTGAGTGCGGCGTAAAACAACCAACCAACCAACCAATAATCGATCTCAAGTGATAAAAATCACTGGATTGTCTGGTCCAGACTCGATTATTTACAGACCGCCATCATCATGATCATATAGCTTGAATTTTGCTGAGTGCGGCGTTAAACAACAAACCAACAACCAGGCTCGATCTTAGAGCCACCAGTGGTTAGTACGAGTTATGTCCCTTCTATGTTCCTCCTGTTGACTAATCAGATGTCATCTCTCACATATCATTGGCTTTTGCTTCATATAAAATGGCGGCGTCTAGTCAAGACGACCTACTCGATGATCAAGATCTATATTGTAATAAAACGGGTCCTACTCTCACGCGAAGAGCATCAAATAACCTGAGCGCCTTAATTAAAAGCATGAAAGAATTTGCAAAATATCTGTCGACGCCAAGATGGCGGTACACATGTTTTGCAAATCATGCAGGCGACCGAAATCTGAACGTTGAAATCCATTTTGTTTACGAACCGGATTACGCGATTTTGATTGGACTATGCATAGACTCGTTAGTCCAGCCAGAATGTAACTCCATAATTGCAGCCTAGTTCGGCAAGGATGGAAACTGGACTTTCATAGTCAGTTAACTCCCTTGCCTCGGGAAGATGGTATATTTGGTGTGTGTGTGTGTGTGTGTGTGTGTGTGTGTGTGTGTGTGTGGTGTTTGTTGTAGAACGTCGCACTCAACCCTACTTTAGCTATATATGATGTTGACCTGCACAGAATCGAGGCTGGACCAGACCATCCAATAATTGATATCATGAGCACGATCGAAGCCTCACAAGCCGACCTATTTAGTTTTCACGTGCACTTTTGACAAACATTGAGACCTATTCTAACGTATCACAAATTAATCAATAACATTAAACAGCAGACACACGCAGTAACATGTACAATCATCAAGTTACATATAAGACGCAAATTTCCTGTGAGGACCTATATGTGGTCTCTGACATTTCGCTTCTTCGTTTTTAAACCCCGCACCTGTGTATTTGCCTTTATTCACTTGTAGCTCAGTTAATGACATTATTACAGACAATTAGTGGTAGAACCACTCAGATTACTTATGGCTCTGAAAAAATAACTCAATAGCGTGTCAAAGATATATAGTCAGTGGTTCGCGTTTGGCATTACTTGTGTCTTGGGTTATTATTCAATCTAAGATTGCGTTATAAATCCAGGTCTCATGTGATGAATGTATTACATGTTATGTACTATGCACGTGGCAGCGCAGCAAGAGAGGAATTGTTAGTGGAGTTGCCAAAAATATCGATCAAAGGATTAACTTACAATATGAATATTGATTAATCACTGTTACCTTGCACAGTGGATTTGTCAAAAGTAAATGTTTGCATACGTCAATTGATTGCTCATTATTATCCAACTCAATGGATTTTTTTAAAGTACCGTGGACATCATGAACATAGTTGTCACGTGTGCTGACCAATCAGACATATGACATCTATGTGAAACACCTGAAAAAAACTAAAGTGATCAGTTGAGAGTCGAAGACAGGTAATAATATCCTCAAATGCTAAATATATTTTAAAATATTACATTGTTACAAATACACGTGACAACCAACAAGATTCTTTGTACAGCCTCAGACAAGCGGATACAGTCCCATTATGTGGATATCGACGGATATTATACATTCTTCGAACAAGGTAACTGACTAATATTTTCATATAACTTTTATCGGTTGCAATTACGATATTTGCATTTTGTTTTCCTTCATATGCTGTAGCAGGAACGCGGGAGGCCTCAACGGTGACTGATCAAATTGTTCCATACCTAAACCTTATCTGGCATTTGATATCAGTTGTTCCAAAGTGCAACGCTTATGGTTTAACTTATTATTTAAACATATACGGTAACAGTTGCAACTAACATAACTAGCTCGATATTAAGATAAAGTATTTCTGAGAAAATAATTTTTTTACATACAATTCATCCGATCATTACATCAACATTCTTTGAGGTTATATTTATTGGGTATTTTTTAACCGAATCATCGGTAGATTGGTAGAAAATGTGCATACTGCAGATTGCTATTTCCAGCTTTGTTTACGAGAAAAATACGCACGGTAATAATTATGTCTGCATATAAAACAATGCCTAACAGAACAGAACATACAATTCAATGAGTAAAGCATCATGTCTACTCATAATGTCTCTCAAATTTCACATTGTTCTTGACCAGGTTTGTTATCGCCTGTTCGTTTACCTAAATTCTCCGGAGGGATACTGTGTAGTTTCCTGTTGTACATAATATGGTATTGACGGATAGCGTCACCTTTCATGTCGTGTATGCATTAGTCAACAACAAAAACACATGTCAGTTTGGATAAAGCTCTTTATTCTATACCTTTGTTATGATATACGGCTTCTCATTCTCCTATCCTCCGATAGGTGTCGCTTCGCGCATTCCGCTGTTAAACGTTGGGCAGCTATGTTTCAGGCAGGTGTCCCGGTATAAACTCTCCGACGTACGAATTCTGCCCCCGGAGATTTTATACCGGTACAGATTCTCCCCCATCCTAAAATAATTATAAGACATAATCATACCAAACTAATTGTATGAAATGACTTAATGTAACAAATACATGTACGGTTACTGTTGTAACTGAATTCAGAAATCTGATTAATCCTCGCAAACATTCGGTTTTAACACTAACTACGTAAAAACTGTCAACATATCCACGCGCGCATCCAGCTCAGGCTGTCCGTTATACTCTGATTTAAGATCTAAAATATATTCCTTAATACAGGCTACGATTTGAAAATGGTATCAGTGTAATATCAGTGGCTAGAATATCATGGTGCAACCAGGTTTCTGTTAAACATACAACATCATATCTAAATCAGCACTGATTAAATCTACTTTGTCTTTAAGACTGCGTACGTTTAGATGTATAATCTTTAAATCTGGTCTATGCAAAGGTCCTGGATTCGGATGGATATCACCGCAGCAGAGGAGAAAAAGTAAAACTAAGAATGATAATCGGAAATTATAAAAGCAAAGTAACCCAAAATTTAGAGAAATGTGTATCATCTTCCCGAAATGATTAGCATGTAGAATAGATTCAAAAACACCCAACGCCAGCCTGTATTAAACAACACCGTCAAAGCAAAGTGTACATGCAATTGTTACAATCGGTCTGGCGGTGAATCTTAATGAAGAACACCTAGTTAAAAAGACACACCGAGATTTTATTCTGGGGGCGAATATATTTCGTGACAGGCACCATTCCACTTCCCCGGCACCAAACAAATTCACGTCTATTCTAGTTATTAATTATCCATGTGTAAGCACGATTAATTGCATTGAATGTATTTTATCTAACAGTTTTCATTAAAAAAAATCAGGAATTGCGTGGATCGATGTCACGATGTCAGTCACTGGATTGTCTGGTCCAGACTAACTTCTTTACAGACCGTCGCCATAAGCTGGGCTATAGCAGGGTGAGGCTTTAACAACAAACCATTAAGACAAGAAAGGGATCCACAGAAAGTGTGTAAGTAAGTATTATCTTAAGTGTCTTTTAGCAATATTCCAGCCATATTACAGCATAGAACATCAAGAATGAGCTTCACACATATTAGACGTGTCATGTGACGTTACGAACACTGGTCTTCGACCGTCCATCAATATCCATCTCCATATTTAAAAAGAGACAATGAAACGAGGCTGATAACCGGGTGATCTTCATAAGCTTGGTACAAATGCAGTTTACATTTTTACTGCCCCCTTTAATTTACTTAAAGGGCATTCTGAGCTTCATAAACATATTTACATGTGAAACTGCTAGACTGATGAAACTGAAATTCTTTAAAGGATGACAGCTTGTTCCAATCAATGTAATTTTATTGTTTATGACAAATATATTCGAAAAATCAAATTGCACGAAGGGCATTTTAGCAAGGCGTAGAAAGCTGAAGCTTTACATAATTCATACTGGCTATTCGGGACTGACCAGTCCACATTCCCTGTGGAATTTAGGCAATACTGGGATTTCAGAAGGAAAAATTAGTTCCAGATCAAGCTTGTGAGGTTTCAACTTCATTGGTCCAGAGAAGAGATGATGTTTACAGAGCCTGGCCTAAGCACGGAGGTCAAATCAAGGTGAAAGCTGCAATAAGCACGGAGCAAGTATAACCCCACTTTTACCAATTTCTTAACAGTATCAAAATAATTGTCCCAGTAATGGTCACAGAGTATAAACCTGTCTGCTCTTGAGTTGTAAGTCATTTTCCTTAGACGAGAAAATGAATGAATACATTGTGTAATCGTCATAATCTGACAGATGATAAACTATTTTGAAATGCTAAAACGTCTGATTATTTACCAAATGGGTACACTGCCATTATGTCGGGTATCTGTCGGCCATATTTGTTTGATGCTTCTAACACAGGGGTACGTGACAGCGTGTCTATTTGCAAAATAAGGGGATAAAGCTCAAAATAAGCAGAAAAATTACCCCGCGTGCATTACCCCGTATGGTTAAATAAGATTAAACCACAAACTGAATAGCAAAGCAATTCATAAAATCGAAAATCAGACATTAACATCGAATATTACTCGAAGATAACAGTTTCCTTTTAGTCTAATCATTACATACATCGGGACCAATTTCAACAAATATATACATGTAGTAGTTTTCATTATAACTTAGTGACCCGTGAAGATCTGGGGTCGAAAATGTCTTCAGCAACCCATGCTTGCCGTAAAAGGTGACTATGCTGGTCGTAAGAGGCGACAATCAGGATCGGATGATCAGGCTCGCTGACTTGGTTGATGCATGTCATCGATCCCAATTGCGGGAATCGATGCTCATGATATTAATCACTGGTTTGTCTGGTCCAGACTCAATTATTTACAAACCGCCGTCATATAGCTGGAATATTGCCGAGTGCGGCGTTAAACAACAAACAAACCATTATAAATTAGTATTATAACAAGAACTTGTTTGGGGGCAGGCAAGGCAGGTCATTCATGTAATTCATGGACCATGTCAAAAGTACACAATTAAAGTCTTTGCAAGCTTAGCTGGACCCGTGAAGATCCGGAGTAGAATAGGTCTTCAGCAACCCATGCTTGCCGTAAAAGGCGACTATGCTTGTCGTAAGATGCGACTAACGGGATCGGGTGGTCAGGCTCACTGACTTGGTTGATGCATGTCATCGTATTCCAATTGCGTGGAACGATGATCATGATATCAATCACTGGATTGTCTGGTCCAGACTCGATTATTTACAGACCCCCGTCATTTAGCTGAAATATTGCTGAGTGCAGCGTTAAAAATCAAACCAACCAACGTTAACTGAGTTTAGACATGTGTACCAAATGCTAGCGTTTATTAACTATCTATATAAATATGACTTTGTCAGACATTGCTCTGGGGTATATATCTAATGCATAGCAGTTAGCACTGACCTATAGAGAGACAATCCACTTCTATTACTAGTGCTTCAACAATGATGTTTAATTTGCTTTATTAGCATAGTAAAGGGTGGATTTGTGCAGATGGATAATAAATATCAAAATTAGTGAATATATTCAAATATTAATTTGATATAAATACATCTTTGGGTTAATTTCTGGTTATCTGAGATACCCCCAACGCAAACCTCTGTGCTATGTCATATCCATGTCATACATTTATTACACTGACAAGAGATAATTGAACAAAAGAAATACGGGTTGCCAGAAAAAAATCGATTCCTAATAACCGTTCGCAACTTCGTGAAGGTTGGTAACATAAACGCCAAGCTATGTACGATTCGAACGAATTATTTCGAAATTTGTAAAAGAAAACCCTGGCATAAAAGGAAGCTGTGCAGAAATTGTTATACCATGCATAAACCAAGTCAGGGAACCTGACCACCCGATCCCGTTTATCGCTACTAACAACTCGTAGAGTCGCAATCTACGGCAAGCATGAGTTGCTGAAGATCTATTCTATTGAAATAGTTCTCGTGTTCATACGCCAATGAGAACACCTTCGAGGTAAGGTGGAATGGGCTTAAACGTCGCGTCTAAGATTATTGCACTTATGTAGCGACGTACATGCATGTGTATGTGTGGCTGCTTGTAATATTCCGGACAAACAGTCCACTGAGATACCATGCCACAGTTTGACATGAATACCTATCTCCGTGCCCACCAGTCCTTGTTTTAGCCCCTTAATGCCGAGCGTCAGAGTACCATATTTTGACGTCTTTTGGTATGACGCGGCCGGGGTTTGAACCCCGGACCTTATGCTTTCTGGGCGGACGCTCTACCACTAGGCAACGGAGGCGAGAGGGGCTCGAATCTACATTCGGCTTGATCCGGAATGGAACGAGTTGGTCACGGATGTTCTTTGACAAGCTGTTTGAGTATCGCGAAAACATCATGCAACACGTATGAGGTAGGGATGGGGTTAAAAGAAGCGATTGCATAGTCAAATTCAAACTGAAAACGTGTGAAATGTCCGATTGGATTGCTTCTTCTTTGAAATATCACAAGATATATGGAAATATTTCGCTAATTTTTGAAAGATTATATAGAGAGGTGTGTTTGATGGTAAAGAGGCATACATTTTCATTAGTTTAATCAGGACTCCATAAAACCGGTGAGAACCGAACCTAGGTAGCGTTCAGATGTGAGGCGTCTCACAGGAGGAGGTAACTCTATTTTGCATTTGCTTAGGCACCAATATTGAGAGGAAAAAGTAAGTACGAAAAGACAGAACCGTTAAACATAAGGAATCACATTTTGGTGTGTGTGTGTGTGTGTGTGTGTGTGTGTGTGTTTAACAGTGATAACCCATTCAAACACAGTAAACTTGTTTTATAAGATCCTTTATCCAATTGATAGATCTTAAGACGGCGCCAAATATCTAGATGATGCCCTTTAACCATTTGATAAATCTTAAGACTGCGCAAAATATAATTATATGATCCTTCAACCAATTCATAAATCCTTAGACGGCACCAAACATCGTGATATGATCCTTCGTCAAAACTGATAGATCTTTCGACGGCGCAAAACTTCGTGATAGGACCCTTCAACTTATGATATTCAACCCTGTTAAAACGTGTAACGAAGATTAATAGGAAACCCGACTGGGTACAGCCAGAAAGCACTGGATATTATTCAGATCAGAATGGCAATGCAGGGGAAAGAACGATAAGCACAAATACATACAGAAGTCCTTACTGACCAGACATCCTCACAGTATGATCAATAAACAGCAATGATACATGCACTATTATTCCGACTCTTGCTCACAAAATGTTTGATCAGCGTCACAACGCTCAAAGCCTCAGCAAATCTTTCAAAAACTGCAATGGTACTTCATAAAATAATGTCCCCCGTTCCCTGAAGTTCCCTATTTTGACCCAGTACACCATGGGTCAGTACCCCGGGGTGACCACGGTAGGAATCTACCCCCAGCTCTAAAATGCTTATTGATAGAGGCAACCTAATGACTTAGTTGTTTTGTGTCAGCGTATCCCGGCGGCTTGGGACGTTGCTCAAATATCAATCACTGGTTTATCTGGCCCAGAGTCGATTGTTTTTAGGCCATTAAATAAGAATATTACTGACTGCAAAGTCGGTAAAACATAACAATGTGAAGATTGACTGATGTGTAGAGACTTCTGTTATTTTTGTTTATTAGTCTCTATTATCCTCGGATGTTCTTGCGTGTGTTCCTGAAAAGATCAGGTGAGCTAGAGAGCCTTGTGGCTTTTTGTTTCAGTAAGTGTATTACGACCAGGCTGCATCGATTTACCGAAAGGATTGAAATAAAATGTAATAAGGATGTATGTGCATAAGGATTGCAGTTCAAGGTTGTATCCACAGTCTTCACGATCAACGCCTTCATTACTGCATATCATTCTCGCTAACAAACATTTCCAGGGTCGTGAAACATCAAATCCCAATCCCGGAAGTACGTTTGTTTTTGCTCGCACAGTAAATGTAGTTTGAGGGATAGAGAGACTGACAAGTGTGATGAGGTGGGAAAAACAGGATGCAAGGTTAAACATCAAAACTAAAAAAGAAAACCATGAGAGTATTACATGTTGTCGTCATATCGCATTTCTTTGATGTGATTATACTTCCTGATATTTTGAGTAAGCGTTGCCCAAGCCCTGCAATGTTATAAGTTTCCTTCTTTAGACGCCATAGACATCTGATCGTAGGCTTGAATCAGCGATTCGCCTCGATTCTTGGTGGGTCATCTATTTACGATATCGGTAAATATCATAAATTTAATAACCGTTTCCTAGCTTCATCAGAACTGTCCCTGCCCGTCGAACAGTTATTGAGACAGGTTACTTTAAAAGCTTCTCTCAGATAATATGCATCATTGACAGGTCTGTGTCAAGTATGATGGCGGACGCTGGTTACATTTTCTGTCCCGGGAATAAATTATCTTTGTTGTTAGGCAAGAAGACATTCTAAAGGCTAAGCCTATGTACTGCTATATCAAATGAATATTGCCTTTGAAAGAAGATCTTTCAGGAGATGATCCGCTCGTGGCACTAGCGGAGTACTTCACACGACACACGACTCAAGCTTACATCTGCCAATTCAAATGAAAACTACACAACAGATGCTTCTGATGGGACAGGACGTGTTCATCCGTTTCACTTAAAGGAGCACTTTGCTTCATGATCTTTAAAATTTTCATTTTTTGTCTTGTCATTTTATTTAATGTTCTGTGTGAAATTGAAACATTGTCTGCGTGTAACTAAATTATTCATAAACTGGTTGAATTAAAATTGTGTTTTGAAAAGAACACAAATGGATTTTGGATGACTTGGACCAAACTTCTTATTCCTTCATTCAACAACATGGTAGGACAGGACATGCTTCCCCTTTTCGCGACCACCTGGTGTTATCAATGATTTTAAGTGATCCATTCATATAATGTTCACCGATATTTTGCCTTTTCCGTCCAATGGAATCCGTTTCGGCGGATAATCGAGACCGGTATGCACTGGCGTTAAAATTTTATATTTTATCACTTAGGACTTTTCTCACGCATTATTACACCTTGACATAATTGAATACGTTTTCAGACAAACGTCAATTATTCGTATCCAAAAATCACAAATGCAAAATGCAGTAATCTGTTTATTTGTTGCGTTACGTATGGTGTCACAGAAGGAATACCCATAATTATAAAACTGTGTTTTGCAATATAATCAGCCATGACTGATTAATCATAGTCATATGAAAAAATCAGGTGTTCTTTAACTTCTTTTGAATAGTATAATATATTCAGATTTTAACCTGATTGATTTACAAAGTATTATTATGACTCGCCACGCGGCATTTCCACTCTCTTGATGAGGCGACAGCAAGTGAGTTACACATTATATATATACAAATATCGAAAACGCATTCCCCAAGTTACTATTTTTGGAGGCATTCAAGGAATTGGAATGTGGGAGGAAAGCCCGAAGTGATGCCGGTCTCAGTCGTTTACCACTTTGGCGAAACTCACGAGCACGAGTATGGTGCTGACAAACCTAGAAACATAATCGGGGCGAACCCTATTGGAACCCACAATCATAGGTTTTCGCGGTGTATCCAGGGACGCAACTCCGCACAGCGAATTGCAGCGCCTTAGACGACTGGTTCTTGCTTTAGCACCTTAATGTCGAGCGCCAGGCAGGGAAACAACAAGTACCATCTTTTAACTTCTTTTGGTATGACGCGGCCGGGGGTCGAAACCCGGACCTTTCGCTCTCCCACTAGACCACGGAAGGGGTCAGATTCATAGAGAGTAAGGTGGGACAAATATAGTTGTTCAACACGTACAGAAAGTTTACTCGAAATAGCTTCTGGCCAAGGTCTCAAGGTTCGACATCAACAAGGAACCGCGATACACTGTTTACGTCCTAAATGGTAATGAGAAAATATCAAATGAAATCAGCTATAGCGCAAACCGTATTACCTTGTTATTAGTTTTAAAACTATTTGTTGTAGATCTGTTGATCAAAGATAATCAACCAAGCTTATATTATTCTGAAACCATTGGTCGTAACAAACTGAGTCTGCTTTACTTCTCGTTTCATTGAAGGTTTTGGCGTGTTGAGCAGGGAAGCAAATATCAAAAATCAAATACATCCGATGCCATTGATTTATTTTTATATTCTTTTATATTTTAGAAAGAAGAAGTAATACCACTTTGATTTTAAAAATTCAAAGGATTTCCTTGATTTTTTTGCAATCTAAGAAGAGTAGCCAGTTCAATTTCATCAAAACGTTTCATTTTTCAAACCTTATATTATCGTATTTAGATTTATATTTAGTTTCATATTTAAATCTATGGATAAAGATTCAAAGTATCAAAGCTTTTGAGATTACAGTGGATCATGCCCTTTCTCCGAAGATTTCTTGCTCAAAGTTGTTTGATCAAGCTGACAACATTCAGGGCCTCCGCAAAGCTTTCATTATATTTGGTGGTAGATCTGTAGATCACATTTCCAAATTTGACATATCAATGACAACAATAATGTCTGATGCAATTCGTTGCTTATGACATTTGGTGATCTACTGTTACATTCCAAGAGATAGGTGCACATGTACAGAATTAGAAAAGTACATTCCCAGAAATAAGTGTACAGTACTGGTAACTTACATTCCCGGAAATAAGTGCACAATATTCGTAACGCACATTCCTAGAAATAACTACAGAGTATTCGTAATTTACATTACTAGAAATAAGTACACGGTATTCATAACTTACATTCCTAGAAATAAGTACACATTATTTGTAACTTACATTACTAGAAATAGGTACGCAATATTGGTAACTAACATTCCTAGAAATAGGTACACAGTACTGGTAACTTACATTCCTAGAAATAAGTACATATTATTGGTAACTTACATTCCTAGAAATAGGTACAGATTATTGGTAACTTACATTCCTAGAAATAAGTACACAGTATTCCTAACTTATATTCCTTGAATTAGGTACACACTATTCGTAACGTACATCGTTAGAAATAAGTACACAGTATTGGTAACTTATATTCCTAGATATAAATGCACAATATTCATAATTTACATTTCTAGAAATAAGTACACAGTATTGGTAACTTATATTCCTAGATATAAATGTACAATTTTCGCTATTTACATTCCTAGAAATAAGTACAGAGTATTGGTAACTCACATTCCGTGAATTCAGTGCACACTACTCGTAACGAACATTCCTAGAAATAAGTACACAGTATTCCTAACTTATATTCCTTGAATTAGGTACACACTATTCGTAACGTACATTGTTAGAAATAAGTACACATTATTTCAAATTTACATTCGTAGAAATAAGTGTTCCTCATTTACATTACTAGAAATAAGTGCACAATATTCGTAACTTACATTCCTAGATATAAATGAACTATATTCGTAGTTAAAATTCCTGGATATAAGTACACAGTATTGGTAACTTATATTCCTAGATATAAATGCACAATTTTCGCTATTTACATTCCTAGAAATAAGTACAAAGTTTTGGTAACTCACATTCCGTGAATTCAGTGCACACTACTCGTAACGAACATTCCTAGAAATAAGTACACAGTATTGGTAACTCACATTCCGTGAATTCAGTGCACACTACTCGTAACGAACATTCCTAGAAATAAGTACACAGTATTGGTAACTCACATTCCGTGAATTCAGTGCACACTACAGGTAACAAACATTCCTAGAAATAAGTACACAGTATTGGTAACTCACATTCCGTGAATTCAGTGCACACTACTCGTAACAAACATTCCTAGAAATAAGTACAGAGTATTGGTAACTCACATTCCGTGAATTCAGTGCACACTACTCGTAACGAACATTGCTAGAAATTAGGCCACATTCTTCATACACGTGAATTATGCAAACACGACCGTTGCTCTTCCACTTTGAAAACTATGTGTCATGAACAGTTATAAAACAACATCTGCAACCAGTTGACGTCACATTATCACGACCAGTCGTCTAAGGCGCCGCGATTCGCTGTGCAGAGTTGCGTCTCCTGGACACGCCAGAGACCTATGATTGTGGGTTCGAATCCCGGTTCTCCCCGATTATGTTTCTAGGTTTGTCAGCACCATACCCGTGCTCGTGGGTTTCACCGAAGTGGTAAACGTCTAAGACCTGCATTACTTCTGGATTTCCTCCCACATTAAGCTGACACGCCGCGATATAATTGGAATACTGTTAAAAGCGGCGTTAAACCCAACTCACTCACTCACTCACTCACATTATCACGAAACATAATCGACCAAACGGTTGTCGTTGGCAATGTTTTCTGGTATGTCTTTTTATCAAGTTTAAGGTAAGATGGAATATTCATTTTATCTTGTCAAGTATCAGGTTATAAAATTTCATGTCAAGATATAAACGTTATTTGATTCGATTGGCATACTGTTACATTAACCAGTTTAACTAGTCTAGTTTACATCGTCAAAACTATCGCACACACTCAAATTACATTTATCTAATACAGTTGCTGAAGGGATATAATATGGTCTTCCTGTCATTCAAGCATGCTTATAGGAAATGTGTGGCGTCTATTACTATCTTTATTCATACGTGGGGAATCCGGGTTAGAATTGATCCCCGGCAACCTATGCCTGTCGTAAGAGGGGACTTAATGCATCGTGTGTCAGGCTCGGTGACTTGGTTGATAGCGTGTCAATGTACACCGACGGCGTGAATATTTCCCATCACTTGATTGTCTGGTCCAGACTCGATTATTTACAGACCGCCGTCATGTAGCTGGAATATTGCTGAGTGCGGCGTTAAACGACAAACAAACAAAACACGATGTACATCAAGCTTTGAATAGTCAATGGATCTTATCCTGCCCCACGAATTGCCACAGGAAGACAAGGATAGAAACTGGGGATTTATTCTGACCCGGAATCCCCACAGGAAGATAAGGATTTCGAATCCCCACGGGGAAATAAAGATAGGGACTAGGATCTTTTCTGACCCGGAATCCCCAAAGGGAGACAGACTCTGGGAATGGGGATCGATTCCGACCCTGACTCCCCAAGGCGAGACATGGGTGTCATGTGGACAGAACTCGAATCTTTAGTCGCCGTGCATCAAGCCGAGGCATTTGCACAACGCCGCGAACCGTCCACTCACCCCAAATGTATTCACAAATGTAGAACAGACGTATACGTTTAGTGTGTACCCTTCCAGTTCGTTCGATCACTTGTTTTGAATCCATGTGTCAACATATTGCCGTTTCATCTTTTAATTCTCTTGATGCCAAAGTACACCAACGATAATCGTAACAGGAAATTACACAATAGAGCACGCGGGTAGAACTTAGTCCATTTTCACTTCAAATAGGGCTGCTCTGGAGTTCCGGGATATAGAAGCTATCTATTTCTTCATTGTAAGACTGCAGGGAATGTCAATGGTATATGTCACGGCAGAATCACCCAGCCGCCCTCGTCACGTGCACATTCAGCTGTCTGCACACCCACGTGTAATTTAATCATAACCGGGAACGTGGATGAAAGTGACATAGCACAAGCTGATCTCAGCTCAGTCGAACAGTTGTTTTCCATCAATTTTGAATGTGTTTCAATTCTTTCACAATGTCATATTAAAACATGTCGGTAAGATAAGATGTCGGTAAGATGTCGTTGTAGAATGATCACTCAGGGTACATGGTGTTTTATGCGGTCCTCGTTAGGTTTTATACCACTCACCTCCGGCTCATGGACGCAAAAAAACCCATGTACCCCGAGTGATCCTGCTACAACTAATATTGTTTATTTGTATATTTTAATCTTGTGAACCTTTAAGGGTAGAAATATTGACACTTAAGGCCTTTAAACACGCACATCGCTTGTTGAAAATAGAGAGATATCAATTAGGAAATCAGTATTTCTTCTTGATATTATGATTATGTTTAAGGATGCTGAAATCTCACAAATATGAGAAGAACGACATAATTCCTGCTACATTTTCGTGGAATTTACTGCCTCGTAATTAGTATTCCCAAACGGGCTAATAACCTCAACCTGAACAATGCATGGACTAACTGTTTATGAAGAATTCCCAAAAAGTAACAATGAGCTTCGTATTCAATGATGATATATACCTTTAAAGTCATAAGACATGTATATTTGCATTAGTCTGGTGACGCATACACGTACGCTAAATACATGTTTGTAACAGAACTACTCACAAAACAACATGTTTCCTCAGAGGATACACTTCTTGCAATTCCTAGAGCCGCTTTATTACTAAGCTCTGTCGTCTTTGTCCTCAGCTCAAGCAGTCTCGGAAGTCGTACACCGAGACATGAAAACAACATCTAGAACACCGACGTAGCTGGTCTAAATCTGGACTTTGAAAAAAAGAAATCGGATCTAGGAACCATCTTTGAAGTTGAAATTGCATTTTTGTTGACGACATTCATTGTTTTCTTTGAATGGAGAAACTCTTTCACCCACACACGTTTATAAGACATTCCAGCATGTCGAGTATACGAAGACACTAATTGTTTCCAGATTTTTCGAAAACGGATGATGTTTTTCACAAGAATCACCCCCAAATAATATGTTGTGGTTCCCAAATATGTTTGACGCATTTTATCAAAGAATATCTGGAAGCCACGATTGAAAGCATATTCTGTTTCAGACAAAGTACCCAGACCCCTGCTACGATTGTGGACCTCCTTCGTGGTCTAGTGGATAGTTTCCCCGAAGGGCGGAAGGTTAGGGGTTCGATCCCAGCAGCTACACACCAAAACAACATTAAAAGAAGGTAATTGTTACTCTGCCTGAAGTTCGGCATTGAGGGGCTAAAATTAGGACTGGTCGGCTCTGAGACAGTATACTGTGTCTGAGTGGGGTAGCCATGTTAAAATGCTGCATGGCATCTCAGCGGGACAGTACTATAAAACCGACACACACACACACACACACACACACACACACACACACACACACACACACACACACACACACACACACGTCTCTATATAAGTGCAATAATCTAGATCTTGATCAGCACTATAAAACCGACAAGTACAAGGAGACCTCCTTTCATTAATTCATTCATTCATTTGATAACCTAAAAGTCGATGGCAATGGCTATTCCCAAATTCCTGACAGTCAGGTATCGGGGACATTACTTCTAGTTATCTGTGTGGGCTGAAGTGTTTGAACTGATCATGAGTGATTGAGTGGGTTTAACGCCGTAGTATTCCAGTTATATCACGGCGTGTCAGCTTAATGTGGGAGGAACACCCGAAGTAATACAGGTCTTAGACGTTTACCACTTCGGTGAAACCCAAAGATATGGTATGGTGCTGAAAAACCTTGATATATAATCGAGGCGAAACGTGATTCGAACCCACAATCATAGGTTTCCCTTAGGCCAAAGGGACGCAACTCTGCACAGCGCCTCAGGCGAATCCCGGCGCCTTAGACGCGTACGACTGTGCCTCCCGTACCCCGAACCGATCATGACACATATAAGAGTGTTTAAGTCTTTCCAATACAGAAGTGTATCCGCGTAACGTTACAGTTAAAACACGAATACCAGGGTTAGGTTGAAAAAAACGTATAACCTCAAGCAAAGGAATACCCCGGTCTTTCCCGAGTTCGATGACAGCGGCCATAACAAAGATCACGTGCAGCATGCAGACAATTGACGTCATCATGTCATGTCAGGTTGAACACCCACGCATCACCTGCATCTGGGGATAATTGTGTTTTGAACCTTAAGTTTGCAGTGTTTCGGGGACTGTTTTCAGGATGTAACAGTTTGATAATGTTTGTAATTTTTTGTCGTGTCCAGTTTTTAAGAGAATACTATTTTTTAATCATTATGGTTCTTACCATATATCTATTCATTCTTTCGTGCAAAAAAAAGCTTCGGCATATCACGCTTTTAGTATGAAACCTTTAACATTTCTGCGCAGCTAGGCAATGACCTGAGGCAAGGTGGTGTAGGAGAAAGAGACACGAAAAGATGAAATTGTTTTGTTGCCAAGATTAATCGCCTGTCTGATGAGAACGTTAAATAACGCAAGTCGGTAATTTTATTTAAGACTTTGGAAATCTCTTTCCCACAGAAAATATGCGTGATTGGATAGTGTCACATTCCTTTCTGTCACTGAAATATTAAGCTATCTGTGATTTATATTTTTTGTTTATGTGAAAGTTGTTTACGTGTTCCTTTTTAAGGATGACAAGGACATAGCAACCCAACAGCAAACGAACAGAATTGATAGTCGCCGATTCTATAGGGCGCGTTTTTCTGCAAGCATGCATGTTACAGCGGTTTCGTCACGAGATCCAGGACAGGGCCCATTGATTGTGTAGTTCCATGAACTGAAGTTTCGATAGACTATCAAGACAGTAAAGGGGGTTGGTTATATTACCAAAATATGTGAGGTGAAGACGGGTTGATACCTGTTTTTGTCGGTTCCTACATATGATCAATCCATGTTAATCTGTGTTAGCCTGTAGGCTACCAGTTTAGAAAAGGTCCCCGGTTTCCTTTCCTTGGAGTGACTGAGTTGTGTTTAACACCGGTTTTAACAGTATTCCAGTTATATCACGGCGTGTCATCCTTAATGTGAGAGGGAAGCCCAAAGTGATGCAGGCCTTAGACGTTTACCACTTCGTTGAAACCCACGAGCACGGGTATGGTGCTGACATACCTAGAAACATAATTGGGGCGAACCGGAATTCGAACCTAAAATCATAGGTTTCTGGCTTGCCCAAGGGACGTAACTCTGCACAGCGCCTCAGGCGAATCCTGCCGCCTTAAGCGCGTACGACTGGGCCTCCCGTGCCCCGTACCGATCATGACGCATATAAGAGTCTTTCCAATACAGAAGTTGTATCTGCGTAACGTTACAGTTAAAACACGAATACCAGGTTTAGGTTGAAAAAAATGACATTTACATTACATTTGTTGAAATCTGCCTCATCTATTCCAACAATCAGTTTGACGTGACATGACAGAACAAAATATCGACGTTCAACTTTAGAAACATCGTTCCAGCTGTAATCTTACATTGAAAATTGAAAGGCTTAACTTCTTTAACCTTTCTGAACAAATTGATTGGCATATCATCTGTTGCAGGTTCTCCTGGCTTTCTCCTGACCTTTCGTAAATCCAAGATTTTTGCTTCTAAGTTTCGGTATTCCCTGAAGCATCGTAGAGAAGGTGAAAAGTAAAGATATGTGGACAACGTTTATAAGTAGGGAGATTAGGTCTTATCTTACATTAAGCACTTCCTCCATAAAACTTGACACCCGCCTGTGA
Source organism: Haliotis cracherodii (assembly GCF_022045235.1). Classification (NCBI taxonomy): domain Eukaryota; kingdom Metazoa; phylum Mollusca; class Gastropoda; order Lepetellida; family Haliotidae; genus Haliotis; species Haliotis cracherodii. The sequence goes on along the minus strand of NW_027266319.1, from coordinate 30,511,231 downwards.
TTAGCAGGCAAGTCAGAATTCCCAAACTTGGATTGAATTTTCTTTATCCCCCAGTCCATCCACCAAATTGTCCTGAAAACACACCTTGACGTAGCGACACGTGCGTAACGTGGACACGCGGAAGGAGATGTACGTGTTTATTTACCGTGCCCATTACCAATGCATTGTCGTTGGTTGGTTGGTTGGTTGTTAACGCCGCACTCGGCAATATTCCAGCTATATGACGGCGGTCTGTAAATAGTCGAGTCTGGACCAGACAATCCAGTGATAAATATCATGAGCATGGATTCACGCATTTGGGATCGATGACATTTATCAACCAAGTCAGCGAGCCTGACCACCCGATCCCGTTAGTCGCCTTTTACGACAAGCATAGTCGCCTTTTACGACAAGCATAGTCGCCTTTTACGGCAAGCATGCAATGTATTGTCAAGTTTTGAGATACATGAGTTTCTGTGGTCGTTCTGTTGAAATCATTCAAAGAAAAACAAAAATTCAAGTGTTTATAAACCACCAGGTTTTCATTGATTTTGGCATTTAACTGTGTCATAACTGGATATAGATGTTGCACTATCATTTACTAGTTCATCTGAACATGGAAATATATAGTGTTTCAGTGGCGTCAAATTTTATAGCACACTTAAATATATCTTTGAGGGGACCCGAGGGAGAGAGACAGAAGGTTTGGACAAACAAGAAACCAGAGAAACAAGTACTTAAATCAGAAAGGAACCAAAGTATGTTGTGCCTTGGGATAAGTAGGTTTGGCGTCAGTTTTGATTCGCCACAAAAGTGCCCACCTCTTAAACCGCTTAGAAGCGTCCATTTCAACCCGGCATTGAACACGTGTCTTTTCAAGCCAGTCCAGCCAGTGTGATGACGGTAAAGACAAGAATGTGAATGTATCTGTTGCACTAAGCGGTAATGTTTTTGAAGGAATATCGTGGAAAAATTTGAAATGCTGTCAAGCTCACACAGTACTAAACAACACATGTAGCAATGATGGTAACGTTAATTATTATTACTCTCTCGAACTGATTTCTTCTTATTTTGATGTAATTGATCAGTTGAGTTGCATATTATAATCATGGAGAGGAAACAACATCAACAAACACCTACTGCAGCCAGAAATTATGCAGCTATAATTATCGTAAAGAAACAACACGACAAATCCCTTTACTTTGTGAACATTGTCTTTAGAATCTGGGCAGATGCTGTTTGGAGAACACCGAATTGATCGCATACATGGCAATGCTCTCTGAAGCAAATGCACTTCTAAAAGTAGTTTTTGTTGGGAAGCGATACGTATGACGAATACATCAATTGATGCCGAGATGATCATCTGATATTGTTTTATCAGAACTACTTCACTTGTATTTGTTCCCTATTATACATAGTTTTTACAGTTGGTTGCACGTGTATGAGGAAAGACATGGGGTTCGATCTCATGATGTGTAGACATTCCAGATGGTAGATATGTGTACAAGGACTTGTGAAAAATGTGAAGACCTGCATTTCTATCCATATCTTTTCAACGATTTTAACCAAGGCATCAAATTGACACAGACTGTTCTCGCTCATACTTTTCGCGTTTGCCCGATTGTGAGTTTCGCCGCCGCTTACGGCAGATGTTACAGACCTTGAAGGTCAAGGTCACCCTCTGTGTGCGCCTCTGTGTGTGTGTGTGTGTGTGTGTGTGTGTGTGTGTGTGTGTGTGTGTGTGTGTGTGCTGTTTAACCAGAGACCAAATCTACTAAGTCGCGCATTGAACCAAATCTCAGAGCCTGAAAATCCGATCCATTTTGTCGCCTTCTGCAACAAGCATAGGCTGCTGGGGACCCATTCTAACCAGAATCCCAACATTGATCACTCAGAATGAACTAGGCGTCAACGTTCATCAAAAACTAATTTTGTTGTTGTTCTCAGTGCCTGTTTCGTACGTCGTAATGAGGTGTATAACGGTTTATAAATGAATCCGAGTTGATATTGATTGCGTCCCTTGGGAACGCCAGAAACCTATGATAGTGGGTTCGAATCTGGTTCGCCCCGATTGTGTTTCTAGGTTTGTCACCAAAGTAGTAGGCGCCTGAGACCTGCATCACTCCGGGCTTTCCTCCCACATTAAGCTGACACGCCGTGATATGACTGGTATACTGTTCAAAGCGGCGTTATAACCTACTAATTCACTCACTCACTAATGGCATAGTAAAATGTATCAGACACTCTCTTTGCGTGACATTGCTTATAACAACATTACTACGTACACTCGAAATGTAGGTATTAACGATTTGTCAAGCAGTATGTCAACACTGATGTGCGACAGATGCAAGCAGCTCACGCGATAATACCTAGACTACAGTTAGGGTAACGTTTGACGCATAAACATATCCGTCGAAGAGATTAGTTTTATTGATTTATTCCAGGACATCACTGCCAGTTTAATGTTAATCTGCACCGTGTCGAAACAGACATGATAGGGAGCAGAAACTATTTACTTATCCTGGCTGTGACGATCTATGCAGAACACAAATATGATACTCCCAGATACAATATACCGATGCAATTATTTATTTTTATTCCTCCTGTGAATAATGTATATACGAAATGCTAGTCTTTCATTATTGTCATTTATTTGCACAGTCCCCATAATTCCATAATGGATTTGCGTGTGTGTAAATGTTTTAGTATGCTGACTGGTATACGAAAACTGCACTGTTTAACCAAGGCGAGATTTGTATAATGTTTATAATATTTGTCTATATGTGTGTCCTATGTCACTGACGCCACATAATACGTTAGCAAGTGACTTTTCTCGCATGCGAGGAGGAAATTCTGGCTTGAATTCCGAATTGACACAGGAAGACAAAATAATTGTAGAACCACTTACACAAAATGATTTTATTCTTTAAAACAGAAACTTGTAGCAAACTCATTCTTTATAGGGAAGCGCTTCCAGTAAAAGCGATGTCAAAAATAATCTTACTTGTTATGAAGACTGGTTGTCAGCTATTTCTGTGCACGCTCTTAATAGCGTATCAGTACCAATCGTCAGTGGGTGTGTATAATGATGACTTGTGTCTGTCGCGATGCAGGCACAGATAGATTTTAATGACATCCATCAGTACTATGTTACATTACCAAATGTATCCTAATGGACATTGTTCGCCAAGTCAGACAAATCAAGAAAAAAGGGGTTTGGGCAAAAGTTATCCAACTTAGGTGGCCCTTTCCCAAATGTATTTGTACAAACATTGATTTTATATATATATATACACACACACATACACTATAGGGGCACGGCTGGCCCAGTCGTCTAAGGTGCCGCAATTCGCTGTCCAAAGTTGCGTCCCGTGGGCACACCAGAAACCAATGATTGTGGGTTCCAATCCTGGTTAGCCCTGATTATGTTTCTAGGTTTGTCAGCACCATAACCGCGCTTGTGGGTTTCACCGAAGTGGTAAACGTCTAAGACCTGCATTACTTCGGGCTTTCCTCCAACATTAAGCTGGCACGCCGTGATATAACTGTATAACTGGAATACTGTTAAAAGCGGTGATAACCCTTAAGAGAGTGTTCTCCCTTTTGTTACAACCTTTAATTCCCAAAACCCGGAAATATTTGGAAGTGTTCGGGACACACTGTATTCCTTAAATAAGTGTAAAGAACTAAAACAAAAATAAACTTATTAAAAGTAAAATACAGACCCAAAATCTGAAACAGATTCTTATTTGGGCTTCTTTCTCGAATGGAAAACTAGAATGTAAAACAGTACAAAAGCGTAACAGACAAAAATGTGGTACTTGCCCTCATGTTTTACAATGTTGTTCTTTTACATTCAAAGACGTGACAATATGAATTTCGCTTCGAAAAACATTTTATTTAGCGAGGCTTGGCGATGCATTAATATTTATTACGTGACAGGGTAATTGATGTGTCAGTCGGATAGTAACAGTAGCCAATATAACTCCAACTAAAATCTGTTTCTTTTACAGTGGGGAAGCAACATATACGCAAAACAATTGTTTTTATTTGCCTTTCGCGGCAATCAATCGATCTGTCCGCTAGAGTAACTATCCTTTGTCAAAGAGAAACTACTCTAACCCTAGTCTATGAGACGTCACGGCCACGTTCCGATGTGGTTGACAGTCGGTCTGTCCTGTCACAACGTTAAGTGCAGTCAGATGTACACACAGCGACAAAACGAAACAAGGTAAAAATTCAATATTTCGGAATTTGTTGAAAAGGTTTCAAGCCGCAGAGGCCTACAAGCACAGATATGGCTACTGATCCCGCTTGGTTAGGCCTGGTGCCCTCGCAAAATTGTTTCGAAATTTATATCTCCAAAGTTGCCCAAACTTATAAAATGACTTAGCTACGTCACAGTTACACACTGATTTTGAGTACATTAGACTGTTCGTTTGATAATGACAGCAATTATCCCTGTAGTTTATCCAGATTCCCGATGGTTAATTCTGACTCGATCGCCGAATGACAAGGGCGACGCCATATTTGTTTGTAAACAGTAGTCCCCACTTGACATTTTATATTTGCATCTCTAACCGCATATGGCACCAACGGATATCGTTTTTATCCGTAGGCTTTATCCTGCCGAAAAACCCTACCCATTATATATATATATATATATATATATATATATATATATATATATATATATATATATATATAATAAAATAATAAAGTCCACGTTAGTCCATCATCTTCTTTATATCAGTTTCATACATAGTTCTTTCGCTGTCTCATGACAGCTCTTCAGTGTAAATGACATTGACATATAATGACGTCATTATATGTCAATGTCAGTTACACTGAAGAGCTGTCATGAGACAGCGAAAGTACTATGTATGAAACTGATATAAAGAAGATGATGGACTAACGTGGACTTTATTATTTTATTATATATTACATGTACACCGAGTGAACATTTACCTCATTTTTGTATATATATATATATATATATATATATATATATATATATATATATATATATATATATATATATATATATATATATAGTACTAATTAAGTAAGTACAAAAGTATACAAAGGTACTAATTAAGCAAGTGGAGTAAGATGGTAAGATTGAACAGCTTTTATGGACTAGCGCTTTCAACTCGTACCATGAATGAGCCTTATCAGGCCATAACTGAATAACGGACATGAAGTTGTAACATATAGCTACATGACGTCATGAGATTGAGGGGAACTATGACGTCACAATACCAAGGTGACAATGGACAAATAACTTACGCCTTTACGTTTTACTTAGGCGCGTTTTTATGAATGAAATGTTGCTCTTTTTGAAACAGCTTTAGCTTATATAGCGGGAAAACTAAAAAAGTTGCCGCTTCCACATGTATCTAGATTTGGGGAACTGCAAGAATGCCTTAGGCGTGGATGTAAAATATTAGCTCTCCGGTTGCCGGTTGAGAAGTATGGAGGTGGAGCTGCAATGGTTGTTTTAAACATCTAATAATGATGTTGCACTTCTGTATTCAGGGGGTAACTCATTCCATAGTTTGATTGAAGAAGGTATAAGTGATTGTTGGTACGGAGCTGTTCGTGCATGCGGCAAATTCATATTGACTAATGTTCTTTTATCTACTAATAGTTGATACTTTGGGTGCTAACGTGCCATGCATATACGGTGTACATAGATTATTAACAAAACTGAAAATTGTACATAGTTTGGTTTTTTAAAAAAATTCTTCTATAAGAAAGTGATTCCCATCCAATATAATCTCGATCTTGAGGAGAATTTTTGGAGACCTGTTACTATGCGAGCGGCCTCGAGTTGAATCATTTCAAGTTTTTCGGAATTTTCTTGACTGTAGTTATCCCATACCTCTGAAACATATTGTAATGTAGGCCTTATGAAATCGAGATGGATTGTGGAAAGGTTTGGTCTGTCAAGTAAATATTTTACGGTTCTTAACGAACAAATCATTTTGGAATCTGGGCGGCAAATGCTATCAACGTGGGTTGGATACTTCACATCATGAGAGAGAGTAACGCCCAGATGTTTGTGCGAGATAGATGCGCTAAGTGCGGTATTGTTAGAAATAATATCTGCAGAGCGGTTTTTACAATGAGTGAACAATATAAATGTTGTTTTGTGCGGGTTAAACTTAACCAGCCATCTATTGGCCCAGGTGAAGCTCTCGATCACTGTTTAGTCTGTGTTGTATCATTTGTATGTGAAGAGATAATGTGCTAATGGAAGTATCGTCTGCGAAAAGCCGTAAGAATTCACTGGATCATCAGCGAGATCGTTAATGTAGACTAAAAACGAGAAGGAACCCAAGATCGAGCCCTGGGAAACCATAGTAATAGCTTGCCCGTTACGCCGTATTTTTGTAGTTTATGAAGTAATCCTTTACTTTTATAGTATTCATGCTTGTCAACAGATGAGACAATATAATTATAAATTTCTATTAATTGGGAGATAGTAGAATGTCCTGGTACAAAGCCGTTTTGATATTTGTACAGGAGACTATTCAAATTGAAATAGTTATATCAGTGTTTAAAGACTAATCTCTCCTGTAGTTTTCCAAGATTTGATAAAAGGCTAATTGGTCTGGAGTTTGACAATAGTGCTTTGTCACCTTTCTTGTATAATGGCATGACGTGAGCGAGTTTCCAGTTTTCTAGGAAAGATTGCTTCTTTTAAAGATCGGTTGAAAATTATACATAATGGGATGGCAATACTGTCAGCCAAGGGTTTTAAATGTTTGGGGTTTATATTATCTGGTCCGATTGATTTATTGCATGGTAGTGTCTTTATGAGATCGCTTATATCTGTTTCAGTAACTGTATTATCCGAAAGTTGGTTAGTTGGTTGGTTTCTTGTTTAACGCCGCACTCTGCAATATTCCAGCTATATGACGGCGGTCTGTAAATAATCGAGTCTGGACCTGACAATCCAGTGATTATAGCATGAGCATCGATCCACGCAATGGGGATCGATGACATGTATCAACCAAGTCAGCGAGCCTGACCACCCGATCCCGTTAGTCGCCTTTTACGGCAAGTATGGGTTGCTGAAGACCTATTCTAGTCCGGAATCTTCACGGGTCGTAATATCCGAAAGAGAGGTTTCACAACGTTGACTGAAATCCGGAAGCGGCTGATTATCGTCATCAATATTACAAGTAGAAAAGAAGTAATTATTGAGTACATCAGCCTTTTCGACATCGGTAAATGCTGTAGTTTATTAAGGTTATGCATGTTGGTGAATGAGCATTTCTAATGACCCTTGTGCCTCCCATGTGCGACCATAAAAGTTGTCAGGTCGTCGTTGGAGGCTCAACGGAGGCAGAGTGGTTGCCGAGGTCGTTCCAAGGTTGTACACAGGAGGTTCAGACATCGCCATGGACGCCATGGTCGCTGTGAATGTTTGAAAATGTTCAAAACAGTCGCACAAAGGTCGCCGAGGAGGTTGGTTGCTCAAAGGTGGCTCAAAGGAGGCAGAAGGGAGGCACAAGCATTGCCGTTGTTGCAGAATGAAAGCACAGTGGACGCCCAGTGGTCGCCAGGTAAAAGATGCGTTCTGCTACAAATATATTCCGTCAATCTGGGCGATGCTTCTACCTCCCCTGTGACTCCCTTGGGCGACCAACAGCGTGCATTGAACGATGACTTGCGACCGCTGTGCCTCCATTCGGCGACCAAACAACCCTTGAGACATCATTGCGATTCTTTCTTCTGCCTCTTTTCTGCCTCCTTTTGAGCTACCTGTTGTGCCTACTCAACCTGCCTATAAATAGAGGGCTTCTACCTGCAGTGTTTCATTGTGGTTGCAGACGCTAAACAACTCGAGCAGTTACTGCTGAACAACTGATGGAGCAGTTACAAAGAAACATGATTTTCGGGGTTTAGGCGACCATTGAGCATCCTGGCCCGTTTGTGATCGCTCAAAGGTAGGACAAAGGTCGCAGGGCTGTATAAAAGGGGCTTCAGCTGGGAGTGGAATTTGTCACACATTTTATTAACGTCTGTACATTCTTTAAAAAACCTCATTCCAATATTTATTTTTAATTTATGTATTCATTTTAGTACAGTCAGCTTGTTTGTAGAGCCATGCGTTTCTTTTATATGATTTTTTGTTTTAAGATAAACATTCATAGAAACGAAAACTCCCCTGTGGTCCGATTCATCGGAACTAAATTCAAGTACACTGGATTAGGAACAATTACAATCATTACTTTCTAAAATAGGATCAATAAGATTAGCCGAATGTGTTGTAATTCGTGATGCTTTATTTATAATAGTGCGTAAGTTGTTGCGTGTTATTATGTCACGTAAATGGTGGATATTCGTTTTGAAAATATCTTCATTTAGGTCACGAACAAGGACGATATCACGGGATACATCAAGTGCACTTTCTATCGTGTGTTCAAGAACAGTCCAATATGCGGTAGGAGTGTTGGGTGCGCGATTGGTGACACAAAGCCGAAAACTGTGCTGAAACCACATTGATTCTGAATTAATTACCTCCAAGTCTATGCTTGACTCAAAGTGAATTACAAAAATATACAATTATACCACCTCCGAAACACCCCTGTCCCTCCTGTGAGGTTCATGGAAGAGATCAAGAAGGTGACTGAACGTTGGCGTCCAGATAAGATTCAAAAGAGTAAAGAATGTCTTCTTCTGACGGTGTATTTATTTCCCGTTGTGTAACTCTACGTCAACATTTCTTAAAATGATATCAAATTTAAGAATATTTAACATATAGAGATATGACATAAAGAATTGAGGTTTGACAATAATACATGCTTATTCAATTTTTTGGAATAATATTAATGATTCTTAAAAGTTAAAAGGTTTGGGTAAGGATTTCAATTACTAAGTTTGTGTATCGAGGTCCAGGCCAAATTATAACGATACAACAGACCTACAGTGACACCACACTGAGAAGGATTTAGTGTTGTTTATCAATCAAGAATTAAGTCAACATGCTATTTCGAAATCTTTCACTATCTTGCATGTGTACAGTGATACACAGATAAGACACATACAATGAGATATGAAAACGCCCGCTTGGATTCGGGGGCATGTGGTACTTAATTATTAAGTAAATCATGTTTCATGTTCCAGCATTTTGTTGATTTTCTCTATTTTTATCTGATTCATGATTAATGATCATGAAGTTTTACAAGTGTTCATCAAAAGTCTAAGAGAAAGAGTTTGTGTCGCCATCTGGACTTTTCATTGTGTATAAATATTTGCTAACGTTTTGAGAAATTGTTTTTGAAAACAAAAACATGTGGCACTCGTATTAGCATATTACAGTCGAATTATTATATATTAAGTCTGACTTTAAAACATGATAGAAAACGACTTTGTTCAATTTTCGATGTTTTGATAGTATTAACATTTGAAACAACATAGGCTTTTAGAAATTGACACGACGGGAAACCATGGAACTGTTCAGAGCAGTGTGTCTCTTCGTCACGTTTACTGACACGAAGCCTTTCAGAGCCGTCTTCTTCACCTCCTTGGAGTCACCTGACAAAACCTTCACCCCCCCACTTCTTGTCTTTTCAACAAATAGCTCGGCGGCGGTGTTGTCTTGTTAAAGCGTTCGCTCGTCACGCCGTGAAACAATTTCTGGTGTCTCTGTCGTCATGTTGCTCGAGTATTGCTGAAGGCGCTGTAAACCCATACTCACCCACTCACTCAACAAATAACGTTACATACAGCCTTCGAGGGGTGATACTTTTGGTGTGTTTTACAGCCTAACTGACACAAAATCAGCATCCATAAACAGGAGCACAGGTCTCACAATGCGAAGGTAAAATATTGTTGATCTTACATTTCGTAGAGGAACGGTGAAAAGTTAATCCTTAAATACTTAAAATTTGGCACTGGAAACAACACTCCTGTTGAAATTTCTGCCCCGGAAAGATCTCAAATTAAAAGGACACCTTAGCCTCACTAAGGCCCCTAAACGTTACAGATAGGCCATGGTCAAGGCGTTCAAAATCTGAAGAAGGATAAGTCGGAGTGTCTGTAACGTTTGTCGGGGGATTTGGAAGACGTCGCAAACGCCCTTCCATATCATGCCAGTCATGTTCGATTGGTGACAGATCTGAGGAACTTCCATGCCGGAACCCCTCAACACTGACGTGCTGTTCCCCACAAGTTTTCTCTGTCGCCAGGATTTGCCGTCTGGCTAGGTGCCTCGCACGGATGTCGTACAAGGGTAAGCGTCGTCGGAAAATCCTCGCATATACGTCTCTGTTGCCAGGAGTGGCACGGACTGTGAGAGTCTGCAACCTGTTGTCGAAGATGGTAGTTCGAATCCATATGTCTAGGCGAGAGTTTGTCACTAGTGGGCGGCCATTACCGAGACAGTAACTGACGTGGTAGTTCTGTTGATAGATAATCTCTCCATGCGGGATATTTGGTGTTCCTGTGGACGTTGAATGGACGTACCGTGACCGTCACTCTGAGAGGTGGCGGATTCAAGCAAACCTCAGTCATTTTTACTTGGGCGTGGCATTGTGAAATGTCATCAAAACGACCAGAACACAATACCAAGCAATGGTATTGGCCTGGATATCGGGCCTTTTTTTATACCAAAAACAACTTTTAAAGCAATATCACCCGAATATTCGTAAATTCTTACAGCAAACAGTGCCAGCGACATTTTGTTGGTTGCATATTTCCAAGCTTTTTCCTAAAATAATTCCCTAGTTCAAATCATAGGGTTGTAAGTGAAACAAATCTACGTCGCAATAACTTTGGCTCGTGAGTGAATAATACCACTGAAGAGCTACCTACTCATTGCCATAAACCTCGGGCACAATATGTAACACAAGAAGACATATGAGACGGTGTTGCCTTTGAAGGCTTTATGTATGACTGTCTTGCTTCCATTTACGTTCGTTTCACTTTATGGCCTTACTGCATGAACAGAACGAAATCGGATACAGCCAGCGTGATGCACAGCTACTTTCAACACCAGTACTTTTAGTACAGTACAGTGTTTAAGACCAATTCTTCACGAATGAGTATGACACCTGAGTGAGTATGGTTTTACGCCGCTTTTATCAATATTCGAGCAATATCACGGCGGGGGACACCAGAAATGGGCTTCACACATTGTACCCATGTGGGGAATCGAACCCGGGTCTTTGGCGTGACGAGCAAACGCTTTAACCACTTGGTTACCCCACCGCCCCAATTCTTCACGAGGTAACTAATATATACATTAACGCATACATTTATAGCATCACAGACAAAATAAATTCATAAGATATAAAACAAATCTAGGTCATACCTACATGTACCTGTCAATCCAGTCATAATTCGGTCATGTTGTGATGTATGCCACTGCCGGTTCATTCGCTTTGTTCAAAGGCGGATGAATGTCCTCGTGAAATGAAATGCTTGGAGTGTGCGTTTTACTGTCAAGCCCACACTCATCCATCCCCCACTCACTAACTCACTCACCCCACACACATTCCAACACTCACAGTCAATAACTCACCACCAAGTCACTCAGTCAAACACACACACAACGCACACACACGCGCGCACGCACCCACAGCAACTAAAACCCTAACCCTCAGTCACACCCACAGTCACTAACTCAACTTCACACTCACACCCAAACTCACTCAGTCACACCCACAGTCACTAACTCAACTTCACACTCACACCCAAACTCACTCAGTCACACTCACAGTCACTAACTCAACCCCACACTCACCCTCAAACTCACTCAGTCACACTCACAGTCACTAACTCACCCCCACACCCACCCCCAAACTCACTCAGTCACACTCACAGTCACTAACTCACCCCCACACCCACCCCCAAACTCACTCAGTCACACTCACAGTCACTAACTCACCCCCACACCCACCCCCAAACTCACTCAGTCACACTCACAGTCACTAACTCACCACCACACTCACCCCCAAACTCACTCAGTCACACTCACAGTCACTAACCCACTCCAACACTCACCCCCAAACTCACTCAGTCACACTCACAGTCACTAACTCAACCCCACACCCACCCCCAAACTCACTCAGTCACACTCACAGTCACTAACTCACCACCACACTCACCCCCAAACTCACTCAGTCACACTCACAGTCACTAACCCACTCCAACACTCACCCCCAAACTCACTCAGTCACACTCACAGTCACTAACTCAACCCCACACCCACCCCCAAACTCACTCAGTCACACTCACAGTCACTAACTCACCCCCACCCCCACCCCCAAACTCACTCAGTCACACTCACAGTCACTAACCCACTCCAACACTCACCCCCAAACTCACTCAGTCACACTCACAGTCACTAACCCACTCCAACACTCACCCCCAAACTCACTCAGTCACACTCACAGTCACTAACTCACCCCCACACTCACCCCCAAACTCATTCAGTCACACTCACAGTCACTAACTCACCCCCAAACTCACTCATTCACACTCACAGTCACTAACTCACCCCCACACTCACCCCCAAACTCATTCATTCCCACACTTACTCACTCACTCACTCAGCCACCTCCAACCACCCACAATAATTTAATAATTTCTTATCCGAGGGATGGTCAAAAGGTTCTAAGTCTGACTAACTTTTAACTATAGGCCATAACAAAGTGAACTAGTTAATGTTGTACATTGTTTGAGTTGTTCATTACAGGTGGATTTGGTCTGTTCAGGCAATTTACATTTTAGTGACAGCTAGTTGGGCGTGATAGGCATTCAAATGGACACAGAAATGAAAAAGAACGAGTACCGAGCAGTCATCAAGTTTCTGACTTTAGAGAAAAGTACGCTCCAAGAAATTCATGATCGCATGTCACAAGCGTATGGGGATAAGTGCCTTAGCCTTTGTACTGTCAAACGTTGGACAACTATATTTAAGGCTAAGAGAAAAAGCCTTGATGATGACCCTAGATCTGGACGTTCCTCAACTTCAATCAATGAAGATTCAATCTAGGAGGTAGAAAAACTTGTTCTGCCTGATAGACGTATTACCATTGCTGAACTAGAGGAAGACACAGGTCAAAGCCATTGATGCAATGAAACGATTATCCATGAACATTTACAGATGAATAAGATATAAGCTAGTTGGGTGCCAAAGTTTCTAAATTCTGATGTTAAATGAACTGACACTGCCATAGAAAATTTAGAGATAATTGAGAAGGATGTCGTCGAATTCAAATGAGATCAGCAACAGATGGTGAAACTTGGGTCTACCTTTATGATCCCGAGTCAAAACGCCAATCCATTTCATTTCTCAGGCACCCAAGAAATTCAAGTCTTCAAGATCAGTGAAGAACGGTATGGCAATTGTATTCTGGGATGCAGAGGGCGTGGTCCTTGTTGATAACTTAGAAAGTTAAAAGACGATTACCGGTGCCTACTTTGCTGATTTGCTTCATCGTCTGAGAGATTCTATCAAAAAAAACGGCGAGAAATGCTGACTGCTGGAGTTCTACTTTTTCATGACAATGCCTCTTCTCACCTCTCTCTACTTGTGGGTTCGAAAAGCTTACTCACAATCCACATTCGCCAGACCTGGCACCAAGATATTTCCGACTGGTTCCTGAGCTAAAGAACGCCTTCGGGGAAAGCGCTTTGACGACATCGATGACCTCAAAGCTGCCGTGAATGGTTTTTCATCATGGCTTCAAAAAACATCTTCCTGACTGGAATTGAAAAGCTTCACTATGGAAATGAAAAGTGTATTGAAAAGCAGGGAGATTATGTTGAAAAATAAAATTAAAAACACTTTCACAATTGTTGGTATCCAGCCCTCGTAATCTTGATCATGATTGTGATTTAATAGCCAACATCAATGCCAGAGATTAAATAACGTGCTTATGGAGTATTAAAAGGGACGTCGTGGCGATGTCGCCCGTGGGTTTCACCAAAGAGGCACACGTGAGACCTGAATTACTTCAACCTTTAATCTCACATCAGGATGATGTTCAAGTCGGCGTTAAACTCTGCTTACTCGCTCACTGCAATTGTATAATCCCATAGGACCATATCAGCTGAACACCAAGATTGGACTATTCAGCCTTTCTAGCCCACAGCCAAAGGAAATACTGACAGTGATCTGACTTTGGGGTAAGCTTAAAATGAAACAAAAATCTTAGAACAATTTCATTTATTTTAAAGTATAAAGAACATAATCCACTTTTTGTTTGACATTTGTTACTTGTTGAACGAGAGTCTTTCGTTCTTCACAGTTCGAATGCTCTTTCAGTGCAAGAAAGTTCTGATGATGCCAAGATTGATTACTTCTTGCGAGTATATGTCATAGATGCAACCACCACCTGTCTCACGGACAGACAGCTCACACATGAACATGTCCTTGAAGGTATTGTTGTGTACACCGACTTCGGCCTAATTGATATCTCAAGCCCAAAAAAGGCTAATTGAAAACTGGAGGTATTTTCCCAACGCTTACATTGTGCGTTGTGTTTTAAAAAATTGTTGAAGAGATTAAACTTTTTAAGATGCAGCTGCAACTGAAGAGTCGGTAATGCATAGAAGAGGGTTCATGTGCATGTAATAAATATCTTAGCGCAGTTAATCGTGTTGAAATGGGCCCTGTGGTTATTCCTTCCCAGAGTATGTGACTTAAGCACGTGTTTGGCTTTCCACTTCACCATTCACATCTTTCCGTCACCTGTTTGTCACGGATGAACAAACCTATCCAGTGTGTTATATACCCCAAACCATACCATTATGATATTAATACACCCACCTCCCCGGGTTAGAATTGACCTTCAGCAACACATGCTTGTCGTAAGAGGCGACTAACGGGCTCGGGTGGTCAGGCTCGCTGACTTGGTTGTTGCATGTCATCATATCCCAAGGCATAGATCGATACTCGTAATGTCAATCACTGGATTGTCTAGTCCAGACTCGATTATTTACAGGCCGCCGTCATGTAGCTGGAATATTGCTGAGTGTGGCTGTGCACTCTGGACCATCCTGAGCCATCACCTGCGATCTTTAGCCTGTTTTTTTATGATGTATTGTATTGTACAGTGAAATCTTTTTTATAATTACATGTCAGGTTTAAATACTAATCTGTGATACTTCAGTGTTTAATTGACATTGGTCAACTTTTTTTTCTTTTAATTTTAAATGTATTCATTATTAAATGTATTCATTATTATTGCAGACCCATGAAGATCCGGGGTAGAATAGGTCTTCAGCAACCCACGCTTGCCGTATAAGGCGACTATGCTTGTCGTAAGAGGCGACTAACGGGATCGGGTGGTCAGGCTCGCTGACTTGGTTGATGCATGTCATCAGTCCCAATTGCGTGGATCGATGTTCATGATATCAATCACTGGATTGTCGGGTCTAGACTCGATTATTTACAGACCCCCGTCATATAGCTGGAATATTGCTGAGTGCGACGTAAAACAACACACACACAAACAAACAAACAAACAATTATTGCATAACATGTTCTAGTCTCTATATGGCTGAGTAATTGCCGATGCGACTTTAAATTTTGACTCACTCACTCCAAGCGGACGGGTACACGTATATCTGCAGTACGACGTATACTGCTGTTACCCGTTTCAGAAAGAGTGGACCGCCGCATCCCCCGTCTATATTACTGTGTTTCCGGGGTAACTATCCCACTCAACAATGTGTTTATGTCATCCCATTCAGAGAAAAGAAAGAACGATTTTTGCATTTAAATCCTCGGTGTATTTAATCGGAAGGAATTACACGTAGGGAAGAAACGAAGCCTCTAAGCTCTTGACACCGATACAACACGTCAGCCTTTTATTGACAGACCGCCGTTATACAACTTCAATTTTGCTGAGAGCGTCATTAACCAAGGCAAAAACAACTCATCCATATGTAATGTTTATGAGCGCATGAACTTTAGAAAAATGATATCTCGATCATAATTGTGAGCCATTTTTGTTTTTATAAGACCAGTAATGCGTTCATTCTTGTGACGATGTGGTATCAGAAGGACAATTAGAAGCCGCATGTTTTCATTCACACATCAAGTATTGACTCTTGTTGATTTAAGTGGCTACAGTACATTATCAGTTTCCTTGTAAATGAGTTGATTGTAATTAAGATTACTTGTATACCTTTACGCTGATTATAATGTTCATAACAGAAACAGCCCTGGTCTGGACAATGCTGAGGAATGAAGAACAAAGAACGGAACCAACAAGACCTGTTACAGTAGGAGTAATAGTCTTAGTACAATGTTTATTAAAGTGTCACACGCAGAACATGTACAATATAACATTAATGCACATAAGACAAAAAGTGTATGGAGTGCATGGAGGGAAGATAGAAAAATAGGTAATTTAAAAATCATGGCCACAACTGTCTTCTCTTTAACTTTTTAAAAAGCTTTCCGGCAAGCAATTTTTGTTAAACGTTTGAATTCGTTAAGTAAATAAATTGTTTTCGCATATCACATTAAAAATTGTATTGTTACAAGTACCTGTGAAATGTAAAATCCGTTAACAATTTGATGGACATTTGAGCTCGATCAGTCGCGTCCATCAAATTTACGGATATCCAAAAATCACAAGTCGATATTGATATTGTTGATGAAGATACTCAAACATACACGCGAAATACACACCGGACAAATATTACGTATCAGTGACAAAAATTATGTCCGATGCTATCCCTATTTTGACCACATGTTCCCGGTTTTTTAAGGTAAACAATTGAATTGACACGTGTCTGTGACGGGTGCAGCCGATGGGGCAGGGTACTCTCGCCTTTTCTCGAACACCTGGTACCATCACTATTTGATAGTGATTCATAAACACATGCTCATGATATAGTCGGAATCGTAAGATCGACTCTGCAGAGATTTCTATTTAATATGGAAAGGGTTTCGTCGCTTTTTATATACAATGCTATGCACGTAAGAAAACAAACTATTCCCAGCCGTCAACTTAGCATAATTTATCTTGATTAAAATAATTCGTAATGTGTGTTTTGCATTGAACCACGTGCTCCCATGTGTTCCAGACATCACTGACGGTTTCGGCTGCAGGAAAGATGATCCAGAAAAGGCATTGTATTCAAGGCCCCTGAAGATCCGGTTTAGAAAAGGTCTTCAGCAATCCATGCTTGCCGTAAAAGGCGACTATGTTTGTCGTGAGAGGCGACTAACGGGATCGGGTGGTTAGACTCGCTGACTTGGTTGATGCAATTGCGTGGATCGATGCTCATGATATCAATCATTGGATTGTCTGGCGCACCCCCTTCTACCCAGCTGTGTTTTTATGGAAAAGAAGTGCGCACTAAACTCAAGTAAATACGGTAATATTTATATTCGCATCTCAAATGTCTGATTTTATGTTATATCTAGTATTGAGCGATTTTCTATTTTCTCTTCTCTAAAATGTTTTCAGGGCAGGTTGTTTACTCAGTTTTATTAATCGACTAACCCCCATCTCCCGTTTCTAATTAAAATCTTTTGAGATAAAATACCAGCGCATTTAGTTCCCAACATCTCCTGACTGGAACATATTCAAATTTTCTGGAGCCAAAGAAAATATTAAAATTTTTTTAATCGACACCAGAAAGATAAATTAAGGCATTAAAAAATATCCGCGCAAAGTCTGAATCGAAAATGGGGACGTAAAGTCTAATTGATTTTACTTATCGATTTGTTCAAAATGCCTGTAGCTTAGGCAGGCATTGTATGCGTCATCAGGAATTAATCACACACAGGTAGGGAAATATCTCCGCTATTCCTTCAATTACAATAAAACCTGACTAATACGGACGTCATGACCCTAACACTTTGCTCTAAATCGTTCTACTCTAATTTCTACATCTAATGTCATCTGCGTAGTCCAGTGGTTAAAGCGTTCGCTCATCACGCCGAAGGCCCGGATTCGACACCCCACATGGATACAATGGTTGAAGCCCATTTCCGGTGTCCCCCGCCGTGATATTGCTGAAATATTCCTAAAAGCGGCGTAAACCTATACTCACTCACTCACTCACTTACTCACACAGACAGACGAACGACTGACACTCACAAACTAACACATACATGCAAAAACTGCCGGATGAAAGTCGGGATTCCCAAGGTATTAATAGGGGCTTATGGGTACAAATGCTACTTCTGGAACTTCATTTGTTAAAAAGTATTATGTGTTTGACATATTGCCGGCAAAAAGTACTTGATGTCTTCATTTCTTTCCCAGTTTCTTTCATAAACAAGTGTTATGGTTATTTATAACAGTGAACTCCTGGACCGTTAAAACGTGCAACAAGAGACGGCCAAATTGATTAAACAGCTAATATATGGGCAACGAGCGTCACTAGTGCTACTTTACTTCGTTACATGTTAAAATTCGGTTAATTAACATATCCACGTGAATGTCACAATTGAAGGTAGGGTTCCAGCACGAGTGAATTACACACCCACAAGGAGTGACGGAGTGCCGTCAAGATGGCGACCGGGGTTAATACACTGGCATGTTGGCATGCATTTGGAGTTCCCTGCCGTCTCGGTATCAGGATGTTGGGAAGGCATTTGGGGACTCATCAACTTTCTTTTACGCACCAAAAAATAATTAAAAAAAAGTAACTTTGTTATTTTGTTTACGGAATTTACTATTAAGGACATTTTATTATATACTTCAGTGTGAAAGACTGAGTTTTCTGAAGTTGAGAAAAAGTGATATTTGCATTTCAGTGAACACAACACTTGATATTTCACTGCAGTGAACATAACACTTTGACGGAACTATTGTCATACAAGAGCTACCAAGCTCCTCACAGCGATAGCCCGTTCGCGGAGCTCTGTACTATCGCTGCCATCCGTCAAAGCTCCCCACTGTGATAGGTGGCTACAACCATGCTTGGAGTTGAACTCGCAACTGACTTACAGTTATGTTTACAAACATGGGATGACTGCCGTGACGCTGAATAGTCTTATCCCTGCTAAATTATTTTCTTTGTTTGTCAATTTGAATTTCTGTTTCAGTGTAGGATGTGATCCGGAAAGTCACGATTAGTTTTGCACGTTGGGTTCGCCGCACATGCAAAACTACTCGTAACTATGAGAACCCTATCCAGCGCAAAACAAAGTGGCGGTAAAGTGCGGGGTTGACTATTTGAGGTTGTTTCTTCAAACATGGAAAAGATAGGAACAGAAACGGATGGCAGAATTCTTGAATTTCCCGAGCGAGAGCGAGGGTAAAATATGAATTCTTACACGATTTTCGCAAAATCAGTATGACACACATAGGAGTGTAAAAATGTACTTATTACCCACTATTTTTAAATCCTTTTGAGCTTTTTAGAAGAAAGGTTCGAAAGTTCATCTGCCTGATGGAACAGTCGCGTTCCTTGTCCTTCTAGAATAAAATGCTTATTAATAATTGTTTTTTGTTTGTTTTATTTTACTTGTTAACAATTCTAAAGTGTTGTATTTTGTTTCCATGGACGCAACTCTACACAGCGAATTGCGGCGCCTTGTTGCGTGCCCCCTATAAGTCTGGAGACACATATATGACTTGGCAAACCCCAGTTGTTCAGGATCTCTGACTTGATTAATGCATGGAGTAAACTGACTATAAATGCTCAGTTGCCACCCCAGCAAAACTAGGATAGAATTATGGAGTTATATATTTTGCTGGACTAACGAGTCTATTCATAGTACAATCAAACTCGCGGAACGAAATCGACATTCGGTTCATAAACAACATGGCGACTGCCGTGTTGATTGCAGGATTTGCAGAGCATGTGTACTTTTAAATGGACGTCGATAGATAATCATGTACTCAAGTGATTTGATGCACTTCGCGAGGTAAGACCCATTTCATTACAAAAAGATCTTGATTATCGATCAGATTGTCTTGACTGGGCGCCGCCATTTTGTTTGAATCAAATGCAAGTGATTTAAAGAGGTGGAATCTGATTGGTCAAAAGGGGGGACATAGAAGGGACATAACCTGTACTAGCCACTGGATGCGCTACGATCGAACTAGGAAATTGCAGTCTAGTTCGGCAAGGGTGGAAACTGGACTTTTACAGTCAATTTACTCCCTTGCCTGTCATTTAGCTGGAATATTGCGGCGTTAAACAACGAACACAATTGCGTCATCTCCATATCCTAAAGCATGTTTATACTGCTGCACAAGTAATACCCAGTTCCACGGACCAGTGTGCATTTATGTTACACTCTCAACTTCCGGGGAGACAACTGAAGTTGCAGGTCTCCCTTATCTCGTACACCTTTATGGATAACAACTTCTGGTTTATTGCATATAGCGACATTTCGATGTAGATTCTTACACCGTTATCAAGCTGGAGTGACAACAACCAAGTGATGAGAGCTCTATATACATGGCATGTTGTGATGTAGCTATATGCAATAAACCAGAAGTTGTTATGCGTAAAGTTGTTCGTTTTTCTTACTTATCAAGAGCTTTCTTGACTCACCTACAGTGTGTCAGTTCGATGCTGGTTGGCAAAGGTTGCAACAAGGTTAAGAGCCTTATGTGTTTTAAGACATTCTCTTGGATGTAGTGGACGTTGTATTGTTGGCGGTTCGATCAACTTACATCCATTAAGTCATTCCCCCACACGCTGCATCCAATAACGTGACTATGGCACTCCATTACTCGCCACATGTTCTAATGAACTTCATCAGGTTCTGCACCAACTAGGGCACACCAGCGAACCCAGGCACTCCAATACTCGCCACATGCTCTAATGAACTTAACCAGGTTTTGTGTGGGTTCTGCACCAACTAGGGCGCTCCAGTAAACGCAGAGCCCACCCAGGCTCTCCACTACTCGCCACATGCTCTAATGAACTTAACCAGGTTATGTGTGGGGTGGGGGGCTGAGGGGTAGGGACTGTGTGTGTGTGTGTGTGTGTGTGTGTGTGTGTGTGTGTGTGTGTGTGTGTGTGCGTTCGTGCGTTCGTGCGTTCGTCTGTGAGTGCATGTGCCTTCGTGCGTGGCGTGTCTGTGTGCGGACCCGTAGCTTCAAACTTGTATGGGTATTAATGGCCTGCAGTAATTTACATGTCGATATAATTAACACAATAACCCACATTTTCTTAAATGAGGGAGCCTGGAGAGTTTATATAGTCAGGGCCCTGCAGCTTCTAACGTCCGTTGGTCGTGATGGCCTGGCATTTGTTTATATTTCAAACACTGACCCTCATCTCCTGACTTCTTGGCGGGGGATTAAAAAACAAAACAAGAGTTTGCCACTAACGTGGCTATATCCCCCGCCCCTATTGCAGAATTTATGATATAATTAAATATAAACAAACCCTTACCTTTTTTAACCAAGGTGGAGCTTGTCATGGAAATTGTAAAAAAAGAGAGTTTGGAACCTAAGTCCATTGCTGCCATGGAAACGTAAAAAAATAGAAAATTCTAAAATTTCTAAAAAGCAAAAGGCACCAGTTCAGCATGTACCTGACAAACCTTCAAAGTTTGATGAACAAGTATTGAACAGTTTATGAGTTATGCTCCGAAAACGAACCCTACACTAACAGAACCTAAGTCCATCTTGTTGCCATGGAAACGTAAAAAATAAAAAATTCTAAAATTTCTAATTAGCAAAAGGCACCAGTTCAGCACGTACCTGACAGACCTGCAAAGTTTGATGAACAAATATTGCACAGTTTATGAGTTATGCTCCGGAAACGAAACGTGACGGACGGACGGAGCCCGTTTCAATATCCCCCGCCAACTTTGTTGGGCGGGGGATAAAAAGAGCGAGATTCAAACATAGACAAGGTTTTGGTGTGTTCGGTTTCATGGTCTGGTGTATCAGGGAACGTACTGAATAATCTGAAATGGGTCAGCCGTAGGGAGCCTCATCTGTTTACGTACCCAGAAGGCAAGGCAGTACCTTGAGCAGGCTGGAGGGGCTTTAGCATCTGACCGACAGTTCTAAAGTTGTGTCTGCCGTGTTGAAGGGTGAGATAATTCAACTGTCATTCCTTACACCATTCATTTTAGCATCATAATCGCGTAAATCAGGGTGAAAACAAAAATACAAACCGCATTTTACAAGGTCGGCATAACCCTTGGGAAACAGGTGACCTAAAATATGAGGGTGTGAATGGGTGGACAACATGGGTCGCAAAATGTATTATACTATGCACATGTTGCTTCTGGCTCGTTGTGTGTCATCGAACCCCGACTGCGTGAACAGATACTTTGTCATGTCAGGCGTGTGCCTGGCACATATGACCCACTAACGTAAGGGAGCGAGGCTTTAAACACTGGGCTACTGTGCACCTGTCTGCGTCGTGAAAAGAGCGTCATGCAATGACTATGTTATTCATGCAAGGAGCGAACCATTTGATACAATACTTTGATACAGTGCTTTTGCTTTTTGTCCCTTCAAGGACATGGTGAGGGTCATCCTTAAATATGACAGACACCATAGAAAGTACAAAGAAATGGTATCTAATACTGAGTGCAGTATTTTCTATTTGTATAAAAGAAGACCATTTTTACACCACCACGTGTAGCACAAGCCCAGCCATTAGTTTTCTTCAGATTGACAGAAAACTGGCCAACTTGACATGTTTGTACTCACAACTACTCGAATATTGCTAAAAGCGGCGTAAAACCAAACTCACTCACTCACAACTACTCGGGGAATGTACTTTGCCGTTACTAAGATTGTGGATGATGGACATAAATAGCAAAACTTTAAATAAACTGACTAAGAAACGTTACCGACCTCAAATCATGACAAGGTGGGTCCAAACCCCGAAATGGTTGAAATTCAATCGCACAAACACAACCAAAACAATTTGATGAGTAATGAACGTTTTACAGCACCCAGACCAATGGAACTTTTGTCTGAAGTGAAACGTTAGCTGCACTTGCACCATGCCAGACTACAAAGATATGGATATACTCGTAGAAGAAAGGAACGATGTACTGTTCATTCACACCCAAAACGTTGGACAGTTGCATGTTATGATAAGCCCTACAGGAAAAAAGAACAAGCTGTTGGTAACGCAACGCATGATCACGTTGCCATGAGTTTTGGCTGTAGACGGATGAAAGTCATCAGGCACATGGTCTGATTCAGACAGACTGGGAGGAAGAAAGACATGCCTAGGAGTGTCAGACCTCCTGTCACCACCATCACTGTGACGTTATAAGCTCAGTCATCCTGTCAGTCGCTAGGCAGTTTCCAGAAGAATACGTCGGTACAATACCAGAGCTTGCAGCCCACAACGTGACGTAACGCTGACACTGCAACGCTGGAACAACAGAAAGTGGCAAAGAGTCATGTTCAAAGGAGAGAGCAGATTCAATCTGTCCCTGGCAGATGGAAGACTGCGTGTCAAACTCCGACAAGGAGAACATTGTTGCATTCTAGATTTCGAACCGATTGGAGGTGGCAGCATCTGTAGCCCTGTCAATGCGGCATGTATAGTAACGTATATGCGGCATCATTTGCAATGCGGTAAGTCAAGGCAGATCTGGTCATTCTATAAAGAAACAGGACAGCATTACATTGACCAACCTCTCTACCCTGTTGTACTACCATTCTTGCAACAGTACAGGATAGACCTTGTTTCGACAAGCTAACACAAGGCTGCAGACAACATCTTGCCATGGCCAGCACAATCACCAGACTTATCACCTACAGAACTCTTTTGGATCAGCTTGACCGTCAAATTAGAGCATGACCAGGTCGCCCTTATAACAAGGATCACTTAGCACAGGCCCAGTGCGAAGAATGGTGTTGAATCCATTTCTTGTGATCAGACGTATCACATCTTCTCAAGGTCGTGTTGGGGCGTGCATTGTATCCCGTGGTGGGCATCACAATACTGACTGACACTGGTGACATTCCGAAGGTTAAGAGGACGTTTCATGTCCTGATTCCAGTCTTGATAGTCGATCGAATACTGAACAACTCACCCCATCCTCCAAACTGCGGACACAATACCTTCTTTTTTGTTCTCATTCATGGTATAACTGAAGGGTTGGAAAGCAAAACAGCCTAAGTCCTACTTAGAACAAGTAGGACTTAGGCTGTTTTGCTTTCCAACCCTTCAACTTGTAATGATGTTGATATACAATTCATGTCTTTCGACAATACAAATATGTATTTTTTACCAATTAAGAGTAAAGGAAACTTAATAGGCGTGTGACATCACAGCGACCAACTGTTTCTGTCCTATCACAGCGGGACAAGTGGACTCAACAATCTCATCCAAATATTAATAAATTAGTGTTACAGGCATACTGTCTATCATGCTCATGTCGCGATTTCAAAGGTTTTTTTAACAATGTTATATTTCTTTAAACGGATGGAGGCTGATTTTTGTTTTATTTTCACAAAATTATAAGCTGTGTTTTTTCTCCAGCGACACACTCTCGTTTCCCTTTAAATTCTTCGTTTGTACGGTAGAGACCTGCAAAACAGATTGCATTGACTGAAACAGAAAAGACGTCCTCTCATTTCTTTATATACTGGTCTTCATACTTTGTGTTAAAATGAATAGTCTATTTCCTGAAATGTAACACATGCATTCAGTAAGCGTTCAGTCATGTGGAACTAATTCCCTAATGCAACTTATCATGTGTATTATAAACTGGAGGCAGAATGAGAGGTAACCCATTCCCGAACGGCAGATTCCTATATCAGTGTCCACGACCGGAGCCGCTGTCCCGCTCTCAAGACATACCAGGTGGTTTCAGTCGAAGCCTGTCAAATCTGGTTAGACTTGCGCCGTGGCAATTGTGATTGTCCCTCCTCTCTTTGTTTTTAGATCTGGCCAGTTGCAAAATAGTTCTGATTGGTTACTATCAGTTTTGCGTAAGTGTGTCTATTTACCTGTTAGACGTTTAACCCTCAGCTTGGTTTAATGCATAGAAAGAATACTTAAACTTCAGTTTTGTGTATATTTGCCAATGCGCCTGAATGCAATCGGTCCGTTTATTGTTTCTCAACGTCACGAGCTGGTACGCCATTAATAATCTTTTTGACAATTACGTCGGCTACTCTGTGGGCGAGGCGATACTCTAGCATAGGCTCTGAAATGATGAGGATGGTCTAGGTTTTTTAAGCATAAGACTGAATGTTTTCACACTAAATTATGACCTGTCTTTTGTTTGTTTTGAAAAAAACCCGTCCCCAAATCAAAAATGGTCTGGCCCTAACATGATATGATATATGACATTTGAGATCTTTTTGTAATGACAATAACGGTTTTACATTACTCAATAGTAAGCTTTAGATTACATTACACATAGCTTACTCAGAGAGATTTTCACATGAATCACGGTCGTCTATCAGATTATGTCCTCAGTCTTATAAAGGCAGTCACTGATAAAGCATTATCGTTGATACCTTTATAGACGGCGCACGATTACCATGCCCCCTTGAATGACGGCTAGGGAGAAGGTAGATCCTATTACTGTGGAGACTCAATGTCATTACGACGTGCCGTAAAATGGGGATTATACTTCTGAAGGCCATGATGGCTATACAGCCGTGCTACCTACCGTGGTAAATCTATTACCAGGCTTACACGTTCCTCCTTAATGTCTAAGCTCCTATGCACCTGTTATAGGGATCCTGACACATCAGAGTAAAATCGTTATCTCTCTTTCAACACAACGACCTTGACCTTTCGGAAATCAAAATAGCCCATGATGTCGCAAATCATGTCCCTTTTACAAAATGTCTGCCAAAACCAATGAACAATGGTTTTCAAGCAGGAATAATCTTACGCGCCACTTGTTTCTGAAGCTTAAAAAGGAAATGTCATGATAAAATGTCTTTACGTTCACTTATTTTCCATTACCGAAGAGCTTATATTCACGAGACTAATCTGTTAGAGTGTCAGGCATGTTCTCCTGTACATCATATGACTACCGTAAAAACACGGGACCAACACATGGAGCGAGGCATGCATGGTTCGAGACAAGAGAAGTAAGGCTTCTGCAGGGACCATAGAGTCATATCACCAAATATTATATATCTATTTATCGAGTTATTGAGGTTCCTATTCTAACTAATACAATGTCACCACATTGTGAGTGAGTGAGTGAGTGAGTGAGTGAGTGAGTAGGGTTTAACGCCGCTTTTAACAGTATTCCAGTTATATCGCGGCGTGTCAGCTTAGTGTGGGAGGAAAGCCCGAAGTGATGCAGGTCTCAGACGTTTACCACTTCGGTGAAACCCACGAGCACGGGTAAGGTGCTGACAAACCTAGAAACATAATCGGGGCGAACCGGGATTCGAACCCAGAAAATCATAGGTTTCTGGCGTGCCCAAGGGACGCAACTCTGCACAGCGAATCGCGGCGCCTTAGACGACTGGGCCACCCGTGCCCCCGTCACCAAATTGTGACCCAGTAGGGTAGCCTATTGGTTAAAATGTTCGCTCGTCACGCCATTGGTCCGAGTGTAGTCGTCTGCGTAGGTACAACCATGTGTGAAGTCCATTTCTTTTGTCGCCGCCGAAATAGTGCGGGAATATTCCTAAAAGCGTAAGACCCAACTCACTCACTCTCTCACTCTATAGTCCCTGGATGACTCCACTGAAACGCGACCCGTGAAGATCCGGGGTAGAATAGGTCTGCAGCAACTCATGTTTGCCATAAAAGGCGACTATGCTTGTCGTAAGAGGCGACTAACGGGATCGGGTGGTCAGGCTCGCTGACGTGGTTTGATGCATGTCATCGATTCCAATTGCGTAGATCGATGCTCATGATGTCAATCACTGGATTGTCTGGTCCAGACTCGATTATTTAGAGACCGCCGTCATATAGCTGGAATATTGCTGAGTGCGGCGTTAAACAACCAACCAACCAACCAACCACTGAAACGCTCAAGTTACTGTTTTCACAATTCAGCGAATATGTCTTCAAAGCGAAGGTTTACTGAAATAGATTATTTCAAACTATTTACATAAGACCTGTGAAAAAGGCGCTCTCTACCTTGCAGTTTACAAATATATTAGCAATATCGGTCATATCTCATTGTAAACGGGCACTGACATAACACATTTAAAACTGTATTGTTTCATTTCGTTTTCAATTCCGCATTTTATACTAATGCCCAGAACGTTTGTAGTGTACTGCAGATGCTAAGACTCGGGATTCCAGTTTGCTGTGTGAGTCCAAAAGGTCATCATCATAAAAACAAAACTGATGGAATTGATTGAACAACGGGGAACCTTACGGACTTTCACGACTTTATTAGAAACTCAGCAATCAAATGATAATTCTGGAATCTTTTCAACGTCACGGATCGTATACATTATGTTCCTCCATCGCCCTTGAATTCACTGGACGGAATTGCGCAGTGGTGGTGGCGTGTGGGTATTCTAGTCAGCTAATATAAATGGGGTCGTGATAAACTACCGGAAGTGAAATGAGTATACAATGCATGACTACCGGAAGTGACATGAGTATATACTCCATGAATATAGTACGAACCCTGCTATCGTGTAGAGTTGGTACCACAAGGCTATGCAACATTTGAAACTGTGAAATGTCGCCGTGTGTGCGATGTTAAATTGTGCGTTCAATGGTCTCAGCACCCGCTGGTTTCACCCTCGTGGGTTACAAACGCG
This sequence comes from Haliotis cracherodii, assembly GCF_022045235.1. Classification (NCBI taxonomy): domain Eukaryota; kingdom Metazoa; phylum Mollusca; class Gastropoda; order Lepetellida; family Haliotidae; genus Haliotis; species Haliotis cracherodii. Next base: position 30,483,617 of record NW_027266319.1, on the reverse strand, counting down.
ACTACACCCAAAGCTGCAGGATATATTCAAGGGGGGAGTGGGTAACATGTCCCTGAAGGCTCTGGCGATGGAATTTACGCCGCGACGAATTTGGATCTATTGTCCCACATGAATCAATACAAAAGTTCCTAAATATTTCAAATAGATGTCAGTTATGATGCATCATGCATGTACCAGGTGTACATAGTGGCCTTTATCCGAAAAGAAGACTTGACTAGACCTGGGTGCCGATTCACAGAACAACCTTAGTGCGACGGCAGTCGTAAGTCTGTGTTAAGGTATGGGAGTTACGATCGTCTTAGCGCTTTGAACAACGAACAATACTGATTCAGTATTGCTCGAACGTGTGGCATAAAAACACCATTAATGGGCGTATGTCGACCGGGCGAAATATATGTTGATGACATGTGCAGCTAAATCCACCCTTCACGACTGTGTAATCTCGATAGAGGGAATACTCATAGTTAATGTACACGTCGTACCTCACCTCCACTGCTATCCCTACTGAACTCACAACATTCTAATGCCACTTGTGTGTTTGAAGCACCGTCTATGATCGTGTTGGTAACTCATGTTGTTAGTTGTTTAAACCCACACTCAACAATATTTCAGGGGCGTTGGGGTAGCCTAGTGGTTAAAGCGTTCGCTCGTCCGGATTCGATTCCCCACATCGGTACAATATGTGAAACCAATTTCTGGTGCCCCCGTCGTGATATTGCTGTGATATTGCCAAATGCGGCGTAATACTGTAATCACTCACTCCCTCACTCAAGAAGATTCCAGCTATATGATAGCTGGAATATTGCCGAGTGCGGGGTTAAACAACAAACAAACAAACAAAAGATTATATCCAAACCTTCGAAGAGATGCGTTTTCATCAACCTTTGAAATCTATAAACCCACAATATCAAACTTTCACGAAAGCCTCTTAGCGCTACGACCTCCTAACCGCTACGACACAGTTAACGGCCCTCTTAAGGATCTCCTTACGACCACTTCACGAAAGCATCTTAACAACGTCGTAAAGTCAGTCTTAAACTGGGATGTCGCAAGACCTTATGACATGGTATTTTACATGGAAACGGGACCCGGAAGTGAAAGGGCGCCTGTCGGTTTGATCGGCTGGTGATCACTCGGCATCGTGTTTACACCGAGAGAGTTCCCTTAAAAGTTATGACGTGGTTTACGAGGTCGTAGCGCTAAGACGCTTTCGTGAAACGGCACCCAGGGCTACAACATAACGGCATGTTTGTCATCCAACGTCATTTAGCATCAGTATATTCACAGTTTAGAAATGCACTCGTTCATATCAATGAGAGCAAATTTCATTTGAAAATATATATTCCGTTAATTAAAATGTTAAGACTTTGGTTTCAACACCACAGATTTTGATTCCTCAAAGAGTGCACAGAATGACTGCACAGCGACGAGTGTTGGTGCTGGGGGCCGGTAGGGTGTCGGGGCCGGTGTACGAGGACTTGGCGGGGGAGAAGGACGTGCACGTCACTGCAGGTGAGATGTTAGTTCATGAACTATCTATTATCACCAAAAAATCTTAAATAAATCGACCGAACTAGGAATCGTGTTCTAACGATGTTTTGAGACAGAATATATTTTCATTCAGCGAAACAAAAGGAGGAACAACACGGATTTACATATAAGAATATCCAGCAAGTCAAACAGGACAGATTAAATCATTTTTTTCCAGTTTGATCGGGAACAGATTAACATTTTATAACAGAAAACACTTTGAAACGTAGACAGTTCGTTGTCCAGACACAATGAATACGGAATTGTAAAAATGATGTAAATAAACCAGTATTATACCTAACTTTAACCTGTACTCTAGCTGACTGAGGGGGGCACGGGTGGACCAGTCGTCTAAGGTGCCGCGATTCGCTGTGCAGAGTTGCGTCCCTTAGACACGCCAGAAACCTATGATTGAGGGTCCGAATCCCGGTTCGCTCCGATTATGTTTCAAGGTGTGTCAGCACCATACCCGTGCTCGTGGGTTTCACCAAAGTGGTAAACGTCTGAGACCTGCATCACTTCGGGCTTTCCTCCCACATTACGCTGACACGCCGTGATATGACTGGAATACTGTTAAAAGTGGCGTTAAACCAAACTCACTCACTCACTCTAGTTGACTGATGAAATGCAAGCTGACATTATGGCGATGGTTTGTTATGTCATACTGAAGTCATTATCAATAAATCTTATTAAGATATTAACACACAGTGCCTTTCAGCAAGTGGTCAAATGTAACAAATGTAATATTTGGGATAACACTTACTAAAAAGTACAGATTCTCGTACTTTTTGGGGGGCTGAGTTCCATCCCACATTGCCAGAGTGAGGCACCTATTCGCACCCGATCCCGTTAGTCGCCTTTTACGACAAGCATGGGTTGCTGAAGACCTATTCTACCCCGGATCTTTACGGGTCGTCTTGGATGGTAAAAACATTAGGCTGAATAAAACATTAAATAAAAAAATCTGGTTTTGCAGCTGAAGCTGTAAAAGTATGTAATCTCGACATTGCGCACAGTTGTAATATGGCAGCTGGACTGGTCAGAGCGGCGTTAGAATATGCTTACTACTTATTAGCATGAACATCAACAAGCCGGAATCCGGACTCCAGGAACATTGCACCTTCTATTGCTGCAGCGAAAATGGTTTAGTTTAGGACAGGTGATGTGTTTCCGTTAGCTGACATCCCATCTCTAACAGGACCTATGACCTACCAACAAATCGTGTTCGTGTTGGTTTTCATATAAACTTTCCCTTGGCTTCTTTGAAAACATGTTACGACTATAAAATAATGTTACAGCAACGTTATAAGCACCCCGTGGCTGACTCGATTCATTGCAGGATCCACTGCGTTAAGCTGTGTATGTCGTCTTAAATGTACTTAATGGTATATTTGCCTGAACATCTACAAAGAAAGGATCCTGAGCACCAAACACATCAGGAGCCACGGGATATGGTGGAATATTTTACGCATTGATGGGTTCATATTCCAATCAATTCGTGACCCCTCTTGTCTCCAAACGAATCATTATGTCCGACTAGCCTACGCGTGCGCTGTCTTAGGCTAAAACACTAGATCACGGAGATCTGAGGATACCTCGACATCTTCATGCAGCTCAATCTTGATTTACATTTATCGTGGCGGTAAGGTCAGTGAGATACATCAAAAATTCAAATGTTGTTCCTCTTCTAAAAAATTAGGCTTACGACACATCAGTGTTTCCAGGGCATCAAAAATTCTTCCTCTTATGTGATCAAGGGAGATAATGCATGCACTGACTTAGAACCCAAATTAATGTGATTACTTTCAAAGTGGTGACATCGTTGATTAACACCGCACGATATGACGGCGGTCTGTAAATAATGGAGCCTGGGCCTGAGAATCTATGGTTGGACATCATTTGCATCGATTCACGCAATTGGGATACGATGAAATGGATCAACCAAGTCAGCGATCCCGATCCCGTTAGTCGCCTCTTACGACAAGCACAGTCACCTTTTACGACAAGCATGGATTGCTGAAGACCTGACCTGATTGGGATTTTCACGGGTGTCTTGCCATACATGGAGAGTATGCGTAGAGCATGAAGATGTCCCACCATAGAGGCGTCTCTGTGACGACAGCGTCAAGCCAGAGTAGGATGTCACCACATACAGGCGTCTCCATGGCGACAGCGTCAAGCCAGGGTAGAATATCACCTCATACAGGCGTCTCTATGACGACAGCGTCAAGCCAGGTTAGGATGTCACCACATACAAGCGTCTCTATGGCGACAGCGTCAAGCCAGGGTAGGATGTCACCACATACAGGCGTCTCTATGGCTACAGCGTCAAGCCAGGTTAGGATGTCACCACATACAGGCGTCTCTATGGCGACAGCGTCAAGCCAGAGTAGGATGTCACCACATACAGGCGTCTCTATGGTGACAGCGTCAAGCCAGGGTAGGATGTCACCACATACAGGCGTCTCTATGGCGACAGCGTCAAGCCAGGTTAGGATGTAACAACATACAGGCGTCTCTATGGCGACAGCGTCAAGCCAGGGTAGGATGGCACAACATACAGGCGTCTCTATGACGACAGCGTCACGCCGTGGTAGGATGTCACAACATACAGGCGTCTCTATGACGACAGCGTCACGCCGGGGTAGGATACCAATTACCATCCACTGATTGATCAAGTGGAACTAGATATTTAGGAGACCAGTCAATTCGCCTAATCCGTCTCTTGTTTAGATTTATGCATATCGAGTCACAAAAATGACAAAGTCACAAAAAAACACTAAACAAGACTGACAAGAGGGATGACTTCCATTTTTCCTTATTTGTCGAGCAATATTCCAGCAGCTGTACCCTCACAACTTTTCGGGGTAGTCGGGTAGCCTAGTGGTTAAAGCGTCCGCTCGTCACGCCGAAGACCCGGGTTCGAATCCCGACATTGTAACAAATTATGGTGTCCCCCGTCGTGATATTGCTTGAATATTGATAAAAGAGACATAAAACCATTCTCACTGACGCACAGTTACAATCGAGCATTCTCTTTATACAACATTCAAGGCCTCAGTAAAGCTTTCAAAACGTTTTATGGTAGACATGGCACTCGACTGTCAGGGGGGAAATGGATGTCAAGTCTTTACTATCGAGTGTGGTTTTTTTGTGTGCATCGTCAATATTTTCGTAGAATGGAATGGGCTAAGAATGTAAACATGGCCCAAAATATCATTATGTAATCAATTATGACCATTCCTAACATTATCGATTAATTGATAAATGTCCTCCACGTGAGATGCGTCTTTAATTCGACACTATAATATATACAAAAAACGCTATCTAGTTATCAATTTCTTTTTAAAGAAACATTTTTATCACACAACATTCACCAATTAACACACATTTTATACCTGCAACAAATCATTCAAACCTATATATCTCCGAGTAAATATACTTGCCCTTCACGACACAGTCTGACAAAGCAGTCGTAGTTTTAGGTCTGTCGTAATCCCGGGGCCGTCGGGTAGCTTAGTGGTTAAAGCGTTCGCTCGTCAGTCACCCCGAAGACCCGGGTTCGATTCCCCACATGGGTACAATTTGTGAAGCCCATTTCCGGTGTCCTCCGCCGTGATATTGCTGGAATATTGCTAAAAGTGGCGTAAAACCATACTCATTCACTCACTGTCGTAATTCCAGCAGTTTAACATAGCCTTACGTCAGACTATCGTATTATGAAACGGAACCAAGGTGAAAAAGGTTTGTGTATATTTCCAGTGTCCGTCCTGAAGAGCGAGCTAGAACGAGCTGTTCTGTTCTGCCCGGGGGTGAGGCTGGAATGTGTGGACATCGCCCAAGACGCTGAAGGGAGAGATAGACTAATAGCCGAACACGACGTCGTTGTGAGGTAGGTCAAGCTGTCTAGTTGTGAAAGACGATGGCGTTGGTATATCGTAGTTATTTGTTGCGCATTTTAAGCTTGGAGAGTACGCATGCCTTTAAAAAAATGTTGAATCCCCCTTGGATGTTTACAGTTCATGTCTTGTCTCAGAGTGAGTGAAGTGACTGTTAGCAACAATCCAGCTGCACCAATCGAATTTGGACAAGCAATAACTCGTCGAGGAAATCATGAGCAACAATGGCGGCTGTGTTAGGAGTTGCTGCTGTTGCCAGTGTAGTGCGTGTGTGTGATATTATGACTGTATTCGTGATACAGTAGCGACATGGCATGGTGTGAGTAGTTCACGTTGCTGCTGCAAGTGTAGTGCCTGTGTGTGAAGATAATCACTGTTTAGAGTGGAAGTATAATCGCGATACACAAGCGACATGGCGGTGACGTGAGGGGATCACGTTGCTGCTGCTTGTGTTGTGTTTGCGTGAAAACAACACGAACATACAGAGCTTGACTTTGCGATACACCAAGACACGTCATCAGTGTGGATAGTTCTCTAGTTTTACAAAGAGATTGCTATGATGTATCAAATAACCGCTAAGAATGTTAATCAGTCTCGTTACATATGCTCAGCCTTACCAGGGACATATCTAGTAGGCTTCAGAGGGTTCTTGAGACGCTAATGGAATATAGATATATCTTTCATGAACTTCAGCTGTCAGTTGACTAATACTTTATACTTCTGTAAAACTGCTTGAAATGGGATTTGCATCTTGATTATCAGCCCTTATGAAGAATTACTGGTTGTCGATATTACTCATCATGGGCTATGTGCGCGGTAGCGTATTAACCCCGTTCTCGCCAGGGTCATAGAAGGCCAATAAGTACAGAAAATACGACCTAATTTGTTCATAACGTAATTGAGTTTTGAGTTCTCAGGGGTTTTCAAAATGAGTTTCGAAATCGAACTTCATTTCAAGTTATCATGAAAATTACTCGCCTGCAAGACACATGCTTCATGGAAGAAGGGCGCGAATGAGTTGACACTTAACATGGGAGTATTGTATTGTTATGTTTGTCCCTTCACCATGTGTACATGCAACAGTGGTACTGACATATGCTGTATGGCAGGATAAGATTCTGGGAACAATGTTAATAGCCAGTTTTTGCCCAGAGATTATGGACTGATATATGTCTGTTCTTTTCCCATAGCCAGAATGTGGAGAAGTCCTGGGCGATTGATGCTGACTTGTGCCAGAAATGTAATGTTTGAAACGTTTATAGCAGTAATGTAACAGTTTGAGATGTCTAAGCTACTACGAAAAAAATATTAATGATTTGAAATTTGAGGGTATGGTTGTCTCAAAAGCCAAATCCATGTATTTCATCGACAAATTAACGACGCCCAATTTGAAATATTTATGAAAGTCTTTCGAGTTTTAGTCTGTCATTTTTCAGTCTGGAGGACTGTCGCCATTCGTGACCAACTCGTGTTATTCCGGGACAAGCCGAATAGCGACTCGTGCCCCTTTCGTAGCCATTTTAGCGGCCGGGTTCCGTCTTAGCGCAAACGGGCATACCTAAAACAATTGTCATTTCGTTTCGTAATGGTTCACACATTTTCCCCATATATTATATATATTTCAGATGCAGTTTAAAGCACACGAGGGAGTGCGGAATTATACAGTATGATTGAACACATTTAACTCTGTCTTTGGTGTATTTTTAGATGCAAGACATATGTAAAATCCAAAATTATTTCTGAGGGATTGTTTGACGGGTTCGATTCCCGACATGGGTACAATGTGTGAAGCCCATTTCTGGTGTCCCTCGCCGGGATATTGCTGGAATATTGCTATAAACGGCGCAAAACCATACTCACTCACTCACTCATTCTGCCATGTTTCAGACTGTTGTGTTTCATTCTGCCATACTTCAACCCATCGTGTTTCATTCTGCCTTATTTCAGCCCGTCGTGTTTCATTCTGCCATGTTTCAGCCTGTTGTGTATCATTCTCCCATGCTTCAACCCAACGTGTTTCATTCTGCCATGTTTCAACCCAACGTGTTTCATTCTGCCATGTTTCAGCCTGTTGTGTTTCGATCTGCCATGCTTTACTTTGTCGAGTTACAATCTGTCATCTTTCAGAAAGACATAATTTCTGTCTAATGTGTTTCAGTCTAGTGCCGTACTCCCTGCTTCCTGACGTGTTTCAGTCTATTGCCGTACTCCCTGCTTCCTGACGTGTTTCAGTCTATTGCCGTACTCCCTGCTTCCTGACGTATTTCAGTCTACTGCCGTACTCCCTGCTTCCTGACGTGTTTCAGTCTATTGCCGTACCCCCTGCTTCCTGACGTATTTCAGTCTATTGCCGTACTCCCTGCTTCCTGACGTGTTTCAGTCTATTGCCGTACTCCCTGCTTCCTGACGTATTTCAGTCTACTGCCGTACTCCCTGCTTCCTGACGTGTTTCAGTCTATTGCCGTACCCCCTGCTTCCTGACGTATTTCAGTCTATTGCCGTACCCCCTGCTTCCTGACGTATTTCAGTCTATTGCCGTACTCCCTGCTTCCTGACGTGTTTCAGTCTAGTGCCGTACTCCCTGCTTCCTGACGTGTTTCAGTCTAGTGCCGTACTCCCTGCTTCCTGGCGTGTTTCAGTCTATTGCCGTACTCCCTGCTTCCTGACGTGTTTCAGTCTATTGCCGTACTCCCTGCTTCCTGACGTGTTTCAGTCTCGTGCCGTACTCCCTGCTTCCTGACGTATTTCAGTCTATTGCCGTACCCCCTGCTTCCTGACGTATTTCAGTCTATTGCCGTACTCCCTGCTTCCTGACGTGTTTCAGTCTATTGCCGTACTCCCATCTTCCTGACGTGTTTCAGTCTAGTGCCGTACTCCCTGCTTCCTGACGTGTTTCAGTCTAGTGCCGTACTCCCATCTTCCTGACGTGTTTCAGTCTAGTGCCGTACTCCCTGCTTCCTGACGTGTTTCAGTCTAGTGCCGTACTCCCTGCTTCCTGACGTCGCCCGAGCTTGTCTGTCTCTGCGGAAACATCTTGTTACGACCAGCTACGTGGACGATGAAGTGAAGAACCTCCACAAACAGTAACTCTTTGATTACGTCTGACCTTAGTAACCGCAATTGACTCATGTAGTAGATGTACCACAACGCACTTCTTTTGTCACCAAATACTGGTAAACGGTTTGTTACTGTTCAGTATATAAGATCCCAACCTTGAATTTTGGATAAGAAAGCAAAGCATCTACACTCAGTCTGTTTATCTGTTTATCTGTTTATCTGTTTATCTGTTACCTCTTTGTTTCCAAGGTCAAGTATTGAAGATAAAACAAGTTATTTCTATTTTTCAGAGCATCTGAAGCGGGCTTGACCTTCCTGTGTGAAATGGGTCTTGACCCTGGTATTGACCATATGCTGGCTATGCAGACGTTCGATGACATCAAACAAAGAGGGGGGCGCGTAAGGCATTAACCGCATTTTAGTCTAAGCTCACCTGTCTGAAAGTCAAGGGAACTAATGTCAAGGCCTATATGTCCGGCGTCCGATGTCCGGGGTCCGGTGTCCGGCGTCCGGCGTCTGCAAAGATCACCACAAAGTGCTGGAATAGTAAAGCTCAAACTTCACATATTTCTTTCAACAAATAATGATACAATAAACTACGTTTACAACGAACACGCTTATAACGAACAGGCCGATATAACGAACTTATTTTTTAGTCCTGGCCATTTGTTGTATATATGCTTATAACGAACTACGGTTATTACGAACTAAAATAAGTGGTCCCTTTGAGTTCGTTATAACCGTAGTTTACTGTACCTGAATTCGTTCAAGAGGTTTGAATCTGATTTTAGTGAGTAAGTATGGTTTTATGCCGCTTTTAGCAATATTCCAGCAATATCACGGCGGGGGACACCAGAAATGGGCTTTACACATTGTACCCATGTCGGGAATCGAACCCGGGTCTTCGGCGTAATGAGCGAACGCTTTAACCACTAGGCTACCCGACCGCCCCGAATCTGATTCTAACTATAGTAGCCGCATTGAAAGAACCTTTTGTGCCCACTGGTTAGACATTTCTGCTCACAAAGTGATAAACACCTGAAAATCATCAATTTGTATTTTCTCTTCAAACATCTCTGAAATTGTCACCCTCAAAAAGATGAATTTTGACATGTAAGTTTTCCTTTTGATCGTAGTTTGTTAAAATCATTTCAGTGCATCTTTTGTGTTGAACAATTGTGAAAACTGTATGAGATTAGAAAAAGTATTCTCATAAGGTATACAAGAAAATAGGGATGTTGACATCGTACTCATCGATCCACACGATCTGGTCACCGAGCCTGACCACCCGATCCATTGGGGTGTCGAGTCGAGTCAGGTGCCATCGGTGAAGGCTTTCCTCCACATATGCCTGACACGCAGCAATGTTTCTAATATACCGTAAGGTTCAAAGAGGCGTTAAATTATATCACATTTTCACTGATTTAATCGCGTCGTATCTATTTAGCAGTGAGGTTAGTTGAACATTATTGCTCCATAGTCAGGCAGACTGCACGCTTCAGCAACCTCAGATTAATTCTGATCACCATGATAGTCGGTGTCTAGACTGACTTAGACGTATTGGCTTGTTTGAGAGAAGATACGAGTTTCTACGAATGTTCAAAACAGTATACTCCGTACAGATGGAGTTGCTTGTCACTACAGATATTAAAACATAGTGCCATTACACTGTAGCCCACATAGAGTGAGTGGATGAGTTCGGTTAAACGCCGCTTTTAACAGTATTCCAGTTATATCTCGGCGTGTCAGCTTAATGTGGGAGGAAAGCCCGAAGTGATGCAGGTCTCAGGCGTTTACCACTTCGGTGAAACCCATGAGCACGGGTATGGTTCTGACAAACCTAGAAACTTAATCGGGGCGAACCGGGATTCGAACCAACAATCATAGGTTTCTGGCGTGCCCAAGGGGCGCAACTCTACACAGCGAATCGCGGCGCCTCAGACGACTGGGCCACCCGTGCCCCCTATAGCCCACATAGATATTTAGCGAAGTGTCTAAAATTTCAACACAGAGCAACTCAACAAAAATTGCTGTCAACATTAGAACTGAAATATTTCTGCACAAATACAGATGGCATAGGTAACTAAGTTTCACAGTGTTTCTATATCTTTAAGAATGAATTTACTGCTCTTCATAATGGCAATCACTTGTTTGTCTGGTCCCGACTCGATTATTTACAAACCCGAGTCGTATAGTTGGAATATTGCGGCGTTAAATTACAAAGTTAACACACAAAGAAACCAAGCTGATATAGTTTATGACATCGCTGAAACCAGGAGCCATACCGACACCCAAGGATCATATTCGGATCAAAGAGAGGATCATAGCACTCCTAGTATAACCCGGTGACAGAAGTACACGATAAATGTAGGGACGTTTCAAGAATGTTTCCATTGTCAGCTCACCCGTGAAGATCCGGGTAAGAATTTGTCTTTAGCAACTCAGCTAATCAGCGACTAACGGGATCGGGGGTGTAAGACAAGCCGCTAACTTGATGCATGTCATCGTATCCCAATTGCGTAGGTCGATGCTCATGATGCAAGTTACTGGATTGTCTGATGCAGACTCGGTTGCTTACAGACAGCCGTCGGCGATTTATACCTGTCCTGTTTTATTTGCATATTATTCGTGAACGACCCCGACGGATACCGTTTTTATCCCTTGGCTTTATACTGCCGAAAAACCTATCCATTATATAACTATTATTCACGTAATGATCTATGGGGGCTTTGTCTGGTCTATAAATCTCGGAAGATGAGGTAAAAGTTGGTTGACAGGCTACTGGTATGACAGATCATTGTCATCATGTCTTTCTTTCAAACAAATCGTTTTCAGTCTATTAACCTTTCAACTGTAATAGAAACCAGTCTCCTTTATGATGAATGGTGATAGTAGGAGCAGTGTTTATACAAGTTACTGTCCTCACTTTTAATTGGTTTATGGTCGAGGATTCTTTCTGTGTTGTTTTCATCAGGATGGTCATGTGATAGATGATGCAATGAGTTACATGATTATTTTTCTTTGACCTTCAAGAAACCGGCTTTGTCATATTTGCTAATGCTTCATTTCTTACACATATTCATATTTGGACTTAAAACATTTAAAAACTGTAAAGTTCAGATTTTATTATGTGCGTGCTGCTGAGTAGAAGATGTTAAATCCAAATATGCTCAATATTGGTGTTATCACGTTACAATTCGTATATTTTTATGCTTTGCGCTATTTTTGTGAACTCCCTGTTTCAGTATGCGGTTGTTGCTGTTCACAATTTGTGTTTAACGCGATGATTGGTCAGATTAGGCTCCTTTAGATCGCCCAGAAAGCAAACGGTCGGGGGTTCGATCCCCGGCCGTGTCATCCCAAAAGACGTTAAAAGATGGCATTGGTTGTTACCCTGCCTGGTGCTCTGCATTAAGGAGCTAAAACAAGGTCTGGTCGGCTCGGAGACAGTATATTGTGTGAAGTGAAGAGGTCACCCGTTTAATATACATACAGCTGTATTACATACTGTGTAATACAAAAGCACGTGGTTATGTGCTGCGGGAACAAGTTTCACTAACAAATATTGAACTCCCCACATGCCTTGGCTTATTCAACGACACTGTATGTGGAAATGATAGATCACTGAGAGGTGCTTATGCAGGCTCGATGACCCCAGATTGTAAACTTAGTGGCGCAGCGCCCAGTTCCACAAGGCGATCGTAGCGCAACGACAGTCGTAAGTCTTTGAGTAGGGGTAGCTATAGTAGCTCTGTGGAACGGACTCCTGAATTCTAAAGGTAGGCTGTTGTTTTCTTAAACTCAGTAGGATTATCGCGTAGATGTGTCTGCCTATTCACAAACGACAGTGGATTTTTCAAAAGGTTATAAGCGGCAAGTAAGAAATAAAATACTAAACGAGTTCCCGTGTAATACCAATTTTATGAAACTCGTATATAGTTCTTGTATTACCCGGTAGCTCGTTTATTATTCTATATTAAACTGGTATCTCAGTGGGCAAGCAGTTTAAAATTGGCATTAGTCTGAACCAGCACAAGAGCGCGCACAATACGCAATACAGTTTCGCAATGAAGGGACACCTACTGTGTAACGAGTGCTGTCGGCAATGTATGTTTCAGGTGACGTCCTACGAACTATGGTGTGGCGGACTCCCGGCCCCAGAATGTGCAGACAATCCTCTCAAGTACAAGTTCAGGTAAGATAGGCAACACGCTGTCGGAGGATGTGCAGGAAGGTTGACATTGCAAACATCGCACAGCTGTAGAGACCCTCAGACTGTCGGGTGGATGCACATACAGGAAGATTGACATTGCAAAAATCGCACAGCTGTAGAGACCCTCAGACTGTCGGGTGGATGCACATACAGGAAGATTGACATTTCAAACATCGCACAGCTGTAGAGACCCTCAGACTGTCGGGTGGATGCACATACAGGAAGATTGTCATTTCAAACATAGGCACGGCTGTAGAGACCCTCAGACTGTCGGGTGGATGCACATACAGGAAGATTGACATTTCAAACATCGCACAGCTGTAGAGACCCTCAGACTGTCGGGTGGATGCACATACAGGAAGATTGTCATTTCAAACATAGGCACGGCTGTAGAGACCCTCAGACTGTCGGGTGGATGCACATACAGGAAGATTGACATTTCAAACATCGGCACAGCTGTAGAGACCCTCAGACTGTCGGGTGGATGCACATACAGGAAGATTGACATTTCAAACATAGGCACAGCTGTGGAGACCCTCAGACTGTCGGGTGGATGCACATACAGGAAGATTGACATTTCAAACATAGGCACAGCTGTGGAGACCCTCAGACTGTCGGGTGGATGCACATACAGGAAGATTGACATTTCAAACATAGACACGGCTGTAGAGACCCTCAGACTGTCGGGTGGATGCACATACAGGAAGATTGACATTTCAAACATAGACACGGCTGTAGAGACCCTCAGACTGTCGGGTGGATGCACATACAGGAAGATTGACATTTCAAACATAGGCACAGCTGTGGAGACCCTCAGACTGTCGGGTGGATGCACATGCAGGAAGATTGACATTTCAAACATAGGCACAGCTGTAGAAACCCTCAGACTGTCGGGTGGATGCACATACAGGAAGATTGACATTTCAAACATCGGCACAGCTGTAGAGACCCTCAGACTGGCGGGTGGATGCACATACAGGAAGATTGACATTTCAAACATCGGCACAGCTGTAGAGACCCTCAGACTGTCGGGTAGATGCACATACAGGAAGATTGACATTTCAAACATAGGCACGGCTGTAGAGACCCTCAGACTGTCGGGTGGATGCACATACAGGAAGATTGTCATTTCAAACATAGGCACAGCTGTGGAGACCCTCAGACTGTCGGGTGGATGCACATACAGGAAGATTGTCATTTCAAACATAGGCACGGCTGTAGAGACCCTCAGACTGTCGGATGGATGCACATGCAGGAAGATTGACATTTCAAACATAGGCACGGCTGTAGAGACCCTCAGACTGTCGGGTGGATGCACAAACAGGAAGATTGACATTGCAAACATCGGCACAGCTGTGGAGACCCTCAGACTGGCGGGTGGATGCACATACAGGAAGATTGACATTTCAAACATAGGCACGGCTGTAGAGACCCTCAGACTGTCGGGTGGATGCACATACAGGAAGATTGTCATTTCAAACATAGGCACGGCTGTAGAGACCCTCAGACTGTCGGATGGATGCACATGCAGGAAGATTGACATTGCAAACATCGGCACAGCTGTAGAGACCCTCAGACTGGCGGGTGGATGCACACACAGGAAAATTTACATTTCAAAACTCAACAGTATAACTAAAATACACACATTTCAATCGTATTTTGAGCCGCCACGGGTGTGATGGCCTGGGAGGTGTGCGGTTTGCTCGTTCATACAAACTGGTGAACGTCCAAATACCAGCATCACTTTCCTCCCACATCAAGCTGATATAACAGTTCAAAGCGGCGTTAAACCCAATTCACTCACTCAGTCACTCACTCGTTCATACGTTTTTTAGATCTGTGATGTATTGAGCTACTCTCAGCTACGGACGCAGCTGCACTCGCTCACTCTTTCTCCAACCAGTTGTCGACCCGTGAAGATCCGGGGTAGAATAGGTCTTCAGCAACACGTGCTTGCCGTAAAAGGCGACTATGCTTGTCTAAAGAGGCGACTAACAGGATCGGGTGGTCAGGCTCGCTGACTTGTTTGATGCATGTCATCGATCCCAATTGTGTGGATCGATGCTCAGGATGTCAATCACTGGGTTGTCTGGTCCAGACTCGATTATTTAGAGACCGCCGTCATATAGCTGGAATATTACTGAGTGCGACATTAAACATCAAACAAGCAGAAATCCAACCTGTTGACTGTAGCACACACTCACGCAATCTCAATCACTTACTTTTACTCACGCTCACACACACTCATACGCGTATCAAGCCTGTCGTTATGACATATGCGACATAAACATCACATGATTATATTCCAATATATATTTACGGATTGACTTTAACTTCATTGGAGTATGAACCTTCACCAAGTTTCTGCAGTACCTCATTCTTTCCAAACAAATCAATCATCCCAATCCATGCAGATATGACCAATCATTTTATTGGTATTAATTTTGTGTTGATGTCGGCGACACTCTGCCAGGTATTTACGATTTCACTACTTTTGCGGGTTTTGTTTTCTTTGCAACGTATATATTGAAACACACAATTTAAGGTTTTCAATCACAGATGCATGTCCTCATATCCCAGTTGCGTGCATCGATGTTCAGGATATCAGTGACTGGATTGTCTGGTCCAGACTCAATTATATACAGACAGCCATCATGTAGCTAGAATATTGGTGCGGCGTTAAACAACAAACAAACAAAATGAAATGCTTTTATTAAGTGGTTTATGAGCGTAATTGTCGCGGCCATGTGACCGGACTCTTCTAATGGAAAAGCAGTAAATCGTGTAAACTTCAAATTAAAAAATATTCCAAATTAACCTGACATGTCCTCAGAGATCTAATATTTATAATACATTCGAAAAATATTTTGTTTGTTTGTTGTTCAACGCTACACTCAGCATTATTACAGCTGTAGGACGACAGTCTGCAAATCATGGACATCCTGAGCATTGATCTACGCATTGGGGATACAAAGACATGAATCAACCAAGTTCGTTAGACAATGTCTGGTTTAGATATAACTTCGTCATTGATAAACTACATCGCATTCAGATTTAGATTCAGGAAGACTATTAATCTTGCTTTCCCGTGTTTCAGCTGGTACCCACGTGGTTCCCTGTATGCGTGCTCCCGGGGAGGAGGATACTTGAAAGACAGACAGGTGAGGGGGTGGGGATATATGGTGAGGGGTGGGGTTATATGGTGATGGATGGGGATATTTGTGAAGGCTTGGGGAAATATGGTGAGGGATGGTGATATTTGGTGAGTGGGTGGGATATTTGATGAGGGGTAGGGGCTGTTTGTTATGTTTGGTAAACGGTAGGGATATTTGGCGATTGAACGGTCCTTAAGCTAATGACTGACTTCTCTGAAGCCATTTAACGGACGTAAACGCCGTATTGAACAATATTTCAATATGCCAGGGCGTTTCATCACAATGTAGAAAGAAATCAAAACTTGGACCCAAAAGCACGGTGAATATAATACTGACAAACCAGGAATCTGGTTTTATAGGTTTTAAGATGGAGTTCGAAACCAAGACCAGCGGAGTTATTGAAATACGTTGTAAAAGAAAATATTTCGTAACGATATATCTGCAAAACACGGTCAAATGATATTTTAACATAGGCTAACGATACTAGTATCGGTAAGATCGTTTTGGCGAACTGCGCCCAGGTGGATCGCCTAGTACTGTACACCGACGGCGTGAAACAGACCCGTTGCTGTTACTATCAACCGCTGGTTCGCCGTGTCCAAACTTTATCTTCTACAATCCTCCGTGATATAAGTGTACGTTGCTGACCGCGGTTTAAAACAGTGTCACCTGCTTTCTTCAGGCTGCAGACATCCCCGAAGGGCCTTCCCTTCTAGAGTCTGTGAAAGATCTGGACTTCACCCCGGAGTTCAAGGTGGAGGGGTTCCCCAACATGTACAGCCCCGCCTACCTGACGCTGTACGGAATACAGACTGTCGACAACTTTCTTAGAGGCACGCTGAGATACAAGGTACATGTGTGTAGTTCAGTACCGAGGCACGCTGAGATACAAGGTACATGTGTATAGTTCAGTACCAAGGCACGCTTAGATACAAGGTACATGTGTGTAGTTCAGTACCAAGGCACACTTAGATACAAGGTACATGTGTGTAGTTCAGTACCAAGGCACGCTGAGATGCAAGGTACATGTGTGTAGTTCAGTACCAAGGCACGCTGAGATACAAGGTACATGTGTGTAGTTCAGTACCGAGGCACGCTGAGATACAAGGTACATGTGTGTAGTTCAGTACCAAGGCACGCTGAGATACAAGGTACATGTGTGTAGTTCAGTACCAAGGCACGCTGAGATACCAGGTACATGTGTGTAGTTCAGTACCAAGGCACGCTGAGATACAAGGTACATGTGTGTAGTTCAGTACCAAGGCACGCTGAGATACAAGGTACATGTGTATAGTTCAGTACCAAGGCACGCTTAGATACAAGGTACATGTGTGTAGTTCAGTACCGAGGCACACTTAGATACAAGGTACATGTGTGTAGTTCAGTACCAAGGCACGCTGAGATACAAGGTACATGTGTGTAGTTCAGTACCGAGGCACGCTGAGATACAAGGTACATGTGTATAGTTCAGTACCAAGGCACGCTTAGATACAAGGTACATGTGTGCAGTTCAGTACCAAGGCACACTTAGATACAAGGTACATGTGTGTAGTTCAGTACCAAGGCACGCTGAGATACAAGGTACATGTGTATAGTACTGCACCGAGGCACGCTTAGATACAAGGTACATGTGTGTAGTTCAGTACCAAGGCACACTTAGATACAAGGTACATGTGTATAGTACTGCACCGAGGTACACTTAGATACAAGGTACATGTGTGTAGTTCAGTACCAAGGCACGCTGAGATACAAGGTACATGTGTGTAGTTCAGTACCAAGGTACGCTGAGATACAAGGTACATGTGTATAGTACTGCACCGAGGCACACTTAGATACAAGGTACACGTGTCAGAGCTCCAGATTAGCTTTTGGTGTTGTGGGTATTTTACCCATGCATTTTAAAATCATTGGGTATCAGTAATTCTATCTGCGTATTCAAATTTCTGTTACCCACTAGTTTTTACACATGTGGGTATTTAAGTTAAATATTCAAAAACACTATTCATCTAGTCCCTGCAAACTGGTGTCGTGTGGGTTCGAGAGCTTTATAGGACTCAAAAATACTACGATACTTCCACAAGAAAGTGTGATGGCAAATGATCATGATGTGACTGTCATCGTGGAGTTTGGCAAGGTTGACGGAATGCCCGTTTATAATTTCAAAATAAGCTGCTGATTTGCTAATCGAATACGCAGGGTTACTTCACAATATATTGGTGATACGCACACGTTTTATTTTTGTAGCGTATCTGTAATGTTCGTTGCGTATTTGATACGCTTGGAATATATTTTACTGCGTATTTCTGGATTTCTGATGCGTATTTCACGCAGATACGCAGCTTATCTGGAGCACTGCCGTGTATAGTCCTGTACCGAGGCGCACTGGGATGCAAGATGCTTATATACAAGGTACACGTGTAAAGTACTGTACCGAGGCACGCTGAGATGCAAGATGCTTATATACAAGGTACACGTGTATAGTACTGTACCGAGGCACGCTGAGATGCAAGATGCTTATATACAAGGTACACGTGTATAGTACTGTACCGAGGCCATTGAGATGCAAGATGCTTATATACAAGGTACACATGTATAGTACTGTACCGAGGCATGCTGAGATGCAAGATGCTTATATACAAGGTACACGAGAATAGTACTGTACCGAGGCACGCTAAGATGCAAGACGCTTATACACAAGGTACACGTGTATAGTACTGTACCGAGGCACGCTAAGATGCAAGATGCTTATATACAAAGTACACGTGTATAGTACTGTACTGAGCCACGCTAAGATGCAAGATGCTTATATACAAAGTACACGTGTATAGTTCTGTACCGAGGCACGCTAAGATGCAAGATGCTTATACACAAGGTACACGTGTATAGTACTGTACCGAGGCACGTTAAGATGCAAGATGCTTATATACAAAGTACACGTGTATAGTACTGTACCGAGCCACGCTGAGATGCAAGATGCTTATACACAAGGTACACGTGTATAGTACTGTACCGAGGCCACTGAGATGTCGGTACCTTAGTCACAGATCTGGGGACCCTGGTGGAAAGAAAGCCAGCGTTTCTTACAACGAACGGAGAGATCTTTTCCTTGGCATCTGTCATAATCAATTCCTCTTAATGCAGGGACTTTTGACAAATTTACCGGCAATATCCATACTCTTGTACAGATTCCTAACGTAATTACAATCGGAGGGGGTCACTGGCCACTAACAGTCGGACCTATTGACACCAATTGCAATCAGTTCAGACAAATTCAGGAACTGTAAGTGCAAAAAAGACACGTGTTGCCCGAAGTATGTATATGCGCGTGTTTTTATGGTTTCGTTCTGTTACAGGGTTTCAGCGCCCGTGTGCTTGGCTTGATGAAGCTGGGTCTGTTCTCCGTGTCCCCTTTGGGTTTGCTGCAGGCGGGATCCCGGGGAGTAACCTGGGTAGGTAGCAGCGCCCCTGAAGGGATGCCAGAATAGGCCCCCCAATCCCCCAAATTGAAATTCTCCATGGCGACGGCAGGTGCCGCACGTACGTAACTAAAGTTACCACCATTCGTGAGCAACTCGTGTTATTCCGGGTCAAGCCGAATAGCTTCTTGCAGGTTACGGAAAGGGACGAGTGGTGACGAATGAAGTTACCACGAGTCGTTTATTTCTTACATGAGATATCATTATTTACAGCCTCTTTGAGGATGAGGATGAAATGTACGTCAAGCTTTATAATATTTACCCGTATCTTAATAATAATTACTCACTCCATAGAGTCCGATCTGGTAAGCGACGCTTTGATTGGTCGGGTGAAAGGTCGTTCTGACGTGACCTGTAGTGGGATGTCCTCAGATCTTTGTTTAGCGGCAGCGAGGACTTAGATCTGATTTTTATGAGATTGGTGTTCGAATCTCCAGAAATGACGTCATGACAGAACAATGTTTTCTGGTGAAATAAACCACACTTCGTTCTTCATTGTTCTTTGCGATTTATCACGTAGCTATCTTTTATATATATAGCAGTCCATGCTTGTCGTAAGAGACTAACAGGATCGGAGGGTCAGGCTTGCTGACGTTGATGCGTCTGTTCGTCACGCCGAAGACCCGGGTTCGATTCCCCACATGGGTACAATGTGTGAAGCCCATTTTCTGGTGTCCCCCGCCGTGATATTGCTGGAATAATGCTAAAAGCGGCGAAGAAGCATACTCACTCAACCCCAACCCCAATCCCAACCCCCCCCCCCCCCCCCCCCAAGTAAAATTACACAGCATTAATGTTGATATGTCTTAGAATGTTTCATAGTAATCTCAGCTAATTCTTTTCGAAGAGGAAGTTTATTTGCAACGAGTTGGGACTGAGCGATGACGTCACGACAGAACATCTGGAGTCAAAGGTCAAGGATAAAGCTGGAGGTCAAGGCGAACTGGAGGTCATAAAAAGGTAATTTAAATCATTGTATTACACTTTGGATGTGAAACCAGTGCAGTGAATGAAGATGACGCCGTTTTCTGTGATGTCCAGATTACTAAGTGTATGAATTATTGAGGAGCGGGGGCTCTTTCTATCAACCACTGGTACGCAGGGCCAGGGTCGATCATTACAGGCCGGGGGCCACGGATGGCCCTGTCGTCTAAGGCGCCGCTAATTACTTTGCAGAGGCTTGCCAGAAACGTATGATCGTCGGTTCAAACGCAGGTTCGCCCTGATTATGTTTCTATGTTTATCAGCACCATACTCGCGCTCGTGGGTTTCACTAAAGTGGAAAACCCAACTCACTCACTCAGTCACGAGTGTGTAGAGTATCCTTGTGTAGAAATTCCTGCTTAACGATGTTTCACCGTACACCCCTTGTGTAAGAAAATAATACCGGATCGGATCGATCTCAATGTCAAACTGATTGTGCAATAAGTTACTTGTCAATACCGTACAGTTGATCTTACAGGTTGGGTTTACTAGAGTCTGAAGAGATCGAGGCAAAAGGCACACCGCTTGATACGCTAGCTAACTACTTGGAGAAGAGACCGGAGTTCATGTTTGGTGAGTTCCGAAATAATTTACAATGCATATATCAAGAATGACAAGCACCTTGTGCCAGGGCGAGCTGTGACGAACTCTCCACCTGTACGTAACGTTAGTCTGTACGGCATCAGGACAGGTTCCAAGTCTACCTCCATAGTTGAGCCATTTGGTACTCACACTATACACAGTGATGTAATAACCTATTTGTGTTAATAAATGGGTATGTTATGAAGAGGCATCCCTAAGCCCCCAGGAGTAATAAGAGGGGTGACTGAGAAGTTCTGAACGTTGTTACAAAGGATGTATAGTGAGTGAGTGAGTGAGTGAGTTACAATTTAACGTCGCATCGGCATTATCTCGACGAGCAAAGGATGTATAGTACACCCTTATCAGTTTGTATGTATGGAGTACTTTCCGTGCTAACAGGCTGCATTTGAACCAATCACACATCCCGGCAGCATATTTCTCCAGGGATCAAAGTGACTAGGTATTCAAGGACAAGATTGACTACCCTGCATTCACCAAGTATCTTCAACTGAATGGGCTTCAACAGCCACCCGTGTGGACATGGTGGCAACTTTAGGGAATGATGCTTCTTCCTTTGCCTCTGGAAGACCTTCACCTGACACCATTGACAAGAAAAATGTTGAAAAAATGAAGAATATAATTATGGGTTGACTGGCCACACGTCACGTAGCTAATGCAGAGATAACTCAAAACATTCAGAGGCTTGAACTGGGTATGACAAAAGTTTGTATGTATGGAGTACTTTCCGTGCTAACAGGCTGCATTTGAACCAAACACACATCCCGGCAGCATATTTCTCCAGGGATCAAAGTGACTAGGTATTCAAGGACAAGATTGACTACCCTGCATTCACCAAGTATCTTCAACTGAATGGGCTTCAACAGCCACCCGTGTGGACATGGTGGCAACTTTAGGGAATGATGCTTCTTCCTTTGCCTCTGGAAGACCTTCACCTGACACCATTGACAAGAAAAATGTTGAAAAAATGAAGAATATAATTATGGGTTGACTGGCCACACGTCACGTAGCTAATGCAGAGATAACTCAAAACATTCAGAGGCTTGAACTGGGTATGACAAAAGTTTCAGCATGCTGGGTTTCCTGGCCTCTGACTCCTGATCAGAAACCCTCCAGGTTCATCATGTCTCATAGGAATTTAGGTCGTTGAGCGATTTGTAACCATTGATGGGTCTTTGGTTAACCACCATCAGCCAGTGACTAAACAACAGTGGAAACATCTAACGTCTCTTCCGAAGGAGAAGGCAAAGTGTGTTCCACGAGCAGGCAGTTTTCTGGGATTTCAAAGGAATCCTACTACTGGACTGACCACCTCCCGAAAGGTCACACCATTAATGGCCAAGGTCATGCTAATCTGCTAGAGCAAGAGCGTGAGAATGTCAAGGCTAAAAGTCGTGGAAGACTTACTGAAGATGTGTTGTTCCCCCGGGACAATGCATCTGTGCACAAGTATGCTGTCGCCATGACTGCAATGCATGACTTTGACCTGATCGAACATCCTCCGTATTGACCAGATTTACCACCGTCATATTATCACCTCTTCCCAAACTTGAAGAAGAGTGAGTGAGTGAGTTGGGTTTAACGCCGCTTTTAACATTATTCCAGTTATATCACGGCGTGTCAGCTTAATGTGGGAGGACAGCCCGAAGTGATGCAGGTCTCAGACGTTTACCACTTCGGTGAAACCCACGAGCACGGGTATGGTGCTGACAAACCTAGAAACATAATTGGGGCGAACCGGGATTCGAAACCACAATCATAGGTATCGGGCGTGTCCAGGGGACGCAACTCTGCACAGCGAATCGCGGCGCCTTAGACGACTGGACCACCCGTGCCCCCACTTGAAGAAGAAACTGGTAAGCATTATGTAATGATGCTAAAGTCATTATTGCTGTGGAGGTCCTTTTACATCACCAGTAGGAAACATCATACACCACTGGGATCCAGGTAGACTAACATCTAGTCTCTGAAATGAACATATCGTACAGAGAAAAACGGTTGTTCAGTTATCTTAATAAAAATAATATTTTTTTATAATAAAAGGGAGCCCAGTGTCTCACTTCATTTTGATACTGCAGTAATCTAGACTTGCCAAACATTATAGACTTGCATGGGCTATATTTGATATATATTTGTATCAGGGTCTGTAAGACAGATGAGGATCCAGGCACTCCAGCATCACTGGCAGAAGTTTGTGGACCTCAGAGGGGATTATGTTGATTAAGTCATACCACCAACGTAGTCCATCATATTTTGGCATCATAGTTAGGCTCAGAACCTTTCAAACACCAATCGTAACCCCAAATAGAAATGCAGTCATGGCGACACTGTTATATCGCCAAGTAGTTTCTGTCAGATATTGAGAGCAGAAACTCATGAAGGCATGAAGACCTTTCAGTTTAATCTCTACATTAACTATACACATTTGAATAATGCCCGGGTTCAAACGATAAAAACCCAGACATGTTTTTGGAATCCCCGGCGAAGTTAGACGTCGTAATATTCAACGTTCAATACTTGATTGCAAGGTATGGTTGTATGTTTTAGGGCTCTCGCCAGACTAACCTCCTAAGATATTACACATGACAATTTATCGCCAAACCTCCCAATTGTGCTTCAGGTCCTGATGAACGTGACCTTGTTCTGATGCACATCGAGGTGTCCGGAAGTTTCCCCGACGGTTCCCGCGAGGACCGGAAGTTGGACATGACGGTGTTTGGAGATGTGGGGAGACATTCCGCCATGGCTAAAACAGTAGGTCACGTGGTCGCAAGTGGAGCCATGTTGCTGTTGAACGGTAAGCAACTGGGGAATATTTGTGTCTCCATAAACGCTCCAGAAGTCCTGCCGTAATGCATGTATCTTGTTTGCCATCACCTCTCGACACCAACCCCTTTGAACTCTTTATGTAAACATTCTCCGTCGTTGGTTTCTTGTGAAAATATTTTCATGAACCAAAACCCGAAGGCTGTAACAAAATGAAAGAAAAAATGAAGAAATATCATGGTGAAGACAAAAAATGAAAAAACATATAATAACAGACAGTTACTGGCCAACCTGACCAATTATCAACTGTGAATGTTGAAACAGGGCGTTTTTGTGTGGCTCTCTATTATTTACAACAGAGTTATCAGAGTATGAAAATATTAACATTATCATTTTCGATAGAGTCCATAATTATTACCTCTTTATTTTTTCAAGGGGAGATAACCGAGCGAGGAATCGTGCTTCCGGTCTCTCGCAGCATCTATAAACCTCTACTGTCGGACCTGGAGAAGAAGGGAGTCAGTTTCACAGACAGGAAGGCCTAATGCATATGTACAGTCGCACCATAGTTATTTCAATAGGAGGACACGTTGAAGATATAACAATAGAAAACTGAATCTGTGAAAAGACATTGAGACATATTTTATTGATATTAAAAGGACAATATTCAGGTTCACGACGCGCTTTCAATAAACATTTTTTCAGACAGCAGACAATATTGAAAAGTACAGTATACACCTTTTGCTTGATAGTGGCTAAAAATGAAACAAACAGGAAATTATTAATCGATGGTGATGTATTTGATACGGGTGTCATGGTCGTGATTTAGTCCTTAAAAGGGATCTGATTCTCTGACAATTCACCGGGACTGCTTGTTACCTTTGTTATTGCTTTCCCGTAGGTACCCGGATGATACCTCGGAAATCTCGACTAGTTCTCGACCTATTCTGCGCCAACCCTAAGCGCATTTGTCGCTTTTATTGACAGTATAAGGTCGTATCGTCACATTGATCAACAAAATGAAATACAGTTTCGTCTTGGAAATAATTAGGAAATGTAGGCATCCTGATTGTGCAGAGAAACATCAGTCTTCAGAGTGTATTCATATTATGGTGAACATGTCTTTGAATACGAGAGCGAACATTTACTAATTGAGAACGTGTGACCCCAAATATTTGTTGCGTTTAAATACGGCCAACCTGTTTTAGGTTTGCGAGTTTGTTCAGATTTTACGACGCTTCAATCCTTGTCATGCCGAAAGACGGGCGCAAGGTACATGTAACATGTCGAAGATTTAAGCATTCTGCTATTAAGTACAACGTATTGTTCATTTCTCTATTTGCTCCCATACCTCAAGAATCTAGTCAATGTGATTAATGCTGCCTCTTATTATATGAATCCGCAGCCACAGAACCAATGTTATAATTGCAAAGAAAACAAATGATAACGCATCCGGGTCCAATGTCGCTTCTGTGCCTTTGTAATTAAAAGAAACGAACATTTGTCATCCTCGAAACTATTATCTCTTTACCAAGTTCTTCTTATCCGAATTGATATTATACGCTGTTAATTTTTTGACTCTACACCCCACCTATTTTAATACGAATTGCGTACACAAGAAAACATGCTGAAGAATGAACTACAAAATGACGAGTGATTGTCTCACGCAAGTAATGTTATCTGTTTGGTAACCATCTACACCTACAGTAAACTACGGTTATAACGAACACGGTTATAACGAACAAACGGATATAACGAACTAACTTTTTAGTCCCGACTATATGCTGTAGTTATGTTGTACATATGCTTATAACGAATTAAGGTTATAACGAACTTAAATTAGTAGTCCCTTTGAGTTCGTTATAACCGAACAATACAAAATCTTACGGATCTAACGGATCTGTATACACTGGCATGAAGGCAATATCTACCATTATCAAAATACGAATTGTCATGTTTGTGTACGTCTTTCCATTGGTTCTTAATCACTGGTGTTAACCAATTAAAAAAACAGTTACTGAAACCCACCTGCTCATTGAGATCATGGTTAGGTTACCTTGGTCTCACTATTCATTAACTATTATCCATAGAGCATACGTGCATAATACTAAAATATTACATTAATGCATTTGCAATTATCCGTTCAGTAACACTGTGGCGACATTGATTATTAACATGAGCAGATATCAAGAAACAAATGCGAATATCATCATGACACTTCTCTTATCTGTGGGGGCATGGGTGGACCAGTCGTCTAGGGCGCCGCGATTCGCTGTGCAGAGTTGCGTCCCTTGGGCACGCCAGAAACCTAGGATTGTGGGTTCGAATCCCGGTTCGCCCCGATTATGTTTCTAGGTTTGTCAGAACCATACCCGTGTTCGTGGGTTTCACCGAAGTTGTAAACGTCTGAGACCTGCATCACTTCGGGCTGTCCTCCCACATTAAGCTGACACGCCGTGATATAACTGTAATACAATGTACTGTTAAAAGCGGCGTTAAACCCAACTCACTCACTCTTATCAGTGATAACAATCTCTTCTTGAGCTTCATCATGCGCAGTGTTGTCAGGCTGCCAGATATACACTGATATTTGAATTAAAATGTATATAAAGATTGCATGTGATAGCACTATACACACTGATAAAACTGCCAGGCAGTGTTTATCTTATCTATCTATATGCTCGGTATACTATTCTATTGGAGACGGGTGTTTAACAAACAAAGGGGAACATTTAATATTACAAATCAATCGATTTGCTTTATAAATGAGTTCATTTCACAATAATGATATAAGAAAAGATAAACTTTTACAGTGATGGTTGGTTGGTTGGTTGGTTTGTTGTTTAACGCCGCTCTCAGCAATATTCCAGCTATATGACGGCGGCCTGTAAATAATCGAGTCTGGACCAGACAATACAGTGATTGATATCATGAACATCGATCCACGCAATTGGGATCGATGACATGCATCAACCAAGTCAGCGAGCCTGACCACCGGATCCCGTTTGTCGCCTCTTACGACAAGCATAGTCGCCTTTCACAGCAAGCATGGGTTGCTGAAGAGCTATTCTACCCCGGATCCTCACGGGTCTGTGATGTACACCACTATACCATCACAGGGCCATGTGGTCTTTCTTATAAACATATTCATTGGGATCGCTATTAAGTAAGAAACTTCTTTCTATAGGCATTAAAACCTATTGTGAGGTTTTACTTTCCAGTCGGGTTAAATCTCTTAAACCGTTGTAATGTCCCTGGGATTTTATATAATATCCCAGGGATTTTATAGGATATTCAAGTCATATTTGCTATAATATCCCTGGGATTTTATATAATGTCCTGGGTATTTTATTAATATAACTTCCGTTCAGATTGTAACATGTAGTGAACTGTAAAATCAAATGATAAATGTTTTCTTTATATTCCCGAGGATCTAACTCGCAGCCTTCATATCTGTAGCCCAGTGAGTGTACCACGAGGCTACAGAGGTGTTGATAAGCCTCACTGGTTTTTAGAATGTCCTATTCAAGATCCGTACGCCAGCAACAGATATTTTACGCGCGTTTCCTAAGGTTCATGGAAAGTATGTTCGAAACATAAAAATGTTGATAAATGTTGTTTTAAGTTTCTTTTTTCGGTTTATAAGTATGGAAAAAAACTTTCCCTCTTTTTTTGGTAGACAGAGCATGCCCTGGGGGTCGGGTAAAACCGCGGGGACTTCGCCCCCCTGGTTTTTCCCTCTCCCTAGGGCATGCTCTGTCTACCAATACCTCGTGAGCGTGTTTTCTCCAATACATAAAATACAATGGTTGGTGTTCCTCTCTCCAGTGAAGGGACTTAAACACATCACTATCCATGACCTGAGCCGAAATGAATAAGACAAGCTGTCACATACATTAATTGGCAGAATAATTCGATGGTTTTAGTGAGTAGATCGCAACTGTATGCGTAATTTAAACAATTTACTCTAGATTTTGACTTGCCAAACATAAAAATTATCTCTTATGCAGAAACAATGTGCTTGAAAAGCTTAAATGTATTTCCAAATTTCATAAACACCCTCTGAATCCAATTTTGTAAAAAAAACAAACATATTCGTTACTTGCAGTATGGAACGGCTGACACAGTCATCTAGGGTGCCGCAATTGGCTGCACAGATCTGGCTGCATTCTTTTGCATGCTAGAACCTGAATTCGCCCTGAATGGCCTTGGTTTATCAGTGCCATACCCGTACCAGTGGGAATCACTAAAGTGGTAACATTGGTGTCCATCGCCATATCAGGGTTCCCTGCCATTATAAACTGACACGCCGTCATATCACTGTTCACATTGACATAAAACACTCCCTCTCTCGCTTTACTTTCAATGTCCGATTACAGATGGCTATAACGTAAATACTAGATGATGGAATTTCAAATTAATTGCGGTTCAGATATTTATCATTACAGTGTCAGCTACCTGCTCACTGCCAAGATGGACTGAACCACCGTTGTCAGTTTCCTGAAATACAGTTAGTGAGAAGTCGGGGTTTATATAAACATAGAAGTTACATTCGCCAATAATGAGGGCAACCCTCGAATCCTTTCAACGGGAAGATGTTTATTATTAAACGTAAACGGCAATCGACTTTCATTAAGCAATGCATAATAAACGACGAACACACCTTAGTACGCATATATGATTTAGAAAGTAAAACACACAACGTCGCGATCCACATGCTCTATCATTGCATTTGTTGGAGTTTTAAAGGTCACACATACCTGCTCTTTGATTGCTGAAGTGTGTAAGTATAACCGTATTGGATAGGTTCTTCTTGTTGAATACAACAAATCTACACTTAAATCTTCACTGTTGATCTTACGCGAAAGATTGTTACATTTGAAATGGGCAGGAAATATGTTAGACTGATAACGTGAAGGTTCTGAGTTTCGTTTGTACCATTGGGGAAGTAAACACTGATGAATGCATTTTCAAGTTCTGGTAATGTCACGTTTTTGTCTGCATCTGTCTGTTGGGGTCCACCTCCCTTGTTTGCACCGACAAGGGTATGAGTGCCCTGAAACTTATGTTTCCATCCAATATGCAATCGCCTGGCGGTCGATCTGGAGGTCGTTGTGATGGAGTTTTGGCCTCTCCAGCACACCTTAAAACAGTGGCGAAATTATAGTCATGAAACATAACCTTTTTCCAAAATCAACAGGAGTAGAATGTGCTACAAACAAACAAACAAACAAACAAACTTTAAATTCTCTATACATTGGTTCAAGAAAGGAGCACAATACTAACCCAAGGTTCTTGATCCATTGTGCTCTTGTTGTTAAAAAACAATTAACACCAATATAGCTCGTAGCTGTGTTTATATGATGAATGAACTAAACAAAGAAACTGGAATAATACCCGACCTCCATGTTGGGACTGAAACAACCGGAGCCGTTTTACAACCGGCGATTCTGCCATCGACTCTGGAAAAGCTGATACATCGTCAAATCTTCATATATCATTATTTGATTTAAGTGACACATGTTAGCAATCATGAATCACGACTAGAGTGGTCTGATATTCTCATGACACCCCTTTCTTATGAGTGTCCCTTTCCCAAGTCTCAACACCAAGACTTTTATGAAAGAGAGCACCTCTGTGGGACCATCCTGAAATGAAGCATTGGACCAAAGACAAATTAAATTGTATTCCGGATGCCTAGAGAGAAGTTAATGATTGTGTTTATCACATCAATTTAACCCCTAAATCAATCAAAACAATCCCAGCACGTGAAAAGAATTCGATATTATAATGTTGCATTTCAATATGAAACTACTCACCCGCTTTTCTTCACTTTGAAAAATCAGTGTAATAATTTAAGCTTTATGAATATCATCTGATTATTGTGTGGTATAGATCTAACTGTTAAATGCAAGAGACCAAAACTAAACACATGTCTGTAATTTTCAGTTTGAACTGAAAGAAACGTGTTCCTAATTGTTATGTAACTAACCTCATTTTCGTATTTATGTATCGTTACTGTCACATTAACCGAAACTGTTGTTGTGCTGCTGGTCTGTCGTAAATATATACACCATAATACACTTTGCCCACAAATGCATCGAATGTGTTTATAGTGCAACCCTAAATATGCTTCGCCCTGTGTGATTGATGGAGGCGCCGAACACGACCGATTCGAAATTTACAGAAAATTTATTGACTTATATCTAGATATGGAGCCATTGGTGGTACCCAAGGTTTGTCATTCAAGTTGATGATCAGTGGTGATCTCGTTTACGTACGGTTTTCAAAAAGCTTCTCCCGACAATCGGTTGTGTTTACATTATCAGAGAGAGAGAGAGAGAGACTTATGTACCGCTAATAGCCAGCTAACAATATTGGCGCTGCTGCCATTGTTCGAAACTGAAACACCGCCACCTTGCTGGCTATTTGTAGTCAGGGTGGAAAAAAACCTGTAGAAGTCAGTCAGATGTGTTTTCACTTGTATATTTTCGGCTAAATATAGTAGTTAGGCTAATATGTGAAGCGCGTTCGAGATCACCAAATTCTTTCACATGCTATGCCATAGTAATATGAAAGAATCGGGCGATCCTCAAAGTTTTTGTCTCTCCCCCCCACCCCCACCCCGGTTTGAAAGAAAACGGGGATATAGCTATCGCCATGTCTGTCCGTCAACCGTCCCTTTTCCGTTCCCGTATCACGTAGCAGAACTCCTTTTTATACAGATCCGTCGAATGGTGAACTGGTGCCTTTTCATGATTTGGGATTTTGAAAAATACTAAAGAGCATGTATTATTTTATTTATTCACCAGAGCGTGAGGCACAGTAACGGTATAACGAGACAGCGGTGGCACTATAGCGCGGTAATTGAGCGGATGGTAGAGCTCGGCTGCGCCCGGTAAACTGCATTGTTGCCTTATTTTCTTCCTCACTGAAATAAAGCCTTAGGTATCAAATGACATTAACCAAAAGTGGCTGTTTTACTAACCAAACTTCATTTCCGTGGACCAGACCGGGGAACGTGTCATCGCCTGATGACTCTTGTTCAGTGGTACAGCTAAATGTCTCGTTCTCCGCTTTGGTGGAGATTCTCTTATGGGCCGCCTATTTAAGATTTCATTTATTAGCTCAGTAACTGAATTTCTTGGATGTAGTTTCTGTCATGCGGGTATCTTCAGCAACTGGAAATCACTTTTAAGTAGCATCGTAGGAATATCGCCCCATTTATTCTACAGCGCCAGCTGATTTGCCGCCATGTTTGTTTAACATAAACACTCACGCATCAGGAATCATTTATCTGAACTTTTGGGGGCATTATGCAATAGTTGTGTGTAGGCGGGGTATTCGCAGGACGACGTCCCCTCGAATTTTTCCATTCGCAGGACGACCCGCCGGTGTGAAGTGTGGTGTTGTTTTAGGAGGGGATTAACTCCATGGTTAGTGTCAAAAACTGAAATGTGTTCACTGAATTGGTGAACTCTGATTTTGATAATCTAGTGAGTACCATTTACTCAACTGATTGACTCAACGGTTACTCTGTTATAAATCTCCGAAACATGGTAAACAAACCAAATTCTTAGGACTTATTTTCGATGAACATCTCACCTGGGATGCTCACATCCAAAAACCTAACAACTAAATGCAGTAAAGACCTAAACACCCTAAGATGCCTAACTGGCTCTAACTGGGGAGCCTCCAAAGATACCCTCCTCTCTCTCTACATATCACTAATTAGATCAAAACTAGACTACGGCAACACCCTAAACAACTCTCTATCTAAAAAACTTGACTCAATACAATATCAGGCTCTCAAGCTAATTACACGCACCCAACATGGCACCTCCTACACTTCACTTCAGGCCTTAACAGGAGAAATGCCACTAAGTCTACGCAGGGAACAACTAAGCTTTAAATTTCTGGGCCGCGTCCCAATCAAACCCTCTCATCCAAAACTTAACAAACTAAAATATCAGCCCCCAAAACCAAGCTCTAGCTCGTAAACACCCCTTACTTACCCCAATATACCAAAGAATAAAAAACTACCTAAATGAACACCAAATTAAAAATCTTAAACAAAACTGCAGACAATCAAATATCTTCACCCCTAAACTTAAAATACCCAAAATAGACACAACACTAGCTAGCCAAATAAATAAACAAACCGACCCAAACATAGCTAAAACCACAACACTAGCATACATACAAGAAAATTGGCCAAATTGGTGTCACATTTACACGGACGGATCTTCAGATCCGACCTCCAAACACACAGGTTTCGGAGTCCATACCACACAACCAACTAAAACCACACAATCCTCCCGACTCCCAAACAACCAATCAATATTCACGGCAGAACTAATGGGCATGGCCTCAGCCCTCCATAATCAAGAATCCAAAAACCATCAAAAAAAATCCTAATACTTACCGACTCCCTAAGTGGACTGCAAGCCCTCCAAAACAAAAATACCCAAAACCGACCTAAATAAATAAATCAAATACTTAAAAGCTCCTAACTAAGGCAGGCAAACAAATAACCTTCTTGTGGATACCCGCCAGTAGTTGGTAGCAGTACTCTGGAACCGCTCCTGGCTTCTGATTGGTCGAGAGGATCACGCGACCTCTGTGACGACACTTCCGGTCACGCGACCTGCGCATGCGCGCAGGGCATGCTGAGACCTGCGCGAGCATCCAAGATGGTGTCGCATCCGTTTCCGATGTCGTGCGCCTCCAAGATGGCGTCGCATCCGTTTCCGGTGGCTTGCGCACCTCCAACAGGGCTGCGCCTCCGTTTCCGGTCGCGTGCGCCTCAAAGATGGCGTTACCTCCGTTTCCACGACGACCTCACTTTTTGCTAGTTTGTTTTCATACGATACACGTGGTCGTCGTCCTGCGAATGAACCGCGGATCACTCGTCGTCGTCATGGATGATGCGACTGACGCACGAAGTAAGGTGCAAATGCACATTCTCCGCTTGTTTATCAGACCAGAAAAAAATCTTTAGAATTTTATACCTTCTCAGTCAGTAACAGGGGGCCTTTACGTTATTATTACATACAAAGGTTTTTCATATGCTAATCATATGACGATAGACATGTAGAGACGGAGATATGGAAGGTTAAGTCTGTCAAGGTGTGTAGACATATCGTGTATATAATTAAGATTATATTCTGTCAGTTGTATTGAGTCGATGAACGCGCCCCCGTGTGTATGTGCTTCAGGTGACTACTATATAAACCTCTAGGGTTGACATTCTCCACAACTAATATCTGCATCCTCCTGATCACATCCGCCATCCCGTCACTGACGCCGTAAGTTGATAAAGATATATACATGTATCCACATTGTCTTGTAAAGTATGACACTTAGGTAGACACAATTTTACAACTTCTTTAATACTGTTAAAAGCGACGTTTCGGTATAGATCCTAAATATTACTTGTCCTGTTTATTTGGCTTAATGTATACAACTGTATAAGGATCTATACCGAAACGTCGCTTTTTGTTGTTATCCATAAAATTGTGTCTACCTTGTCATCCGTCAACTTCTAAGTAATGCCTATAAAACAATTTAAATGTGACACTTATCTCACGGAAAGAATGAAAAAATGAAATGTAAATTAAATATTTTAAAAATTTAACTTAAAAAATGTTGTGTGGAAGAGTTGCGAGTAAAATTATAAGTGAGTGAGTATGGTTTTACGCCGCTTTTAGCAATATTCCTGCAAATTAACGCGGGGGACACCAGAAATGGGCTTCACTCATTGAACCCATGTCGGGAATCGAACCCGGGTCTTCGGCGTGACGGGCGAACGCTTTAACCACTAGGCTACCCGACCGCCCCAGTAAAATTATAAACTGATTTAGAGTTTGATGCCTAACGCTTGCTCATCATTAGGAATGAGAATGACATTAGGAATGAGAATAATTATCATCAAAGTATATTTTGCAGATATGAATCTTTCATACACTGTTATAAAACCGAGGAGCTTGAAATGTAAAGTTGTGCCGATGCAAGGCAAATTTACTGATTTCAAAGATAAGGTGTCTGATATAGCCATCAGCAGTCGTGTATTACGCAATGTTTCTATAATTTTTCAATGTTTTAAATCAAATTATATTTTTTTAAATAAAACCAATTAGAAGTATTCTTTTGAGTGCTGATTAAGCGCAAGTACTGTTAATACTTTGGCTACCCTACATGAAAAGTCTGTTGTTGTTCCCACTGACAAGGCCTCAAATGACATAACCATTATATGTAAGCATCACTACATTAATTGTTTGATCAACGAACTTGGTATACGTGAAATATCAAATAATGTCACATATAAGGCCAGTATGTTAACTGAGGAATCTGGCAAAACCATGCACCCGTACTACCAATGTTTGACATGACTGAAGAACCTGAAGACGTATCCATTCCTCTTTTGTACTGGATTCCAAAGCTCCATAAAAATCCGTACATAGAGATATATATTGCACCATCAAAGCCATGTCTCAAAGATTAACTATAATCCTTAATACAAGGGAGGACATTCTTTATGTTCACAGAAAGTTTTTTGTAGACAAGTGTAATTAATACCATGGTGATTCACAAAAAAACCACAGGATTTGTTTGACTTTTTGCAGTCTCAGAAAAGAACCAAATGCCATTCTGTCAAAACATTGATCCATTGGGCTTTTGTCACAAAACGCATTGAACACAGATACAGTTACGTATCTATATTCAGAGGTTCAGGACAATTTGTTAAAAATGAAAGCAAAATCCATCCGAAGTTTACTGAGAAAACAATATGTGAAACGCTGGACTTCCTCATTGATAACATCTATGTAAATATTGGGGGTAAGACATTTAGGCAAGAAGTAGGCATTCCCCATGGGCACCAATTGTGCTCCCCTTCTTGCTCACCTGTTTCTTTATGCATATGAATGGGAATTTGTGTTCGGATTGGCAAAATCAAAATGAAGTTTAACTTAAGCTTCAGGTATATCGATGATCTGATATCGTTCAATTACCATCAAATAGCCAATTCCGTTCCATTGATTTACCAATCTGAACAATAGAAATATAGGATACAAGTGAGACCGCGTCATCTGTTTCATATCTAGATCTATGCATAAGGTTTTAGAGTGACAAAAGTGAGTGAGTGAGTATGGTTTTACGCCGCGTTTAGCAATATTCCAGCAATATCACGGCATGGGACACCAGCAATGGGTTTCACATGGACAAAACACTCCACAAGACTGTATGACAAGAAGGATGACTTCAACTTTCCAATAATCAGCTCTTTCTTCATGTCGAGCCGTATTCCAGCAGCTCCAGGTTTTGGTGTTTACATTTCACAACAATCCCGCATGTCCTTTCTACCAAGATTTCAAAGAGCGTCATACGACTCTTGCTCAGAAGTTGTTTGATCAAAGTTACAGCATTCAAGGCCTCAGTAAAGCTTTCAAAATGTTTTATGGTACACATGTGGAGGACATTTCCAAATTTGACGCATCAGTGACAAAATGATGTCCGATGCATTTCCCTATTTTTACTTGTACGGTATGTTCCCGGGTCTTTTGAGGTGAACATTGGGCTTGCCTTTGCATGTGTTTGTGACAGGTACCACCGATGGGGCAGGATACGCTCACCTTTTCGCGAACACCTGACATCATCACTGTTTGATAGGGATTCAGAAACACGTGGTCACGATATAGTCGGA
This sequence comes from Haliotis cracherodii, assembly GCF_022045235.1. Lineage (NCBI taxonomy): Eukaryota > Metazoa > Mollusca > Gastropoda > Lepetellida > Haliotidae > Haliotis > Haliotis cracherodii. The sequence continues at coordinate 30,448,233 of NW_027266319.1, read as the reverse complement.
ATCGTACAATCGACGTTTTATTGAATATGGAAAGAGTTTAGTCGCCTTTATTAAACCCCCGACAAAATGTCGGGGGTATATAGTTATACCAAGGTTTCGTCCGTCTGTCCGTCCGAAAACGTTGTCCGCGCGATTTCTCTTAAACTATTCAGTGGATTCATCTCAAACTTAGTACATATAATCTGTGTCATATGAAGGGGTGCAGTCAAAAGAAAAAAAATGTTTTTATTAATTTTCCATTTTGTAAATGAATTTTTCAAACCCTAACGTCCGTCTGAAAATGTTGTCCGCGCGATTTCTCTTAAACTATTCCGTGGATTCACCCCAAATTTACTACATATAATCTGTGTCATATGGAGGGATGCAGTCAAAAGAAACCAAATGTTTTTATTAATTTTCCATTTTTTTATTAATTTTTCAAACCCTAACCCTATCCTAGCTATTTAATTTGTAACTACTGACACACTAGGCGGGTCGGGGGTATTAGTGAGCCACGCTCACTTTTGTTGTTTATTGGATATAATGTCGCTAACTGAAGATGTATTAAATTGAAAATGAAACATATGATACAATCAACTGTGAGGTAAACAGTTGTTTCTTTCGCCCTGCAGTATATTATTCCCTTCAAACATAGAGATAGAAAAGACAATTGTATTCTCCTTTGTGTCACACATACCACCATCGAGAGGTTTAAGAAATACATTGCTAAATGATTACTTATGATTGGCTTGGTGGTTTGTTGTTTAACGCCGCACTCAGCAATATTCCAGCTATATGACGGAGGTCTGTAAATAATTGAGTCTGGACCAATCAATCAAGTGATTAATATCATGAGCATCGACCCACGCAATTGGGATCGATGACATGCAACAACCAATTCAGCGACCCGGACCACCCGATCCCGTTAGTCGCCTCTTACGACAAGCATGATCACCTTTTACGGGAAGCATGGGTTGCTGAAGAGCTATTTTACCCCGGAATCGTCACGGGTCGATTACAATCAGGTGGTGACCATGAATGCTAATTATTCTCTATACTATGTTGGCAACTGAATCAATGAACGTTTTATAAGATCAATCAGCTTATCACAGTGAATGTTAAATATTCTCTACACTGTGTTTGCATTTGATCATTGAACGTTTTACGAGGTCAATCAGGTTATCACAATGAATGTTAAATATTCTCTACATCGTGTTTGCATTTGAATCAATGAGCGTTTTAAAAGGTCAATCAGGTTATCACAATGAATGTTAAATATTCTCTACACCGGGTTTGCATTTGAATCATTGAACGTTTTATAAGGTCAGTCAGGTTATCACAATGAATGTTAAATATTCTCTACATCGTGTTTGCATTTGAATCAATGAACGTTTTATAAGGTCAGTCAGGTTATCACAATGAATGTTAAATATTCTCTACATCGTGTTTGCATTTGAATCAATGAACGTTTTATAAGGTCAATCAGGTTGTCACAATGAGTACTAAATATTCTCTATACTGTGTTTGCAACTAAATCAATGAACGTGTTACAAGGAGAATCAGGTTATCACAGTGAATGTTAAATATTTTCTACACCGTGTTTGCATTTGAATCAATGAACGTTCTAAAAGGTCAATCAGGTTATCACAGTGAATGTTAACTATTCTCCACACTGTGTTTGCATTTGAATCAATGAACGTTTTACAAGGTCAATCAGTTTGTCACAATGAATGATAAATATTCTCTACACCGTGTTTGCATTTGAATCATTGAACGTTTTACAAGGTGAATCAGGTTGTCACAATGGATGATAAATATTCTCTACACCGTGTTTGCATTTGAATCATTGAACGTTTTACAAGGTGAATCAGGTTGTCACAATGGATGATAAATATTCTCTACACCGTGTTTGCATTTGAATCAATGAACGTGTTACAAGGTGAATCAGGTTGTCACAATGAATGTTAAATATTCTCTACACTGTGTTTGCATTTGAATCAATGGACGTTTTTCAAGGTGAATCAGGTTGTCACAATGAATGTTAAATATTCTCTACACTGTGTTTGCATTTGAATCAATGAACGTTTTACAAAGTCAATCAGTTTGTCACAATGGATGATAAATATTCTCTGCACCGTGTTTGCATTTGAATCAATGAACGTTTTACAAGGTCAATCAGGTTATCACAGTGAATGATAAATATTCTCTACATCGTGTTTGCAACTAAATCAATGAACGTGTTACAAGGAGAATCAGGTTGTCACAATGAATGTTAAATATTCTCTACACCATATTTGCATTTGAATCAATGAACGTTTTACAAGGTCATACGAGCCTGACCACCAGCCAGCCTGACCACCCGATCCCGTTAGTCGCTTCGTACGACAAGCATAGTTGCCTGTTACGGCAAGCATGGGTTGCTGAAGACCTATTCTACCCCGTATCTTCACGGGTCGGTTGTCACAATGAATGTTAAATATCTCTACAATGTGTGCATTTGAATCAATGAACGTGTTACAAGGAGAATCCGGTTGTCACAATGAATGTTAAATATCTTTACAATGTGTTTGCATTTGAATCAATGAGCGTGTTACAAGGAGAATCAGGTTATCACAGTGAATGTTAAATATTCTCTATACTTTGTTTGCAACTAAGTCAATGAACGTGTTACATTGAGAATCAGGTTGTCACAATGAATGTTAAATATTCTCTACACTGTGTTTGGATCCGAATCAATAAACGTAATACAATGACAGTCGGGTGGTTACAACGAATGCTAAATACTATATTTGAATCAACGAATCAACCGAATCAATTAACTTGGTCACAGTCGAAGCTGGATTCTGTTCCTTGCAGATAACAAAAAATGTCCACACAGCGACGAGTGTTGGTGCTGGGGGCCGGTAGAGTGTCGGGGCCGGTATACGAGGACTTGGCCGGGGAGAAGGACGTGCACGTCACTGCAGGTAAGAGAATCACGTATCATAAATGTATTTTAGAGAGTACATGTCATACGCCGCTATGTCACGTAGGGACAATAGGAATAGGCTGCCCTCCAACCATGTTGCAGAACGGATCCGAGTCGGCGTGACTTTAAAAACAACTTGACAACTCAAAAGCCTCGAAACTGGTATTGTAAACATACATGTATATACAAACAGTAGTTAGTTGGGAACGCCATCTCTTCATCAACATGCACAATAAATATTGTTAAAACATATTAACCGCTTAGATAAATAACATGGGACATTGGACTAAAAGAACGGCAACTTCCTCGGCAGGGTTGCTTTCCTTAGACATGTTACGATCCCTTTTCTGTCGGTATCTTACTCCATTCGGTAGGCAGCGGAATAAGCCGAGTGGATCCGAGTGCACCGTACTCGTGTTCGTAGTTTTAACAACATCGGTAAATGTCTAGGACCAAGTCTTTACACCAAGCTCATAGGCCTTGGATGTAACTCGCTAACCCACTCGTTTGCTTCATTTAACTGGTTCTGGAACCATTCTAGTCTATTTGCTTTTCGTGACCTCTATATAGAATTAGATTATTATGCTTTCGATCGTTTTAAGGATTTCATGTTCACAATAGGTTTCCTACTTTGGGTAATATTGGTCTTTACTGCAATACATGTACGTTTTTAAAAGTGTTTAATAGAAATGTTGGGATTCTTTGCTCTTTTCAAGTAAGTGGAATGTACATTAATTGGTACCATTGTATATTGGTCAGGTATTCTAAAAATTATTAATGCCAGGCATATTTAGAACAATGCTGAATTATAGATTGTAAAAAAATTCCGCAAATGTTAAAACTGATTTATGCACGGGTTTAATGTATGCTTGACATGCTGGGTGGTTTTTTGTGTGTGTTTTTTTAAAATATGTATATTATTGTATTAGTATTCACTAAAACCAAATCTCACTTTCAAAGTGGCAAATTGATTATAAATAATTTAAATTCTTTAATACAGCATCTCTATTTTCCAATTTCAGCAAGCAGGGGGATATTGAATTTGGAGCAAGTTCATCAGTTTTGTCCGGGAGCAAGGCTGGAATGCGTGGACATCGTACAGGACAAGAATGCCAGAGACAGGCTCATCGCCGAACACGACATCGTTGTCAGGTAGTCAGATAGAAATATTGTCTGGTTTGGGTCTTTATAAAACGGCATTTCAGTGTTAAGTATTGGTTGGTCTGACAGTTGATTAAAGGGTTTAACATTAACGCGACAAACGAGGAAATTCTACATCGCCAAGGTGGACACGTGAGACAGTAAACCATGTCCTGGTATCTGGTAGAAAATAAGATACTCCATGCATCCCAGCCGAAGCAAATGTTGTTTTATACAAAAGCCTTTGATTATTTTTTTGTTTGTTGAAGCGATCCTCTCCCGTCGGTGGTAAAAATAAAACTTTTCATTCTGATTGTATCTATTTTCTTCTCGATTTCCAATTCAAAATGTCTTTGGATCTGTAAACTAAGCAAAACCAAATGTAAGGCATAATGTTGACTGCCACAGTGTGTACGCTGAGCACGTTTTCAGTGTGTATAAATAATATCAATTTAATGGACAACTGAATATCACGCATTGTTACTAAAATCAGCTCTACCCCTAGGACAAAATATCACGTATCAGTTACTGAACGCGCTGGTTGACGGTTATAGTGGTCAGTAAGAAAATGCACGTTCAGTGATATTTAGGCAGAAGTTATAACGATGAAAGTAATCTTCAAGAAAATGATATATCAGTTTTCCAAGGACATATCCAGATATGATGCTAAGGTAACGTTTCCATCTGTGGACTTCTATATGGCCTCTATGGAAGGGCATATTTGGCCAAATTTCATTACATTACATGCAACTTTCGAAATATAGTTACAGTATTGACAATAGCATTATGTATGTATTTCTACAAGAACAATATCATACACGGACTGGACGGCTTTCAGTCAGTATTCTGTAAAATCGGTATCAATGTTGAACTCCGGCATGGTATTGCAGTGTACCGGCTATCAATATGCTTACACAGCTCACAAGCTCACTCAACTGAAAATTTGAGTTTCAATGCCTCTAACCCAGCCGACTAGTACTTCTCCCAGAAACGAGCTTTCCCACGGATATAACAATGATCAAGTTGTGTGAACCGATGTATGTAGCGGAAAGTTCAGTAAAGCAATTAATAAAAAGAGGTTTTTCAAGTTTTCTTGTCCTAGCATTTCTTCAACAACTTGCATTATATACGCTAGAATGATTCGCCAGGACAGTCAAGAACGTTGAACCCCAATCACACCAAACTAGTTCTTTATACTTTCGTGAAAATGTTGTCGAACGGGTTCCAACTGTTTATGAACTTCATGGACGGGCTCGGACGAGTCTGCTCAAAATTCTATCCCCCTACCACCCCGTTCTGCAACTAGTCGGATTGACAACGTACTTAATACGAGAAAGACGTATTACGAAAGGAAATGCCGCACTTCATACGGAAGTGCCGTACTTCGAAACTACTGGACGCGTTACGACGTGGTGCAGTCGGACATCAATTTCAGTACGTGTGCACACCGACCGGGTCGACTTCTCTCTGGGGGCATGATGTGCACAGCTCGGAGCCCTGAACTTGAATGAAGACTGGCTACAACACGCTCGGTATCCATGGGAGTCGGGCCAGGACGCGAATACACACGCACTTGGGACGAGATGAGGACGTACTGCGAACGAGTAGGTCGGGTTAAGAATTAGTAAGAACTGGCTTGGACGTATTGTGAACGAGGTAGAATGAGATTGAACTGGTAAAGAACGGGTTGAGATCGGCTACGGACGTGCTCGAAATGCTTCGAAACGTTGTCGGGATGAGGTGAACGGGCACTTTTACACGATCTGAACTGGATACAAACGGACAGCATACTGGCTAAGAACGAGATAGACGTATTGATGACTGCTTATGAACGAACATCGTATTTAACGCCAAACTACGCGTCTACCGTGTTTACAGCCCGTTCTAGTATTTTGTTTAGAACAGGGTAGAACAAATAGAACTACTATGGTGTGATGGTAACTTTAAGGTTTTTCTGCATACCGTGAACACACTCGTGTACTGCTACGGTGTCATGGGTTCGGCGTCACTGCAGATGGTGTTCTCATGTACTCTGTGCTCCAGAGTGTGGAGAATGCTGACGCATGAAATTTTATGGAAGGATGCAAGATAAGAAGATATGTCATTTAGCTTTCTATTCCTCTAATGTAATAGCCATATCAGTTTATACAGTGCTTTTTTTGTCTGTGTCTGTCATACACACCAGTGTAATTTATCTGCCATAGCAGCTGATGTAAGTGTTTTTTTGTCATAACTGATATACGTGTTTTATTGTCTGTCATATCAGGTTATCTAAGTGTATTTGTTTGTCATATCAGCTGCTGTAAGTGTTATTTGTCTAGCATGTCAGTTATATTTGGTCAATATACTTACACATTGTATTTATCTGTCATAGCAGCTGATGTAAGTGTATTTGTCTGTCATATCAGGTTTATATAAGTGTTATTTGTCTATAATATCAGCTGATGTAAGTATAATTTGTCTGTCATATCAGGTCATATAAGTGTTATTTGTCTGTCAAATCAGCTGATTTAAGTGTAATTTGTCTGTCATATCAGGTTATCTAAGTGTAATTTGTCTGTCATATCAGGTTATATAAGTGTTATTTGTCTATCATATCAGCTGATGTAAGTGTAATTTGTCTGTCATATCATGTTATATAAGTGTTATTTGTCTATCATATCAGCTGATCTAAGTGTAATTTGTCTGTCATATCAGGCTTATATAAATGTTATTTGTCTATCATATCAGCTGATCTAAGTGTAATTTGTCTGTCATATCAGGTTATTAAGTGTAATTTGTCTGTCATATCATGTTATATAAGTGTTATTTGTCTGTCATATCAGGTTATCTAAGTGTAATTTGTCTGTCATATCATGTTATATAAGTGTAATTTGTCTGTCATATCAGGTTATCTAAGTGTAATTTGTCTGTCATATCATGTTATATAAGTGTTATTTGTCTATTATATCAGCTGATCTAAGCGTAATTTGTCTGTCATTTCTTGTTATATAAGTGTTATTTGTCTGTCATAGCAGCTGATGTAAGTATAAATTGTCTGTCATATCATGTTATATAAGTGTTATTTGTCTTTCATAGCAGCTGATGTAAGTGTAATTTGTCTGTCATATCAGTTTTATATAAGTGTTATTTTTTCTGTCGCAGCAGCTGATATAAGTGTTATTAAAAAAACATTTGTGTGCCATATCAACGGATGTAAGTGTTATATGCCTTTCATAACAGCCTCTATCGTCAGATGATGGACGTGTATCGTGTTTCAGTTTGGTGCATGTGTCCCTGGTACCAGACATTGCCCGGGCCTGTGTGTCGCTCAAGAAGCACCTTGTGACCCCCTGTTATGTTGACCCGGAAGTACAGAAGCTACACAAGGAGTAAGGCCAGACGGTATCATTTCTTGATATACGGAGTTGCGTGTCTTGGGGTGCCAGAATCCTATGATCGTGGTGTGTGATTCTTGGTATGCCAGCACCAGCCTCGTGTAAGATGGTGTAAGATCTCGCTGTGTTGCAATCAAATATATTTCTTAAACGTAATTACAAAGTATCGGTTTTATTACTTTCAATGGCGTCACAGTGTAGGTGATACACACATCAACCTTTTCAACATGCAATTTACCCTTTTACACCATTTACATTTGTTATAGCATTGCTACTTATGATTTACATGTTGTTACTTAGGTATTTTGTTAATACTTACACATTTTACGGGCCCTTTACACCCAACACAAGTTCATTTCCTATTCTGCGCAAGAGAATTCTGTACAATAACAGGAATTATGGCAAATTTCAACATCTACCGCGTGACCCTCACAGCTTACCGTAAGCGGCAAGATTGGGTGGACCAGGCAACACCAGGCCAATGGCGTTAATCCATGTTTACAGACGAATCAAGAACAGTGAGATGACATAGATTTAGTTGTAAGTCCTAGTTTAGGAAGCCCCTGTGCTTGAAGACACGTATGGAATACACGTGTTTGTAGAAGCCAGCGCTTTGTTGTAGAGCGTCGGATGCCGGTCTGACGGTCCTGTGTGAGTTGGGAATCAACCCTGGCATGGATCATATGGGCGCCACGAGAACTTTCGATGACATTAAGCGAAGAGGAGGAACGGTATGGCGTACTCCATTATTACTACTAGTAGTACTTCTGCTGCTGGTGCATCTACCGCTGCTGCTGCACTAGTTACTACTACTGCTACTGCTGCTACAGTTACTACTACTACTACTACTACTACTACTACTACTACTACTACTGCACTACTACTGTTGCTGCTTCTTCGTCTACTACTACTACTGCTTCTACTACTATTACTACTACTACTGCTACAATTACTACTACTGCTACTACTTTCATTACTACTGCCGCACTACTCATACAACAGCACTACTACTACTACTTCTACTGTTGCTGCTCCTGCTTTTATCATTACTATTGCTACTGCTGCGGCTACATTTACTACTGCTACTCTACTATTACTACTGCTACAACTACTGCTGCTGCTGATGCCGCACAACTACAACACCCTACAACTACCACAGCTACTGTTGCTGCTGCTACTACTCCTTCCCCACTACTATCACTACTACCGTCATTCTATACAAGCTACTGCACATGCTCTCAGTATCACTACGTGTGACGTCAGGACTACGGCCAATACTATCTGAACTTGTTCTTCTCCCGTGCAAGGTTCCATTGATCCGTGCCATCTCAGATCCGCCCGTATTGTGAATCGTGGTGTATCACCATGCTCGCTCACCACCAACTGAACTCTAAGTTTGGACATGACGTAAACATATTTACCCCTACACTACAACTGAAACTCCTACCCCCACTATTACATTACCGCATTCTTACATTATAACTCGAATGATTATTAAAATCAAATTTGAAAGACGACGGCTCCGATCTCATTAAAAGAATATCTTAGTTCTCGCTACCGCTAAACAAAGATCTGAGGACATCCCATTAGGGGTCACGTCAGAACGACCTTTCATCCAACCAATCAGAGCGTCGCTTACCAGATCATGAAAGTGACAGTCGGAATGTGATTTCGAATCATGCAACCTCGAAAACTTTAACACGGGGTATTCCGATCGATAGTTACGGGCTTAACTACTGAATGTATACAATTTAGACTATCTATTAGCCATTCCAGAATGTTCTTTTGTTCAGGTTTCAAATTTTGTATTATTTTTTTTCAGAATTTGTCAAAATATGTTTCGAAGCGAAGTTACCAATTTGAAATTAGTGCTGTGAAGCACGAGAAAGCTGCCTTCTGATTGGCTAATGTCGACTTCTTGTCAGTCATTCCATTGGTCGGTCAAAGTTCGCACAAGGTCAGTCTGACGTGACCCGTAATGGGGTGTCCTCAGATCTTTGTTCAGCGGTAGCGAGAACTAAGATCTGATTTTAATGAGCTTGCGACGGCATATCGATCATAACAATTTAGTGACAAGCAATACGAATGCAGTTGTCTTTTAAAGGGTGAGGAAGCATTCCCTCAAAGTAAGTTTCCACACGTCTTAAGAAAATAATTATAATTTTCTCCTTTAGGTGACTTCCTATGAACTGTTGGGCGGAGCACTTCCGGCTCCGGAAAGCGCAAACAATCCTCTCAAGTACAAATTTAGGTAAGCTGATCACAGTTTGGCATGTCAAGATGGCGTAAAATTCAACTCATTCACTCTTGGCAAGACTGAAAATAGTAAAATGATAAAATCGGGTGGTTCTTTAACTTCTTTTGAGTAGTATATGTCTGTTGTGTTTCAGCTGGTGCCCCAGAAACGCCCTATGGAAGTACACAAAGGCAAGCGCCTATCTGAAAAACGGAAAGGTAAAATCGAAACCGTAGATGATTATGCGACTAGGCACAATTGAGAAAGTAGCTAAATATTCGCCCGAATTTACATAGACCAGAAAAAGATGTATATTTTCATGAAACAAAACCAAATATTCATGAGGTAAATTTGCGCTTTGTTTTTGCAATGTGACCCCTGGTAAGTTTGACCATGATCCTAGACGCATTGAGACCACAAGACTCTAATTGTTATCGTAACAATTCTTGTTGGTGTTTATCTCACGAGTAACCATGACCATCAACCTCAACCGATGATGCATCATTCTGAATGGCCTTTGCTACTTTGGTTTTAGAACCATTGGAACTAACAAAAGACCAGAGGAATTTGAAAAGGAGTATAACCATTTCAGCGCATGCGTAGATTAATTCACTTCCTACGCATGCGCACCATTAATCGAAAAGGGCGATAACGCGACAATGCGACATATTTTGACCTTGGAAATTGTCGCGTTGTCGCATTGTCGCGCTTTGGTGAAATAAAAAGATTATTCAAAGCGCGACAATGCGACAATACGACAAATGGCCATTGTCGCATTGTCACAATGTCGCGCTTTGGATAATTTTGACACTTTTTTTGCTTGTGTATCAAAAAGAAGGCCACAGTGTGACAACGCGACCATGTCCCTTGTAGTATTCCATAGTTAAGTCTTTTCATGAAGACCTTGAAAATAACCTTGACATCTGACACAATTATCAACAGATGTTGATTTTTTTCTCTCAGAAATTAAACCCAGTCCTTAGAGATAATACGAAGGTCATCCAATCAACATCCAATCAGCTTAATGTATATCAAGTTTCTTGAGATAACTCGTTAAACATCGGTTTGTTATCGTGTCTAAAGCACTGTGTCGACACTGACACCTCTACTCCTCACCCACAGATGACGGAGCTACCAGCGGGGACTGCCGTTATGGAATCTGCGCAGGACATTGACATTGGCCAAGGCTTCAAACTGGAGAGCTTTCCCTACGGATTCAACCCAAGGCTTCTCCCCCTCTACGGAATAGAGACAGTCCACACATTCTTCAAGGGATCTATGAGATACAGGGTACGTACATCTCGGCAAACTCCTTTTGATGTGGCTCGATGATTTCCTTTACGACCAATGACCTCGGGTATGCTCTGTGTCAATAAATTATTGACACAGAGCATACCCGAGGCCATTATTGAATAATAGTGGATATCCGTGGATGTTACTCTGGAAATTCAAGGGTTCCGTGGAGGCCTTGATAGGTCTGTGGACATTCACGCCATCTGGCGTCACTCCGGCAAGCCGAGGCAACGGAAAGGTACGAATCTGATTCTGGTTCTTTGAGAAGTTAGGACAGATCCTCAGCATCCGACTGTAGGGAGCAGCTGACAACCTGATTGCCACATCGGAACCACTCGAATATCTTTCGGGCCAAGCCGAATAGTGAAGGAAATTATATATATTGCTTCATCAACAATCGGATATTTCTATAGCCCTACGAGTACCCCTGTCCGTACCTCTCCATTCGGCTTGTCTCGGACGGGCACGAGTTGGTCACGAATGATATGTTTGCGCTGTATACCGCTAAGTTGTCGTCCCCGATCCGGATATCTGCAGATCGTTGTGGTATATAGAAACCTCGTTAATCCAGACGGTTTCCAGCTAAATTTGGATACATGGACACGGCTCCTCGTCGGTATATATATATATATATATATATATATATTCCAGTAAGGGTGACCCCAAGGCGGAATTACCCCCCTTTCACTACGACCACGAATATACCGAATCACCCTGAATCGGAAACTTTCGAAATTCGTGATGACTCGGCCAATAATGTAAACTTTCGTGCCTAATCGGGTTGAAAAAATGAAGAATGCCAGGAATCACACAGATGACATCCTTACCTTGTCAGCTTGCTGACGGGGTTAACCTCTTTGGTCATGTGGACAAGGCGTCCGACCTCGGATCAGAAGGTCCGTGGCTCGAATCCCATCACGGGACTCGGAAATTTTATGACCGCTACATTGGCGCCCAACGTGGGGCTGAGCACGTTCCTATTAAATTTGAGCAAATATAATATGCCGAATGTTGTTCTTACTTAATTGTTACATGATTCGTAGTTGACTCGGGACATTCGTGGCTGTTTCGGGAAGGTTTCGGGTTGAGGACAAGACATTTTGGGAGCCACGAATCGCTGAGAATAGCTAAGAATGCAAAAGAATCGATTACGAAGCTGTTACGGAACATGATAATGAATTACGAATGGATTACGATATTGCAATTCGGGAACCCTTCAACAAAAGTTTTTGACAAACAAAAACTCCCACGAACTGTATGAATGTTTAGGAATCAAATAAGATTCATTTAGGATCTTCAAGAAATGATTGTGATTTATCTACGAACATGAAAAAATTCTTATTCGGGGTGATTCGGGATATTCTTCGTCGTATATGGGCATAAGGGGGTACGGATTGACGGGGTGTAACTGTACCGCAGGGTGTACTGTTTTGCCAGAAACATCGTCCGTGTTAACGAATCATTTGTATGGAGCAATCGGGAAGTACACACATTGCGTACACAATGTTACCTGTTCATTTGACTGCGCCAAACGGAACCGAACGCGCAGCCGTCAAAATTCATCCAAGCACATGTGAACATACCGGTTTTGTTATTATTTGCGTATAGGGAGGTATAAACGTAAAACCGGCTAAATATATGACGGCGGTCAGTAACTAATCGAGTTTGCACCAGACAATCCAGTGATTGACATCATGAGCATCGATCTACGCAATTGGGATACGATGACATGCATCAACCAAGTCGGCGAGCCTGACCACCCGATCCGTTAGTTGCCTCTTACGACAAGCATGAGTTGTTGTAGATAAATTTTAACCCGGATCTTCACGGGTAGCTCACGAACACGTTACATTGCTGTTTCTGTTGTTGTTGTTGTTGTTGTTGTTGTTTAAAGCTGCAGAAATACTTCAGCTATTTGACGACGGGCTGTAAATATTCCATTCTGGACCAGACAAGCCAGTGATTCACATCCTGAGCTACGTCCCACGCCTTTGGAAACGATGACACGCAATCAGTCGAGTCAGCCAGTCTGACCACAGATCCATCAAGTTGTCTCTTACGACCAGCAGAGGTTCCTGGGGACCTAATCTAACCCGGAATCCCCACTCGGAGCTGTTCAGTAATGTTTATGATAATCCAGTTGTGTTTCCTTCTTAGGGGTTCTGTGCTAGTATACTGAGCTTGATGAAACTTGGCCTTTACCGTACCTCCAACCACGACCTACTACGCCCAGACACACGAGGAGTCACGTGGGTACGCAATATAGTGACGTTCATTTGCTTTGTTAGTATTTCATATGAGCCTTTCTTGGATGAGTGAGTGAGTGAGTGAGTGAGGTTTTACGCCGCTTTTAGCAATATTCCAGCAATATCACGCGGGGGACACCAGAAAGGGGCTTCACACATTGTACCCATGTCGGGAATCAAACCCGGGCCTTCGGCGTGACGAGCGAACGCTTTAACCACTAGGCTACCCGACCGCCCCTTTTCTTGGATGATTGCAGGTGAATTATTTGTAGACAGTCAAGGCCCCGTGACACAAGACAACCCTAGCAAGGGATAACCTTAACCACTTAGCGCAGTTGTAACGCTGCTGAACCAGCACCGGCAGTTTAGGATTTCTCTGTCTTTTTCCAACACAATTTGTGAGAGCTGATGTTTTAAACCAATTTACATAATCGTCAAAATTAATGTAATTTCTAAACATGAACGGTTACGAAACTATCGCTAACTTCCACTACATTTTAACAAACCTGTCTTTTAGCATGCCTACGTGCTGTTTGAGATCCATGTCATTGACCTGAGTTGAGCTGTATTTAATCAATCCTAGGTAAAATCATATAGCACAACACATTCTGGATAAACAAGTTAGTGCAGTTGCTCCTCAACTACCAAAAACATGAATCCAATCGCAAATTATCATATTTCATTGATAATGTCAGTATGTACATTTTTTCACTGCAATATGATTATTTTATTTTTCGTAGAGAAACTATATGCTCCTCAACTACCAAAAACATGAATCCAATCGCAAATTATCATATTTCATTGATAATGTCAGTATGTACATTTTTTCACTGCAATATGATTATTTTATTTTTCGTAGAGAAACTATATGCTCCTCAACTACCAAAAACATGAATCCAATCGCAAATTATCATATTTCATTGATAATGTCAGTATGTACATTTTTTCACTGCAGTATGATTATTTCATTTTCCGTAGAGAAACTATATTTGCCACGAGCTGGGATTGAACTATAATGCCACAGATGAAATCCTGAAGTTGAAGGTCAAGGACAAACTAGGAGGAAGAGACCAATTAGACATCGTCCAAAAGTAAGTTCTCGTGGCCTCGTCTTATCCCAATATTGAGTAGTTCTTTTACATGGAAGATGTAACTGTCTTCGGGACAGAAGACAAGGTCCGGTTTCCATCCTTGCCGAACTAGACTGGAATTATGGAGGTATATTTTGGCTGGACTAACGAGTCTTTGCATAGCCCAATCAAAATCGCGTAACGAAATCGACATCCGGTTCGTCAACAGCCGTGCAGATTTCGGTCGATTGCAGGATTCCTAAAGCATGTGTACCACCAACTCGGCGTCAACAGATATTTTCCAAATCATTTCAAGTTTCTAATCAAGTCATGATTTAATGCCCTTCGAGAAGAAAGACACGTAAAATTACAATATAGATCTTGATTAGATCAGATCGTCGTGACTGGACGCCACCATTTTGTTTCAAGCTAACTGCAAGTGAAGTGAGAGGTGGAATCTGATTGGTCAATGGGACGGACGTAGGAGGGACATAACTCGTAGTAGCCAATCGTGGTGCTACTATCGGGCCCAGAAATTCCTGCCTAGTTCGGCAAGGAGGGAATCTGGACTTTTACTGTCAGTTAACTCCCTTGCCTCGGGTAGATGGTTACGGAGAAAGTTGTGACGAATGCAGTTAGCCATGCATTCAGTCAATAGTCAAACTAGTTGAATCAACTAGTTTAACACAATTACTTGTTCACATGTGTGAACGTTGATAGGATAATGTACTAGTAGTATACGTTGATTAAGGATCGGATTCAACGATATATATCAGGAAGCACTGTCGTTCAAGGCGCGGTAACTCTACGGAGTTGTATCCCCTTGGTGTGCCAGAAACTTCTGATAATGTTTCTAGGTTTGTTAGCACCATACCGGCCCTCAAGCGGTAGGGTCTAAGATCACTTTGGGGCTTTCCTCCAACGTCAGTCTGACACGCCGGGATATAACTGAAATAGTATTCAAAGCAGCTTTAAACTTGCCCACTTAATATATTTATGATATTAAAAAATTGTGTTTTTAATATCATAAATCTCCGGAAGCTCTGACAGTATGACACAATAGCTTCCCATGACAGTGAACAATACGTGACAAATGTAGGACATTTCAAATGTTATTTGAATGAACTTCACTTTTACCTTATCAATTACATTTTGTAGACTTGGTTTTCTTGGATCTGAAGAAATTGAACCGAAAGGGACGCCATTTGACACCTTCGTTTGTTACATGGAAAAACGGCGCGACTTTATGATGGGTATGTTCCGGCAACTGTTTAAGAGGCACTCGGCTCAGAGAAAATGGCAGACCTATAGAGTTTGATTCGTGTAATTTAAAAGACACTGTTACCTGTCCAGCAATTAGTTCCCACCATCATCTAACAGAGATAATGTCTGTTTCACAGGTCAGACCTATACTTTAGCACAGTAGAAATTTCCGGGTTATAATAGGTCCCCATCAAAAAATGTGTAGGTCGTAAGAGGCGACGTCACGCCGAAAGCCCGGGTTCGATTCTCCACATGGGTTACATGTGTGAAGCCCATTTCTGGTGTCATACGTCGTGAAATTGCTGGAATATTGCTAAAAGCGGCGTAACACCATACTCACTCACGTACGAGGCGACTCAATGTGTCGGGTGTTCAATCTCGGTGACTTGTTTGATGCCGTATCAACGTATCCCGATGACGTCGATCATTGCTTATGATATCAATCACGGGATTATCTGCTCCAGTCTCGACACTTTACAGTTCACCATTATATAGCTGGAATGAGAGAATTTAGAGATTCCTCCGCGTTGGGGCGTCGTTTGGTTACATTGCATGAACTCGGGTCCGCTGTTTATGTCTTATAATTGTTCCAGGGCCGGATGAACGCGACGTGGGCCTGTTGGTTATGACGGTGACCGGAAGTTTCCCCGACGGCTCAAGCGAGACCCGGAAGTTGGGCCTGACAGTGTACGGGGATGCCGGAAAGCACACTGGCATGGCCAAAATCGTCGGCCATTGTTTATCCAGTGCGGTCAGGTTGATACTGAATGGTAACTGGGTTGACCGTTTTGATTCGGAAACATTAGGCGCAATAACTGACAGGAACACCATCTTCTTTTTTGACAACAGTGATGGCTCTTTGGATTGTGTTGACTGGTCTCCTGTCAAGATGTACCAAAACGAGTAGACGGGTGGTGGTTGATGTATCGTAGGCTGCGATTGGACAAAACTAAACACAGCATTCATTGGTCCTCGGTATCGAATGAACAAATACCGACTACGTTAAGTCATTCGCGACCAACTAGTGTTATTCCGGGACAAGCCAGATTACGGAAAGGGGCGAGTGGTGACGAATGTACGTTAAATGTGTCTTGCCAAAAGTAACATCAGTAATTTTATCACCCAAAACTTTCGATGTGTAGATATGTCTCTGTGTTTATTTTCATTGACGTGTGTAGAGCCCTGAATCCTACAATGGTCTTGGGTGTACTTAAATTCATGAGGGGACGGAGCTTATGTGATCACGTGAAACTTGTTTCGCACGCACTGCTTCTCACCAAAACACGAAAGTACATCGTACCTCTGCCGAGTAGTGACAGCTGTGCGTGAAACATCGTAATGGCAGCGATGACGCAATGACATGCGTTCGTTAGACATCAACTAGTTTTGCGGAAGATAGTGTCACATCATCAAATGAGCTCTTCCCAGGACACAACAGATGTGCGCACCATTAACCAAATATGGGACAGATTTTAGACTAACATTTAGTCTCTGAAATCTTATATTACACAATATCCTTCTTGACTCAAAAGGGGGCACGGGTGGCCCAGTCGTCTAAGGCGCCGCGATTCGCTGTGCAGAGTTGCGTCCCCTGGACACGCCAGAAATCTATGATTGTGGGTTCGAATCCCGGTTCGCCCCGATTATGTTTCTAGGTTTGTCAGCACCATACCCGTGCTCGTTGGTTCCACCGAAGTGGTAAGTGTGTGAGACCTGCATCACTTCGGGCTTTCCTCCCACATTAAGCTGACACGCCGTGATATAACTGGAATAATGTTAAAAGAGGCGTTAAACCCAACTCATTCACTCACTCTTGACTCTTAAAAAAAAAAAATCCCTATGCTAATTTCAGAGTGGAATAGAGCTAGCTTGAGCTGGCTGGACTTGCTTTTGTATGCATAATTTGATTTGTTTTTAAATAAAATAAATATATTCCACGGTCATGGTGGAATAGAGCTAGCTTGAGCTGGCTAGGCTTGCTTTTGTATGCATATCTAGATTATATTTTTAAATAAAATAAATATATTCCACGGTCATGGTACAGGACTAGACAGATTTGTGCAACATTATTTGTCCGCCACCTGTTGACTAAAATCCCTCAGCTGGCTGTGCGGACCAACAGTGGAACTGGTTTGCAGTGGGTTATGCTGCCGAAACTCTCTGTTCAGAGTTAAAGCCCTTATCCATGCAAGGATCCTCCAGGTTAATCGTGAGTTCGAATCCAAGATTCTCCACGATTGTGACAACATCCCCATGCACATACGTTTCACTAAAGTCATAAACATGTACGACCTGCATCACTTTAGGCATCCGCGAACATCAAGCTGATATAAGTTGTTGATGTGATCAAACTAAAATTATTTTTTTCAGAGCGGCGCTGAACACAACCAATGAATGGATATTTAATGCCACGCTTAGCAATTCCCACTACATGGGTATAATGTGTGAAGCAAATTTTATAATAAGTGACGTTATCATTGCTCACTCAATGCTGTATGTGTTCCAGGGGAGATAACTGAGCGAGGAATAGTGATGCCGATTACCCCCAGCGTCTACAAACCTCTACTGGCGGAGATGGAGAAAAAGGGGATTGCCTTTGTTGAGAGAAAATAATTTAAAGTTATTTCAGTAAACCCATACAGTAGACACTCTTGGGCATAAAAAACTTATCGTGTTTTAATGTCAGAAAAAGGAAAACAAACACGAATATCGTTATTGTTATCGAAACTTGTAAAACTGAAATTGTTCCTGTTAATGTTGTTTCCGGGTGACTGACCGAGAGTGTGTCCGCCTCCTGCGGCCGTCCACGTATAAATAGCAATGCAGCTGGCTTGATAACTTGATTACATTTTCCTTGAAATTTCAGTATACCATTTATGGTCACTAGCGGCGTAAAACCATACTCACTCACTCACTCACTCACTTGCCTCGGGAAGTTGCGGTACACGCGGACTGTTCCATCAACCCAAAGACGTATTTACGTCTTTGATCAACCCGATGCAGAGTGACGAGACGTTCGTTCGTGAAGAGTACTGTCTGCCAGTCACGTCGCTGGTAACGTCGTACAGTTCTTCGCATTGCATTTTGAGACATCGACGTCATGGGGTCATGGGGTCATGGGGTCAGTACCATTCCACGTACCAACAATCGTACGGATAACGTAAAGTCTGTAACGTTAGAAAAGTGTGGATATCGATCGTCTGGAGCGGCCAAAGGTTCTTGCGATATGTGCACCTGTGTCGCCCGCATTTGTACTATATCACATTCGCTCATTATGATTTTGATGGAAAAACGATATTTCAGTGAGAAGACTTTTTTGCCCGTCAGTTTAGATGAAAATATAAGACTAACCCGACACACTTAGTGCAGATAAAGGAGCGGTGGGGTAGCCAAGTGGTTAAAGCGTTCGCTCGTCACGCAGAAGGCCCGGGTTCGATTCGCGAAATGGGTACAATGTGTGAAGCCCATTTCTGGTGTCCCCCGCCGTGATATTGCTGGAATTTTGGTAAAAGCGGCGTAAAACCCTACTCACTCACTCATTCATTAATGTACTCTCCAAGGTTACATTAATTATTACTCATTCACTAGTGTAGATAAAAAAAATAAAAAACTAATCAATGGATACTCCAAACAAGACACCAAAATACAGAATGTGTAACTTCTCAAGCTTTTATTTTTTTTAAATGTATATGAAAAAAACATTTTTTTTATTATTTTAAAGTTGCTTTTAAGATATTGTCTTTATCATTTTGATAGGTCAAACCGTTTTATTGCTTTCCAGATTATTTTTGACCATGTTTATTTATTTCAAAGTGATTTCTATTTATATACACATTTCTTTATGAAAAGCACCGGTACATGTAGATTAAAAGTTTAGTTTGCATACGCCTACTCAGCAGGATATGCCTTGCTCCCAGCACAATGACGTGACCTAATCAAGTACATGTAGTGTGACCACTTCTTTCCTGCCATTACGTCAACAAGCATTCAAAGAATAATTCGACATAGTTTTATTTAAATAAATATAACTTGATTTTAAAACTTTAAAAAAAAAATATAATCGCATAATACACAACTGTTGATGGATAGCTTATACAACACATCTTTGAAAATCAATATATATTTGCATTTTTCGGCACAAATTTACAAGATTTCAAACATGGAAGGGGTGATGGTGGTTGCAAATCAATTTCTTACCCAAGTCTCCTTCGAAACAATTTATTTTCATACACAATTACACAGCCACAGATTACTTTTTACAAACTGTTGTAGGAATGAGTGATGGTTAAAAAGACAATCAAATTGAACAACAGTTTCATTTACATAAAAAACCCAACTTGGTTTACTTTCTTTTGCCCCTCAGTTTAGTAGAATTATCATATACACCGACATAAATTTAATATATATTTTATATACACAAATTAATATATTCAGTTTTAATAAACTCACATGGAGATTGTCGTCGTGTGTTTGTTGTATGTGCCCCAAGTAGATGTTCATATTCATGATACTGTGCTGTATCGTATTCATGATACTGTGCTGTATCGTATTCTTCTAGATCGGCCGCCTCCGTGGTCTTGTGGTAGAGCGTCCGCCCGGAGAGCGGAAGGTCCAGGGTTCGATCCCCGGCCGCGTCATACCAAAAGACGTTAAAAGATGGTACTTGTTGTTACCCTGTCTGGCGCTCGGCATTAAGGGGCTAAAATAAGGACTGGTCGGATCGGAGTCAGTATACTGTGTCTGAGTGGGGTATTCATGTTAAACTGCGGCATGGTATCTCAGTGTGCTAGCACTATAAATCGGCATCAGTCCGGACTAGTATAAGCAGACACACACATATACACGTGCATGCACGTCGCTATATAAGTGCAATAATCTTGGACGTGACGTTAAACCCCATTTCACCTCACCTCTTCTAGATCGACAGCACAAGTCAATCTGAGGGTCCGAAACGTTTCTCCCGAGAGGCTTTCAGTTTCAAACTGGCAGCTCCAACTGCCCATCTTTTTCAATATTCTATGCGTTTATGGGGGTATTGGCCTAAACGTAAAAAGTGGTGTGCACACTGTGTAAATCCGCGTTTAATCCACAGGCAACTTAATAAGCTCTGCACTCAAAAAACTGTATTTTATCATGGGTAAATAAAACGCGAACTCTTTGGTGTTAGCAGATATATTTATTAGTGAAGCGGCATGGGTTAAGTCCAGTGTTTTGAGTGGGTTGTCGATCTGAATTACGGTATCACGGGCCATAGAGCCTTTAAACACAAGGCTCTGTATATAAGCTCAAGCAGGATTTTACACCGTATTACTTCGCTCGAAATTATGACAGGTATTACTTCGCAAGGTAACATGAAGTGGGCACCCCTATCAAAAGTAGGCAAGCCTTCAGCTTGCTAGCGTTTCGCTCTACAGCGCGTCACTACCATGACGTCATATCGCTCATTGTGATGCAAAAGATATGACGTCACAGTCAACTATACGTAAAGAAAAATAACGCAAATTTCGAGCTCTCGTGTAGTTTCTATCTGTTGTCTACACAAAATGTATTGCTACACATGATTTGAATATTGTACATTGTAGTAACCGCAACTTTGCATTGTGGAACATGGCTGCAAAAGAGGTACTATTTTATAAAACTTTCTTTGGTTGTTTCGATCAAAGTGTTTTTTTGTTATTTGATAACCTCTCATTGAAAAAACAACACTATTTTAGGGATGTCAGCGGGAGATGAAATATGACTGACTAAACAGTGATATAAAATCCGATATGATATATGAAATATAAAAAGGAATATTTTTTATGAGGTAATTAAATAAATAATGAATATTGTGGTAGAAATAAATTACAGGTGCCCGCAGTGAATGAAATCTGAGTTACCTGCCTTTACAAGATGGCGTCGCAGTGACAGGTTTTCGACTTGAAAAGTAAGAAAACCTTAAGTTTCGTGATCTCTGACAATAATGATGACACAATGCAAAATGTACATAGTTGGTCCAAGTGTCTGAACAATATGCTTAGCAAATTGTCTGCGAAAAATCTACATTCACCCCTGTGGTTATGTGCTGAAAAGTCAAACTATCCAGAATGGGGAGCGGTCGCGCTATAGCGTAGTATCGCTCGGGATGCGCTGGGTATTAAACTGCATTGTTGCCCCAAGGTGCTCAACCTGTCGCAAAATTCAAATATTTTGTCCAAGACATCCATGGGTTTCTATAATCTGTTTGGGAAGCTCAGCTGACTGTCGATCAGGTGTGTCAGAGTACGTGTTGTGAGAAGTTCTAATGTGAAATTTCTTTATTATTTAACTGAAATAAATGTAGTTCAACGCAAGAGCTAGATTCTGTAAGATAGATGTAATTTACAAACTTTAATCTGACACACGAGAGATGTACAGGTTGGCAGTGACATCGAGGTTTAACTCAATACTGAAGCTGTCTTAATTTAAAGGGGCACTGATCTACAGCAATTCCACGGGACTGGTTGTTGCCTTTGTTATTGATTTTCCCCATGGGAACCTGGATGAAGTAACAGAAATCTAGTTTGCGACCTGTGCTGAGCCATTCATAAGCACATTACTCGCTTTAATTGACAGTGTAAGGGCTTATGGTCACACTGATCAATCAGCATATTTTCTGTTGATCCTTTGATGGCGAGGAAGTAAATCAACCAATTACCAAAAAGTAAATCAACTGATCACTCCTCTTGCTGGGCTGCCACATGCATTTTACATAACATGCATTTCACCCCACTACAAACCTGGATTCAGATTAAATAAATACCCAAGACACAAGAAATGCCAAATGGTGCTACCACTAATTATACCTATCATAAATTCATTAACTGAGATTCAAGTGAATCACAACAAATACACAGGTGTAGGGTTATGTCAGGAAACATGGATGACAACAAGGGAAAGCAATCATATTATCTGCACAATCCAAAATCCGAAAATGCTTTCACTGCAGGGATACAAAGTTCAGTCACAATTTTCTCATTTTTGTTGCTGAATATTTCACTTTGGTTTAAGAATACTTCATTTGAAGTATATACTTATATGAATATCGCCAGTGTTTTGTTCAACAACAAAGATATAAGATACTTTATTTGACTGGCAGTCACATGAATTACCAGTCCAAGCCAATTTTACCAGTACTATTTCAACTACAGTCACTAATAAATGCATGACCTACAATCACTAATAAATTGACATACAATACAATTTTTATGTTCTTGAAATCACAGTAAGACTGTAATTTTTTACTCCTGCCAGAAATGCAAAAACAGAACCCTTCATTTTTTAGCTTTTATTTATTCCAGGGAGAAGTAGTTTATTAGAGACTTGGCACTTATTGAGTTCATATCCAGCGCTTATTGGAGGTTGACACCTATTATAGACCAGAACCCACTTGCACAATGCGAGTTCTAAGATGATCATAACTCCCATACTTTAATATAGGCTTAAGATAGTCTTAGCGCTAAGATCGCTTTGTGCAAGTGGGTCCTGGTGCTTATTAGAAGTAATATGAGTTTGCTGACCAAGTGGTACTGGTAATGCTTACTGAGGGTAGACACTTTGAGAGAAATCCAGTATTTCTACAGGATTTCATTTTGAACAAATGTTATATAAATATTGTCTGCAGATACTACATTTAGGGCATCAATTTAGGTCGACTGCAGGATTTGCAAAGCATGTGTACCGCGAACTGGGCATCAACAGATATTTTGCAAATATTTTCATGTTTTTAATCTTGGTGCTCAAGCGATTTGATGCACCTCGTGCAGTAAGACCCATATTATTACAGTGTAGATCTTGATTATCGATCAGATCGACTTGACTGCATGCCACCATTTTCTTTGAAGCCATATGCAAGTGATATGAGAGGTGGACCCTGATTGGTCAATAGAAGGGTCATAACTTGTAATAGCCACTGGAGGAACTATGATTGAGCCTTGAAATTCCAGCCTAGTTCAGCAAGGATGGAAATTGGACTTTTTAATTAGTTTAATCAAACTCCCTTGCCCTGCGAAGATGCATTTTGGATGATAACTACTAGTAACTAAGGCTGTATTAGACTTAACATGCTAAAGCAGCCTGAAGCAGACAAGGTAGGGATGTAATCTGTTGTATGATTCCATGCTCTGAAGCAATTGCAATGGTAACCATTTAAACATTTTATTTTTTTCAATTTCAGATAATTGTTGATGGATATAGTCTTTGGCTGTGGCATCCATATTGTCAACAATGGCTGCTTTAGTGCAACATACTCAAGGGTTAGTATCAGAGTTGAATTTATCACAGTTACGTCATTATCAAAAGTTGTACTTGAAAACATGGTTAAGTGTCTAAGAAACAGTTTTTGTCAAAACAAAACATATTTAGCTCACAATACAATCTGATACAAGGACAGAATGTCCTACTCTATCATGTCCATGTGTGAGTATTGCATATTGTGTTTATTGCCATCAGTCATCCTTTTGCTTACTGGTGTTTCATCTGTTTAAGAATAAGGGCAAGAGTCATGGAATGAAAATGATTGCAGAATACTATTTCTAATCATGATATCAGTTTCAGAACTAGGATGGAAGTTCGATGGTCCTTGTCCAACCTTAATCATGCTTATGTAAAAGACTGAGGATTAAGATTCAAATTTTATAGCAGCAAGCTTAAAAAACCCAATTAATTTCAAATACTATATGTACAAAAGTTCTCAAGCCATTGTAGATTTACTTGATTAAAGCCTACAAAATATGCCTTTGAAAATGGAAAATGTATCCTGAAATATTCCTGTCATATACAATGTAACACCCTTGCTATTTAAATACAAATTGTACAAGCCTACTACTGTTATCATGGTTATAGGGATTCAGTAAATAATAGGTTGTAGTACGAACTGCTGTCCATATCAATTTAGAAATCAGAATATGTCTGGTGTGTGCTTCATCAGGTGCTCATAGTGTGACCAGTGTTGTTGTGGTTACTTCCAGCACAGGTCTGGTCTACGACGAAAGGTTAACTCGCCATTTCCATGCATGGAATGAAGACTTTTCCGAGAAACCAGAGAGGATCCTGGAACCGTTCGCCAGGTGCCAGGCTCTGGGACTCGTTAACAGGTGCTGCAGGATACAGGTAAGTGGTACATGCAAGTCTGTCTGATTCAGATGCCAGGCTCTGGGACTCGTTAACAGGTGTTGCCGATACAGGTAAGTGATACATGCAAGTCTGTCTGATTCAGATGCCAGGCTCTGGGACTCGTTAACAGGTGTTGCCGATACAGATAAGTGGTACATGCAAGTCTGTCTGATTCAGATGCCAGGCTCTATTTAAATAGTTTGGGCTACTATTGCAATACAATCTGATAATGAAAATAGCCTCAATAGTCACCCCTACTAGATTCAATGTTCACTGGCTTGACAAAATCAAGTACAATATGCCAATAGTTCAGAGACTTTTGAGATGCCTTTATATTTTGTCAATGAATCTCTGGTTTGTATAGAAATTTAGAAACGTCTAACTAGGAGTAGATAATCCATCTGGGAGACATAGTACTACAGTCATACCAGTGCCCTCATTCGAGTGAGGGGGGCACAGGTGGCCCAGTCGTACAAGGTGCCGCGATTCGCTGTGTAGAGTTGCGTCCCTTGGGCACGCCAGAAACCTATGATTGTGGGTTTGAATCCTAGTTCGCTCCGATTATGTTTCTAGGTTTGTCAGCACCATACTCGTGCTCGTGGGTTTCACCGAAGTGGTAAACGTGTGAGACCTGCATCACTTTGGGCTTTCCTCCCACATTAAGCTGACACGCCACGATATAACTGGAATACTGTTAAAAGCGGCGTTAAACCCAACTCACTCACTCACTAACTCATTCGAGTGGGCTCCCAAAGACCAAAAATAGTCCTTTCCCATCACATGTGTTGTTTGTACCATGTTTACACTTTGTGCAATACAACAGTATGTTCATTACACACTGGTATCATGAAACTGTGAGTTGTACACAGAAGTAGAACAGCAAGTCTCTAAGATTATATTTTATTATATTCTGCAACACGAAAACATGAAACAAGACACATTGCAACAGCTACCATGTCTAACATGTTATTAACATGATAACTAAATACGATAATAATCACAATAGAAAGAAAATATGATAGTATACAGTGTTGTTTGTATTGTTGGTTGTGCTTAGCGTTTGGAAAAAATGTAGATCAACCCCCACAATGACACCAAGAAACCATACCACCATTTAATTCATTCCTTTAGGCTTGTTGAGAAAATGTCTAGACTGAGGCCAATGGACAGACACTGCAATGTCAATCACTGTAAGAAGGGGTGGTACTTTTAGCCTCTGTCATAGATAGGTCCTTAAAAAAGATTGCCATTGTGATGTTTAGGCGGTTCATGGTGAAGAACATCCAGGGTAGAACAGGTCTTCAGCAACCCATGCTTGTCACAAGAAGCGACTAATGAGATCGGAGGGTCAAGCTCGCTGACTTGGTTGATGCATGTCATCATTTTCAAATTGCGTAGATCGATGCTCATCATGTCAATCACTGGACTGTCTGTTCCAGGCATGGTTATTTACAGACTGCGGCATTAAACAACAAACAAACGTTTCTTAATGACTGAAAACTGCAATTATAAAAACACGCAGGTCATCGTATCCCAATTGTGTGGATCGATGCTCGTGATGTCAATCACTGGATTGTCTGGTCCAGACTTGATTATTTACAGACCACCGTCATACAACTGGAATATTGCCGAGTGCAGCGTTAAAGAAAAAAACAACAAACAAAATGATGATAGTGCTTGAGATTGTGTTCATTGGTTGTCAGGCCCGGCCAGCGACGGAGAGTGAAATACTGAGCCTCCACAGCAAGGATCACATCCGCTTGTTGAAGGAGACCAGCTCCATGTCTGAAGAACAACTCAAGAATCTCTCGCAGATGTACGACTATATCTATTTCCACAATGTAAGTTGAAATACACATCATGACATAGAGTAAACTTCACTTAAAACAATCTCAGAGGGACCCTATTTTTTGTTCGTTATAACTAATATAAGCACAGTTTACTGTAGCATAGCATAGCATAATATGTATACACCAAATGGACGGGACCAAAAACTGTTTGTTATATCTGTCAGTTCGGTTTAAACATGTTCGTTATAAACATAGTTTACTGTACTCTCCAGGGGCAATTGGGTAGGCTAGTGGTTAAAGCGTTCGCTCGTCCCGCCAAAGACCCAGGTTCGATTCCCGACATGGGTACAATGTGTGAAGCCCATTTCTGGTGTCCCCCGCCGTGCTATTGCTGGGATATTGTTGAAAGCGGCACAAAAACCGTACTCACTCACTCATTTATTACTGTACTCTCCAAGGTTACATTAATTGTTATTTTCACTCATCCTCAAACTACAGCATTCCCATCTGTCTGATGGTAAAACTGGAAGTCTACAAGGAAATGTCACTAGTTCTGAATCTAAGACTGATGTTGAGGTGAACACTGCTCCCTGTCCTGAGATTGCTGCTTCAGTGTTCTAAGCGATGCAGGATTAGGTGATTAACACATGTCCTTGTTCACTCTACTATACTGTGCATTTCCTTGGTACTGTAAAAAAATTTCCACCATCACTTGAAACTTGTCCTATTCAAATTCTTTGCCCACTTTTCTGCTACCATTTGTTTTTCCCCTATTTTCAACACATTTTTTTTATAGTTTGATTGCCCTTTTTACTTATCTAGACCTGCTCAGAGGCTTATATTTGTCCTCAATTCATATTTTGGTTTGAGAAACACAAGGGTGTATCTGGAATATAATTCCCTTTAGGAGTAAAGTAGATGTAGTGTACTGCAGTTATATCAGTGCCCTCATTTGACTGAACAGCAGAAGACCAAAAATAGTCCTATTCATTTGTGCTGTTATTGAAGCCTGTGTATTACAGTAAGATGTTTATTAAACAGTGGTATCTCAAACAGGTGTGTTGTAGATATAGATATGATAGCAGTTATCCGGTACCAGTACTTATTTCTTGTCATTTTCAGCATATCTACGAAAGTGCTCAACTTGCCTTGGGAGGTGCAATAGACTTGGTGGACCATGTCGTCACAGGCAGGGTATGTGGCTTGATTTTAAACACATATGTGGCAGCCAAATTGAAAATGTTGCTTTTGTCTATTTTTCAGCCATTTATGCAAGTATCTTTTCGAGCTCAGCTGACTGAAAGTCTGGTGGCCGGAATGGCATTTGTCTTAAACATCTTCATCTCAGAAACTACTAAACAAAAAAGGCTAAAACTTCACATATGTGTTCCAGCCAATGATGACATCCCAATTTGTTCAAGAGATTTGAATCTGATTTTCAAAATGGCTGCCATGACAGCCATATTGTAAAAGCTATTAATAGTCTGGCAGCTACATTAACTATTTGGGATAATTGTTGCCTTTGATGTTACAAGTGTGGTACTCAGGTCAGCTGGGTACTGAGTAGGACCCGGGTACCCACACGACTACATGGACCCATGGTTAACTCGTGATATATTGTTTAATGACAAAAAATATCTAAAACTCTTAATAATGCATCAGTCCGATATAAACATGTTTGTTATAAACATAGTTTACTGTACTCTCCAAGGTTACATTAATTATTATTTTCACTTTGCAACAATTGAGGCTATAGGAAAAATGTGCAATGGCCCTATAGCTAGAAATCATTCTTAGGGCATGCTCTGACAGTGTGCCAAAGCTCATGTGTCATCAAAAGCACAATTCATTCACATATCTGTCGGACTATAATTAATTTTATGGCCATTACCCGGTACTCTATCAGTTCAAATGGAATGACATTTGGTTCATGTGTAGTTCATAATGGGGCTCAACATGTATTTTTGCTTGAATATTTGCGATACTATACATATTCCCCATTATTTGACTTTTGTACTTTGGCCATGCTCTTAAATTCTTTCAAAAAAAATTTCGTCACACACATTATCTGCTCAGAAAACACTTGACCAAAGAAGCTGAAACTTCACATGCTTGTTCCCAACAATGATGACGTCCCAATTGGTTCAATTGGATTAAATCTGATTTCAATATGGCCACCATGACAGCTACATTTAAAACGCTATTTATGACTATCACTCAGTCTTTTTTTGTTCAAATGGAATGACATTTGGTAAATGTGTAGTTTTTGGCTCAATATACTTATTGATATAATTGAAACTTGATGTCATCTGATCTGGTTCAAGAGGATTGAATCAGACTTTCAACATGGCTGCCATATTTCAGGAATTTATGTAGGTTATTTATTTTTGGACTTGAAAATTGAATAAAGTACTCTACCACAAGTGACGTAAGATTGCACATGCACTGACATAGGCCTATAGTTAAACATAGATATGGAGTTCCCTGACAGAAAAGAATCCACAAGTGCTAGTGCTAGAATATCATGAAGCATTCAACTGTGTATTATACATGGTGTATGTTTTAAATGATAACATATTGAAATAAATTTTACGTGGTACCATATCATGATTTATGTTTCTCCTTGTCATGCTTATGATGGGTGGCCCAGTCGTCTAAGGCGCTGCGATTCGCTGTGCAGAGTTGAGTCCCTTGGGCACGCCAGAAATCTACTATTGTGTGTTCGAATCCCGGTTCGCCCCGATTATGTTTCTAGGTTTGTCAGCACCATACCCATGCGCGTGGGTTTCACCGAAGTGGTAAACGTCTGAAACCTGCATCACTTCGGGCTTTCCTCCCACACTAAGCTGACACGCTGCGATATAACTGGAATACTGTTAAAAGCAGCATCAAACCCAACTTACTCACTCACTCACTCACTCCTCACAATTTACTGTATGCAGAAAATATTTGAATATCAACGTGGACAGCAACCTTTGTTATGTGGCTGTCCTTGTTAACATTTTAAACTATTGACTACATATCCAGGTGAGCTACAGTGCCGTAGCACTATTGTTTATGTACTGGTATGTGGTATGTTAAGTAAAATTAACTTGCAGTGTTTGGGTGATGCTCCTCATTCTCTCCTTCCCACCACTCCAACTCATCTAATAAATGACAGGTCTATTTTAAATATTGAGTCCCTTTTTCTCTTTGTCTTCAGCTGCGAAATGGAATGGCTATCATCAGGTATGCATCATATGCTATATTAACACTGTTTTCATCATGTTAATTTTCACACAATACAATTGATGCCATTTTCTTGTGATCAAATAGTTTGTAAAAAATTTCATCTCCTGAATAGTCTGTGATTCTTTCAGCATGTTCAGTATACCTAGGGCTCCAGTTTGTGATACTCTGATTTTACTTTATATTATCGTTACTGGTAGCAAATTGGCAGCTTGAAAATATTCTGTCCTTACATTCTTAAAATGGAAATAGATCTTGTTTGAAATGAAACGCTGTATCTATGACATTGTGAACCTTCTGGTATCTTTGTGGGTACAGATGGCCCAGTCGTCGGAGGCACCACAATTAGCTGTGCAGAGTTGCATCCCCTTGGCATGCCAGAAAGCTATGATTCTGGTTTCGAATCATGATTCGACCAGATTATGTTTCTAGGTTTGTCAGCACCATACCCGTGCTTATGGGTTTCACCTAAGTGGTAAACGTCTGAGACCTGCATCACTGTGGGCTTTCCCCCCTAAAGTAAACTGACTCACTGTTATATAACTCACTCACTCACTCACTCACTCACTCTGGTGTCAGCTGCAACATGTAGATCAGTTATAACATGTATAGAATGACTTCGAAATATCAATCTCATTAATACCGCTAAACAAAGATCTGAAGATATCCCATGAGGGGTCACGTCAAAACGACCTTTCATCCGACCAATCAGATCGTCGCTTACCAGATCATGAAGGTGACATAACACGGGATATTCCGAATAATAGTTACAGGCTTAACGACTGAATCCATACAATCTAGACCATCTATTAGCCATTCCAGAAAGTTCTTTTGTTCAGGTTTCAATTTTTTTATCGGGAATTTGTCAAAATATGGTTCGAAGCGTTGTCGCCAATTTGAAATTAGTGCCCTAAAGCACGAGAAAGCTTGTGATTGGCTAATGTTGACTTCTTGTCAGTCATTTCATTGGTCGGTCAGAGTTCGTGCAAGATCAGTCTGACATGACCCGTAATGGGATGTCCTCAGATCTTTGTTCAGCAGTAGCGAGAACTAAGATCTGATTTTAATGAGATTGTCTAAATATGTTCTTCAAGCACTCCAGGATTCAAATCCGCAACATTTTCAGTTTCGTGCTAAGCATGAAAACACATGTGTCCCTTCACCATGTTAACTCCATGCAACAAACAAATGGCTGTCTGGTGTATGTACCTGTTCTTGTTGTGACTCTGGTGCCACAGTAATGAGTTGTCTCCAGGGTTAGAAATTATTTTTGTCTTTTAACAAGTCTGCAAAAATTATTTGCTAGTGAGTTGCCATCGATCTAGTGCTGAAAGGAGTAGTTCACACTAGTCACTAGTCCCTCCTGAATGATACTAGTTTGGACTAGCAGATTTCTGATAATTAAAACTGGTCAAAGATGTCGAGAGATGATTCCTTTGTCATGCTGGGTCCCCTGAATGTGGGTTTGAATCCCTGTTTGGCTCCTTTTTATTCACCGAAATGGGTCCTTTTCATAACCATAATGTTAAATGGTAAGCTTTAGGGGTCTCTAAATTTAAGTACTATAGCAGAACCCCTTTTGTTACGTGTCCTGGACCCTGTTCCTCAAAACAACCTTCGGCAGGGTTAACTTTAACAACTTAGGTTAGAACTAAGGTTACCTTAGTCTGAACTTTTCCCAAAGCAACCTTATCTCAATCTTAACTTGGTGTGCCAACCATGGCGCTAAGGTTGCAATCCTAAAGCTATATCAGATCATCTGGTGAAACCAATACTTGATATACATGATGGTTTAGGATTTTGTTGCCTATTTGTAACACAATTTGTGATTGCAGATTTTACATTATCATCTTATGTAATTTCTACACATGCTAAACATACAGTTAACAGTTACGAATCCATAACTTCCACATCATTGTAGCCTACCTTAATCTCATGTACGGTACATGTTGTTTGATACCCATGTAGTCATGTCTTTGACTACTTACAATGTGAGGCTATATTTCAGACCCCCAGGCCACCATGCAATGAAGGAAGAGTTTAATGGCTACTGCTACCTCAATAATGTTGCTGTGTCAGCAAAACTGGCCCTTGACAACCACAACCTCAAAAGGTAGGTTCTTCTGAAATGTCTGTTCACCACCAGAACAATATTGAGAACAAGTTGCCCTGATTAATATTCTTGGTCTATGATTGCCTTGGTACATGTAGTTGGTTCTACCAAAATTGTAATCATTTATAAATTGTGACACTTTGGGCCTTTGCCCCAAAATATTCCAGATTGTGGCACAAGAATATATTCTTCATTTTTTCTCTCTTAAATTTAGAAATACATTAAGGTAGAAAATTATTCTCGTTTCATGATAGCTGTTTTTAAAATTCTTCCAAATTTAACACTAACTTGAAATGAAGAACTTTTGTTCAGGTAAGATAATCAGTGTCAACAGAGTCCTCAGAAATCACTGTCCTACCCAGAGTTCTATGAGGCCATGTGTCAATTCATCACATCTTACACAATCCATTCAAGTTATTGTGGGTGTGTTCGCTGTTGTGATATTCCTTGAATATTGCCAATAGCAGCATTTTCCCTAACCATGCTGACTGACTCCCTCACTGTTATGTTAAACCGCCTAACTCATTTGGGTTCATGGGGGGCCCAGTTGTCTAAGGCACGGCAATTCACTGTGCAGAGTAGCGCCTTTAAGGTATGGCAGAAACCTAATGATCGTGGGTTCGAATCCCACAATTATATTTCTAGGTTTGTCATCACCATACCATTGGTCTTCAGCAATTCATGTTTGCCATGAAAGGTGACTATGTTTGCCATAAAAGGCAACTATGCCTGTTGTAAGAGGCGACTAACGGGATCGGGTGGTCAGGCTCTCTGACGTGGATGATGCATGTTATCGTATCCCAATTGTGTGGATCAATGCTCATGATGTCAATCACTGGATTGTCTGGACCAGATTGCTGTCATTTAGCTGGAATATTGCTGAGTGGGGCGTTAAACAAACAAACTAAGCATTTCCTTTCAAACCAGCAGTGACATAATAGGTTACATTTCATACATTGGTCTCCATGATTGACATGAATACTTCATAGACTAGTTCAAGCTGAGTGTCTAGTGTTCAGCCATATAATCTGTCCAACAGAATTCTCATTGTAGACTGGGATGTCCACCATGGCCAGGGAATACAGTCTTTCTTCTATGATGATCCCAGGTACGTGACCATTGTGTATCCAGCAATGACTTTGTAACACCAGACCGCCTCCGTGGTCTTGTGGTAGAGCGTCCGCCCGGAGAGCGGAAGGTGCAGGGTTCGATCCCCGGCTGCCTCATACCAAAAGACGTTAAAAGAAGGTACTTGTTGTTACCCTGTCTGGCGCTTGGCATTAGGGGGCTAAAACAAGGACTGGTCGGCTCGGAGTCAGTATACTGTGTCTGAGTGGGGGATTCATGTTAAACTGCGGCATGGTATCTCAGTGTGCTAGCACTATAAATCGGCATCAGTCCGGACTAGTACAAGCAGACACACACACACACACACACACACACACACACACACACACACACACACACACACACACGTGCATGCACATCGCTATATAAGTGCAATAATCTTGGACGCGATGTTAAACCCAATTTCACCACACCTCACCTTTGTAACACCATACCTTGGCCTACAGCTATGGGTTCACCAACATCTTCAAAGTCATCCTTGTTCATACCCTGACCAGCTGATAGTGTGAATTGTTGCTCAGTCTATCGACCACTGGCATAGTCCTGACTGTATACAGACCACCATGAGAAAGGTGGAATCTCGCCAACTACAGCACAAAATAGCATTCACTCACTGTTTCTGTGTTTCAGAGTAATATATTTCTCCATCCATCGCTACGAGCATGGAATTGAGTGGCCTCACCTACGAGAGTCGGACTACGACTGTGTGGGGGTGGGAGCTGGGAGGGGCTACAACATCAACGTGCCGTTAAATCAGGTGATGATGGACACTTTGTCAATCTCATTCAAAGAAGGTATTTCTCTGATTCCATATTCAGGTTAGATACCATGCTTGCCGTGAAAGGTGACGATGATTGTCGTAGGAGGGGACTATTTTGATCGGCTGGTCAGGCTCACTAACTTGGTTGATGCATGTCATCATATTCAAATTGCGTAGATTGATGAGCATGATGTCAATCAATGGATTGTTTGGTCCAAACTCAATTATTTACAGTCCGATGCCATATAGCTGGAATATTGCTGAGTGCTGCGTTAAACAACAAACAACAACTCAGTTTCCATACCTGTATTAAGATTTGACAACCATCCATTGGTCATGTCAGTTGACAATCAGCATGGAGGCCGCAATATTGTCTGTTGCACACATCTCTAAATCAGGTGATTGGAGACTTGCAGTCAGCACGGTCAGTAGGCTCAGGATAGTCTGGAAGTTTAGGGTTCCCCTGGTCATGCTAACGTTGCAGGTTCGATAGTTGATTTGTGAAACACGTAAGATTTTAATTTCAATTCATATTTTGATGATAATTTCAAATATATATTTAATTCAAAACTCAAATGAACACGAGCAACAACAACATTTCAAATTGTGTCTCCTGAATCTTGGCATTTCAGCGAAAATTAGATCAG
This sequence comes from Haliotis cracherodii, assembly GCF_022045235.1. NCBI lineage: Eukaryota > Metazoa > Mollusca > Gastropoda > Lepetellida > Haliotidae > Haliotis > Haliotis cracherodii. The sequence continues at coordinate 30,413,863 of NW_027266319.1, read as the reverse complement.
GAATAAGTCACGTCAGTCAAGCCTTAAATGATATAAATATATTTCAGATTTCTTTTAGGGGCGATTGTGGTCAAGTGGTCAAAAGCGTTCACTCGTCATGCCGAAGACTAGGGTTCGCTTCCCATAATGGGTACAATGTGTGAAGCCCATTTCTGGTGTCCCCCGCCGTGATATTGCTAATAGCGTTGTAAAACTATACTCACTCATTCAGATTTCTTTTTCAGGTGGGTTGTGACAACTCCGATTATTTGTCCATCTTCCAGCAGATTCTGCTGCCAGTTGCATACGAGGTACGACTTTGCTGTGTTCAAATTCCTTATATTACCGTGGCAAAGGCATGATTAAAATCGTACTTCCATGGTTACATTTAGTTCTAGGTGTCTTAGAAATATTATTGATATTCATAAGCATAGATGGACAACTAGGTTCTTTTCGTTGTAAGTCATCAAGACAAGAAGTAACTTGTCTGCTAGTCAGTATCTAGCAACAATGATTACCTTAACCTCACAGAGATAATGTTTTGATCTAACTGACATTGTCAATACTTTACCGGTTTGTGTATACACTATGTCCCTCCATCACTGGATTCTAATCAGATAATTCATCGCCTGGCTGAATCCAATGATAGGAAAACCAATAAGGACTCAGGACTCTCAGTGTTTCTCACTTGACTTCGAGTATAACATGTGCCATAGCATTCTGGTATCTGCTCAACACATTGAGTGAGTGAGTGAGTTGGGTTTAACGCCGCTTTTAATATTATTCCAGTTATATCACGGCGTTTCAGCTTAATGTGGGAGGAAAGCCCAAAGTGATGCAGGTCTCAGACGTTTACCACTTCGGTGAAACCCATGAGCACGGGTATGGTGCTGACAAACCTAGAAACATAATCGGGGTGAACCGGGATTCGAACCCACAATCATAGGTTTCTGGCGTGTCCAGGGGACGCAACTCTGCACAGCGAATCATCTTAGACGACTGGGCCACCCGTGCCCCCTGAAACTAGGGTGGCCATCCTGTGGGACCCTGCACAGCGAATCGCGGCGCCTTAGACGACTGGGCCACCCGTGCCCCCACTCAACACATTGTCAGATAACAGTAGGGTTATGGATGAACAACTTCTTTATTACAATTAATGTGACGTTTTGGTGTAGATCCCAACACATTTGTCATCACTTGCTTGATAAAGATGTTAGGATCTACACTGAAACGTCTCACCAATTGCAATAAAGAAGTTGTTCATCCATAGAACTTGTCTTTCTTCATCACACCAACTTCTAAATACCACTGAAAGAAGTAACAGTAGGCTGAGTGCAAAGTTCATGCACTCAGTATAGAATTCATTTAACGCCTGTGAATTATACACATCCTCCTTTCATTAGCTGATTAAATATAGACACACGTCATCTCCACTACACCACATATGATTGAGTAAACATAGTGTATACGAGTCTGTGAGGTATTGATGTTGTCTGACAGGGCACTGTGTCAATTCCTACCAAGATCAAGGGCAGCACCACAGTGGGGAACATAGTGTCCCATCAACAACAACTCAGTAGTGGCCTCTAGAAGTAGATACTCTCCATGGCTAAGCTTGTGTTATCATGTCATAGGTTAACATGGTTCATTGGCTAAACCGGGATAAATATAACGTGTTTTGAGTTTTGTTTGTTTTATCCACAGTTTAGGCCGGAGCTGGTGATAGTTGCGGCTGGCTATGACTCGGCTATTGGGTGTCCTGAGGTGGGTTGTTTCATTTTTATCCCCCATTTTGAAAAATGGCGGATATAGCAATCAACATGTCCGTGTATATGCCTGACTGTTAGTTGCTATACAGATCAGTCTAGTGATCAACTGGTGCCTTTTGATGATTTGGGAGTTTTATTTTTATTTTTTTTATTATTTGCATGATGACAAGTTGGACAATTACTGAAATCGAGAGAAGTGCTCGTTTTCATTTCAGAACTAAATTTTTTTTGAATATTTCTGAGGGATTTTTCGAGGATTTCGGAAGTCGAAAAGCACTGAACAGCATCATGTTTTTCTTCACTGAACTGAAGGTATCCAATGGCAATGAACCAACAGTGGGGTATAAGTAGCCAAACTCCATTTCCAAGTTGCACCAGATCGGGGGGTGATAAAACACATTAAACAATCTTTCTCTCTGATTGTCACCATGTTGTAAAAACCAATAATGGCCTACTGGCTGGTCAATACTGACATTATCACATAGTGTTTGTAGTCACCTTTGTTTTTGTAAACAAGACTTTTGAAATCTCGTACAGCCCTCTACTGACACATGAAAATTACATCACACCCCAGTGGTGATTCCAGGTTAAAATACACCCCCAGGAATCTATGCTGGTCATAAGAGGCAATTGACTGGATTGGGTAGTCAGATTTGGTGATTTGATTGAAAGCATGTCCTTGTACCCTGATGGCATGGATTGTTGCTCATAATATCAATCACTGAATCGTCTGGGCTTGCTTATTTACAGGCTGCCATCATGTAGGTGGAAAATCACTAAGTGTGATGTTAATCAAGAAGGATACATAACCATGGTCACACATACCAGTAAAACTTAAAGGAAAGCGTTATGGTTCTTCAGAACTTGATTGGATGCACTTTTCTATCCCACAAAAAGATGAGTCATCAGATTGTATGAAGAGAATTGACTGCTTTGATTATTACCTGATAGATATATTCTATAACCAGCATCACACAGAAGGATGACATCCCCATCGGGATTCCAGGTTAGAATAGTTCCCAGCAACCTATTCTGGTCGAAAGAGACGACCAAATGGGTCACTTGGTCAGGCTTGGACGGTGACTTGGTTGATTGTGTGTCATCATACCCAAATGGCATGGCACGTTGCTTACAATGTCGATCAGTGGATTGCCTGGTACAAACGTGATTATTTATGGGCAGACACCATATTGTTGGAATATTGATGAGTGTAGTGTTAAACAAAACACAAGGCTGACACAGTGATATAACTGAAATACTGCCAGCACAGTGTTACATCCAACTTACTCATAGACAGGACTCTAATGCGAGTCTATTGAAAGTAATGAATCAACATGGCATATTTCAAACACAGCCAACACACAGGTGACATTTAATTTTACCCACTTTGCACTTTGATCAACTAAAGTTCTGTCATACTGTAAACAGGATTTCTAACCAAGGGTTAAATTCAGTTTTTGTTTGTTGTCAGGGCGAGATGAAGGTAACACCGGCCTGCTTCGCTCACTTCATCAGTCTGTTGTCACCCATTGTTGCCGGCAAGATCTGCTTGATACTAGAGGTAAGTCTGTCAGTGTTGTCAGAGCGAGATGAAGGTATCACCGGCCTGCTTCGCTCACTTCATCAACCTGTTATCACCCATTGCTGCCGGCATCCTCCTCATCCTCTTCAATTTTTTATTGAACATGGGTAGACATGTCTGACTACACTCTCTCCTTCATTCAAACTCCTTCCTGTTGATAAGTCAGATTATAAAGTTTCTATCCCCGTGAAGATTCGGATTAGAAGTGGTCTTCAGCAACACATGCTTCTCAGAAGAGGCGGCTAACGGAATTGGGTGGTCAGACTCGCTGACTTGGTTGATGCATGTCATCATTTTCAAATTGCGTAGATCGATGCTCATGATGTCAATCACTGGATTGTCTGTTCCAGACATGGTTATTTACAGCTGCGGCATCAAACAACAAACAAACATGTTTCTTAATGACTGAAAAATGCAATGATCAAAACACTACATCACTGACAGTGTGATCAAACTTTGTTCCATGTCTAAAGGGTGGCTACTGTACCGAGTCCCTGTCTGAGGGTGTTGCTCTATCACTGCGGGCCCTACTGGGTGATCCCTGTCCGAGGATTGAGAAGACGCACGAACCCTGTCTAAGGTAGGTTTACATTTATACATTGAATGTAGGGTTGAAATAACTGAATTTAAGAAAATTAGAACTTGAAAAAATCCTTCATTCGGAATCCTAAATAAATCCATGTTAACTATTAAAGAGCCTAGAAGGATTTATTTGTCACGTTGTGTGTTGAATGTTCCTTAAAACGTTTATATACAGGTAATATCAGTTCAGAACACACTTTGTGGAGTTTAAGGTTTATGGATTATTGTTAACCAAGTATTTTTGGACAGTTGAAATGAATTTGCGTATCTAGATATCAGTTTTTGTTTTTTTAGGAGGCGGGGTGGGAAATGAAGTGTTTGGGTCAGATGGTTTTGTTAATACTAATACTAGTTGAAATGCAGGGTGTCTTCCATTTTTACAGTAACACTTACTAATGGTTCTGAAGGCTTTGTTCTCTTATCAACAAGTTTGGAGTACCCAGAAACAACATACATTACATTTCGTCAGTTATTTTTCAATTAACGTAAATACTTACTGTAAATTTGTGTGATTATTATCATGTTACGAGTTGTATCTTTTTGTTTTTCTCAAATATGGAGCTGACTGAAAATACAAATAAAGCATTTGTTTATTAGAGTCTCTATGTTTCAGTGTCATGGAGACAATACTGAATGTTCTGAAGGTGCACAGACAATACTGGCCAAGTCTCTGTTACCAAGGAGTTCTCTCCCTTGGGGAGAAGCCCTCAATACCATCTCTTCTCCGACTACCTCCAGCGTAAGTTGTGTCTATCTTCATGATGGCAGGAGGGGCGGTTGGGTAGCCTAGTGGTTAAAGCGTTAGCTCGTCACGCCGAAGACCCGGGTTCGATTCCCGACATGGGTACAATGTGTGAAGCCCATTTCTGGTGTCCCCCGCCATGATATTGCTGGAATATTGCTAAAAGCGGCGTAAAACCTCACTCACTCACTCACTCACTCACTCACTCATGATGGCAGGGCTGTATAGCTGTAATGTTTTCCTAGCCGCAGTCCACAATGTGCCGCAATCTGATTGGTTGAAAAACATGGTAATGCTGGTGAAACCTAAGTGAACTTATTCCAGTCATTCTAAATGGCATTTCTTTGCCACTTTCTTTCAGTCCAGGTATGACTTTACGCACAATCGGCAAACCGTTAGGCGAGATGCCCCTGCTACAGGACTGTTACGATGTCACACAACATGACATGGTGAAGGAGGCCCTCTGTCAACAGATAGATGATCTGATACGAAGCACAGATCTGCACATACCCAAACACAAGTGAGACAACTACTTCAGTTATATTTGAATATATTCATTTTTATTAATTCAGTATTTCATTTTGCCTCCATCATCTTTGCTGTCGTTATCAGGACATTTTGATTGACCTTAAGACTATACTGAAATTCTATATATGGGTTGCTTTCTCTATCCACCGATAAGACCGCCCATCTCATCCGGTTTTAGTACAGTATTGCCAGAGGACCCTGTGGTCGAAATCATACATGTATTCAAATACCACAGCAGCAAATCTTAAGGACCCCCGGAATGACCTTTATTTCAAACACTGGAAGACAGCCTCCGTGGTCTAGTGGTAGAGCGTCCGCCCGGAGAGCGGAAGTTCCGGGGTTCGATCCCCGACCGCGTCATACCAAAAGACGTTAAAAGATGGTACTTGTTGTTACCCTGTCTGGCGCTCGGCATTAAGGGTCTAAAATAAGAACTGGTCGGCTCGGAGTCAGTATACTGTGTCTGAGTGGGGTATTCATTTTAAACTGCAGCATGGTATCTCAGTGAGCCAGCACTATAAATCGGCATCAGTCCGGACTAGTACAAGCAGCCACACAAACACACACACGTACATGCACGACTATACATGTGCAATAATCTCGGACGTGACGTTAAACCCCATTTCACCTCACCTTCACCTCAAACACTGGAATCATTTTTTTTCGTTTCCTTTCATTCACAGTCACATGTAACATGCAAACATTCACATAGAATGATGCACTGACCTGCATCTGTTAGAGTTCAGTGGGGCAGGATAGATCGATATTTACTCATGCTAGTCGTCGGAGCCAAATAATGAAGATGGGGTAGTTATGTGATCTGGCTGGTTGTGTGTCATCTTGCCCTGATGGTGTGGACTGTAGCTCATGCTGTCAACCACTGGTTTGCCTAGCACAGACTCTATTATATTCAGTCTGCCGTGATATGGCGGGAATATCCCAGACTGCGAAATTAAATAACATTTGCTTATTCACTACTGCTGCCAGAGACCAAGAACACTTGCAAAAACATTTTTTGTTTCTTTGCCAGCAGTATTATGAAAATATTTGTTTGTTTGCCAGCAGTATTATCAAAACAAAAAGTCTTCTATTAATGCAGTAATTTAAAAAGTGAAACTAATATGTTTTTAGTGTCAGTCTGTCATTTGCATTATATATCATTTTATGCCTTATTTGTCTTGAGGGGTAAATGGTGTCTTTTAAAAATAATTTTGAGCTGAAAATATGCATTGCTTTGCAAGAGACCCATCTGTTTCTTTTGGACTGCAATATGATAATGGGACTTCTATCTGTGCAGGGTGGGCCTGGTGTATGATGGGAAGATGTTGCTGCACCATGACACAACAAGTGGGTGAGAACCTTTGGTTTATTCTTGAATTAATTTGTTGCAAAAAACATTTATCTAATTAATTATGTTTTCGGGGGGCACAGGTGGCCCAGTCGTCTAAGGGGACGTGAATCGCTGTGCAGAGTTGCGTCCCTTGGGCACGCCAGAAACCTATGATTGTGGGTTCGAATCCCTGTTTGCCCCGATTTTGTGTCTAGGTTTGTCAGCACCATACCTATGCTTGTGGGTTTCACCGTGGTAAATGTTCTGAGACCTGCATCACTTCGGGCTTCCTCCCACATTAAGCTGACACGCTGTGATATAACTGGAATACTGTTAAAAGCGGCGTTAAACCCAACTCGCCCATCCACCCAATATTATGTTTTCATCCCTACTTGCCTCACCACCTAACTTCCCACCTCACATCATTTTTATGCCCCCTAGTACCAAGTACAGACGAAGAACATCACTCTTGTCTAGCCTCCCTTAACCCATTCTGTCGTGTAGTGACAGAGCATCTGTCCAGAGGGCTGAAAGTCATTGGTTCAATCCCATGGCTGCGTCATACCAAAAGCAATGTTAGATGGTACTTTTCATTACCCTGCCTGGCACTCGGCATCAAGGGGATAAGACAAAGACTGGTTGGCTCAGTATACTGTGTGTGAGTAGGGTATTCATGTTAACATGCAGCATAGTATCTCA